>NC_140953.1:35871785-36471785 GCF_014529385.1 Adiantum capillus-veneris | reverse complement strand
TTAGCTAGATTAAACTTGGAGTGCAAACTAGCAATTGAGAGAATTTGCTAGTTGAGATCTAACTAGCAATTTCTCACTATGTTGTCATTGACTTACCATACACTTGCCATGTAGGAAGTGTGCACTTGGTATGTGGTAAGTCACTTACCATAGAGTGAGAGACTTGCTACTTTAATATCTAGCAAATTCTCACACTTCTTAGTTTGCACTCTTGCTAGTTTAAGCTAGCAAACATCTAGCTATATTATATTTTTTTGCTACATGGTAGTTGGTCCAAAGCTCCTTGTGAGCTCCTATTTTTCTTGCCTATTGAGTAGGCACTTCAACTTTCATGTTTGCGTGCCCTATCAGCCTGCTTTAATGCCTTGCCCTATTCTGTTGTACATGTGTGCTAAGTCTGTTTGCTTCATGGCAGAACCAACACACAAGAAGTGATCGTGTCCAATAGCTATCACAAGACATGGCTTTGTGGATTAAAATAGCGGCCCCAAGATGGGAAAGACTGTTGCAGGAGTGAATGGTAGTGAGAGACCGAGCACAGGATGCAGAGAGAGAGATTAGTAAACATGGCTTTGTGGATTAATGATTAGCAGCACCAGCAGTAGTCACAAGATGGGACAAAATTGAGTGAGAGAGAGAGAGAGAGAGAGAGAGAGAGAGAGAGAGAGAGAGAGATATGAAGGTGTGGGTATGAGGCACGAAGGCGTCGATCGAGGCTATAAAGCAGGAGTGGGCAATGGTTGTGGATAGTAGCCAGTGAGACTGAGCGCAAGATGGATGGATATATATATATGTGTGTGTGTGTGTGTGTGTGTGTGTGTGTGTGTGTGTGTGTGTGTGTGTGTGTGTGTGTGTGTGTGTGTGTGTGTGTGTGTGTGTGTGTGTAGAGAGATCTAAGCGGAATCACTTTCAGACATGCCCCTACATTGATCACCATGATTTCCAAAGGAGTTTTTTTTGTATCCCAGCAAATGTACACTTTATTTGCCATCGTCCCTAATTTCCTGTGCATCGGTACAAACAAAGGGATACTCAAAGTGCTGGCAAGGTCTCCAAGATTGTCCCACAACCAGGCTAGTAAGTTGACAAAATCCACCCACACTCGGCACAAATCCTTGAAAGCCTTCAGGGATATAAAGGTCGGGTTCCATGGTAAGATGCACAATGGTTAAAAAGGGCACATTATCATGTTGATTTGTGACCATGATGCAAAAGATCAATAATATCCACTAGAATGGATAGCCTAAATTTGGCTATTTGAAAGGCGTTCTTGAAGATTCGGCACTTCGTGGCATTCCACATGTGTTTGAAGTAGCAGAATCAAATAGTTTTCATGCTAATAAGTAGAACTTGACTCTTAAACACCTTCCTACCTAGATAGAGATCATTTTTTAAGAGCCATATATTCCAAGTCTTTTGCACCCATCTGCAAATCTTCCCTGCTAGGCCAAAGGTTGTCGGGCATTCCTTAAATAAGTGAGGGAGGCCCTCACTAGCCGTTATGCATTGCGAACATCTATTTTCACCTATGTCTCTTGCTAGAACCTTCACCCTGGTAGGTAATGCTCCCCATAAGACCTTCCTTCATCCTAAGTGGTCTTCTTGGGTACCAGATGTTCTTTGTGATTGTCACCCATCTTGATGACGGGCATTACTTGCCCCATTGCTTGCTTAGGGAGGGAAGAACCAATCTGGTGCATCCAAAGATGGTATGTGCAGAGAAGTTTGCTATACAAGGCAATGGGTGCTAGAAGAGGTAGGACAAAGTGCAAAGGCCAATGTGGAAGACTTGGGCAAGCAAGTTCTAGGGGAAATGTATGCCCGATGCATCTTTTTAGGGCAAAAAGGCTCCAAAATAGTCCAATTAGGATGACAGGTAAAGGTGCGCAAAGTGCTGACCCACTACCCTAGAATGTGGTGTTTGAGATGTTGTGTAAGCGGGTCCAAACGGCTCGTTGGAGTGAAAGTTATGCTAGCTCAAAGTTGGAATGGTTTGCAGATCCCCAACGAATAGGGCAGTTGGGGACAGGTGGTCAAAGTTGGGGTGAAGAAATAGAATTGGAGAGCTTGAGTTGTGAGTATGACGGTCTTCTCGGATTGTGGATCGGAGCCCTGGATTGAAGGTTATGGCCATCAAAAGTGTTGTCGGGGTCTAGTCTGTGTCAATTTGATTGCATAGGGAGTCATGCCATCTGGTGTCTTTTGGCACTTCTCAAAGTTCAAGAAGGTAGGGTATAGCATATGAAGTGGGCAGGAATTGATGGGGTATCGGACAAAGTCACAGTTGCCAAGTTATAGCCTGGTAAATTTGGGAGCAGTTGGAGGTGGGGGGCAGAAAAATGTTTTTGTTTTCGTTTTTGCGACCCTGGTTGACATGCTTGGAAGTCTTAAAAATCGGAAAAGATCAAACATGTCGCAGTCTAGAAGGTGAACTTTGGAAAGTTTCGGAGAATGGGGGAGGAAGTTGCAAGTGCTTGAATGTGGCACCATGAGGAGTTTTTTAAGTGGAGTTTTTGAAAGTTTTAAGGGTGCCTTCAGAGGCATTTTGCAAGTTGTTGACACGTGGCAAGGGCAAGAGCACATATGCAAGGGTTTGAGAAGGGGATCGGGGGTATTTAACCCAAGGCATGACCTCCTCTTGGTGTATCACATGGGAGTGACTCCTTGGGAGCTCACGAATGTGGCCATGGTGTCTTTAGTGGAGGTGCTGCGTGAGCGGCACTTTGGGCGCACTATGGCGGTTTGGGCTAGTAAAGTGGAACTAGTGGCAAGTGATCTGGGTGGCGCTGGCCATTGACTACCGGCACTAGACAACGGTCTTGCACAAGATGATGTGGAAATCTTGCACAAGGACGGTTTCCGACGGCCCGGACCTTTTGGAGCAAAGGGTGTGGATAAGGGAGTGTGCACTAGCGACCTCGCTAGTGCCCCTCTGGGAGCCCATGTGAGAGAGAGAGAGAGAGAGAGAGAGAGAGAGAGAGAGAGAGAGAGAGAGGGCTTGTGGAAGGTGACAGTCAAGGGTCGAATAAAGCAAGCAAAGGGAGAGTCCGAGGGTGAGTTCATGCGATGAGAGAGAGCCCCGAAAGGTGCAAGAGGATAAAGATTGAGAGGAAATTAGATACCGAATAAAGAGGACAGATCAGAGGCAGTTCGAGTGGAGTTAAAGGGGATTTAAAAGGCCACTCAAGGTGAGAAAAGGGGGGTTCCCAAAGTGGTAAAAAATAATAGAGAAAATGAAGTTAAATGGAAAATAAAAATTCAAAATGCTAGTGGCACTAGCGAATTCGCTAGTGCACCCCTCTCTCAAGCTAGCACCCCAAGTCAAGAGTAAAGAGCAAACAAGACAAGGTGGCTACACCTTCGCTAGTGCACCCCTCTCTCAAGCTAGCACCCCAAGTCAAGAGTAAAAAGAAAACGAGACAAGGTGGCTACTCCTCTCTCAAGCTAGCACCCCAAGTCAAGAGTAAAGAGCAAACGAGACAAGGTGGCTACTCCTCCCAAAGTTGCCAAATTGATATGCAAGATGGACCAATCAAAGACCACATGCCCAAATTAAAAGGATTCCCCCTATAAAAGTCATTTTTTAGTCATTTTTAAGAGTTCTTTGCCTGCCGTTTGTAGGAGAGCCAAGGTATATGGTGTTTTCGTAAGGGCTTTTTTTGTGCAAAGGTGTGTGCTTGAAAAACCCCGAGTGTGTGTTTTCTTGCATGGCAACCATGTGGGTGGGTCGTTAGATGTAAAGGAGCTGTATATGGTGTTTGAGCAGTGGTGAAGCTTCCATAGCATTTCTCTCACATCGTTTCTCCCTTGTCCCCCTTCTCTACTTCTTCTATTTTTGTGTGCACTGCTGGTGCAGATGTATGTGCCCCCCATGCCATTTTTGTGTGTTGAATGGAAGTGAGAGAGTGGTTTCGTGTGCGGCAGTGGTGTGTGGTTTGAAACAAGTTGTGAAAGCCGTGTGGATAGCTATGGTGTTGCGCATGTTTGTGCGTCGGTGTGTGTGGAGACAGTGGTCTGCTAGTGTGTGTGGAGACACTGGCCTGCTAGTGTGTGTTGAGAGTTCCGAAGGTGAACTCTAGTGGATTGGGGTGCTATGTATGCCCTGGGCTATAAAGAGGCAATTTGTTCGTGTGCCGGGTCTGTTCCCAAGTCCCCCTCTCAAACATCCCTTGGTTAGTGGTTTAAGGAAATTTCTTTTTGTGGGCCACTACCATGCTTTCCACTCGAATCTAGATTCGTAGGTAGGCAGCCAACATGCATCTAGCCATTCCAAAGCTCTATTGGCCAATGGTTCTTCAATCCCATTGAGGTGGAACTAGGAGGCCAATTGGTATGTTCCTATCCAGCTTATGTTGTTGTTGTGCCAAAATTGGCCCAATCATTGAAGACCTTTATCATTAATTTTTTGGCTACTTGCCTCCAGAATGGGTTCAACAGGATGCTACCCACCTTAGATAGCCAAGGGGACCAGCGAGTTATAGAGTTGTGAAATTACCTTGTTATTTATCCCCATTCTAAGATCTCTATTGCTCTATTGCACTTCCAAATTAGCTCGCATGTTGTGCCACCAAGTTTTAGGTTAGACCATCGAGGGGCAAGCTACTTATCATGTATCTCAAGACCTTTCCACTGGCCCCCTTGCGAGCACATTTTGGACTTTTCCATCATGGCATTTGTCATAATGGCCCATGCATATTATTTCTTTGTGATGGCAACCACAAACTTGGCACACTGGGGCTCCACATGAGTACTAAAGTTAAGGATCCCAATATTCCCTTTCTCTATAGATCTCACACGATAGAATCCTGTCCTAGCCACTACCAAGGCTTTGAGTCTTTAGTGGTATTTTTCCATAAGAATATTGTCATTGGTTTAAGAAACTCTTTCCAGTTGCATTTGGCTAACTTTAGCAGCAGACCATTAAAGGTTATGCAAGGGAGCATAAATGAATTGACAGCTTTCACTCTTCTCTAGAAGGGACGAAGCACATACTCCAACCTTCGCATGTTGATCCTTACCTTATCCAAGACGAGCTCGCGCGGCCCACCTACGGTGGGTCTTGCTCGCTCTTACCAAGAGGCCAATCCTTTACATCTTCTCAAACTTTTTCATGAGCACACTTAGAAACACTCACACTATATCTCTCTCAAGTCTCTATTCTCGCTTTTGAATGTCTATATATATCTATGTATGCATACAAGTATGTATATATATGAGTGTATGTACCTGAACTTGTAGGTATGTATCTATCCTTCATTTGCAATATTTTTAGACATTTTCCTTTTTTTTTGGAAAAACTCACAATTGTGAGTGGATTATATTAGCACAACCAAAAAATTACAATTTTTTGTCATGCTCGTGACGAGCCATGACAACTATAACGAGACATAACTACATCGGATGAAAGGGCAGCCACCCCAAAGAAAGGGAGGAGTCCGCTTCTTCACCCTAGCATGTTAGTCAAAGCAGTGTTGAATTTCTTGTTCCACTCATCAAATCTTGCTTGCTTCCCAATGGTGATGATCATCCCTTGTACTTTCTTGGATTATTGATTATCTCTGAGAATTTAGATGTTATAATGGTGTTCTCAAAGATGTGGCAATTCCTTGCCTTCCATACATGTTGGAAGTAGCAAAATCTCACTACTTGTGTAATGATAATAAGCGCTTGACTTTTATATACTTTCCCTCCCCATAAGAGATCATTCTTGTAGAAATCAAATTTTCAGGTTTTTTGAACCCATTTGCAAATTTTTCCTGCCAGGCCACTAACTGTTGGGCATTCCTTGAAAAGATGAGCTAGGTCTTCACTAGTGTATTTGTATTGTGGACTATGATGCGGACTAATACCCCTAGTGAGAACCTTCACGCCGGTCGGCAAGGCTCCCCACAACACCTTCCAAACAAAGACCTTCATTCTATGCGGCCAATGCAGGTGCCATATGTTTTTCAAAAATGTTTCCCATCTTGACTCTGACCATTGCTTGCCCCATAATTTGTTGAGTGAAGAGAACCAGACCTTTGAATACATGAGTGAGAAGTACACTCCCTTGGTTTGTAGCTTCAAAAAGTGTCTGTTCTTGGGCCAATGCCACACTTTCCACCCAAATTTATCTTGCAGTCAGCATGGAACCATGTAGCTTCCCTTTGCGCATGCGCACCCAGATAGAGGAAGCAATTTGTCATGAAAATCTTGAGAGACTTGAAAAATAAATTCTTGATATTTAGCCCGAATCTTCTATCGACATTCATGAGCTCCCACATTGCAATCATTCTGGTAATCTTTTGCCACATTTCCCTATCTTCTAAGGGACCCAAAGAAAAGACTTGGGAAACTCAACTCTTTGTAGTACTCATCTATGAAGATGCTCAACGGCAAGTTTCCCTTTCAAGGTGCAACATGAAGAACCTTGCCACTGTAATCGACAACCTTTACCGCACTACTGACCCCATGAAGCATGACATCAGTCTGTTCATCCTCATGCTCAATATTGTATGCAGCGTCGCCAAGTGTTATTTGTAGGAGCATATTTAGCCTAGAAAGATGCTCTAAACACTTGTTATTGATGATGATACCTTCTTGCATGTAGATTGGTGTGGGCAGTAGTGTAGTGGTTGCACACATCATGAGAAAAGGGCACACAATGCTGCTTAAGTAACATCGATCATATTCAAGTTTTTGTTTGATTCCCACAAGAACAAAATCCTCATCCTCATTGAAGTGAGGCAGCATAGCATGACTCTTCTCCAAGTTGGCAAGCACATTGACGACACTACCTCTAAGCCCATATTGCCTGTTATATGTCAGTTTATGGATCTTTGCAAAGGGGATACGGATGGAGACCAAGCATGATTCTATGGGGTTTAGATCCGATACATATGGAAGTGGTTGATTGAGCCCCGAGGCATGTAGACAAATGCTATCACTTGCCAACTATTTCTTGCACTAGGCATATACAAATGCATTCCCATATCATCTTCGCCTCCTCAAAGTGGATTCTACACCCAAAGGCAAAATCTGGTGGCTAGTTGATGGTGAAATAGCAAGCATCCACATTTTTTGCAAGGTGTAATGGGTGTGTCCTTGATGGTTTTGATGTATGTCTTAATTGGCTTGCTAAGTTGGCACTGGCTCGATGTGTCTGAGCACCAGTAACTAGCCTCAAGTCTTTCTTTGGATGTGAAAGCTTGCTTTTCACAGCCTGGGTTCTGTGAAATGTGTGTGGATTCCTATCTTGGTACATGCAGACTATCTCGATCTCAACATCATGCAAGGCACCATTCAACAAACATAAGAGATGCAAAGTGGCCACCTCATCTTCGTCTCAAATAATGCACGGATGGCTTGAGCGCGCCGCGAAGACGAGAAGGTATACAATGCCGTTGTTTCTTGCAAAAAGAAAAATTCCCTTCGTAAGAAATGGTTCCGATGGCATGTCCAAGGTAATTTTTCTTCAGTGTCATTTCTTTGCAAGCACACTTTTAACCTACAGCTCATATAGTAAGTGAAGGCCATCAATACATCGAGACTAAGAGCGAGTGAATTATTGCATGTTGAAATACAAAGATGAGAATTCTGCAGTTGTCATTGCATTATTGGCCTTGTCAAAAGGAAAGAAGAGACATGCACCCGTGACAACGCATCTTTCAACCAAGAAGCTCTCAAGCAAGTTTTTGAGTAAATTGGATCTAAATTTATGCATCACACCTCTTGAATTTTGGAGATGGTAAAGCGCAATAAAGATTTCTGAAGGAAACTGAGACACAAAAACGGTGTTGATGTCGTAGTTGATTAATTGAGTCATTGTGCAAACGCAAGCGAAGACTGCAAATATTTAGTCGTCCTGTGTGTGTCTGTGTGGGTGGAGAGAGAGAGAGAGAGAGAGAGAGAGAGAGAGAGAGAGAGAGAGAGAGAGAGAGAGAGAGAGAGAGAGAGAGAGAGAGAGAGAGAGAGAGATTGTGCTTTGAAAGGTTGAAAAGATGGAGAGGGAGGAAGAGTAAGAAAGCGTGCTATGAAGAGAGTACATGATAACTATACTACAAAACAAGCAAAGGATTCTCTTATGAAATTGGGATATACAATGGACAAGCCAAAATTTGATTCATCGACTTTAGAGGAGACTAGACAAGAAAGCGTAGCTATTCGTGGTAGAAGGCCAAAAGGTATGGAAAATGGATTCTCTCAAAGCATCTAGGTTTCCAACAGAGGGGTGAAATATATCATAGATCATTTGTGCCAATTTTGAACACACCCTTGACACTAGACATCGATAAAATATCCCTCGCCTCTGGAATGCTCTCCATGTAGATCTCCTTAAAGCTCCTTGGCAAGGTTAAAAGACGATCCACCATAGACCTTGACACTTGAAATTCCACATCACGCCTATTGACCTTGCTTTGGATTTGTGCCTCTAGCTTGGTAGTGTTGATGATGCACTCTTTATTGCAAAGAGAACAATAAGCTCGGCCTTCCACCTTCTTTACCTTTGGGGAGTCACAAACCAAGCACTTGGAATGCAAGAGAGTTATATTGAAGTTCACAAAGTGCAAAGTGCCCACCACCTACAAAAGACAAAAGGATGAAGATCAATAGGCATGTCTTTATCTAGTTGAGTACAAAGCATGCAAAGAAATCTCTCTATTGTAGCCGAGAATCTCACATTGCTTGTGAAATGCTGATGTCAATTCTTGCTTTAAGCGCGGTTCCAGCTTGAGAACCAAAGTTGTGATGTCTAGAATAGACAATGTGTGCACCTTGCCAACAAAGAGACCAATTTTCCTAGCCATGAACATAACAATGTCCTCCCTAGCATTTGAGCCGTGACTCGATTGTAGTCATGCTTATGAGAGTTGAGAAAGCTCACCTACATACAACAAAAGGTTTGTTAACCTTGGAAGCAAGGACACATATAACTAATGTTTCTCATACGCACAATTGCGTTGTCTTCTGGGGTCGCACCATCAACCATAAGCAAATCTCCGAATGTAGTGCCAATTCTCTCATGAAAATTGCAACTTTGCAAGACAACAAATGCGAGTGTGGTCAAAGGCGGACATGTGCTAGTAGTCTCAAAAATTGCAGCATTAGCAAGAAATGTGCTTATCTTGGTCTCAAGATAGAAAGATCAAGATACAAGGAATGGATGACATGCACAAATGGTTGTCGATGCATCAACATGCAAGGAAAATAAAAATGAGCCATCATCATTATGGTTTTTAGCCCTCACAAGTGGACATTCAATCCTAACGAACAAGTTGATCCTGAGCTCCTTAGTGTAGGTCTCAATGAAGGGATCTTCAATGACGATTGTGATTGTGTTAGTGCAAACGGCATCGACAACGACAAATTTGAAGTAACTTGCATTTTTCTTTTGCCCATGGGAGATAGGACAAAATGTGTCGTATCAATTTAAGATTTGTTCCTCTATGAAGAAGATTTATAGGCCTCATCTATATCAACAATCACGAACAGCCGCAAGCCTTTCTTGATTATCAGACCTTTCCCTTTGTCCAATAGCTTGCAACTATCAAAGGATTGCAAGCAACTGAAGACTGGTGAACTTTAGGCAATGACGCTTGACTTGTGCTTAATTCATGAGCTGGAGAAGCAGGCTGCTGCAAAGATGAAGATGTAACTCCTCTCCTAGTGGAGAATCTGCTTAGGCCACAAAAAAATAAAAACACCATCTTAAGGCAATTCCACATTGAAGAGTCGACTGCAACAGACCACAACATAAACACATCAAGGCTGCTCCGCAAAGAGTAAATGCCTATGCTGGCCATACATGTACTAGTAACAAAATGGATAGCAGGGCTTTCTTCAAACAAGGCATGTCTACACCTCTTTTTGGCTGCACTTTGTTTGAAGTTTGGGCTTGGGGGAAACTCAGCATAGCTCGCTAGTGCCGAGTGCGATGAATGCTTTCTTGTAGGGTATGAAGGAGGTCAACACAAAAATGAAGCTGCATCTTAAGCAGAACATTCACAAGTTGAGCAGGGCAAAGATAACATAAAAACAATCAGCAAACGTCACACTCACCAAAGGCATGGAAAATCCGGCCTCTCATGCGTCACAAGCAAATGTAACAACACTCGTTAATGGTAGCTAGAACTAGCTCAAGAAAACAACAAACGTTATTGACACGATATTCTTGAGTGCATCACTTGCATCCAAAAAAAAAGCGAGCACCAGCAACAAAAACTTTACACCAGCATGCACGAGGCCAACACTTCAGAGGAGTCTTCCGGTCATGCGAGCACCAAATCAATTTCACAATATAGAAGGGCATCACAAGAATTTATCAACAAGTTAGTAGAAAAAACCTCCGAAGAAGTCCATTCTCTTACCATTGCTAGGTGAGCCATTGTTTGCACTACCCTCACCACTAGCAATGCCACCACAAGATGCTAGGACAATAGAGGAGCTCCAAGCAATTGTTGATGCAGGCACTTGAAGGGACACACACGTTCTGAGATGAATTCACACTAGATCCTCACAAGCGTTCAAATCCGCACAAGCCACATTAGCAATTTCAGCAGCATTCGAGAGAACAACCCATAGATTTGCATATGCTAACCAAATCCATTTTTAATCTGACCTTTTACAGCATACCGGTGATAAGCATTCTCAAGAGAAATTGGAGATTAGAGAGATTATCTTTCATCAGACAACTACACCTCAAAGCTCAGCTATTAAAAAAAGATGACTTGGTGAACATTTAGAAAGGCAATACAAGAAATGTTTGATTCACCATCCTTAGCAGGATCACAACCAACTGCGACAAGGGCTTACACATGAGAGCTTCTTGGCGAGAGGTTGAAGTTAGATAGTGCAATTTACAAATTACAAAATAGCTCATTTCTGCCTTCTATAAGGTACAAGAATCACATGGAGCCCTCTGTAGGAAAGCTTAGAGAAAATCCTGAAGAAAACATCATGCAGGAATGACACACGATGGAGAGACCTCCTGACTCTGCAAGATTGAGCAGACTTGCAGAGGATAATTATTGAACTAAGTTTAATTTGCATATTATATTTCCTTCTAAACACACCGTTGTGGGCCACAAACAGTGAATATGAAATAGATGCTAGCATGATAGCACAAACCAGAGCTCATCGCACAGAAGTAAAGGCTGAGGCTACACAACACCCCCATTGAGTGCAGCCGCTCCACATCACGTGGTTTAGAAAACCTTGAAGACTTTACAAACGGTTCCCACCATAACCATTATTTAATTTGCATATTGGATTGCCTTCTAAAGGGGGTGCGAATGGAGAAAGCTTTTGAGGAAGCTTTTTATAATACATCTGCTAGTGTAGTGTATGCACGGCAAAATCTCTCTACGCGGTTGGAGTTCATCTCTTCAAGAGAGAGCTTTTTTGTTATTAGGAATTTTAAATAGCTTGTTCTTTGGAATAAATTGGGATCCCTACAGAGTGGGATGATAAGAAGTTTATCAATTTTGTATGCACACAATGACTTCAAGCTCGTTTATCAAACCATGGCATCTATTAAACATCAATTTATTAGCTTCAAGCCCATCTCTCAAACCATGGCATTCATTAAACATCAATTTATTAGCTTCAAGCCCATTGATCAAACCACGGCATTCATCAAACATAACAATTTGGTGTTAGCTTATATCATCCACAATCCATTGAGCACACCAATCACAAATCGGACCAAGAGCAGACCAAGAGCAACACAGAAGTCATCTCCTCCAACCATGAATTTTCAAAATAAGAATTACAATATTATCATCAGTTATACCTTGTGCCATACAAATTTGTATGCACATTCTAAAATCCAACTAAAATAAATCAATCAAAATTATCTTCTATGTCGTTTGTGGCAGCTGAATACATGTAGCAGATCCTCACTAGTCATCTTGCTCTGATGGATAAACATATTGTGGTTCAAATCCAAGCCGAAATAGCGAAGGAAGATGTAGTAAATATGCTTGCAGGTCATATATGGTTTGCTTTGCACCACTCATTCGGCAAAGTCTCTGCATGTACACATTGGGCTACTGGAAACATGTACTTCATACCTCTCTCCCTGAACTTGGGAAGAAGACGTCTCCACCATGAATTTCTCATGCATGCCTATCTTCACTACAGTGGGCTGAACAATTTTCGGAGCTCAACATGCCAACCGATGCTATTGATGTTAGAAACTTCGATGTCCAAAAAGTCTCATTTGGCTAGCCGCCCATTCATTGCATTGATTGAACATGAGCTATTTTTGCAGATGAGATGTCCGCCACTTTACTTCTTTTGATCAATGCGGGATACCTCATTCTAGAATAAACACGCTTTACCCAGCAATGACCATCATACTTTTGTTCCATTCCTAACATTTTTTGGGACACCATCTGGCACGGCCTCCAGCTCATAGACGCAACCTGAATTATACACTTGCGGAACTTCATCAACACGTTTCTTAGTTGAGCATCTAGAAATCATACCACTCAACTTGGGATACTTGTGGCTATTTATAGCAATGTACTCTAGAGTACTCTTCCACATGCATAGACTTTTTTATGTGTTCCTTTTCTTCTTCTATTGAACCATCTAGCTCTGCTTGATGACAAACAAAACAAGATCCTTTTTTGTAGGTTAAGTTTTTAACCGCAATGCCTTCTTGTTCCTCAATGGAGTTATCCAACAACTCAACTATTGTCACATTCGCCTTTGGTGACTTATCCACTCGATTTTTTGTGACCAACAAAAACCTTGTAGACAAGGTTGAATCCAAAAGGAATTGGAACTGATGACTTACTGTCACACCATCTTTAACTCTCAAAGAGTCCAATATGTAAAAATTGCATATAGCACGTGTGAACAAGAGGTATTTAAATAATCCCTTACCTCTATATTTTTAAGTAATTTATGTACCTCTTATGTATGAATTTTAGTTAAAAAACTAGTCCTTCCGTATGAAATTTTTCACTTTCTCAATTAAAAACCCCTTTATGTAAGTACATTTTTTTGTAAGTGTATCTAATTATAAATCCCCTATTTTTTTCGCATGTGCTATCTTACATATTTCCTAGTAGATACCCCCGGCTTTGACTTAAGTCTGGATATCCCCATCTAGAGTGGAAATAATGGCAAACATCTCGCTGCACCGACAACCGCCTTAATCCCTAGGGCTCACCACGGAAAATCTTGTGGTGCAATCAAGCATCAAAGGGACACCGCTAGTAGTATTCAAAAACAAACTCACCGTGCACGTTGAAGATGAAGCCATTGCTGAAAAATCCAATCGAGGTAGCTAGATATGAAGCTATATTTTAGTCCACCCCCTATCCTATATTTATAGGCAAATGGCACACTCTCTCTATTATCCCTTTTCTCTTCCTTTCTCTTTCTTTAACACTGCTTGTAATTATCTCTATCGGTTCATCTATGATATTTATCTCACTCTTTATTTTTATCTTGTTTCTATCTTTATTGCAAGCTCACTCTCTACCTGTCACCCTCTATATCTATCTAACTCTGAATTCATTTATTTCTCTCTCTTAGTCTTACTCTACCTCTAATACTCCCCTTCTCTTCACAGCTAAAATCTCCCCTTATTCTCTATTCATCTAAACACTCTCTACCTCAATCTCAACATTTTTCTCTCTCTTTCTATATTTCTAAACTTACTTCTTTTGATCTCTCTCTCTAAATACATATTTAGCTCTCACTCACTCTCTTACAATTCTCTCCTCTCTTTCTTTTCCTATCTCTCATATTTCATCTATCTCTCTCTCTCCCTCTCTCTTATGTCTTTCAAGGTATTTTTTTTGTATCACTCTCACTCTATTTATGTCTCAATTATTCTCTCTCTCTCTCTCTCTCTCTCTCTCTCTCTCTCTCTCTCTCTCTCTCTCTCTCTCTCTCTCTCTCTCTCTCTCTCTCTCTCTCTCTATCTATCTATCTATCTAGATCTCCCAAAAAATCTCTTTCTCTCTCTCTCTTTCTCTATCTCTCATATTTCATCTATATCTATCTCTCCCTCTGTCTTATGCCAAGTTTTTTTAATCTTTACCTTGATTATCTAAGATCGATTTGGAGAAATGAGCAAGGAGAGTAGTGCCAGTTGGCTTCCTTTGATTGGATGGAAAATCGATGGTGTACACAGAAAGTGGTAAAAGCAACTGTTTAAAAAAAGCGCATGAAATGCGTCCCCGTCGACTCCGCAGAGATAGTCTGAGAGAGAGAGAGAGAGAGAGAGAGAGAGAGAGAGAGAGAGAGAGAGAGAGAGAGAGAGAGAGATTAGAGAAGCAATTGGCACACACACGGATCCGCATGCATTCCTTGCTCCACACACATCTGTTTTCTCTTGCAAGATCGCCAAGCAAGCAGCAATAAAGGCTACACAAGCAAAAATAAAGAGTAGCAGAATGAGTCTTCAACATCGCCAAGCAAGCAGCAATAAAGGCTACACAAGCAAAAATAAAGAGTCACAAAATCAGTCTTTCTTTTGTGAGCTCACTTAAAGACTGTGCTAAGGAGAAGGTTTTGTACAAGGCAGTAGAATTCATGTTGATATTTGCGGTAGTGGGTTACTTGAAAAGAACATGTTGGGAAAAATGTTGGTCAGTATGTATGTCAAGCACCGCACAGCAAATCTTTGACGAGGTTACTGTGCGGGATGTCATCTTGTGGAACGCATTGATTGCAAGATATGCCCAACCAAGACAGGGCTAGGAAGTTGTGGGCTATTTTCACATGATGCTTAATGAGGGCATGTCTCCAAATGCAATCACCCACGCGTGCATCTAAAAGGCATGCACATTGTTGTATGCCAAATGTGGTACACTTCAAAAAGCACAAAAAGTGCTTGAGGAGCTTTTTATCCGCAATGTTTTCTCTTGGAGTGCATTGATAGTTGGATGCGTGTAACAGGAGCAAGCCAAAAAGCTCAAAACTATTTTTAGTGGATGTAAATGTTGAAGATGATGAAACAGGAAACACAAGGAAGACAACAACTCAAAGTAGGAAGAAGATGGAGAAGGAGAAGACACAGAGCTTGCGTACGAGATCTCTGTAGTCTCTCTCTCTGTATTAGAATAATAGAGTATATACAAACTCAGAGCTACAAAGCTTATATGAAACCCTAAGAGATAAGGTGTCCTTTCACACCAGATGTCTAGGGGAAAAAACCCAGTGGGAGAAACGTGCCGCTAGTGAAGCGCGTATACACACTAACACTACTACATGTCTACAAATCCCCCCTGTAGTGATAGTGTGAATCCGTACAAGGTAGCAGATCATCATGTGTATGAGAGTAAGCCCAAAGCTTTTCGAAAAGCTTTAAACTTTTCTCGTGATAACGCCTTCGTAAATAGATCTGCAATGTTATCCTGTGTAGGACAGTAAGTTAGTGTGATCTCCCCTGCATGTAGCCTTTCCCTAACATAGTGGTAGTGAACCTCCATGTGCTTTGTTCTTGCATGAAATACTGGATTCCTTGCAACTGCCATAGCACTCTGACTATTGAAGGAGTACGAGCGAAAGTACAACGCGAGAGAGAGTGCGAGAAGAAGAGCACGACGATATGGTGAACTCGCTCTACTGTAATGTGTAGAGCATAGTCAGTTCTTATTAGGTTTTTACAAAAGAATATGTGTACATACCTGGCGGCCTGCCCACTTACCTGGGCGACCACATTGGGCTTTATACCCCAACAACCTCCCACTTAAAGTCCAATGTGGTACTTTAAGTGTGAGAGAAGCTACTATACAAGCTAATATACAAGAGATGTAGAGAAGTGATGTACTACCCTACACCTAACTGCTTGCGAAAATGCGCAAAGCTCTCTGAGGGAAGTCCTTTTGTAAGTAGATCAGCAGGATTTTATGTGGTGTGAACTTTGACAAGCTGAAGTTGCTTATCCTCGAGCATTTCCCTGATGAAATGATACTTCACATCCACATGCTTTGTCTTTGAGTGATAAACTGGATTGCGAGCCAATTGTATAGCACTTTGACTATCACAATATAACACAGGCATCTCTTCTTTGATTCCCAAATCTGTTACTAGTCGATTAAGCCAAATTGATTCTTTGCATGCCTCTGATGCTGCAACATATTCAGCCTCTGTAGTAGACTGAGTAACACAATCTTGTAATCTAGAATGCCATGATACTGCTCCACCAGCCAATGTAAAGACATACCCTGACGTAGACCTTCGGTTGTCTAAGTCACCTGCATAATCTGAGTCTGTAAAACCCTTTACACTTAGCTCCTGACTCCCATAGAATATACGCATACTCTTTGTAGCTTTCATGTATCTCAATATTCCTTTCACTGCCTCCCAATGTTTCTTGCCTGGGTTTGACATGTATCGACTTACTACTCCCACTGCAAATGCAATGTCTAGGCGAGTAGAAATCATTGCATACATCAAACTACCCACTGCAGACGCATATGGAATCTTATCCATTTCAGCCTGTTCTTCCTCAGACACAGGACAATCTTGTTTGCTAAGTTTCACATATGGTGGCAATGGAACACTCAATGCCTTTCCCTTCTCCATATTGAAACGTTGCAAAACCTTGTCAATATACTCTGTTTGAGATAACCAAATCAACTTCTTTGATCTGTCTCTCTCAATGCGCATACCAAGTATATGACTTGCCTCACCTATGTCTTTCATGTTAAACGATTTTGCCATCTTTGACTTCAAAGCTGAAATTTCTTCCAAGTGCTTGCCAGCAATCAACATGTCATCCACATACAAAATAAGGATCAACCAACTACCATCCTTAGCCTTCTTTGTATATAGACAGTGATCAAATTCACTATGTTTGTAGCCTTGAGAAAGAATAAACTTGTGGAATTTATGGTACCATGCCCTCGGTGATTGTTTTAAGCCATAAAGACTCTTTAACAACTGGCATACCCAATCTTCCTTGCCTTTCTCAACAAACCCTTTTGGCTGCTGCATGTAAATTTCCACATCTAAATCACCATCCAAGAACGCTGTCTTGACATCCATTTGGTGCAACACCAAATCTAATATGGCAACCAATGCAAGAAAGCATCTCAATGTAGTCATTTTGACCACCGGAGAGAAGACTTCATCAAAGTCAATGCCTTGTTCTTTCTTAAATCCCTTGGCAACAAGCCTTGCTTTGTACTTTGGCTGACTATCATGAGCGGTGATCTTATACCTGTAAACCCATTTACAGGGTAGAGCCTTTTTGCCCCGTGGTAATTTAACTAGCTTCCATGTCTAGTTTTTATGCAGAGCTGTCATCTCTGACTGCATGGCCAATTGCCAATTCCCGGAGTCCTTCATTTGCACTGCTTCCTTGTAACATGAAGGCTCATTGCAATCAGCCAACATGACATAGTTCATAGATGGAACAAACCTATCAGGAGGTCGCGTGACACGTCCAGATCTACGCACAATAGGTGGCTCAGGCTCAGCCACAACCTGTGGTTCCAATCTATCCTGTCCTTGCTCCTCTTGAGCCCTGACATTTTGTCTTGCACGTGCAGGTCCATCTTCTTGGAAGACAACTCTTCTAATCTCCTCAACTTTCTCTGGTTTAGAATGATATTTGGCTTCATTAAAGTGAACATCATTGTTGCGGATAAACTTTCTGGATTCGGGATCCCAAAGTCTGTACCCCATCTCACCAGAATTACCATAGCCAAGAAAGATGCACTTTCTACTCTTTGGCTCAAGTTTGTTCCTAAATTCCTTTGGAACGTGAGTATATGCCTCACAGCCAAAGACTCTGAGATGCTTGTATGAGGGCATTTTGCCTGACCATACCATCTCTGGCACTGAATCCTTCTGCAAAACCTTGCTAGGAGATCTATTTACAAGATGAACAGCTGTTAATACAGCTTCAGCCCAAAACCCATTTGGCAGCTGTGCATTAGACAACATACTTCTGACCTTCTCTTGTATGGTCCTATTCATCCTCTCAGCAACACCATTTTGAGGAGGATTGTAAGGAGCAGTAAGTTCACGTTTTATACCTTTTGACTCACAAAAGTCCTGAAAGGCCTTTGAAACATACTCTCCACCATTGTCAGTGCGTAAGAATTTAAGCTTCTTGCCACTCTGATTCTCCACAAGTGTCACAAACGTTTTGAAAACACTAAACGCTTCATCCTTGTGCTTGAGAAAGTAAACCCATACTTTCCTCGAGTAATCATCTATAAATGTCATAAAGTAAGAAGCTCCCCCTAGAGATAGGTTAGGCATAGGTCCACATAAATCACTATGAACAAGTGCCAACTGTGTATCTCTTCTACTGCTTCTATGCTTATGTGGCTGCTGTGTTTTCTTACCATACAGACAATGTTCACAGAATTCAAAATCATTAAATGAAAAGCCAGGCAAATAACCAGAACGAGACAAGATTTCCATTCCCTTCTTTGAAATATGTCCTAACCGGCTATGCCACAAAGAAACGTTCGGCTGCTCGGTTACATTGATTACATTTTTAGAGACATTTGATACATAAATCATGTAAAGTCCTCCAGACTTTACTCCATGTGCTACTGTCATAGAACCCTTGGATATCTTCCACATGTTCTGTCCAAAAGTGATGACGTAGCCAGCATCATCAAGTAAACCTGTGCTGATCAAGCTCTTTGTAATTGCGGGAACATGTCTCACATTCTTCAGAGTGAAAGAAGAGCCATTCTGAAACTTCAATTGAACATCTCCAACACCTAAGATCTCACATGTCTACCCATTGCCTAGCCGAACATGATCTTTAGTGGTCACATAAGAGGTAAACCACTCCTTGTTTGGAGACACATGAAGTGATGCCCCTGAGTCTATAATCCAGTCACTCAGTGCATTTCCATCAGATGATGTAAGAAGAGCTGAGTCCATTGTATTCTTCAAGAATTAGATGTCTCTTGACACTAGATTGTCATCCTCTGCAACAGTGTTTGTCACATTTATTTCTTGAATCTTCACTGAGGACTTGTTCTTCTCACCATGGTCTTCAGCTTTCTCTTTGCCTTTTTCTGCTTTCCATTCTGTGCAGTCTCTTTTCATGTGACCCTTCTTGCCACAATGGTAGCATTCTATGTCACTCTTGCCTTTAGCACTGCGGGACTTGCTACGAGACTGATTCCTCTTTCCACCTTTGTACTTTTCTTTGGTCCTTCCCCTGAAAAATAAGGCTGTTCCTTTGCCTTTGTCCATTGTCTTTCTATTGGTTTCTTCAGTAAGCAGACTTCCTTCTACACCTGCTATGTTCAAACCATCTGGAGGTGCACAATTACTCAAAGCTGTGCGAAAAGTGTCCCAACTTTCCGGCAATGTGATCAACAGGAACATAGCTCTAACAGGTTCATCAAACTTGACACCTTAAACTGACAACTGACTATAGATTGTGTTGAATTCATTCAGATGATTGGACATAGGTGTCCCTTCTTTCATCTTCAAGTCAACAAGCTTCTTAAGCCAGTATACATGTGAAGCTGCACTCTGCTTCTCATAAAGATCACTCAGCTTTAACCATGCTTGATAAGCCGACATCTCGTCTGCTACATTGAAGTAAACGCTTTCTGCCAAAGTCAGCATAATGGTAGAAAGTGCCAATTCATCCATTTCGCTCCATTTATCTTCGTCTATATCTTATGGTTTTATCCCCTTGAGCTTTATAGGTTTTATCTGCTTCTTTTGTACCAACACGTGCCAAATCTGCTTCTTCCACAATGGGAAATTGGTTCCATCCAGCTTCTTGATATTGTAAAGAGCAGTGTCCTGTGATCCAGCCATAGCTACGCTTCACAGTGGTTTACTTTCTTGGGAAAAATTCGGCAGAGTTTCCCCTGTAAACTGACCTCTGAACCAATATCAACCTGTCAAATGAACCAAGAAAGCTTCAGATTCTGCATAAATTTCGGCAGAGTCTCCTTTGTAAAATGGCTCTGGTGTACTCAAAAACAGACCAAAAACAGCTCAAAAACACTGTCTCTCTGACACTGTAAGCTGTGGGTAAACCTGTCCTGCACCTGTACTGTCTCTCACTGTCCTGTCACTGTCCTATAAGCATAGACTGCGACAATGCCTCAACAGCAGTAAAGCAAAGATGCAATCCCAACTGTCTAACTCACAGAAAATACATCCTAGCTGCCTATCTAAGGGTGCTCGAGGGATCGCTCCAAGACCTGTATCACCGAAAGGATCTCAACATTCGAGAATCCCCCAGCTCAATAAAACCTCACTCGGCCCTCAACAAAGGCTGCAGTAAATCTGACAGTACATAGACTTCCCACAAAGTCATACATCCACAAGTTTCCCACTGTATGCTGTAACCGCTGCGGCGATTGTTTGCTGCGTGACTCACAGCCAGCAAACCCTCAACAGACATACATCATCTCTGACAATACATCCCATGTGGAAGTACCTGCAATGTCAGGATGAAATCTAGAATATCAAGCAGCAAACACAAGCTACCTGATGAACTAGTGGATGTCGCCTACAGTCTGTGTGTAGATGCGTCCGTGTTGTATGTGACACGCCTCCAAGAACTGTGAGCCGTCCTTCGATGTGTAGACAGCCACAAATTTCACTCCTTCGCCTGTCGAATTTCACTCCAATCTGAGCTCTGATACCAGTTGAAGGAGTACGAGCGGAAGTGCGACGCGAGAGAGAGTGCGAGAAGAAGAGCACGACGATATGGTGAACTCGCTCTACGGTAATGTGTAGAGCATAGTGAGTTCTTATTAGATTTTTACAAAAGAATATGTGTACATACCTGGCGGCCCGCCCACTTACTTGGGCGACCACATTGGGCTTTATACCCCAACAACTGTCAGTGAAAATGGTAGTGGGTGCCTGTTGACACTCACAAAGATCTACCAATAACCTGCGTATCCATACACAATCAACTATTGCCGTGAAAGCTGCCCCGTACTCAGCTTCACAAGTTGATATAGCCAGTGTGGGTTGCTTCTTGGTTAGCCAAGATACACATGCATTTCCCAAGAAAAAACAATTCCCACTTGTGGAATGTCGTGTGTCAAAATCACCAGCCCAATCTGAATCGCTGTAACCAAGAAGCTGCATACAACTGTGCTTTCCATACATATCCCCCCTTGGAAAGAACATGGAAAGATTAGGGGTACCTGAAAGGTAACGAAGTATGCGCTTCACAGCCTGCCAATGATGCATACCTGGGTTGTGCATAAATCTGCTTGCTTGTGAAACCCCAAATTGAATGTCTGGACGAGTGTTGCCTGCCAAATATATCAAGCAACCAACCGCTGTTGCATAAGTATGTACATCAAAAGGTTCTCCAGCATCGTGCATGCTCAACTTTGATCCAGTTTCTACGGGTGTAGAGATTGGTTTACAATTTTGCATACCAAACTTGTCCAAAATTTTATGCAAATATTTTTCCTGCAACATATATATGCCATCCTATGATTGCACAAACTGAATACCCAAGTAATAATGTAGCAAACCAAGATCATACATCTCAAAGGTTTTTCTCAAAGCATCTTTAAACGCTTCAATTTCATCTGCAGTATTGCCTGTAAGAAGCATATCATCCACATAAAGTGTTAGCATAATGAGAACTCCATCTCTCTTTTTGACATATAAAGTACTTTCTGTTGGACTATTCTGAAATCCCTGGCCAATCAAATAAGTATGTATCTTCTCATACCATGCTCTTGGAGCCTATTTGAGACCATACAAAGCTTTACGCAATCTACATACCTTTTGCTCTTGACCTTTTACAATAAAACCACTTGGTTGAATTACATAAACTTCTTCCTGCAAATCAACATTCAAAAAAGCAGTTTGATATCCAACTGATGCACTTTCCAACCATGATGAGCAGCAATTGCAACTAGTGATCTAAATGTGGACGCACGAGAAGTAGGAGCAAAGGTTTCATCATAATCTATGCCTTTCTGTTGCGCATAGCCTTTTGCCACAAGCCTTGCTTTGTACCTATCAACAGTACCATCTTGTTTCCTTTTTACCTTAAAAACCCACTTTGTACCAATAGGCTTTTTACCTGTAGGCAAGTCCAATAGATCCCATGTATGATTCTTATGAATAGAATCAATTTCTTGCTGCATAGCATCTTTCCACTGAACACACTCTAAAGCTTGTTCAAATGAATCAGGCTCATCTGCATCACAAAGAGTGTTAAAGCAAGCCAAATCTACTTGCTCTCTGCCAAAAGTAGTACCAGCACGTGTTTTTCGTGGAAACGGTGCATCCAACTTGCTATCCTGCAAAGTTTTTTGAACCCATTTAGGCAAGGTTCTTTCTTCCCTGAGAACTTCTTGCTCTTCACGCACAATTTCCTCTACATCATGAGGTGTCACATGCTGATCAAAAGATTGATCAAGGTTATCAACCTGTTGTGATTCTTGATTCTCCACAAAAGAAGGAAGCAAACCTTCAAATACATCATGTGTCTGCATATGAGGTACATCAAAAGCAACCATAGGTTGAGCAGTAGTTTCTGCAGAAATTACATCACGACTTTCAAAAATCTTGTTTGTAGCAGGATTGTAAAGTCTATAACCTTTACTTCCACTACTGTACCCCACAAATATACATTTGATTGCCTTATCATCAAGCTTCCCACGTAACTGCTGAGGGATGTGAGCATAAGCAAGACAACCAAAAACACGAAGATAACTGATTGAAGGTTTTCTATCATACCAAGCTTCATATGGAGTAATGGTCTTCAAGGCACGAGTAGGACACCTGTTCAAAACATGTGTTGCACAAGCAACTGCCTCCATCCATAGCTTATGAGGCAAACTCTTAGCCTTGAGCATACATCTAGCCGTCTCCATTAAAGTCCTGTTCTTCCTTTCTGCAACACCATTATGTTGTGGTGTGTATGGCATAGTGCATTGGTGTTTAATTCCTTTCTTTCCCAAAAAATCCTTAAATGCACCTGACATGTATTCACCTCTTCGATCGGTACGAAGAGTCTGTACTTTGCAACCTGTTTCATTTTCAACCATGGCGACATAATGTTGAAAAATTGCAAACACATCTGACTTTGCTTTGAGTGGATACACCCAACAAAACCTGGAAAAATCATCAATGAAGGTCACAAAATAAAGGCTGTTTCTTATAGATGGCGTCCTCATAGGACCACATACATCACTGTGTACAAGCTGCAACTTTCGTGTCGCTCTAACTGAACCATCCTGCGAAAATGCAAATCTGTGCATCTTTCCAAGAACGCAACCTTCACATACATGTCTTGGTGGCATCTCCAATAAAGACAAATCATGCACCATATTATGACGTTGTAAAGTCATCAAACTGCCATAACCAACATGCCCAAATCTAGCATGCCACAACTCAGCATCCTGCATGGCCTAAGTCTTTGTTTCTGCAATACATACCTGAATCTGCTTTTCATAACGATCTAGCACAAATAGTCCATTTTTCAGTGTACTTGTAGGGATAAGAGAATAACCATTCTCTCGATCTCGTACAACACATCTGTCATCCTCAAAAATGACCTGAAGACCATTTTTTGCAAGAGAGGATACAGACAACAAATTCTTCTTGATCCCTGGAACATATAAGACATCTGGCAAGCATAAATCTGAACCATTTGAAATGGTAATCAAAATCTTACCAACGCCTTTGATTGGATAAGAAGCATTATTTGCACATGTCACCTTCTTTCCTGTTGGAGCTGCATTCAATGAACAAAACAAATCCTTCCTTGAAGTAATATGCCTGGATGCACCACTATCAAAGTACCAAATCATTTGTGTCTCGTCAACACTGTAAGCAGAAAAATCTGAATATACTAAGAAAGCATAAGAATCCTGAACAAAGTTTGTAGACTCTTCTTTAGCTGTAGAAGAATCACCAGAAGCTGAAACAACCAAACTTGACTCTTTCTTCTTTTCTTTAGCAATTCGCTTTTTACACTCACTAATGTAGTGACCAAGTTTCTTGCAGTAGTGACATTTACCTTTCTTCTTGGACTTGTCGAAATCAGCTTTAGACTTCTCTGAAGACTGTCCTGCACCAGACTTGGAGTGATGAGCACTCTCTTTACCCTTGTTTTTGTTATGTACAACAAGAGCATGATCCATACCATCCACCTGTAAAGACTTGTTCTTACGTGATTGATCCTCCTGCAATAGCAAAGCCACTAACTCTTCAAAATGAAGGGGCTCGGGATTAGCTCGCAAAGACTGAGTCAAAGAAGTCTGAAAAGTCAAATAAGATGGAGGTAGTGAATTGAGTGTTTTGAAAACCAAGTCCTTCTCTGGAATCACTTCATCAATGCTAAGCAATTGCTCTTTAAGATCCCTGATTTTTGTAAGATGCTCGACGATATCGTCACCTTCGTCCATCTGTATTTTGTCAAGTTGTTTCTTCAAAAACTCTATTCTGGCAGCGTTTCTTCCTCCAAACATAGCTTGTAGAGTGTTCCAAGCATCCTCAGAAGTTCTGCAAGATCTGATATGTGTTGGGGTATAGGCGCCTGTGCCTTGCCCGGCCGCCCAGAGTCTGGGCGCCCACTGACTTGTATACCTTATACATAGCATAAGTGTATAGGGGGCTACTCACTCTTTGGAGTCTCCCCACCCACATCGTGTGTGTGTCTCCTTCTCTCTCTCTCACTCTCCGTCTGTGGTGCTCCCCGATCCCCTTCAATTGGTATCAGAGCGTAGGTGCGGAGGGAGCGCGTGTGTGCACAGTCACGACGACATCGGAGAGCCAGTTTCATTCCAAAATCGCGTCCACGCGCGCGCGCGCACTTTCAAGAGTGCAAACAGGGTTTCGACTTTGGCATCGGCAAATTCAGCTTTTCGAGAGCGTTTCCACTACGCGTCCTGGTGTTTTACCCCCCTTTCGAAGCCATTCAAGCCATCAAAAACTTCATTCGAGCTACGGTTGAGGAGCTGCATTTTTCAGCCTTTTTTTGGCAGTTTATGCTGCGTTTTTGGGTCGAAACGGAGGTTTTTGGCATAGCTTTCACACCCGGACTCAGATACATGTGATCCAGGAGTCTACCTTGGGGTTTTGGCACGCTCTGGACGCGCTGGTCATATCAGAATTTTAAAATTCTGAATGCTGAATTTTTTGCAGCAGCAGTTGTTAATTGTGTGTCGAGGATTCCACACATGGTTTGCTCTCAGATGTGAGAGTGATATTTGCTGCAAGTTTCCTCACAGGTGGGAGGATACGATGTATGCCTTATGTGGTTTGATGCTCAGGGAGACTAATGTGATTGCATTTTGAGCTCGGCAATGTATGCCTTGAGCATGTTTTTTGGCAGTCACAAATAGAGCAGATATTTGTGTACTACATTTGCAGGTGTTTGCAATGATGTATGCAAAGTGTGGAGATTGGTGCATGCATTTGGAGTGCAGTTTGATGTGCTTTGGTTGCTCATGGTTTTGAGCGTGCAGTCAGTTTGGTTACCGGTTTTGTGGCCGTTTTACTGACGAAACTCTAGTGAAATTTTCCCAGGAGTTTTATGCGTATCATTTATGCGATCTAGGTAGAGATTACGGGTTGCACTCAGCATTTGCGTGCGGTGTTCTCTGCAGGTGGGAGATTTGTGCGTGTGTATGCATCGATACCGCACAGTGTGGGCTTGGTGATTAGCTCACGGGTTTGACAGGCGTAAAATTATCTTGGCACACTCACAGGAGTGAATGTTGTGATGTATGCTTGTGTGGCTACGAGCTAGGTAGCCGGATTCGAGCATTAATGGCTTGAGGTTTTTCAGCAGGTTTTAGCTACAGGTTTACAAGTTTACAGGAAGGTTTGAGGGCTTATTTGGGCGCTGAATTTTCATCCATTGTTTCCTCTTTGCAGGTGTCCATGTATGGCTCAGTTGTAGGCTGATCTGGGACACGTTTGTGACTTGTTTATGCAGTTGTTTAAGGGTTGAATTTTGGGGCTGATTTGCTGCCATATTTGCAGACTTTTGTTGATGCGATTCGAGCCAGTTTAGGGCTGATTTGGTTGACATTTGCTACTCATTGTTGGTTGCTCTTTTGCGAGCATTATGGCTGATTTTTCATTTGACTTCCAGCGTTATGGTCTGTCACAGTTTGATGGTGCAGATTTTGTTGCTTGGAAGGAGCATATGCTTGTTGCATTGGCGGATTTGGGGCAGGATAAACCCTTGTGTGGTTTATCGGCGAAGCCCAAGTCTATGCGTGATGATGATTGGCAGGATCTTGATGAGTTGGCAATGTCTACGATTCGTTTGCATCTGGTTGAGTATGTTGACTGGCAGGTCTCGAGGGAGACTACAACTCATGCTTTATGGAAGAGTTTACATGCTATGTACGCGACATCCATGTCTACTGGGGAGTCTAGTCCCACTTCTATGTCCATGGGAGAGATTGGTCCCACACGCAAGTCTCGACGGCATAGAGACTTGACATGTTGGCATTGTGGACATAGAGGGCACATTAGGTGTCGATGTTTCAGGCATTTGAGACAACGGAGGCGACAGATGCGTGATGTAGATTTGGGCATGACAGATGCTAGTGAGATCAGTACGGTGGTTACTGAGTATGCTTGTGACGGCGATGTCACATTTACCTCTAGCTTGTCTTCAGACAATCTTATGTCTATGGATTGCATATCGGATTGCACATTGTCTTCACATTGGTTACTAGATTCAGATGCTACTTTCCATGTCACGTCGCATCGTGAGTGGTTTAGCACGTTTTCTAGTGGGAGACTTGGTTGTGTGCACATGGCTGATGGTTTTGTGTATGACATTGAGGGTGCAGGAGACGTATGTTTGTCCTTGCCCAGTGGTATGAGATTTACCCTGCGTCATGTGCGTTATGTGCCAGATCTGAGACGGGATTTGATCTCAGTCAGACAGTTACGGGATAGTGTATGTCAGATTTCGCTACGAGAGCGAGATTTTGTGATGCATTTGGGTTCGCTAGTGATTGGGAGAGGTGCCAAGAGTGGTACAGGTTACCCATTGCATGTGGATCACGTGAGAGACGGTGTTGTCTCTGTGATCATGCAGCCAGGTAGAGAGCGAGAGAGCAGGCGAGTCTCTTTTGCTCATGGGTTGCAGGGTACTTTGCATGGAGTGCCGAGTAGTGAGCTCGTTGTGCACACAGTTGGGGCACGACTTGAGCAGTCACACAGAGAGGTGACAGAGTCAGACATGCATGCTTTGCTAGTGATTGAGCAAAGCAGAGAGTCAGTTGTGCAAGATACTTCTATGCAGGATAGACAGGTAGAGCGGTCTTGCTCTAGTGAGTCACGACAGGAGGACGTTGTGCAAGAGTCTATGCATACGGAGTTAGAGCATGAGAGCTCTCGTGAGTCACAGCAGATTGGGTGGTCATGTTTGCAGTGGATGATTGCAGAGGAGGCTGAGACGTCAATGATTATGCAATCATTCCTTTCTATGCTCGACAGTGAGCATGGGGATATAGTTGTGTAGGATATGTCTTCCAGCAGACACCTAGAGCAGCTAGTTTGCTCTGAGGTTGCACGACAGGTTGATGCGTCTTTTGTGGACAGTCAGGAGATGCATGTGGCTGACACGCCTTGTCAGTCAGAGATGCCTATTGCCAGGGATATATATGTTGATGCATGCTCCATAGAGATAGCAGGGCCCGCTAGCATTGCATCGGCATTCGGTGGTCTCATGTATGAGATGTTGATCTTGAGACCGGATATCGCAGCTGTAGTGGGAACATTTGCAGTTGGGATTGTCAGTCCTTTGTTGACTGATGATGGCATAGTGCACGAGGGAGATATGCAGGTATTGCGTACATACTTGCAGTACGTGTGCGGTACGTCTGGTGGTGTATGGACTTACACGGGAGCAGGACAGCCGGATGCACACGAGCACAGCCAGCCAGTAGGCATTGGTTGAGAGCGGTTTTCTCTCGCCTTTTGTAGTCTTTAGACTAGGTTCTCTTGCTTAAAGGCATAGTCGCCTTTAAGTGGGAGGTTGTTGGGGTATAGGCGTCTGTGCCTTGCCCGGCCGCCCAGAGTCTGGGCGCCCACTGACTTGTATACCTTATACATAGCATAAGTGTATAGGGGGCTGCTCACTCTTTGGAGTCTCCCCACCCACATCGTGTGTGTGTCTCCTTCTCTCTCTCTCACTCTCCGTCTGTGGTGCTCCCCGATCCCCTTCAATATGTGGTGTGATTGTCCTCTTTATGGTTAAGGCAATCACAGCCATAGCTTGTGCATCTTTAGTATCCCATTTCTTTTGCTCTGGAGTGACTTGTGAGGGTCCTGCACCAACAGCTGCACCACGACCAGGCGTCGCAGGTGCAATGCTACCTGGACGAACTTCATCTCCAAATACATAATCCCACAATCCTTTACCAACCAAAACATTTTTGGCCATAAAAGACCAAAGAGAATAGTTGGTACCATCCAATTTGTCTTCAGATGTAAACGCACCAAAAATCTCTTTCTCCGTATATTGAGCCATACTGTGGATGCACACAAGAGAGCAAAAGAACCTCCAAGAGATTCACAAATCTCCTCTCCAATCCAAGCAAAATCTTAGCACAAAGCTAAGACAAGCTGCTTCACAAAAGAACTGTTTACCTGAAGAAAATCTGTCAAAAAGCACACCCTCTTGATCTAAACGCCTCTGAAAAGTAACTTATGCTACGCTGCTCAGAACAAAATTCTGAGGGCTCGAACGGCTTCAAAAGGGGGGTAAAGCCCCAGGTCGTCTGTTCAAAATACTCCCGGAACGTCGAGGATGCTCCCACGATCAAATTTTCCGAAAACTGCGATTGCGTGCGCGGATGCGAAAACGCAAGTAGAGGCTCTGGAAATCACCTTGCTCTGATACCAATTGTTGAAGATGATGAAACAGGAAACAGAAGGAAGACCGCAACTCAGAGTAGGAAGAAGATGGAGAAGGAGAAGACACAGAGCTTGCGTACGAGATCTCTGTAGTCTCTCTCTCTGTATTAGAATAATAGAGTATATACAAACTCAGAGCTACAAAGCTTATATGAAACCCTAAGAGATAAGGTGTCCTTTCACACCAGATGTCCAGGGGGAGAAACCCAGTGGGAGAAAAGTGCCCCTGGTGAAGCGCGTATACACACTAACACTACTACATGTCTACAGTAAAGCAAGGGCCTCTCCCTAGATGCAATCACATATAACGCATGCATCTTGACCTTCTGTACCAAGGCACTAGGATTCATGCTGATATTCGCGATAGTGGGTAACTTGAAAAGAATGCATACTTGGAAAAATGTTGGTCAGTATGTATGTCAAGTGTTGTCAGTGTGCAACAAATCTTCGACAAGCTTAATGGTCTTGTGGAACACACTGATTGTAGGATATGGTCAGCAGAGATTCAATCACCTATGCATGCATCTTGAAGGCATGTGGCTCTACCCAAGATGTTGATATGGGCTTAAATATTTTCTCAGATATTGTCAGCCAAGGGCTGTTGCAAAAATTGTCGTTCTTGGCAATGCCTTGCTCCACACACATCCATTTTCTCTTGCAACACCTCCAAGCAAGTAGCAATAAAGGCTAGACAAAGCAAAAATGGAGACCAAGAGAATGAGTCTTTCTTTTGTGAGTTTACTCAAAGACTATGCTAATGAGAAGGGTTTGTACCAAGGCAGCAACATTCATGCTGATATTGTGATATTGGGTTACTTGAAAAGAATGCATACTTGGGGAAAATGTTGGTCAGTAGTATGTCAAGTGCGGTGCACCTATCAACTCTTTGACAAGGTTACAGCGCGGGATGTCATCTTGTGGAACACCGATTGCAGGATATGTCCATACAGGGCTAGGAAGCTGTGGGTTGTTTTTAGCTGGTGCATAGCGAGGGCCTATCTCCAGACACAATCACCTATGCGTGCATCTTAAAGGCATGTGCATTGTGGCTCTACACAAGATGCTGATATAGACACAAAAATTCACGATGATATTGTTAATCTAAGGTTGTTGAAAAGAGATGTCGTGCCAATCTGTTTTCAGCAGATGCAAAGCAAGGGCCTCTCTCCAGATGCAATCACCTACGTATGATGATTCATGTGTATCTACGCAAGATGCTGATGCGAAGCGAGGGCCTCCGCCCATATGCATCTTGAAGGCATGTGAATCTACGCAAGATGTTGATATGGGCTTAAAAATTTACTCTGATATTATTACTGAGGGGTTGTTGCAAAAGATTGTTGTGCTTGGCAATGCCTTGGTCGATATGTATGCCAAATGTGGTGCGCTATGTAAAGCATAAAACGTTCTTGAAGACCTTTTGTCCAGAATATCGTCTCTTGCAGTGCATTGGTTACGGGATATGCACAACAGAAGCAGGGCCAGAGTGCTCCAGGCTGATTTCAGCGGTGGATGCAAAGCGAGAACTTCTCTCCAGGTGCAATCATATATGCGTGCATCTTGAAGGCATGTGGCTCTATGCAAGATACTGGTATAGGCATAAAAATTCTTGCTAATATTGTTAGTCAGGGCTATTGAAAAAGGGTATCGTGCTTGACAATGCCTTGGTTGACATGTTTGCTAAATGTGGTGCCCTTAAGAGAGCACAAAAAGTGTTGGAGGAGCTTTCTGTCCGGAGTGTCGACTCTTCGAATGCACTGATTGAAGGATTTACCACACAGGGGTAGGGCCAAAAATCTCTAGTCATTTTTTAGCAGATGCAATCACTTTTAAAAGCATGTAACTCTACGCAAGATGCTGATATAGACACAAAAATTCACGATGATATTGTTAATCTAAGGTTGCTGAAAAGAGATGTCATGCCAATTTGTTTTCAGCAGATACAAAGCGAGGGCCTCTCTCCAGATGCAATCACCTACGTATGATGATTCATGTGTCTCTACGTGAGATGCTGATGCGAAGCGAGGGCCTCCGTCCATATGCATCTTGAAGGCATGTGACTCTATGAAAGATGTGATATGGGCTTAAAAATTTACTATGATATTATTATTGAGGAGTTGTTGCAAAAGATTGTTGTGCTTGGCAATGCCTTGGTTGATATGTATGCCAAATGTGGTGCGCTATGTAAAGTACAGAAAGTGACCTTCTGTCCAGAATGTCCTCTCTTGGAGTGCATTGGTTGCGGGATATGAACAACAAAAGAAGGGCCAGAGAGCTCCAGGCTGATTTCCTCGGCGGATGCAAAGCGAGGACTTCTCTCCAGGTGAAATCATATATGCGTGCATCTTGAAGGCATGTGGCTCTATGCAAGATACTGATATAGGCATAAAAATTATTGCTAATATTGTTAGTCAAGGGCTGTTGAAAAAGGGTATTGTGCTTGACAATGCCTTGGTTGACATGTTTGCTAAATGTGGTGCCCTTAAGAGAGCACAAAAAGTGCTCGAGGAGCTTTCTGTCCGGAATGTGGACTCTTCGAATGCACTAATTGAAGGATTTGCGACACAGGGGTATGGCCAAAAAGCTCTAGTCAGTTTTTAGTAGATGCGAACTAGATGCAATCACCTCTTGAAAGCATGTGGCTCTACGCAAGATGCTCATATAGACACAAAAATTCACGATGATATTGTTAGTTAAATACTATTGAAAAAAGATGTCATACTTCACACTGCCTTGGTCGATATGTATGCCGAGCACTGATTGCGGGATATGCACAACAAGAGTAGAACCAGAAAGCTCTAGGCTGTTTTCAGCGGATGCAAAGTGAGGGCCTCTTTCCAGATGAAATCACCTACGCGTGCATCTTGAAGGCATGTGGCTCTATGCAGGGTGCCGATATCAAAATTCACTTCGATATGGTTAGTCTCAGGTTGTTGCAAAAAACTGTCGTGCTTCGCAATGCCTTGGTCAGTATGTAGGCCAAATTTGGTGTACTTTAGGGAGAACAAAAAGTAATTGTGATTTGGAATGTCTTGTTTTGGAGTGCATTGATTACGGGATATGTGCAACATGAGCAGGACCAAAAACATTAGGAAAAATATGAACCCTCTAGGGGCCCTTTGGGATTAAGGTTAATTAGAGGCCAGCCAATGAGAAGAGGGTGGTGGACACACTCTATGCCCTCAAAAATGTAGGGGGACAAAGTAGTCTTACACTTTTTAAATGGGCTCTTACCTAGTGAGAAGGTGGGGTGGGGGGGGGGTGGGCCATATGGAACCTCCAACTTCCCTCCTTTTTGATCCGGTTTTGAAAAAATCCCAAAAATTTGAAATTTTTCAAAAATTTCATCTTCTGAAAACCCCCCTAAAACTATTTTATGGTCAAAAAATCATTTTTTGATCTCAAAAAGTCAAAACGTGCATCCAAAAACCCTAAAATTCAAAATTTTTAAAAAACTTTCAAAAAATCTTTTTTTGCTATCCAGAGCTCCCCCAAAATTAGTTATTAGGCAAAAAGGGATTTTCTCTCTCTAGAACCCCTTTTCCAACCCCTCCTTGGTTGCAACCATCACACTCATCCTCTACTCCAACACTCTCTCTCTTTACACCATCTCCATTGCTGCAGCAAGGAAGCTCCTCTCTCCTCCCCTATCACCTTTCATTGCCACACCAAGCAAGGCTTATCCACCTTCTCCTCCCAGTACCACACGAAGCAAGGGTTGTCCACCTTCTCCTCCCATTGCCACAAGGGTTGACCATTTTCTCATATCACTTTATCACACCTACATTGTAGCAACAAGCAAGGTTCTCCTCCTCCTCCTAGTTTGCTTTGCTCAACCATGGCCAACTCTACTTCGCAAAGGCGACCAAAGGATGAGGTCACAGCACTTGCATGCCACAACACTAGAGGTGTAGATGATGAGTGGATGCCACAAGAGTTCACCAAAGGTGCTTGGGTATACATGCAACCATCTGCTGTTGGCCCTCATCGTGTGCGGAATCGTGCAAACTTGGATCTTCATTGGAAAGGAAAGCTCCTTGGCTTCAAGAACCCCAAAGACAAGGGGACCATAGCCATTGTGCAACATGTTTTCTCAATGTCAACCATGCACTTGCAACAACCACCTCGATTTCCAACACATTGTAAGTACATGTTTTGAGAATACAAAACTAGGTGTGAAATCACAGTGTAATGTTATTATGGATTCATACTTAACATTTGTCATGCATTTATAGTCATATTTCCATCCACGTTGGTGGAGGAGCAGCCACTACATAGTCTCTCCGGCACATTCAATGCTATACATGCGGATATTGGAGCAATAATGTTCCCGCATCTTTGCCCAACCAAACTGGTTCAAAGAAGGATTTTCTTCTATTCTCACTCCTATATTGTCCCTACTTCTACACAAGCATTTGGAACGCTTGAACCCATCAAAGTAACTTCCTTATTAAGTATGGAGTGGCCGGTCCCAGATTTGTGGTCGGTAGCATCTTTCAAGCAAAAGATGATAATGGATGTCCAAAACTCTTTGAAATACTCTAAAGCTTCTAGGTCTGTGGGCTTGAGCTGGTGTTTGCTTATTCATTGTTTTGTGCACATTTTTAAAGAGTTTGGATTTGTGGAGACTACCACAATGCTTGTATGTAAAGATGCGCATTACGAGGAATTAGGAAGGCTTTTAGAAGAGGACTGGGGTTTTGTGGAGGGCATGCACAACGGGGACCGGTACCGTTGTAAGGTTGGAGCTTCAGGTATTGGAATGCGCTATTTGAAATCCCGCACCTCCTTGTACATACGATTTCACTATGATCGTTGGATGTGCAAGCTTGGAGTGTGGACTCCCTTACAGAGTGTAGACGGCGCTATTGCAAGCTTTGACATTGCAGTGAAGATGCCCAACGATGCTTTGGAGGCAGTCCAAGTGAACAAGCATTGGACTCTCAGTAATGTTCGAGAACATTTGGTTATTATGGGTTTTGAGGCCCTTCAACAAGCACAATTTCGTTTACAAGGTCACAAGGTGAGAATCCTTCCACCACATTTTCAATACATCATGGTTTGTCAATCATTAGATGCTTATTGTAATGAATGTCCGCAAATTGGAAAAGAGAATGGAAGACAAATTGAAGGTCGAGGAGGACTGGGGGATAGATGGAACTATGCTATCGATCTTATAACTTTGTAACTCTTGCAATTTTCATATTGATCCCCGCTGTAATCAACATGATTTGCTTCGGCAAATCATGCCTTTGAATATAATTTTTTGCATTGGGATGAGAAATCATTTTTTGGTGAAAGTGCCTTTTTTTTTTTAATGTCTTAAAAAAAGGGTACATTATAAAAGGGGGGCCACCTAACTCATTCACTATTTTCACTTTTGCAACTCTTGAGCTCCTCCACTCTCTATCCACACCCCAGGCTAAACATGGATGCTGCCACAGCCTCTGCATCTGTACCCACATCCACCCCTTTGTCACGCTTCATCCTCTTCCTCGAGGACACCAAATACAAAGGGAAGTTGGACCTCCACACCTTTTTTACTCGTCTCCCTGACCTTGACGCCACAGTTGCCCTTCACATGGATGCATTTGAGGAGATTTCTGCGTTCATGGAGGAGCACATCATAAAATATTCTGTATCTATCCCCCCACATGCAGGGATCTGGGTGCCTTGCGATCTTTTGTGCTATATACACAAAGGTGATCGCCCATTCGCCAAGCGGTTGCAACGATTCCAAGAAATTGCAACCAATGCAGGCCATTACTTGGATGAGCAAGCCCCTGAGGTGTCAGCGCTCAAGAAGCGCAAGTTGGGGGTGGAGTACCTTTCTCGGCTCGCAAAATTTATCTTCTTGGTGAGCGAGGAACCTGATTTGGAGGAGCTCCGCTTACCACACCTTCAAGTTGGGTCCTTTATCAAGGACACCAAGGAGCAGCAGGTTATCCCCATGAACCCTGCAGCGGAAGGAAAAGCACACCAACTCGAGTACCCTAGGGGTCTTGAGGAAGTGGTTGAGAAATCCATAGTTGCGGCTGGCCCTAGTGACACTCCAGTGCCACTACCAGTGACGGATGTGGCTATCCCAGAGGTAGAAATTAGCCGCTTCTCCTCAGTGTTAATGGATGGGGAGGAGTTTGTGTTCCTGCATGATTTGGAAAAAGCATTTGGCCTGCGCATGGATGAATGCTTGAGCGTGCTATGCAACAGCAGCAAATGTCCCTTAGACAATACGCCAGATGCCCTAGAAAGCAAGCTCTTGCCAGATGGGGACTCTGTTGCTGACACTATTGCAGTTGTATGTGCGGAGGTCCTGGCAGCAGAGCAGTTGCACGTGGCTGATGAAGATTTCCAAGCCACGCAAGCCAAGGTTGAGGCTGCTAGGATGCCTATGCCATTATGCAACCTCCCATCTGATGATCCAAAGCTTGTATCTGTGGTGCATGGGACCATTGACTTGGATGCAAAGGGCAACAGGGAGGAGGATGACAAGGAGCAGGAGGTAAACTGTATCCTAATTTTCATGTTACTATTTTATTCTTCGTTGTCTTTTTTCTCAACCTTCATCGGTTTATGACAGGATGTTGTGGAGGTTGATGATTTTGCTACAAGGACGGGTGGCAAGCGGACGGGCTTTGGACCTCAAGCTTCCCTTGCGCATTACCTCGGACAACTCCCCCCTGGCGATGTGGCCATTATACATAATGAATTTACTCCCCAAGCCCATTTTATGACTTAGTCGTTAAAAGCTTTGAGCAAGTTTTTGTGTTTGAGTACCATTGCTCAAACTGCACATCAAGTGTTCCTAGTGCGTAGATCCCTTGTATGCACAGCGTTTGGCACTGGCTTTCGTGGTAAAGTGCTTGCCCAGATAGGAATACATGCTTCCATTGGCTCAACTGACCCAAATGCCATAGCGCAGTCCCTCTTGACTGGGGAGTTGCCTTACGCGCAAAATAGGCGCCAGGAAATGGTCAAAAAAATTCTGAACTCCTCAGATACATGATGTAAAATCACCGTGCTAGAAGGAATAAAAAATATTTGAAATTGTCTCTCTATATTGCAAATTCTTTTCAATCTGATTTGTCAATCTTGAAAATTGTTTCAATTGGTGATATGAATTGTTTTTTGACTTTGTTATTTCAAGGTATGTAATTGCAGTCAATTTGAGTATAATTGTGATTTTTAAGTACCCTAGGGGGTTAGATTAGCCTATAAGGGGCAAAAAATGCCTGGCCACAAGGGCGCGCAAATGGCCCATCCATCAGTTTTGGATGGGCCATTTGCGCGTCCTTGTGGCCAGGCACTTTTTTGCCCCTTATAGGCCAATCTACCCCCTAGGGTACTTAAAAAGCACAAATTTATTGCAATGGATTGGTTTTGCATCATTCATTTAAATGCAACCTTGTTATGGCAATTCCAGTATATGTTCACACTCAAGGACACTAGAAAAGCTCAAATCAATTATGAAATGAAGTTTCCAGCAAACTATCACTTGCTTTAGTTCTACCTACTATACCCTTGCACCAAAAAGTCAAATTACATTGGACACTTGGTTTCCCAATATGTTATTTGTTTTGATATCCTATAAGGAATTCAAAGCTTGAAATGACCAAAAAAAGGGTGTCCATAAGGATCCATATAAAATAATGATGCAAAACCAATAGGTTTTAGTAAATTTGGTTATTTTAAGTACCCTTGGGGGTAGATAAGCCTACAAGGGGCAAAAAAAGGCCTGGCCACAAGGGCGCGCAAATGGCCAATCCATCAGTTTTGGATGGGCCATTTGCGCGCCCTTGTGGCCAGGCATTTTTTTGCCCCTTATAGGCCAATCTACCCCCTAGGGTACTTAAAAAGCACAAATTTATTGCAATGGATTGGTTTTGCATCATTCATTTAAATGCAACCTTTTTATGGCAATTCCAGTATATGTTCACACTCAAGGACACTAGAAAAGCTCAAATCAATTATGAAATGAAGTTTTCAGCAAACTATCACTTGCTTTAGCTCTACCTACTACACCCTTGCACCAAAAAGTCAAATTACATTGGACACTTGGTTTCACAATATGTTATTTGTTTTGATATCCTATAAGGAATTCAAAGCTGGAAATGACCAAAAAAAGGTGTCCATAAGGATCCATATAAAATATTGATGCAAAACCAATAGGTTTTAGTAAATTTGGTTATTTTAAGTACCCTTGGGGGTAGATAAGCCTACAAGGGGCAAAAAAAGGCCTGGCCACAAGGGCGCGCAAATGGCCCATCCATTAGTTTTGGATGGGCCATTTGCGCGCCCTTGTGGCCAGGCCTTTTTCTGCCCCTTGTAGGCTTATCTACCCCTAAGGTTACTTAAAATGCACAAATTTACTGAAATTGACTACAATTACATACAGAACTTGAAATTACAAAGATAATAGACAGAGTAGACACAACTGTTGATCATATTGTCATTGGAAAGTCAAATCATTACAAAGATAAGGGTGTGCAATACAAAAAGAGGGGTAACTTCGGCTAATGCTCGAAGTCTCGTCGCAATCGTCGTGCAAGCTGCATATCTTTTGGCTGTATTGTCACTCGCTTTGCATGAATGGCACATAGGTTGGTATCTTCCAACACTGAAATGATGTGGGCCTGTGCAGCTTCTTGAATAGCCTCTAGCGCTATTGCTTGCATTCTATACTGATTTCCATAGCTTTGAAGCACTTCCTTCACAGTGCGAGCAAAGGGGGCACGTCGAATCAAGAGCTTCGTCGTCTTCTGGTAGTGGCGGATTTCTGCAAATGCCCTTGCTATTTTTTGGCGCCGCTGCGGTTGTCTTGGGGGCACTTGCACATTTGCTGGCGGGCGGCGTGAAGGCTTCTTGAAAAACTTAGACTTGCGTCTGTTTACATGCTTAGGGGCTGGTTCTGCAGCCTATTCTGATTCTTCCTCTTCCCTTGGTTGCCGATCTTGTCGTGTGGGGAGAGCTCCCTTGCCTTGAGGCAATGTCTTCCCCCCAACGGCCACCCGGTGTGTGCGCGGTATGTGTTCTCGCAGCCATGGTGGCTCACTCTCTGATTCGGTGTCTGTATTGACCACCCGAGTCCTGGATGGTCCTGCTTGTGATTGGGGGCGCGAGGGCTGCTCCGTATCGGACTCTGATGTTTGCTGGCCCTCTGCTTCTCTCCAGCGCTGGGCACGTTGCTTCATTCTCTTTCTAGGTGTTATATCTTGAGGAGGTGGAGATTCAACAGTCCTTGATGACTCTCGTGCCCTACCACCATGCCCACTACCAGAAGAGTTCCTGGAACGGCCAGGTGTTCGTGGCCGTTTTCTTGTGCCTTTAAGCCATGACGACTTCTCACATCCTTGGAGGGTGTTTTTGTTGGCAGGCGGATGCTCTTTCGCGGTTTGTTTGGTGCGCGCCATTTCGTTGGTAAGAGCTCACATGTTCTTAAGAAATGAGTGATTTATGAGAGCATGCAATATTTATAAGGGCCCATTTAAAAAGGGCCCTGTTCACACTAATTTTTTTAAAAGAAGTATTATTTTTTAAATAAACATGTCGCTAAGAGTTGGACCCTGCGTTCACGTTTAGTGACTCGCGCAGTATCCACTTTGATCCTTGTCGCACTCTGCATCGCCGCCATGCAGCATGCTTGGTGGGACCTTGCGACATTTGCCACTTGTTGCTATGCTCTTGACGACTCCATTTGCGCACTTCAATATCAATCTTGGATTGTCGCGCACGCTCCATTGTGAGCTTACGAGCAAATGTTGTGCGAAAAAACCAGTTGAACATCTCCTCCAAATAATTGGATTGCACCATTCCACCACCATGTCCAGTATTTTTGAAGTACACTCCCCTTGCTCGATAATGGGACTTCTCCATGCCTTGAGTGCTAAAAATTTCAAGCGATCCATACTTGTGCATAAAAAATGCACCATGCGCAAACAAGATATGCTGTTCACATGAGCAAACGATCCACATTAGTAAATAAAAACAATCCCTTGTAATGAATACACCATGAATGACTTACCATGTAATGTGTGATGTTATTTTCACCCCAAGAAAGGGTGAAGACCTTGGTAAAATCCGCCAAAGCTTCTTGAAATGATTGCCGTTGTTCTTCTGTTGTGCTGTTAAGGCTCATAAGCTTGACCATTTTATCAAAATGGGCCCAAACTTGCTTGCGCTTGTTTGCAAGCTCGCCATTTGAATCATTGTCAGTAGTAGCTTTGCATAACTCCTTCCAAAGCTCCCAAAGGTTACCTGCCTGCTGGTTGGAGCTGCTTTGAGCATCATATCGACTTGGCTTTCCTTGGGAAACTTTCTTCAAAAAGTGTCTAGATTTTTGTCCACTCATTGACACTTGTTGAGCAATTTCATGGGCCTCCCCTGTGTTCTTTGCAGCAACTATAGACACATTTCCACCATGACAGCCAATGGAATTCAAGAGTACCTCCACTCTTTCGATCGCTTCCTAGGACTTTTCCAACGGTTTCATTGTGAAAGCATAGTCAATGTGGAGCTTCAATAGCCTATCAAAAATATGCATGAATGCGTGTAATGTACAAAAATGTACATTCGATAGAGGAAATCGAAATATTGGATTCCAAGTGTGGTCCTTTTGATCACGGTGTGGGGCATTGAGCATGGGACATCTCAGAATAGACGCTTCCCATTCTCTAGCTTCATCTCCGACATCATGACAATCTAACCCTTGTTCTCCATGCCCTTGCCATGGAAGCATGTAACTGGCCTTTGCAGTGCTCTTATGTGATTTTTGTCCATTAGGTTTGTACCCTCGAGTGCAAAATGGACAAGGCATGAGAGAAGAAGCCCCTTGTTTGCAGCCAAGCAAACACTTTATGGTCTTCAAATCCCCACCTAAGTGCCACTCCACATCATAACTACCAAAGCCCTCAATCTCCAACTTCTGACCTGCAATTTGGGAGTGTATTACTTCTGTGATCCATGGAGTTCTCTCAAAAATCCACGAAAGTACTCCATTGGTCTCTTTGGGCACCTCAATAGCACCCAACCACCAAATGTCTTTCTCTGATTGCACGCTAAAAGATAGGGTGGGATATGGCTCGACTGAATCCCTTCGCTTGGTTTGCAGAAGGGCCTCGTTCATTAGAGTGACACTTAGCCTCTCTAACCTTCGGCCTTTCACTATTTGACACTCATCGAGTTTCAGCACAAAAGCGACTTTTGTGCCAAGCACTACAAAATAAATAGTGCTAAGACCTTAAACTTCAGCTTCTATAAAAAGAATAATACCAAAGAAAAAAGTAAAGTGTGTCACCTTCTTCAGGTAACTCGTAAAATCTAAGCATGGCTTTTTGAAGCCTTCTAAGATCCACGAAAATATTGTTCCACATTGTGTAAGGAAAGCCCTTATTTGAAGGTCTTATGGATTGTTTCTTACCTTTTCCCCTTGTCTTTGTTGCGCACGAAGCATAAAGGGAAGTTGGCATTGTGTCCTCAATGTGTAGGTATGTCCCAATGCGGGAGAACACATCTTCGTTTGTGGCCTTCTTTGCGAGCTTGACCTTGTGAGGAACGGGAAATAGGTTTTCCACAATGCCATGTTCTTTGAGGGCATCCTTTAGGAGTTGAAAAATAGCCTGATAGGCTTTGGTGCTGATTCCAGCCTCTGATTCCAGCCTCATCACAAGCTTGTTGAACGTCATCATCATTAACCACATTTCTTAATTTACGCATAAGGTCCTTGGTGACTGCATCCTTAATGTGCTTACCTCCAGGTGATTGTAAGATAGAAATAACGTCCTCGGTATTGAGACAACTAGTGAGAAGGTTGACTCGATTATCTTGGCTTGTTCCACCGCATGTCTCCTAGATGAAGTTTCTAGCAACAAATAAACATAAATGTTAGAAAATAGTGTGAAGTAAGAATGCAGCATGCAAGTAAAGACCAATTCACCTTGTGGCTGTAACTCGTCGTTTGCGTGCTCCTCCGGAATGTGCAAGAGTTTCAATGGATGAATACGGGCGTTTGCGTTCCCTTGCACCAAGGGGTGTTTCTTTCAAGTATGTGATGGTGTTGGTAAGCTTCTGGATGTGGGACTCCTTTTCTTGCATTTGTTGTTCAAGACTTTTAACTACCCTCTCCGAAGAGGCAACACTCTCTTGTAATGTCGTCGTCTTGAGGTGAAGAGTTTGACATTCGTGCATCCACATATGCAAAGAAGCACCTGCACCCATACACAGCCGCTTGCAATAGCCTAACAAGCCTGCTTCTCCCCTCCCAAGAAATTGAAGAAATGTGGAAAGGCTATTAAACGGCGGATGGAAGCGGCTTATAGGATCGTAAGGGTACAAATGGCCATCCACCCAAATGTCAACATTGGTCTCACAAGCGGTGCGACGTTCCTGTGATGACCTTTGATCACCTTCACTAGTGGTCTTCGGTGCAAATGCCGTGGGTAAGCGAATATGTATGCTTTTGGTGTGCGGAGTACGTGGTGGTGGAAGCAAACCATTTGTGATGTCCGTGAGCACCATGGAAGCTGTTGCGTGAGGAAGCAAATGATGAAAAGATAGAGGGGGAAGGGTAGAGAGGCCGAGCAGGATGGGAGGAGAGAAGGAGGGAGGGAGGGGAGGGAGAGATTGGGGAGGAGGAGGAAGGTAGGGGCAGAGAGGGAGAGGAGAGGGAGAGGGAGAGAGGAGGGAGGAGGGAGGAGGGAGGAGGATGAGAGAACAAAATGTTTATTACTTTTTGGGGGAAAAGATTTTTGAAAAAATGGACTTTCTAAGCTTGTGGGTTAAAAAATGGGTCAAAAAATGATTTTTGGATATGTATATATGTTGGGAGGGAGTTTTAAGTAAAAAACAAATAAAAATGAAATTTTTTAAACAAAGTCAAATTTTGACTCTTTTTGACCCACGGAATTGCTGATGTGGACACACCCCTATGCTTCCTTCACTTTAAAAAAAGCTAGAGAGAGAAAGCAACCCTTTAGGTCCACATCCTACATTTGTCTAAAAAAAAGGCTAGAAAAGCCTACTCAAAACTACCTTCTTCAATGCCCTTGCCCCCTAAACCCCACACAACATTAGCCTTAATCCCTAAAAATTAGGATTCCTTACAAGGCCCATGCAAGGTTCATATTTCTCCTAATGATCTATACGCTATTTTTAGTGGATGCAAAGCGATGGCCTCTCTCCTGATGCAATCACATATGCGCGTGCATCTTGAAGGCATGTTGCTCTACGCAAGATGCTGATACGTGCATAAAAATTCACAGTGATATTGTTAGTCAAGGAATGTTGAAAAAGATGTTGTTTTGGAGTGCATTGATTACGGGATACTATGCAACATGAGCAGGACCAAAAATCTCTACGCTATTTTTAGTGGATGCAAAGCGATGGCCTCTCTCCTGATGCAATCACATACGCGTGTGCATCTTGAAGGCATGTTGCTCTACGCAAGATGTTGATATGTGCATAAAAATTCACAGTGATATTGTTAGTCAAGGAATGTTGAAAAAGATGTTGTTTTGGAGTGCATTGATTACGGGATATGTGCAACATGAGCAGGACCAAAAATCTCTACGCTATTTTTAGCGGATGCAAAGCGATGGCCTCTCTCCTGATGCAATCACATACGCGCGTGCATCTTGAAGGCATGTTGCTCTACGCAAGATGCTGATATGTGCATAAAAATTCACAGTGATATTGTTAGTCAAGGAATGTTGAAAAAGATGTTGTGCTTGGGAATGCCTCAGTTGGCGTTATTGCATCTTCCCACCAGTATGTGTTGCTAGATGTGGTGCACTTAAAAAATTCACTTTTGATATTATTAGTTCAAGGGTTGTTGCAAAAACTGTCGTGCTTGGAAATGCCTTGGTCGATATGTATGCCAAATGTGGTGCACTTCAGAAAGCACAGAAAGTGCTTGAGGAGCTTCCTTTCTGGAACGTCGTCTCTTGGAGTGTATCGATTGCGGGATATGCATGAGAGAAGCATGGCATAATTCTTTAGGTTGTTCTCAGCAGATGCAAATCCAAGGCCTCTCTCCTAATGCAGTCATGTACGCGTGTATCTTGAAAGCATGTAGCTCTATGCAAGATGTTGGTATGGGCATAAAAATTCACGTTGATAATGTTAGTCAGGGGTTGTAGAAAAAGATTTGCTTGGCAATGCCTTGATTGACATGTTTGCTAAATGTGGTGCAATTTAGAGAGCACTAGAACTTCTCGCAAAGCTTCCCACCCGGAGCTAAAATGCATTGATTGCAGAATTGATTTTACGATGATCTTGTTAGTCAGAGCACACCGTAGCCAGGGAGAGAGAGTATATCAGCAATGGTTGAACTAGCTTCCTCTCCAGAATCTTGTCTCTTCGAGTGCATTGATTGTGGGATATGCCCAACAGGGGTAGGGCCAGGAACCTCTGGACTGTTTTCAGCATATGCGAAGAGAGGGCCTCAAGCTCCGGATGCAATTACCTACACGTGTGGCATTAGGAAGAGGATGGGGTGTAGGAGGGCCTCTTTGTTTGCCATGAGCTTATGTAGGTGATTAACATTTTGACGAATAGGTGTACGCCATGTGTGCAAGAATGGTGGGTGTGTAAGAGTGGTCAAAGGATGCACTTTTTCCCCAAAAAGGAGGTGGATAGTTTTATGATTTTTGGCCTTCCATAACTCCCACATATGATCTCCGATTTCAGCAGAGATCATAATTCTACAATCTACGCATCGAGCTCTTTCCATAGATATGCTACATGATATGGTTTTACTTGCTAGATTTTAAATTCCATTTTGGAGGGAAACTTTGAATTCAAATAAACTAGCTGTTTTGGTTGTTTGAATTCAAAAGCTATCCTTTGATTACTTTCTTAATACAAAAGGTTTGACTTCTTTAAACTACCAAATAAAGAGGCCCTCTTAGACCCCATTCTCTTCCTAATGGTTGAAGGCATCTCGCATCATGCTCTTGTCAATGCCCAACAAGTCTTTGACGAGCTTACTATGCGGGATGTCGTCTTGTGGAATGCTATGATTGCAAGATATGCCAAACAAGGTCCTAGCACTGGGCTGTTTTCAGCAGAAGCAAAGAGAGGGAAGCTCTCCTAAATGCAATCACCTACGCTTGTATCTTCAAGGCATGTGGCATTATGCAGATGCTGATATGGGCAAAAGAATTCACGATGATATTGTTAGCCAGAGGTTGTCGAAAAAAGACGAGGTACTTGGCACTGTCTTGGCATGTATACCAAATGTGGTGCACTTCAGAAAGCATGAAAAGTGATTGAGGAGCTTACTGTTCGGAGTGGCATCTCTTGGAATGCACTGAATGCAGGATATATATAAGAGAACCTGTGGACTATTTTCAGCAGATGTGAAGCGAGAGCTATCTCCAGATGCAATCGCCTACGTGTATATCTTAAAGGCATATAGCTCTACGCAAGATGCTGATATGGACACAGAAATTCATGATGATATTGTTACTCAAATGCTATTGAAAAGAGATGCTATGCTGACACTCCCTTGGTCGATGTGTATGCCAAATGTGGTGCACTTGAGAAAGCACAATTAGTGCTCGAGGAGCTTTTTGTTCGGAACAGCATCTCTTGGAATGCACTGATTGCGGGATACGCACAACAGGTGTAGGGCTAGAAAGCTCTAGGATGTTTTCAGCAGATGCATAGTGAGAGCCTTTGTCCAGATGCAATCACCTACGTATGCATCTTGAAGGCATGTGGCTCTACGTAAGATGCTGATATGGGCACAAAAATTTACAATTTCTTTGTTTGTCTGAGGCTTTTGAAAATAGAGGTCGTGGTTGGCACTCCCTTGGTCGATATGTATGTCAAATGTGGTACGCTTCAGAAAGCATCAAACGTGCTTGAGGACCTTCTTGTCCGGAATGTCGTCTCTTGGCACGCACTGATTACGGGATATGCGCAACAGGAGCAGGGACAAAAAACTCTAGGTTGTTTTCAGCGGATGCAAAGCGAGTGTATCTCTCACCATTTAGTCAACTACTGCAGGGGAGCCCTGGAATGGCTTGCTTGGTCAACTTTCTTTTGATATACTTCGAGGCATTCTTGTTCAAGTTGTAGCAACATCTTGTCTCTCTCTCCATGGCTTTCTCCAACTTCATCCCATATGTATTGTCAACGAGGCTATCAAAAACCTTAAATATGTCGACATGCTAGCAAGTAGTAAGCAGAAGGGAGGAGGGCCTTGCTGGAGTCGTAACATCATACTTTTTGCATACGCATGCCTGTAAGATCACCCCGCTACACTAGCATTGGGCTAAAACAACATTCAACTTGAGGAAGCAAAAGAGCAAACCTACAGCTCATGTAGTAGAGAGCCACACTTACACTTCAGAGAGCACCATAACTTCTTGAAAAGCTTCCTATCCAAAGTGTGGACTCTTGAAATGCGCTGATTGCAGGATTTACCCCACAGGTGGCAGGCCAGAAAGCTCTAGTCTGTTTTAGACATATTTGAAGTGATAGTTCTAGTCTGTTTTCAGCAGATTCGAAGTCATGGCCTCCCTCATGATTGCAAGATTTGCTCCAAAAGGGCAGCGCCGCTAGAAAGCTCTAGGCTGTTTTCAGCAAATGAGAAGCAAGGAATCTTGGAGAAAGATGTCATGCTTGGCCGTATTTTGATCAATATGTATGTCAAATGGGGTGCCCCAAAGACTACAAATTTGTGTATGTGTGCATGTGACCCTACCGACGAACGATACGACAGACTCAACATCAATCGACATGTTTGCAGAAGTCACAGAATGGATGACGATCGTAGAACGTATACTCGTGGGAAGGTGGTGGAACAATGCAAGGAAGGTCTAGAAGCGGCTCCATCCAAGATTGTGCGTTGATCCGTACGACCAATACCAAAGGTACACTTATATTCCGTATTTTGGTTTCTTTTGTGTGATCTCAAAAGTACTTAGATTAAATCATGTACACATTTAAGCAATAAATTTACATCATTTTTATTCAAAAGATTGTAGATGAAGGTGACAAAGGCTGAAGATTTTTTGTGATGCCCAACAAAGGAACACATAGACAATACGCCACGACAAGGCAACGTGGAATAATACATGTCTTCATAAAACATTGGTAGTGAGTTCTTCCTTGTAAAGCTATGGTATTTTTACAATCCTCCAACACTGGAAGAGAAGCATAAGTCCCCCTTCAACACTGAAGGGGATAAAAGTGGCGGAGGAAGGGCACGTTCCCTACGGAATTATTATAAATGTGGAGAACGGTGCCAACTCCACACCATACATATGTATGTTTTTCATGGACGTGAGCATCGTAAATGCACGAGATGCATCTCGTTTTGTTTTTATTATAATGTGAAACTGTTTACATTCATACATCTTTTCATGCAAAATCTCATTTGTGATGCGAGGTCATAGAGCTTTTGGTGAAAGCTTCGAGGAGAGATGCTATGGAGCCATCATCACGAGCTACACCAGGCGGTAAAATCCACACCACTATCGCTATTTTACTTCTCACCATCTGCACAGTGAGTCAATCAAGGCAAACTAGTTGTTCCTTTTTACGTGGTGATCAGCCAAAGGCACTTTTTGGAGCGTTAGATTCAAATTACATCGTTGCGATGAAAAGCTCTAAAAAAAACTCCGTCGTGAAAAGCTAAGAAGGGAACAAAATAAAAAAGGCACTATGCGTTGCTCAATTGCTCTCTCTAGCCACTTTTTGAGAGAGAGAGAGAGAGAGAGAGAGAGAGAGAGAGAGAGAGAGAGAGAGAGAGAGAGAGAGAGAGAGAGAGAGAGAGAGAGAGAGAGAGAGAGAGACAGTATAGCTCCTGCAAATTCAATAACCATGTGCCCTCGACCACTCTTCAATCATCTCAAGATTCACACCAATTCTTTTCCGCCCATGCAGCACCCTTCACATGACCACTATGAGGTTCTGGGAGAGGTGACGGTATTTCTGTCCTGTGGTCCAGGGTCATCATGTCGCCTATTGACACCCTCAAGTTCATCTCCGCGCGCGCGCACACACAGACATCTATTTCCTCGGAAAGGAGTACCGGAGACCTTTCAAACCCTGGTAATATTTCGCCAAGCTGGAGAGTGCTTCGGAGCTTGCCTACCTGGTGAGCACTCTCAAAGATGGCTAGAAAAGCTGAGCGCTAGCGCTCATAATCACTTGTGGTCTCTATCATGCAGTTGGCGATGCAGACGGCAGAGCAAAATAATTTCGGAAAGAGTAAACTTCAAAGTGACATGAGGCCAGACGAGCTGAGCGCTAGCGCTCGGAATAATGGCGCGTGCGCGCAAAAGAGAGAGAGAGAGAGAGAGAGAGAGAGAGAGAGAGAGAGAGAGAGAGAGAGAGAGAGAGAGAGAGAGAGAGAGAGAGAGAATAACTTATGTCCATGCAGCAGCCAGCCGGGCAGAACCAAACCCTGGTGATATTTCCCGGATCATCAAGCTGGAAAGTACTTCGGATGCTTACTGATGTGATGAGCACTCTCAAAAATCAGATATTTCGTGCGATCAACCACCACCTTCTGTGTCTCTCTCTCTCTCTGCTCATCTTGCAACCCACCCTCCTATTCCGGCCATGCCCCTCTACCTCTCATTTCCCCCAAACCTTTGATCCTTGCCTACGTGCGCGCGCACTGTTGGCGATGCAGATGGCAGAGGCCGAAAAACGCTGAAAAACCGAGCGCTAGCGCTCAGAGTAACTTGTGATGGCAGAAGCTAAAATAATATTTCAATCAATTTTTAGTTTTTAAGATCATGCATACATCTAGCAACTTTGATATTTAATTAGCCAGAATCTTTTCAGATTCACTCACATGGCTTTCTTGCTTACTTTGTCTTTGCAGCAAAACCCACGAGGGTGATCTTCGACGGTATCAAACTTGCACTGGTGCAGGTCCATCCAAAGGCGTTCTTCTGTAAGCATTGTACCATGCACGGCCCGGTACTCTAAGCACGATACATTTGATGTAAAAATTAAAATATGCTTGCCCTTCCCAGCTCGTCCATCCACGTGGTGACCTCGCACACCCTCCACTCGACAACAAAGTCCTGATGCATTTGTCGGTCTCGCAGACATCTTGTCACACCCCCTGCAATGCTCAAATGTCCTTGCTTGCCAGTCCCCGAGCTGCTTATCGATTGCCACCCTATTCCATTGTATTGAAAAGGCCATCAAGTGGATTATGGCGCGCCAGTAGCTCTGTGAATTTTGGTTTATGTACTCTACACGAAGTGATCCACTTGTATGGCTTTTGCTCTTCACAACTATAAAGAAGTTTTGCATTCTATCCATGCTAACCATCTTATGTTATTGTCTATATGATTAGTTGTGAATAACTGTGAGATACCTAGCTATAGTTTGTTCAAAACTTATATGATCATGTGGTGCTCTTCTTTTTATTTATGTTTGATGAAACTTATATTTGTGAGTATGAAATAAATGGCAGGATTAAGATCACATAGGAGGAAAAGGCAAAAAATAGATCCCGAGCGCATCGTTGGCCAAGCAAACGTTCCGAGAAGACTGCCGAAGCTGTTAAAAACTTCAATGAAGAGGAATGTATACTTCACAGAACCCATTGATATATCTGGTGCAGAGCCTAGCATGAGTTTGGAGGAGCCTGCCCTGAGTTTGGAGGAGCCTGATACTAATCCATCTGTCGAAATGGAGTCCCCTTGTACTCCAAAATTTACTTTACCGAACTCACTTAAGAGAGATGTATATTTTTTAGCACGTACTTTGCAGAGTGCCCAATGATCCAAAAGAAAAAAAAGGCAGTTATTTATGAAGACCCTACAGTGATTGATGAAAGGCTTTTAGATTTTGCAGTTTCGTATGGGGCTGGTGATAGGTTTGACTTGATCTCCTGCATTTTTAATGCTCCGTTTAATCTTGATGTGTTTATAGCTGAACAAAGTGAACACTTGAAGCTGGAACGAGAGAAATTTGAGCTTCACATTCAAGAGGGTGGGGTTAATGTTGGTGAAATGGTGGTAGTCCATTTAAAAGACTGTGATCCTAAAAGACAGTCTTACAAGAAGTATAATCAGCTGCCTCTTATGTACAGACCCCATTAGTGCAGCTTACATGAACGGGAGTGCAAGCTAGTTCAAGAATCATTTGGATTTCAATATTTTTAAATGGATTATTTACAAGTCTTATGAAAGATCCTAAGGAGGTCATTGAGGAACACGATTTACCAGCAAATGAAAAAGAGGAAAATAACGAGAAATATATTGAAGTGATTGAGATAGAGGAGTCCATTGATCTTGAAGAAAAAGCAAAAGAGGTGGAATGAAGCAATCTTCTCTCAGTGAAAACCTCAGATATCAAGCTACCTCTAGATGTGTCAGGTTTCAATGAGCAGCAAGCCACCTTAATGCTACCAGGAGTGCCAGAGTTTAAATTTGGAGATATGTCATACATTTTCCTTCATGATATACAAAGTATTTTTTGTTTGCGGGAGGACTTTGCAATGGCCACTATCTCCAAGTATCAGGAGGAGAGGAATGGATTTGTTTTAGATGATAGTAGTGATGACGAGGAAATAGAGATTTCCAGTAACCCATTGGACTACGTTAAACTCTGCTTTGAAAAGGCAAAAAAGTATAAAGAAAGCCTTCCTGATGAAGCCACATTTCAAACTATTCGAAATAATCGTAAGCCATCAACTAGTAAACAGGATATGGAGGATTGGTTTAACCGACCAGCCCAGGAGTCAACCGGATCAGTCAACCTATGAAAGGATGAGCTTTTTTTGCAAGATGAGAGTTCATGGTATAAAATCCTGCCCCTCCCCCATCTTTGTCTCTCTCTCTCTCACACACATACGCAAACACTTCTTTTGTTTACAATCATGGATTGCTGAAATTAAGGACGACTTTCTTCGTCGTCGAAGAAGACAGTTTCGTGGTAGGGATGCAGCTCTACGACAATATCTTGCTAGTTTATGTATGGCACCCATCCTAATCTTCCGCAGTAGAATGTCACAAGAGGGGAATACTGCAACCTATGATTTCAAGACATTATCTCTCTTCTTAGGTGGTCCAATGCTGCCACAAAATGCTGACAAAGTTATCCTCGTCGACAAGGTTTTTGGGAGAGAATGTTTTGGTTACTCGCTAGGATATACTGGGGGCCGTGCAACATATTACTACACATACACAGCAATGGAATTATCTTTAGAGAAAGAAAACCCTATTGAACTCTTAGAGTATGGCAAACATTTAATGATCAGATACAAGGACGAGGTTCCAAATGATATTTGCAAATCATCCAAAGGTTGAAATAGTTGTGGTACATATTGAATTTAATTCTACAGGCATTTGTGGTACATCCGATCATCTAAACTCTAACTCTCTTATTTCACCGATGATTGGCATATTGCATTGTCTCCCTCCACCTCATTTGACTTTCAAGAGAACTTGAGTTGTTGAATGCGTCTGCTCGCTTTCTTTTCTGAAGTTGCAAATGTCTAATTGCTTGTATGGTTGCTGAAGAGGCCAATACTTGCTTTTGTTGCATGTGATGAATGATTCTGCAATAAAACCATTGAAATAACTCCTTCAAACTGTTTGCCTTATTTTGAGAGCCTCCATGTTGTGTGTCTGAAGTAGGCATTTCTAGCCATGTAATGAGACTTCTCTAGGTCTTGGGTGTTCTATATACCTGGATTCCCATACTTTTGGATGAAGTATGGAAAATTATTAAAAATAATGTGCTGCAAAACAAGAAATTTAAACACAAACTTAGTACTAAGACTATCTGAGGTGATTTGAATTTACCATGTAATGAGTGATTTCAGTGTTAGTCCATGCTGTCTTGAAGGATTTTTTCAGTAGTAGCTGAAGGTTCTGTTTAAACTTGTTGAGATTATCCTGTGACCAATCATCATTCTCACACATTTGAAATAACGTGTCAATGGAACGCCACACATCACCCTTTGCATTGTGAGTTGTTGGTTCTTGGTCTTTCACTGCTAAATGAAGTTTTTACCAGTGCATATACTCAACTTTGCTAATGTAGGTAGAGTGATATACTCTCCCTCGCTTTGTTAGCTTCACATCTTTCATACCTTGAGGTTTAGATAGAAAACGGAATGCCTTGACCCCACCTATAGATGGTTTGCAACGTACATCTTTCTCATTGGTTGACCTTTTTTCGTCCCGCTGGATTTTCACATTACCCTCATGTAGACCAATATCTAACAAAACTAGTTCCAAAGCCTCTAGAGCGACTTGTCGTTCAGCTAACTTTTTGATTTTCCAAGAAAACCCAATGTACAGATATACCGACTTCTCTACAATTTGGCAGAGACCATGCATTGTACAAATATGGACATTAACAAGTGGTATATCCAGAACTAGTCAGAAATCAGAGTCTTGATTGTGATGAGTAGGAGCCTTTCACCACCACTTTGGGTCCATCACCTTTGTAGACTCCATGCAATACAAGCATGGAGACTTTGTCATGGCACCCATTCCACAATTATACATACACTTTAGTGTTTTGAGGTCACCTGCAAGATGCCATTGAACTTGAAAGTCTCCTCTCCCATTCACAGCCAATACCTCTCCTCGATTCATTTGCCTATCAATGATATTTGGGATAGGGATTTGATGGAATACCCAAAATAAAATATCATGGTCTTCTTTCTTTACCAGCAAGATTAATCCTTATGAGATAAAAAAAATAAATCTAAAATTTAGGTACAATAGAAGGCTTGCTAGAGCTGTAAAATTGGAGATAACTGGATTACCTGAAATGCACCAAGCCACCATATGTTTGTTTTTTATTGAACACTAAAGTATGAAGGGTCATCAGTGGGACATTTGGAAAGATCCCTATTCATTAATGTGATTGTAACTCACTCTAGCTTCTTATCTTTAAGAATCTCACACTCATCTAACTTCAAAACAAAATGTAGAATGCCACCTGTCTCTTCGAATGTGATATTGTAGAACTCTACCATTCTAGTTTGCAACAAAGTGAAGTCCATGACGATATTTTTGTACTCATCATAAGTGACAGTAGTTCCCTGTGAGCTATAAATATCTTGAATATGAAATGGACATCCAATGAAATCAGTCTATTCATTATTGAGTTGTAGTCTTTCGATTCCTTCCAAACACTTTCAGCTGTTGGTAAAAGCTTAGACTTTATTCCCTCCTTCACAAACATGGAAGAGATAGACTGTTGAATAGCTGAGTAACCTCTTTTACTAACTCCAAGGGAGTCCAATGTACCCTGTATATGCTTGGAAGGCACTACATTCTTTGAAATGAATCTGTCAATAACATCCCATTGCAAAACCTTAAACTTTTTTTCATGCATTATATCCTTTGCAAGACCACTAGTTATCAATGGTTTTAACTGCTTTCCTATATTGGCCTTCGGGTCTATGTTTTCTTTGTCTGGATATATAGAATCTCTACAAAGAAAGCATAACTAACATAAGCAAAAACTTGGATTAGTTTAAATTAATTAGACAGTTTACAATGCTCACCTCAATGCTTGGATTCTTTTCTTAAGGCCGCCAGAGACTACCTTCAACGTTTCAAGATTCCGTAGTTTCTTCTTTCACACACGAGTGCCTAACATTGTCTCTTTGTTTTGTAATGACCGTACCTTTGTTCGCAAGACCTGTGATTCTTGTGTGCACTGCATTGCAGTCTTTTGTTCCTCATAATGCAAGTTTGAAAGTCTCTGAATCTCATTTTCTTGGTGCTTCACCATGTCTTTAAAAGTTTTTGATTTGTTGTTTAGAGCTTTACAGTAGCCAAGCAATTCATTCTCTCTATTACCTGCAAAGGTCAATAAGTTAGTGGGATTTGAAAATACATGGAAATCATTGGTCATGGGATTCAATGGATAGAGTGAGCCTTTTTTCCAAATATCTAAGTGTTTTGCTCCCTCTGCTCTGAGTCTCTCTGTCATGATCGGTGTCACTTTGATGTTAGTTTTACCTCGCTTACATAGTGGCGTATATTGGGGATCCAGGTCAATGTGTAGATGATAGAAGGGTCTTTTAAGGAGGACATTTGTGGGGTTGGAAGAAGAATCCATGTATGCAATAGTGCAAGAAAGGGAGGATTACTTTAAGGTCAGTGCACAAACAGTGAGAGAGTAAGGAGAGAGCAGGTTTGCAAGGATACGTCCTAGCTATTTCCTTTAGTCATACATTCATGTATAAGAAACTCCCTCCAATTCTGTTGAGATGTCGAGCTCTACACCTTGAGATGGCATCCACTACGGGTCTTGGCCGCTTACGGCATTTACTCACTGGCATGTTAGGTGACCGACACGGAGGATCTCTGCCAGTAATTCTACAGCTAGACTACACTTATAGTGCCAGCCTAGTACGCTTCTAGCGAGTTCACACTTAGTGACCGCATGTACATATGTGCTACTTTTCAGGTTTAGCACTTAGTCATTTTGTACTCTCTTTTCTGAAAAGAAGAAGAAGAAGCTTTCCATCTCTGTGTGCTTTGTGCTTGTCTTGTGTAGCTCTCTTGCATCCTCATTCTTTACAAATTCTTCATTAAATGCAATTGAAAATGATTTATTCTTCAATCATCACGGCCGTTATGACACTGTGGCAAGAATCTACTTGTAAGTGCACTTTTCGAATGGTTATTCCAAGTTTACAATTGCTTTTACCACACCTATTTTCTAGAGAGAGAAAGTCAAAATTCTATTTTTCTTAGAACTTGGCCCTCCAAATGACCTCCGAAATTTCCTAATGGATGATAGGCCGAAGAGAAATTTAGCCTTGTCCCTAAATTCTCAAAGAGACCCTTCCAAAAATTACTGGTCATTCTAGGATCTCTATCCAACACTATGGACATTGGCAAGCCCTGGTACTTGAAGATTTGTGAAATGAAGAGGGTTGCCATTTGATGGGCTTTGATAGTCTTTTTGACAGGTATAAAGTGAGCTTGTTTGCTGAACGTGTCTACTATCGTTCAAATTCTCGTATTCCCATGGATAGACTTAGGCAATCCAAAGATCTCTCTCATGGTGAATTAGGGATTGGCAAAGGTTGAAGGAGTCCAAGTTGCTTTCCTCTATCAAACTTTGTCTTTTGGCATATCACACATTAGAAACATACTCTTGTATGTTTGATTTCATGGTAGATCAATAGAAATATGTTTCAATTCCTTTTAGGGTAGATTGAATCCCTCTATGCCCCGCATAAGGAGGAGCATGATGAGATTCATACATTACTTTCTCACGTAGTGAGGTAGTAATGCATAGTCTATTGCCATAGAGAAGATAACCATCTTGTAAAGTAAATGGTTCCTCTTTCCTCCCTAGTGCAAGGGCTGAAATCACATCTCTAAAATCGAGATCAATAGCATACTCATCTATCATAGAAAATAGATCATTGTGAGTTGCTATGGAACCGCATTCACTCTCAACTATCTTGAGAGTGCATTGGCTACTTGATTATGCTTGCCAGCAATGTGAGCAATATGAAAATAAAATTGCAAAATGAAATTTTCCCACCTCATTTGTTTGTCGGAGAGCTTGGTGTGCGTCATGAAGTACTTAAGACTTTGGTGATCTGTCCGCAAAATGAAAGGAGTCCCAAATAGTAGTGCTTCCATGAGTCTAAGGCATGTAGAACTGCGAGTCCAGTTCCTTTTCATTATTGCCTAGATCTTGCTCAACAGGGTTAAGCCTTCAACTTTCATAAGCTATGGTGTGCCCTTCTTGGAGAAAAACAGCTCCAAGGCAATCACCACAAGCGTCACATTGGACCTCAAATGGCTTTGAGAGATCTGGCAGTGTAAGCAAGTTGACAGATAAGCTTTTTGAAAGCATTGTTCTCCTTGGCAGACCATGCATACCTAATGTTTTTTTTTGTTAGGTCATGCAATGGTCCTGCTATTAGTGAGAACTTTTCTATAAAGCGTCTAGAGTATGCACACATACCTATAAAGCTTCTTGGTTCATGAAGATTCCTTGGTTTAGGCCATCCTTTTATTACCTGTAACTTTGATGGATCCATTTGGATGCCATTTTGAGAGATAATGTGACCTAAATACTTAATCTCTTGTAAGAAAAACTCACTTTCTTTTTATTAACATAAAGTTTATTCTCTCTTAAGACTTGAATATTACCTGGAGATGTTGCTTGTGTTCCTCTAGTGAATTAGAGTAGATGATAATATCATCAAAGAACACTCCAGTAAAGGTTCGATGAGGCTTGAATAGCTTCTCCATTAAGCGGTTGAATGTGGCTGGTGCATTGGTCAAGCCAAAAGGCATGACTATATATTCGTAAAGACCAAATGTAGTGCAAAATGCGGTCTTTACAATGTCTTGATCAACTATTCTTATTTGATGGTAGCCACTTTTTAGGTCAATTCTACTAAATTAGATTGACCCTTGCAGCTTATCAAATAGGTCTTCTACCCGTGGAATGGGAAACCTATTTTTGATAATGATCATATTTACTGCTCTATAGTCGACACACATACGATATGTGCCGTCTTTCTTTTGCACTAGTAGCACGGGTGAACAAAATGGAGATGAGCTAGGCCTAACCATGCCCTTCTCTACTAACTCATGCACTTGCCGCATAATCTCCTCTTGTTGAGCTTGAGAAACTCTATAAGGAGGTTTATTAGGCGGTGAACTTCCTGGAAGAAGTTCAATTGCATGGTCATCATTGCCTCGTTTAGGGGGTATTTCACAACGGATGTCGTCAATAAAAACATCTTGAAACCCCTTGAGAAAATTAGATAACTCTAATTCCTTGTGATTTTTTATATTTTCTTTTGCTAAAGAATTAGGTTTATCTTGAGAATCTTTAACAAAAATCATGTACACGAAAATAGAGCTCTTTATTGACTTATTGAAAGTTTGCGTATGTACAATGGGTATGATGTTACCCAACTCCTTAGCATCTATGTACATATCTTTTTTCCTGTACTTAAAGTAGATTTTTCTTTCAGGGAATTTAACATTGGCAACCACGCGATCAAACCATGGTGTCCCTAGGATTACATCCTTGTGCTTGAGAGGAGAGGTAAAGAAGTCCTCTTTGTTCACATAACTTTGGACATGGAGACTCAATTTCCCAATTAAGGGAGTGACTGAAGCTTCTTGCCCCTTGAAAGCACCATCGGAGGGTAGGACATCTCCCATCTCATAGGCTTGGATGCCTAGCATGGTGGCCAACTCTGTGGATATGAAATTGTGAGTAGAACAAGGGTCAAAGAGAATAAAAGCATCATGTTCTCTTACCTTCCCCAAGCATGGCATAGAGGAGATCCTTTGTGGTGAGCTTCCTCTTCTTGGATTTCAACCAAGGTAGCTCTAAGAGGCTCATGGCGGGTGTTCTTTTGGGGACAAACGCAGTACGCATGCCCTTGCTCTTTACACTTGTTGAAACACGGTTATCCTTGCAATACACTCAAGATCTTGAAGAGAGAGTTTGTTTTTGACTATGTAAACTCACTTCTCCTTAGCTTTGTTGTTATTGGAATTGCCCTTAAGAGACTTTTGGACAAGTCCTTCCCCTTAGGCTCATTGGAACCCTTGTTTTTCATGGGCTTAAGATTTCTCTTAGCCCCTGTTTGGAAATCAATTTGAGAAGCCACCATAGTGGTGTATAGCTGCAGATATGGTGCGTGGCTTTTGGGAGTTGACATACTCCGCCATTTTTTCAATTAAGCCCGCACAAAAGTTTTGATTTTGCTCTCCAAAATCCATCTTTTTGAAGACATTGGCTTTGAGATGTAAGTCCCAAAACTTGTCTCTTATGGAGAAAGAGGTCACCCTCTTCTCCATCTTCCTCAAATTCCTATGGCCTCTTCTTTTTTATGGTTCAAAAGTCACCCTCTTCAGAAGATGAAGAATTTGAGGAAGATGGAGAAGAGGGTGACCTCTTTCTCGCCTTTTTCTTGCCTTGTTCCTACTTGTCTGCACCATCACTTTCTTCATAAGAGGAAGAGGATGAAGAAGATGGAGAAGGGGGTGACCTCTTTCTCGCCTTTTTCTTCTCTTGCTTTTTGTCATCCCTCTTTGAACTATGGTGTGGAGAAGTGTGCGATGATCTTCTCCATTTAGGAGGTGATGGAGAGCGTTTTGCCCGTCGTCTTCGTCGAGCCATCTCCACCGAGGTGGCAAGAGACTCACTTCTTTCTCGTTCCTTTGGTGGGGCTCTTGAGTTCTCCTTTGAGAAGGAGTTGCATCATCAAGGAGCAAATTTTTTGAGCCCTTCGTACGGATCCTTCTTCTTCCCGAATCAGAGAGAGGCCTCTTTTGGAAGTCTCACAAGGAGGCTTCCTAGGTACTCTCTCTTCATGGTGGGGGACTTGGAGAATCCCATGAGCACGAAGATGCCGTTGCACTTCACTTTGGAGGGATGGGTTGCCCATGTCTTGTTGAAGCCTAGAAACATAGGGGCATCATTAGTAGCCTGCTCATTAGCAAAATCAAAGTTATCAACATTAATTTCACTCTCTTTACTATTGCCAGCCATTCTAACAATTTTTAGGTGTCCTTTGGCACTTCAAGCCCTAGTTGTTGCTCCTCTTTACCCCTTTAGAAAAGCACTCAAGCTACTATACCCGTGGCTCGAATATCATTAATTGCAAGGAATAGAAGAGAGGATTTTTCAACACCAAAATAGTATCGGATCCTATCAAGCTTCTAATAGCTCAATAGTGGTTAAACCATAGGCAAGCCCCGTAGGACTCCACTATTAACACCATAGCTCTCGACTGTGATGCCCCGTTATCTGCACGAAAGCAGGTGCACTTCAAGGCTGAAAAATCCATATTCTACTTACTCAATTGCAATTAATAATACCAACCATTTATAGCTAGCTTGAGGACCTCCCTCCTTGAGCAAGAAAAGAGAAACCTTGTACTCTGATACAATGTAACATTTAATGGTCTAGTAACTTGTGTGTAGCAGAAAATAGCATGGACATAGTGAGCATTTTATTAGAATAGATTCATAATGAGCATGGCAAGAGTGATTGGATGGAGAGAGCAACAAAAATCATAACACCTAGTAAGATATGCATGAACAATACTTCAAAAGAGAGAGAAATTAAGCTATTGACAACAGTTGAGGACCGGATTTATATGGAACTGGTCCCCCCCTCCAAAAGGCTTTTTATTATAGGTTTCCCCCATCAAGGCAGACATTTTACAATACAATTCTTCGTTTTCCTTCAATAACTAGCTAGTGCATAGAAGATGGAAGCTTCAAGCACTAGCAAACACTTAAAAACACAACATAAATTCCCTCACGGTCTCAGAGCCAAGACCTCACGCACCTTCGAAGATGGTGAGAGATAGCGGGGTATGAGAGTAGATTGAGAGGAAGAATGTAATGGAAATTGCCTATGAACTTTGAGAGTAGCGGAATTAGGAAATTAGGTGAAGCACTTTTGAGAGATTCTTTGTGAGCATAGCGGGTGAAATTATTTGATGGTAGCAACATAAAAATGGTACTTAGTTAACTTGGCATGAACAATACTTTTGCAAGAGAGAGAGTTTAGAGAACATGACAATAGTTGAGGACCGGATTCATATGGAGCCGGTCCCCCCTCCAATAGGCATTTGTATTATAGTTTCTCCCATCAAGAGAGACTTGGTACAATACAATCTTTGTGTTCCTTGTGACCTACGTGATGCAATGAAGATAGAAAGCTTCATGCATCACAAGCATAGCATAAACTTAAAGAAAGCATTAACTATCCCAAGCCTCAGTCCCAAGGCCTCAAACACCTACGAAGGTGGAGAGAGCTAGCGGGGAATGAGGATAGGGAAGAGGAAGAAGAAACATTCCATAGGAGAAAGAAGTAGTTCCTCACTTATCATTACTCTTCTTGCTAGCATACATAATAGCATAGTAATGGAGATGGAGAAAATGGCAAGCTTAAGCATTGAAGCATGACTCTTGGTTGGATTTGCATTCCGTAGCCAAGAGTGTTGGTGTAGGCTTTCACTCTCACAAGCTTGGAGAAGGAGGTGGTGTTCCTCAACTTTCACCAAGTGAGAATGGTGTCTCAAATGAGTGTGTGTGATGGTGTATATCCCCCTAGCACCCCCCTCCTTGCTTTGGGCGAGTGGAGACTTTTCCACATGCTGCAGGCTCATTGGACCCCTCTCCCCCTGCCAATCACATGTAGCATGCAGTCAAGTACATGGGTAGTCTTTTGACAAGTGTCCTCCTTACCCCTTAGAGAGAGAGAGCTTGAAAATATCTAGATATTTGTTAGGTGGAAGTAGAAGCTCATTGGACCCCTCTTTAGCCCAACCAATAGCATTCAAGCACACCATGTGGTTAAGCTTAGTGAGAGTCTGACATGTGTCCCATGTGCTCTTTTAGAATTCCCCTAACTTTGAGATTTTTATGCATAGGTTCCTCATTAAGTGAGTAGGTTCTCTTTTTGACTCAAGCCTCTTACCCCCCATGCATAGGAAGCTTCTCAATAAACTTCCTCATTAAATGTGACAAGTACCTCAAGTACCTTAGTCATCAAGCATGACAAGCACCTTAGGTGGAGTTCCCACCTCAAGCACAGCTCTAGCTTGCCTAAGTTTAGGTCGAGTTGTCACCTCAAGCACAGCCCTAGCTTGCGTAAGTTTAGGTCAGGTTCCCACCTCAAGCACAACCCTAGCTTGCTTAAGGTCAAAAGGACTTTTAACACTAACCATGGAGGTCTTTAATGAAGCTAACCCTAAGGTCTTTTAAGCTTCATTAGTTAACCTTGCTCTTAGACAGACCATCTCTCATTTGGGACCCTTTACCATTGGCCGTGCGTTGAGATAGATCTGTAAGCACATGTCTATATTCTAACCCTTGTTCCCGTTTATTATCCCATATTAAATGATCAGGTTAATATGAGAAAATCATTTGGGTTAGTTAGATATTAGATATTTAATGACAAAGAAGGAGGAGTCTTACGAGAAAGATGTATATCTCCTCACATAATCACTCATATTAGCATAGCATAGCTTAGTAATTAGCATGGTAGAGGAGATGAGTATGCATTGAAGCTTGTCTCTTGGCTGGATGTGCATCGCAAAGCCAAGAGTTGTTGGTGTAGGCCTCCCTTCTCACCAGCTTGGAGTAGGTGATAAGCTTTCCATTAGAGCTTGAGAAGGAGAGAGAGAGAGAGAGAGAGAGAGAGAGAGAGAGAGAGAGAGAGAGAGAGAGAGAGAGAGAGAGAGAGAGAGAGAGAGAGAGAGTCTTCTTGCTTTACACATGAGCTAGTGTGAGTATGTGTGCCATAATGCCTTTGAAAATTCAGTCCCCCCCTCTCTCTCTTGGTCGACCCCTCTTGCTAAATCCTCTTGCTGGCACCTCATTGGACCTCTCCAGGCTTAGCCAATAGAATTTAAGAAGCATAAGTGATAGACTTCTGACATGTGTCTCCCTTTCCCCTTTTGTGAGAGCTTTAGGTAATTAATTAATGCAACTAAACTCTTATTGGAACCCTTTGTCTCCTGGCCAATAGGAATCAGGCAAGCCATTGGCTGTTGAATGCTCATTGGACCCCTTGGGAGACTGTCCAATAGTCTTCTAGACAGCTTAATTCTTATTGGTTCTTTTATTAAGTGTTTTTAAATGAATTAAACTAGATTTACTCTAGCCTAATTCTCATTGGTCCACCTCCATGGCCATCCAATAGGATTTGAGTGCACCTTGTGGGCACTGGACTAGGGAGCTGACATGTATCCCTCATTCCTTTTGTGTAAAGGAAGCTTGTGAGTGTGTGTTTCTCTCTCATCCCCTACTTACAGGGCTCGCCCCCTCCTATGTAGGAATCATGAAGACTTTTTGTACACACATAAAGCATCCAATTTTACTAAGCTTGACCATTGGACACAACCTTTGAATTTTGGAACCTTAGCATTTTGGAAGTCTTAATGGGCTGAACCTTAGGGTCTTTGAAGACCATTGTTGCACATTGCTCTTTTGCAGATGCCCCCCCCTTTGGATCCCTGTTTTCCCTCCTTTGGATCCCTACTGTGGCCGGTCTACCAGCTTAACCAATATTCTAGCTTTTTCTCCCCTGGCACTTCCCCATATTAAATTATCAGTTTAACATGAGAAAATCATTTAGGAGAATTAGATATTAGTTATTATGATAAAACCCATGTGCATCATGCTGCTCCTCCTTTGAGAAAGTTGAAAAGCTAGCGTTTTACACAGGCACATCACGACCAAAACCTTGAGTTTCACGTCCAAATCATTATTGCAGACTCCTGCCAATACTTCAAGTTCTCTTTTCCAAGAAGAATCGTGATAAACAGCTCGTGACTGAATAGATTCTTGGAAATCTTGTGTCGGTACACCTCGACAATGTCTGCCAAGGAGAAAAGAAATTAGTATATCTTTTTCAATGACCTATACTCTCCAGAAACAACAGTCTAGAGAGCTTTGTCTAGAGATCCAAAGCTCTGGCATCTGCAAGCCTCCGTGAGAAATCCATCTTGTCGGACACAATACATTTGACGCCCTTGTGTGTGGAGTCTGTCATCTATTTCTTTAGTTCAACGTCTGGAGCTTAAGGCTTATACTGCACTATCTTTACAAAGATACCTGCTCGGGTCAAATCTAGCCAACCTTTGGAACCAGTATTGGGCTTGCCGCTTCTTTATACATATGCATATTTAGAAGCATTGCCACTCTGTATGTCTTTCCCTTAAGTGTTATGCTCTATCTCATGAAGCTGCTTGAAATGCTTCTTGAGAAGAATGTTTGTTTTGAATTTTTGACCACAAAGGTTGCACACATAATATTCGCTTGGAGGCCAGAGAAAACTAGGTATGGCATAGATTGACCGAGCACATGCCCTGAACCATAGCCACAAGAGCGTGAGAGAGAGAGAGAGAGAGAGAGAGAGAGAGAGAGAGAGAGAGAGAGAGCTCAACTCAAGAAGGTAGAAAGGACTCAGGAGCAAGCTCAATGTGGACCATCCTCTCAATTTTAGGCGCTCTTGGATTGAGGATTTTGATGGGACACACACACTCACACAGGATAGGACTCAACAGGCTACAGCGGCCAGCCTCACAAGAGAGCTAGAGCACGTCTTCAACTAGACCAAGGAAAATGACATTTCGCATATAATAAACCCATCACATCATACACACAGAGCTTCAATGCACCGCATGCGTAGAGTTTGGCTACACATTGTTGGGGAAAAATTTCCAAACATACAAAACTCTTTTTCTTGAATTTGCCAAGAGGAAATTTTAGAAAATTAGGTTTATTTTTCGGGTTCTAACACTATTTTTACTTAGTTAGCGTAGTAGCCAAAATCTCAATTCTGGCTCCACATTCGTCCACGTGCTTTTTGTTTTTTAAAATGTGTACGTCGTTATTGCGCTTTTGCCGGTTCGTCCAGTGCGCACCGGTTGTCGTTCCCCTTCCTCTCCTCTCCCGCTTCTCTTCTGCAGCGGACAAGCACAGTGCAGCATACTTTGCTTACAACGTCACAGGGCCCTGAACGCAGCTCTCAGCCTTTTGGACCTCCTTCAACACCATTTCAACAGGCAGAGCATGTCTCTGCATACCGATCTGCTACGAACACAGGCCTTTGAAGTCCTCAACTCATAAAGGCATTTTCATGTTGAAGGAAGTAACTTCCCAGCTGTAGATGCACTGGTCTTTTTGTCGAAGTAGTCAAGGGAAGCAGCAACAGACCACCCAACAGGCCTCATGAGATGGCATTGGGTGCAATCGAGGAGGGCCTGGAGGACCTGGATGAGAAGCGGCAGCGCCTTTATGAGTCCAAGAAGGAGTCAGTGCGCAGAGAAATTGAACAGTTGCGATACTTCTTCTCTTCCATGGAGAAGGAGCGTGAGCTCTTGGAATGCCAAGTGAAGGCTACACATGCCCTTTGCCGTCGTAAGCTTGTGAAGGCAGAGAAGGATCTTCAACAGGCCCAATCTCGCCTTCGAGAAACCCAAAATGAGGCTGCTGTGTTACTTGAAGGCAAGCACCAAGAAATGGAGCGTCTTCAAAAAGAGAGAAATGATTGCAAGGCTCAAGCTGGGCACCTTGCTGGTGAATATGACTTTTGTAAAGGGTATACTCATTACTTGAAAGAGAAGACATGTGTTCTGGTTGCAAAGCTCCATGAGTACCATCAAGACCTTCACAGGAAGACCGAAGAGATTGTTGAGACACGAAGTCGTGCTGTGAGCGAGCTGGAATGGGTCAAGCAAAACATGATGAATTTTGAAAAGAATCTCCTTGAATTTCATAACTCAAACAATTAGGTGTCTGTTTGATGGTGTATAATGTCTAAAATCTCTTCTGCATGACATCAACTTTATCATAGGATGAACAAGGTATTGCAAGCAAGACGTTTCTGCCATTTCAGAAGGTTTGGGGTTTGGACAAATTGAACATCTTTCAATGTTTTTTTCCAGCTTTCATTAGACAAAGAACATCTGATGCAGGAGCTGCTGCAAGGACTGAAGCAACTAGAAGGCCCGAAAAGTGGTAGGGGCATTTAATCAAGTTATGCACATCTGGCTTATGATACGGTATGTATTTGCTTGATTGCTTTTAGGAATTAAACTGTCTAGAATTGTGCATCTTGAAAAGCTATGGTTGGGCATCTTGAAAAGCCATGGTAGATTTAATGTCAGGGGAGAGCTGAGTCAAAGTTTTTGCGTTAGTATTAATTGTTGACTTGCTACCTCTCATATCCCTCTCTTTTTGCAAGTCGCCTTCTAGAGCATAGATTTTCAGCTTCAGGACAGAGATTGCAGCTTCTCTCAACTGTGCTCCTGCCTCTGCCTAAAGCTCTAAAAAAAAAACGACCTCCTGCCAAACAGTTCGCAGGTTCAGGTTCTCTCTCTCTCTCTCTCTCTCTCTCTCTCTCTCTTATCCACAATTGCTTCGCAGGTTCAGGTTCTCCCTTTACCTTCAAGTTTGGCAAGTAACTTGGCCTTTATTGGGGTCTCTGCATACGAAGGCAAAGTGAAAAATAGAGCTACACCAGTCAACTTACCTGTGAAGCTGATAAAGTCTGAGGCCATCTTATCAGAAGGGGTGGTTCTATTCTCTATTATTCTGAACAAGCCTTTAAAAGCAAGCGAGCCAACATTAATGGATGTTTACATAGTCTTTACACATCTTTTGAAACCTTTTCCAAAAGAAATTACTCAATCAGATGTACAGCTTGTGCTTTATTATGACTGTGTATGTTCTGTCTCCTTATCCTGTAAAAGTACAGACAACCTCCTTCAAACTGCCTAGCAATCCACGGATTGAGTCTTACACAAAGGTTAACCCAGTAAAGCTAGCAGATGCTGAAATAAAATATGGTCCTTATGAAAATATTCCAGCATTTTCTTCTCTACCCATCACTGTACATTATGAGAACAACCAGCCATTTGTTGTTGTGGAAGAGTTGGTGCAGGAGATAGAAATCTCTAACTGGGGCAATATTTATGTAACTGAAAACTATCAACTTACTCATGGTGGAGCTAAGCATAAGGGTGGTTTTTCAAGGCTCGACTTTCAGGCTAGACCAGGAATAAGTGGGAGGGCATCCCCTCGTGGCTTGCAGGCTTGCCTTCCTCCACGAGCTTATTCTGTCTACTACAGAGATGAGATTGGCAATGTTTCAACATCACATCTGCATCTTGACAAGGACAAGACAGAGCTTCTATTTGAGCCAAGGTGCCCCTTGTTGGGAGGCTGGCATGTGACTTTTACTATTGGTTATGGAGTTCCTTTACAGGACTTTGTTTTTCGGGCAGCTGATGGGCAAAGATACCTGAGATTTCCTTTTGGATGCCCTATTCAAGATGTTGTTGTAAAGAAACTTGTTGTGACGGTGGTGCTACCAGAAGGGTCGAAAGAACCTTCTGTTCAGGTTCCATTTACTGTAGAGGAATCAAATGAGGTCAAGTACAGCTATCTTGACAGTGTTGGAAGAATTGTTGTCGTTTTGACAAAAAAGAACGTAGTGCAGGAGCATAATGTTTTCTTCGAGATATACTTTAAGTTCAACCCAATGGCAATGCTGGTTGAACCACTGATGCTCGTTACTGGATTTTTTCTTTTTTCCATTGCCTACGTTGCGTATGCTCGGCTAGAATTTTCTATATCAAAATCCTCAGCTTCATACCAGGCTCGCATTCAGCGTGCAGAGCTTATCGATGTCGTCGGTCGGACTGCACTTATTGCAGGATATGCCCGACATGGGCAGGTTCATGAAGCTCTGGGCTGTTTTCATCGCTTGCGAAGCGAGGGCCTCTCTCCGGATGCGGTCACCTATGCTTGTGCCTTGAAGGCATGCGGTATTATTCAAGACGTTGATCTGGGTAAACAAATTCATGACGAGATTGCTAGTCAGAGGTTGTTGGAGAAGAATGTCGTGCTTGGCAATGCGTTGGTATACGTGTATGCTAATTGTGGTGTATTTTGGAAAGCACAACAAGTTCTGGAGGAGCTTCCCAACCGAGATGTCATCTCTTGGATTGCATTAATTGCAGTATATGCCCAACAAGGCCAGGGCCAGGAAGCTTTGAATTGTTTCCATTGTACGCGAAGTGAGGGTTTCTTTCCAGATGCAGTCACCTATGCTTGCATTTTGAAGGCATGTGGCATTATGCGAGACATTGTATGGGCAAACAAATTCACGATGAGATTGTCAATCAGGGCCTGTTGTAAAGAACTGTCATGCTTGGCAATGATTTGGTTGACATGTATGCCAAGTGTGGTGTACTTTTGAAAGCTCAACAAGTCCTTGACGAGCTTCTTGATCGAGATGCGGTCTCTTGGAATGCATTGATTGCAGGTTATGCCCAACAACGGCAAGGCCAAGAAGCATTGGGATGTTTCCAGCGGATGCGAAGCGAGGGCTTCTCTCCAGATGCAGTCACCTATGCTTGCATTTTGAAGGCATGTGGCACTTTGAAAGACGTCCACACAGGAAAACAAATTCATGATGAGCTTGTTAGTTGGGGACTGTTCAACAAAAATGTCATGCTTGGTAATGCTTTGGTTGCCATGTATGCCAAGTGTAGTACTTTCCGAAGCACAACAAGTTCTTGACGAGCTTCTTTCTAAAGTTCCTCCACCCAAATAGTCACAAGCTTATCTCCTTCATCCTCCATTGTCGTCTCTTGCAGCGGGTTAAGAGCAGGAGATGCCCAGCATCATTGATGCAAGGTGCATCGACGACAGACGTTCAATCGCGCGGTGAGTAAGCATTATCATTCTGTGATGATTTTTGACATATTTGACACTGCGAACGCAGTTAATGAACACACTGAGAATTGCACGTTGCTGTGGGAATGGCACGTTTCCTCGTATTATAAAAATTGGGGAGGATTGTGCAAACTCCTCCGTGCAAGGAAACTCGCATGTTTTGTTTTTTTTTTAAACATAAAAATTGGAACAACAAACAATTAATAACATTGACATCTTGTATGATTGCGAACATTGAGCTTGACAAACCTCTAACCCTCCTCGTGGTTTTCCCTCGTATTATAAAAATTGGGGAGGATTGTGTAAACTCCTCCGTGCAAGGAAACTCGCATGTTTTGTTTTTTTTTTAAACATAAAAATTGGAACAACAAACAATTAAGAACATTGACATCTTGTATGATTGCGAACATTGAGCTTGACAAACCTCTAACCCTCCTCGTGGTTTTCTGCAAGGTACCCCTCTGAAGCACTACGATCGGTATCTCATTCTTTCGAGGTATACCTTTGAACCACGACAATCGATGGTCTCTCTCTCTCTCTCTCTCTCTCTCTCTCTCTCTCTGTGGCTAACGAAGCACTCTAGTTCTCTATGTTGAGGTGGAATTTCTACTTTTCCCCTTGCCTTCAATCGGTATTTTTGAAATTGAAACCGACATGATATTAAGATGAGACACAGTTTTCTTGAACATTGGACTACAGAGAGCCGCTCCTTGCCTTCAAGCGGTAGTACAAAATGACAACGAACACGCTGTCAAGAGAAGTCGCAGCCTCTTGTGTGTTAATCCCATGACGTCCTGTAGATGGGCCTTCAATGCACCGCATGGCATGCACAGACTCCAGAGTCCACAATCGACCCACAGAGACCCGCCTGACTTCAAGCTACATCAAGAAAAGACCTAACATTAAGGAACCCCCTCACTTTCAAGCGAGTTATTAAAAACAATTCAATCGATTGGCATATTAAATTTTTTAATGTAATGGAGTCCATGCTCTTGAGTGAGAGGACTTTTTCACAAACTAAAATAACAAAAAGAGGTGGAAGAAGACGAAAAAAATTGTGTGTGACCCAATTTCAATGGTCCTCTTTAAAGAAAGAGGTGCACAAATAACACCTTTCACCAAAATCTAGAAAAAATATTACAAAACAAGCAGAATGTACACGTGTCCTCCATCCGATCGACTTGCATACATGGTCCACAATTTGCACCAAAAATCCACCCATCCCACTATGGCCTTCTGCAAGCCAAAAAACAATCAGCAGGACATGTCCGCAAACAGAGGCCTATGCACTCCTCAACTATCGTGCCTCTCCTCCAGGCCTTGCACTCGCCACTTGCGCACGTCTGTGCACTCCTTTGCTGTTGCATCCTGGCTCTCGCCACGTACGTCCATTGTGCTATTCAACCGAATCTTTCGTGATTTGGCTTAATAACTCTTTTTTAAAATGTGTGCAACATACTGGGTCATCTTAAAAGAAAATGAATAGGTCAGAATATACCCTCTCCCAAAAAAAGACATAACGATGCTCCTGGCGCCTCCTTGTGCAACCTGCCTCCCCCGACTTTCCCTACCTCCATTCCACCGCTGCCCCTGTCACATAGGCCTCCCCTCTTCCCCCCTCCTCTTTCTGTAACTCTATTGGCACACAAGCTTGTCTTGTAGCATCGAGAGAGAGAAGAAGAACAAGTAGCGGCCTCCGTTGCACATGTTGCCTAACGTAGGCAGAGATAGCGGCATCGAAAGAGAGAAGAAGAAGAAGAAGAAGAAGAAGAAGAAGCCTCTGCTGCACATGCTACCTCGCGACCTCCACACACACACACACACACAGGCCTTAACGTGTGGCCAAAGAGAGCCGCTTCTATTTCTGAATGTGTACATCCACGTGGCAACGCTCGCCAAGGGGACAGAGATGACGTGAAGCATCCTCATTGATTCCCCTGAATCTGGGTTTTTTGAAATCGTGCAGACATAGTGGGTCTACTCCAAATTTTTCATTAATTAGATGATAAGACTCCCTCATACACTAAGGGCCCATTTGCACGGCGTAGTTGCAACGTTTTGCACTCGTCAGCTTACATTTGTCCGCTTCTGCAAACACTACCCTTTGAAAACACTACCCTTTGAAGTTTACACCCTCCACTCTGCCGATTTTGACAAAGTTGGGAAAATGCTGCCCCTCTCTCTCTAGTCTCTCTCATGCTCTTCACTTGCAGCTGCCAAAATTGCTACGCCCACGTACACAAAACGCTGCCCTTGCAGCATGCAAATGCACCCTAAGAAAAAGCCATAAGCAAAAGTCGACACGTGCGATCGCCCCTTTTCGGTTTCGTTGCCATTTTCCTCCACAGCCTGCCCGCTCTTTTCTGCAACTTCGTCTCCACGTGGCATCTATCCCCCACTTAGAAGCATGGTGATAGAGCGGGCCACTAACTAGTCTACAGTTCCATCATGCACAACCTAGCCAGTAGACTCTAGAGAAGTAGAGAGAGAGAGAGGGAGAGAGGCAGGCCTTAAATTTGGAGGCCATTTTGGGCATCATTGGCATATCGGGCATCAAATGAAGCTTAAAATAGTTGAAATAGGCGTCAACATGAAGCTTTTGTGCTAGGGACAAGGTGTCATTAGACACCCAAGTATACGGAGTAAGGTGTCATACATATACATACATACGTACACACACACACACACACATATATATATATATATATACACACACACACACATATATATATATATATATGTATATGTGTGTGTTTGTGTGTGTGTGTGTGTGTGTGAGAGAGAGAGAGAGAGAGAGAGAGAGAGAGAGAGATTGATTAGTTTTATGTATGTATGCATATGTATAACGAGTGAGACTAACTCCGCCTCCGGCGGAGTGGGCAACAGAAAGAAATCATTGATAGGATATGGAGCTAGCGGTGGGCTGTGGGGGCACAACCGAGCCAAACTTGAGGCTGCATAATGGAATGCCAAGCAATGTGCACATCGTTGGTGACATCAGTGGACACATCATTCACACCCCTTCGACTATTATCTCCTCCGAAGTTCCAACTCGAAGCGATCAAGTTCCTCCTTCCATCGGCCAGGGCTTACATGTTAGAGCTACCATGGCTCGCAATTGCCAGCATGAATTTTTTTAGTCCATCTCTCTCTCTCTCTCTCTCTCTCTCTCTCAAGCAAATGTTGTTTCTTTATTACCCTTTGGATAAAAGTACATGTAACTACTAAGCTCGTCTCATCAACCAAGACATCAAACATGCTTGAATGCTAGCACCTATTGTCAAACGAAGTCATTGAATGCCTGTTAGAAAACTCATACCAAGGAATCGGAATCCGAAGGGTAAGGAAAATAACCGATCCACAGACACATCCAGACTCCAGTAATGCATTTGTGTAGCTCCTGGTTAGGGCAACCCATAACTACTGTATGTGCTTCTCATGCATTCTGCTTTGAACTCCCTTGTGTTTAAACTTACCAGGACTTTTATAGGACATTCAACACTTTGATTGAATATATGCTTCAGTCCTCATCCTTTTTTGAAATAATATCACAGGAGGGAGGCGTGTGGCAACCATGCAAGTATGCAACTAACTTGTGCTACCGTAGAGTACTCCTCTCTGTCAACTTAGCAGCTCGGCTACAGATGCCAGACATCTCGAACAATTGGGCATCTTGTGTATTGCGGGGAGGAAGAGGGAGCGATTGGGGGCTGTGTTATGTGCCCGAGAGAGAGAGAGAGAGAGAGAGAGAGAGAGAGAGAGAGAGAGAGAGAGAGAGAGAGAGAGCACTACACAAACACTAACATAGAACTCAAAGAAGACAGTAAATAAATGAACTTCCCATATAGACAATGTGAATGAAGGGCAAGGCACACCACCTTCAATTAATATCATCCACAACCTTGCTGGATAAATTGAACGATTGGAAAGAGCAGCACTGATCGCAACTTTATAAACTACATATCCTAGCCCTGCAACATTTAATCTAATTGCAAGACCATTAAAGCCTTAACATTTCTTTTATGTCTTCATCTCAAGACAGGAAAAGCAGACATATCTACCTTTGCCAATGCAGCTCCAAATTCCACTTTACATGACTATACAGCCAGGGATATGCAAAGCAATGGTTCTGATAAAGCCGTATTACCACATATAAAGGTATGCAAGGTCAAGTGACCAGAGAGAGAAAACTACATGACAGATCTACGGAAGAAGAGGGAGGGATTAGGGGTTGCAATATGAGCTCGTGAAAGATTAACATGCAGCTGGCTTTACCTTTAGTTTTTGGAGCTGAGACTGGAGCCGAGCCACTTCTTTGGGGATGTGAATGTGCACGACGAAGCAAGTTGCTTCTTCGTAGTTGGAGGAGAGAGATGGGTTACAGTAGTGAAATTACGAAGTAGTCAAACAAAGGAGAGCTGGAAGAGCTCAATCGTCCTATAGGCTATGAAGGCTCTCATCTGTATGCATCCCGCGAGGAATCAAAGACTTCTGGGCACGGCGCCTTGACGTTATTAGAGCCTTGAGTAAGAGAGCCCAGAGCTCGAGGTGCTTATCCGCAGGTCGATGCATATTAGGGGAAGCTTGCCAACATTCAAATTTCGGTGAGCACTGACCTGTGCCACTGCCACGTTGGTCAAAAGGAAGAAGAAGGGTAACGGGCTAATAGAAAGGGAGTCGGCATGCGCAACCACTTGGAGGTTGACCCTCTCATTTTAATATAGGTATAAGATGTATTTAATTAAGTTATAAGTTATAACGTATGTATATTTCTAGAATAGACATTTAGCAAAACACAATGTAGGAGCATTGAAGGTGTCTCATAATTTTGCATGTATCTTTGTAGAGAGTCGTGTCACTCACAGCTCGTGAGGCCCGACTCCCTCCTCCTCTTTCAACTCAGCTCTCGAGTCGAAGTCTCAGCTCGTTCACCTTAGTCTAATCTCAGCAACTCAACTCGTCAGGTCGTTGGTCGACAATCCCTAGCCGAAATCTATCTGCTGGTGCACAATAGCCTAAGGAGCAGTGGCAAGCACAAATTACCTGAGAGTTGGATGCGACAAACCAAAAGCAGGGCTGAAGAAGAAAGGCAGTAAGATGCGGATTCTGGAGATTGCATCACCAAAAGTCGGGACTCATTCATTAGTCACGAGGCGCAAGTAGGTAGTTTTCTATTTGCCTGGGTAATATTCTCTCCTGTGAAGGTAGTTAATATTTTAGTTTGCATCATTGGGATCTTTGATGAAGCTTCTAACTTAGCCTTAAGGGAGAGCCTTGAAGTTTGAACGCATGTCAACTCTGAAAGCTTCTAATTTGAAAATTTAAGCATCAAGGGATACTTTTTCTGGATAAAGCCAACCTTAAAGTTGTTGGCATCTAAAGTTCTCATTGTAAACACAGAGAGTGCATTTTTTTCTAAATTAATTGTATGTTGCAACTTGCTAATGTTGTGAACCTTGGATAACTAGAACCAAACACATCTAGCACCCAAGTCTGGGTAGGCAAACACCTTGCCCCGTGTTCTATGAGATATGATGCCGCTTCCATTGTCTATTCAAAGAGGGTTTTGGACCGCTTTCTAGAGTCATGAGGCAGTGAGGACCATAGGTGTCTCGGATTGTTTTTACTCGAGCTACATGGATATAGAGAGAGCTTGTTGAGGAAATGAGGACATCAAATCAGATCCGGGCTTAGAGGTAGATCACATATTTCTTCACATTAGTCAGTGAATAGCTAGAGGAGAAACCGTTACAGTAGATTTTGGATCCCATCCACACTAGAGGTATGTTTATTGATCAAGCAATTGAGTTAGGAACATCTAGGTGCCCATGACCATGGGTGGCCTCATAGCATTGACCAAGGTTGTAGTATAGAATCCGGATCACTCTAGCTTCATATGCGAGATGCCTAGTCAGAGTACTAACCATGGAGGATATTAGTCACTTTCTACGGTGAGTGATGAGGGATCTCCTCTGAGTTTCGTCCCCCACCTCTGTTGATTTGTATCACCCATTGTATCAGATCCACACCCCCCCCCCCATTTCAGCTCTTTGTACTCTTTTTATTGTACTCAGACATTGTATCAGATTCACCACTTGTAACTTTTTGGTGTCATAGGTCATTTTGGCCTTTTGAAGATGTTAATATAACATTTTATTTCATTTCATTTCTGTGTGTGTGTGTGTGTGTGTGTGTGTGTGTGCACGCGTTATGCTATTTTCCTCTTGAATAGATCTTTGAGGTCTCTTGGGATAGATTTCTACGATGTTAAAATCCTCTTCTTCTCCCCTCCCCCCCCATATATCTATATGTATGTGTGTGTGTGCGCGCGCGCATAGATTTCCTTATGTCTTTCTCTAAGGAGTATGAGATACTATTTTTTACTTGGTATGATTATGGGCTTATAAATTTGTTGTGTTTATGTCATTGCAGGAAATGAAGACTTTGGTGCTCTTTCCAAAATGAGATGCAACGGTTCACTTCAACACATGCATTAGTGACATTCCCACTACACTAGAGGTGAGGGCTCGTTCCTCACTTAGGCTTTGGATTTCATTACTATAAATGGTACCTATTAACGATTATCTCTTAACATTTCAATAATCAATTGCTTTTTTAACTTCAATTTTTGTGGTGAAACTCAAAAAAATAGTAATTACATTTTATAGTGTAGAGCATCTTGAACTATTTGGTGAAATAACACATTATCGCTAAAGAATCAGGTGATTGTTCTACTCATGGATCACATTTATGTTGTGAGGGTATTGCTATTATAATGGGACAATGGGTCTATCAGCTATTGTGAGTGTATTGTTCTATGGTTGAATGGGTCATTTATTGACTAGCTTGGATGAGCGAAAAGTCGTGCATCTCAACATTTTGAAAGTCAATCTTTTGAAATTGTTAGTATAATGTTTGTTCAAATAAGGTGTGCTTGCATGAATGGTGATAAAGATGCTCATTTGCAATTTTCATTGCCAATTGAGGTGGGAAATTCTTCTTTGAGGCAATAAGAATAAGATTGATATATGGATGTACAACGATTTAAATAAGCACATTTTTTGGATGCTAATGAAGCTTGAAATTACCTCTTGCTAGGCTATTTACTTCTTTAGAGATAATTTGTTGAATAAGGAGTGCTTGCATGAATGAGGATAAAGATGCTCATGTGCAATTTCCATTGCCATCAGTTGAGGTGGGAAATTCTTCTTTCATGCAATAAGATCGATAGATGGGTGTGGTGATTTAAAGAAGCACATGTTTTGGATCTTGTTGAAGGTTGAAATTACCTTTTGCTAGGCCATTTATTTGTTTTTAGAGATATTTTGTTGAATAAGGTTTGCTTGCATGAATGATGATAAAGATGATCATGTGCAATTTTCATTGCTAAATGAGACGGGAATTTTTTTTTCAGATAAGATTGATAAATGGGTGTGGTGATTTAAAGAAGCACATGTTTTGGATCTTGTAGAAGATTGAAATTACCTTTTGCTAGGCCATTTACTTGTTTTTTGAGATATTTTGTTGAATAAGGTTTGCTTGCATGAATGATGATAAAGATGATCATGTGCAATTTCCATTGCTAAATGAGACGGGAAATTCTTCTTTGAGATAAGATTGATAAATGGGTTTGGTGATTTAAAGAAGAATGTTTTGGATCTTTTTGAAGCTTGAAATTATATTTTGCTCCTAAGATGATTAGGTTTTTTTGAGAGCTATTTTGTTGGTTTTTAATGGATGACAATGTGAGACACTTTTTAAGAAATAACATAATTCGAAAATACATTCATTAAAGTTTAACATGAGGGCTTTGTTAGGAAATAAGACGTAGCTAAATAGATAATTGAGTAGATTACTTAATGGAGAGAGACAGATTTATATACACGAGATTATAGAGTAGAGAGAGAGAGAGAGAGAGAGAGAGAGAGAGAGTACACACGATATACGTGGTTCACCCGATGTGGGCTACGTCCACGGGAAAGCAGCCACTCAATGGCTTTAGTACTTCAAAACAAGAAGTAGTTTACAAAGGGATTATACCCTTAATGGAGCTCCCGTTTTGCTTCACTCTCACCACCTCACACTCACCTTGTTGCATCAACTTCACACTATGAAATGTGTGTAGAAATGGCCTCCTTTTATAGGTCAAAAGGGTTGCCCTCTTTTATAAGAGACAGCCATGTGTAGCCGCCCTTGTGCGAATAAGTCCAAATCGCACCCTCCAATTTGCCCATGTATGGCCGCCCTTGAGAAGACAAGTCCGCTTTTGAATTCGGCCACCGGCCATTGACTTCCGACCACCGGCCACCGGCCATTGACTTCCGACCACCGGCCATCGGCCATTGACTACCGGCCACCGGCCAACCGACCGGTTGTTTTCCGACCACTTTCCGGCCGCCGTCCGGCCATAATATTCCGGCGAAAAAAAAGTCTCGGGGGCCTCCGTCCCCGAGGCCTTTAAAGTTGCCCCTGATTCTTGTCCGTGAAAATTTTGGTTTCTGGTGAGTGATTTTCCTTCACGCACGATGGCTTCTCCTCATAATGGGGGCCTTACAAATGTGCGCTTTTACCACATAAAATTACAAGGGTAAATCAGGCTCCATACTTAACAATATCCCACTTGGAGACTGATCTCCAAACCAAACTTGTGACTGCTTTCCATTATGGCTTCTTATCCTTGAATGCCGATTGAAGATGAGCAAAAGCTCAACTTCTCCTTGTTGACCACCTTTGTAAACATGTCTGCAGGATTTTCACTTGTATGCACCTTTCATAGCTTTAGTTGTCCCTCTTCCAAAAGAGTGCGTATGAAGTGATATCTCACCTCAATGTGCTTTGTCCTTGAATGAAAGGTTGAGTTCTTCGCAAGATGGATAGCGCTTTGGCTATCACTGTACAAGACACAATTGTCTTGTTTGAATCTAAGCTCTTCTAAGAATCTGTGAAGTCACAGAATTTCTTTGCTTGCCTCCGTCATTGCTACATACTCTGCTTCCGTGGTAGAAAGTGAAACCACTTTCTGCAGCTTTAAAGCCTAGCTTACTGCTGTGCCTCCAACCGTGAACACATAGCCAGTAGTGCTCCTTCGAGTATCTTTGTCACCTGCCATATTTGCATCAGCATACCCTTCTAGAAAAATATCAGTTCCTCCAAAATACAAAGCATTTGTTGTTGTCCCTTTTAGATACCTAAGTATCCACTTCACAGCTTGCCAATGCTCTTTACCTGGGTTGTCCATGAACCTACTCACAACTCCCACTGCATGTGCAATGTCTGGCCTTGTCCAGACCATAGCATACATTAGAGAACCTACCGCTGCAGCATATGGAACTTTAGACATATAGGCTATCTCCTCTTGTGTCTTTGGACACATATCCTTCGTTAGTTTAAAATGACCAGCCAAAGGTGTAGAAATTGGTTTTGCATTTTGCATTGCAAACCTTTCTAGTACCTTCTTGATGTAATCTTCTTGAGATAGCTTTATTGTCTTCTTCGTCCTGTCCCTTGATATTTTCATACCAAGTATCCTCTTTGCAGCACCTAAATCTTTCATTGAAAAAGATTTGGACAGCTCCTCTTTTAGGTCTTTGATGTCCTGCATGTTAGCACTTGCAATCAACATGTCATCAACATACAACATTAGGATGATGAATTTCCCATCTCCCAAATTCTCCGTGTAGACGCAGTGATCCGAGTTGCATCTTGTGAATCCATGATCCAACATCCATCGATCAAACTTCAAGTACCATTGTCTTGATGCTTGCTTTAAACCATACAAGCTCTTCTTTAATCTGCAAACCATTTTCTCCTTACCTTTTACTTCATACCCCTTTGGTTGAAGCATGTAGATTTCCTCCTCTAAGTCACCGTGAGGGAATGCCGTATTTACATCCATTTGCTCGAGATTTAGATCATGAGCAGCCACAAGGCTTAAGACAAGGCTAATTGAGTTCATTTTTACAACAGGAGAAAATATTTCATTGAATTCAATACCTTTCTTTTGAGAAAAACCTTTTACCACAAGCCTAGACTTGTACCTTTTCTTCCCACCTTCTTCTTCCTTTAGCTTGTACACCCATTTGTTTTGAAGTGTCCGCTTACCTTTAGGCAACTCAACCAACTCCCATGTTTGGTTGCGATGTAGTGAGTCCATCTCCACTTGCATGCTCTTCGTCCATTCTTCTTTGGATTCATGTTGCATAGCTTCTTCATATGATTCCGGCTCTCCAGAATCTGAGATCAAGAGATGGTTGAAGGAAGGAACAAACCTTTCAGGAGGTCTACTTGCTCTTGTAGATCTTCGGGGAATAGGTTGAGGCTCCTCATTTGGTTGACGTTGTTGCACATTGTCACCGTTTGCAGTCCTTGAGTCTTCACCGTCCTCAAGCTCCATGTACTCATCACCTGTTTCTTTTGTTTGTTTTCTTTCCAAGTAATCTTTGTACATATTTTGTTCGTTAAAAATTACATTCCTACTCCTTAAGATTTTACCATCTTCAGGATTCTATAGGCGATACCCAAAGTCTCCTTCTCCATAGCCAATGAAGAAACACTTTTTGGACTTTGCATCTAACTTTGATCTTAGGCTTCTATCTATGTGCATGAAAGCCTCATACCCAAACACTTTGAGAAATGCATAATTCACCGGTTTACCTGTCCATGCCTCTTCTGGAACTCCCCCATCCAATGCCGTTGAGGGTGGCCGATTGATTAAGTACACAGACGTACTTACAGCTTCCGCCCAAAGCTCAAGCGGTAGGCCTGCATGTAGCCGCATGCTTCGTGCTCGTTCCATGATTGTCATGTTCATCCTTTCCAAAATCCCATTTTGTTGAGGTGTCCTTGGGGTTGTCCTTTGCCTCCGAATGCCATTGCTAGCACAAAAGCTTTCAAAAGCTTGGCTGCAATATTCGCCTCCATTGTCGGATCTGAGGCATTTAACCTTGGTACCTGTTTCATTCTCCACAAAGGCTTTCCACCTTTGAAATATGGAAAATACATCGGATTTATTCTTCATGACATAAACCCATGTTTTTCTAGTCGCATCGTCTATGAATGTTACATAGTACAATGAGCCACCAAGTGATGGTGTACTTACAGGACCCCAAACATCAGAATGAACCAACTCAAGTTTTTTATTTTTTCTTTCACTTCCTGATTTTTGAAATTTTACCCTCTTTTGTTTACCATAAACACAATCTTCACAGAACTCTAAGTCCACTTCTTTCAATCCTGGTAGAAGCTTCTTTGTTTGAAGGATTTGCATTCCTTTGGCACTCATATGCCCAAGTCGGTAGTGCCACACCGCACTGTCAACTTCTGTAGTTGGTGCACAAGCTGAAGGTTGCGTGCTAACAGTACACAAGTAAAGTGTACTGATTTTTTCACCCTTGGCAACCACCAAAGATTCCTTTGAGATCTTCCACCGTTTGTTTCCGAATGCAATGTTGTGACCTTCATCGTCCAATTGTCCTGTAGAGATCAAATTTTTGCGAAGAGAAGGAACATGCCTAACATCTTTAAGCTTCCATTCATTTCCATTAGCAGTTTTGACAGAAACTGTACCTTTGCCGACAATCTCACAAGCTTCATCATCTCCCAAGTATACATACCCAAAATTACCTTTGGTGTAGTCTTGGAAATGTTGCTTGTGTGGTGTCGCATGGAATGAAGCCCCGGAATCTACTATCCAGGAATTAGACACATTGTCTAATGAGAGAATTAGAGCATCTTGCTCTACATTACCTGCCACATTGGCCTCCGATGTTGGCTTGTTGTCTTGAGACTCTGTCTCCTTCTTCTTCTTGGACCAGCAATCCTTCTTGACGTGGCCCTTCTTGCCGCAGTTCCAACATTCAAGAACTGACTTTGTGCGTGACTTGCTCCGCCTTGAGCGATCACGACCCTTTTGGTTTTTGAACCTCTCCTTAAGCCTTCCTCTTGTTTCCACTGATAGTGCAGCACTTGATGATTCTCCTGTGCTTCTCCTTCGCATTTCCTCGCTTAGGAGAACACCCACAACATCATCAAACTTAAGAGTATTTGTGCCAGAGATAGAATTACTTACAGCCATCACAAGGCTGTCCCAACTATCCGGTAGAGATGATAGTATAAGGAGAGCTCGCACTTCGTCATCGAAATTGATTTTCACTGATCGAAGTTGACTTATGTTTGTGTTAAAGTCATTTAGGTATTCTGCAACTGAACCATTCTCTGCCATCTTTAGATTGAACAAGTGCTTCATAAGAAATACCTTATTGGATGCCGATTGTTTCTCGTAGAAGTCGTCAAGTGACTCCATCAAGTCCTCCGTGGTCTTCATCTCCGAAACATTGAAGGCCACCGTTGACGCCAAGCTTAACCGGATTCTTCCCAGTGCCTTTTGATCAAGGACAATCCATGCTTCATCTGCCATTGTTGCGGGCTTCTTCGCAAGACCGCCTAGTGGCAAATAGAGGTCCTTCTGGTACAGATAGTCTTCAATCTGCATCTTCCAATGTTGGTAGTTTTTGCCGTTGAACTTCTCAATCTTGAGCTTCCCTTCCTCCGCCATAACTCCCACTCAATTCAAGGAATCCTTTCCTTGAGGTAATTTAGCTACGAGCAAATCTTGCTCTGATACCAGTTGTTAGGAAATAAGACGTAGCTAAATAGATAATTGAGTAGATTACTTAATGGAGAGAGACAGATTTATATACACGAGATTATAGAGTAGAGAGAAAGAGAGAGTACACACGATATACGTGGTTCACCCAATGTGGGCTACGTCCACGGGAAAGCAGCCACTCAATGGCTTTAGTACTTCAAAACAAGAAGTAGTTTACAAAGGGATTATACCCTTAATGGAGCTCCCGCCTTGCTTCACTCTCACCACCTCACACTCACCTTGTTGCATCAACTTCACACTATGAAATGTGTGTAGAAATGGCCTCCTTTTATAGGCCAAAAGGGCTGCCCTCTCTTATGAGAGACAGCCATGTGTAGCCGCCCTTGTGCGAATAAGTCCAAATCGGACCCTCCAATCTGCCCATGTGTGGCTGTCCTTGAGAAGACAAGTCCGCTTTTAAATTCGGCCACCGGCCACCGGCCATTGACTTCCGACCACCGGCCAACCGACCGGTTGTTTTCCGACCACTTTCCGGCCGCCGTCCGGCCATAATATTCCGGCGAAAAAGAATATTCCGACGAAAAAAAAGTCTCGGGGGCCTCCGTCCCCGAGGCCTTTAAAGTTGCCCCTGATTCTTGTCCGTGAAAATTTTGGTTTCCGGTGAGTGATTTTCCTTCACGCACGATGGCTTCTCCTCATAATGGGGGCCTTACAAATGTGCACTTTTACCACATAAAATTACAAGGGTAAATCAGGCTCCATACTTAACAATCTCTCACTTGGAGACTGATCTCCAAACCAAACCTGTGACTGCTTTCCATTCTGGCTTCTTATCCTTGAATGCCGATTGAAGATGAGCAAAAGCTCAACTTCTCCTTGTTGACCACCTTTGTAAACATGTCTGCAGGATTTTCACTTGTATGCACCTTTCGTAGCTTTAGTTGTCCCTCTTCCAAAAGAGTGCGTATGAAGTGATATCTCACCTCAATGTGCTTTGTTCTTGAATGAAAGGCTGAGTTCTTCGCAAGATGGATAGCGCTTTGGCTATCACTGTACAAGACACAATTGTCTTGTTTGAATCCAAGCTCTTCTAAGAATCTGTGAGATGCAACGGTTCACTTCAACACATGCATTAGTGACATTCCCACTACACTAGAGGTGAGGGCTTGTTCCTCACTCAGTCTTTGGATTTCATTACTATAAATGGTACCTATTAACGATTATCTCTTAACATTTCAATAATCAATTGCTTTTTTAACTTCAATTTTTGTGGTGAAACTCAAAAAAATAGTAATTACAATTTATAGTGTAGAGCATCTTGAACTATTTGGTGAAATAACACATTATCGCTAAAGAATCAGGTGATTGTTCTACTCATGGATCACATTTATGTTGTGAGGGTATCGCTGTTATAATGGGACAATGGGTCTATCAACTATTGTGAGTGTATTGTTCTATGGTTGAATGGGTCATTTATTGACTAGCTTGGATGAGCGAAAAGTCGTGCATCTCAACATTTTGAAAGTCAATCTTTTGAAATTGTTAGTAAAGTGTTTGTTCAAATAAGGCGTGCTTGCATGAATGGTGATAAAGATGCTCATTTGCAATTTTCATTGCCAATTGAGGTGGGAAATTCTTCTTTGAGGCAATAAGAATAAGATTGATATATGGATGTACAACGATTTAAATAAGCACATTTTTTGGATGCTAATGAAGCTTGAAATTACCTCTTGCTAGGCTATTTACTTCTTTAGAGATAATTTGTTGAATAAGGAGTGCTTGCATGAAAGAGTATAAAGATGCTCATGTGCAATTTCCATTGCCACCAGTTGCGGTGGGAAATTCTTCTTTCATGCAATAAGATCGATAGATGGGTGTGGTGATTTAAAGAAGCACATGTTTTGGATCTTGTTGAAGGTTGAAATTACCTTTTGCTAGGCCATTTATTTGTTTTTAGAGATATTTTGTTGAATAAGGTTTGCTTGCATGAATGATGATAAAGATGATCATGTGCAATTTCCATTGCTAAATGAGACGGGAATTTTTTTTTCAGATAAGATTGATAAATGGGTGTGGTGATTTAAAGAAGCACATGTTTTGGATCTTGTAGAAGGTTGAAATTACCTTTTGCTAGGCCATTTACTTGTTTTTTGAGATATTTTGTTGAATAAGGTTTGCTTGCATGAATGATGATAAAGATGATCATGTGCAATTTCCATTGCTAAATGAGACGGGAAATTCTTCTTTGAGATAAGATTGATAAATGGGTTTGGTGATTTAAAGAAGGATGTTTTGGATCTTTTTGAAGCTTGAAATTATATTTTGCTCCTAAGATGATTAGGTTTTTTTGAGAGCTATTTTGTTGGTTTTTAATGGATGACAATGTGAGACACTTTTTAAGAAATAACATAATTCGAAAATACATTCATTAAAGTTTAACATGAGGGCTTTGTTAGGAAATAAGACGTAGCTAAATAGATAATTGAGTAGATTACTTAATGGAGAGAGACAGATTTATATACACGAGATTATAGAGTAGAGAGAGAGAGAGAGAGAGAGAGAGAGAGAGTACACACGATATACGTGGTTCACCCAATGTGGGCTACGTCCACTGGAAAGCAGCCACTCAATGGCTTTAGTACTTCAAAACAAGAAGTAGTTTACAAAGGGATTATACCCTTAATGGAGCTCCCGCCTTGCTTCACTCTCACCACCTCACACTCACCTTGTTGCATCAACTTCACACTATGAAATGTGTGTAGAAATGGCCTCCTTTTATAGGCCAAAAGGGCTGCCCTCTCTTATGAGAGACAGCCATGTGTAGCCGCCCTTGTGCGAATAAGTCCAAATCGGACCCTCCAATCTGCCCATGTGTGGCCGCCCTTGAGAAGACAAGTCCGCTTTTGAATTCAGCCACCGGCCATTGAATTCGGCCACCGGCCACCGGCCATTGACTTCCGACCACCGGCCATCGGCCACCAGCCAACCGATCGGTTGTTTTCCGACCACTTTCCGGTCGCCGTCCGGCCATAATATTCCGGCGAAAAAGAATATTCCGGCGAAAAAAAAGTCTCAGGGGCCTCCATCCACGAGGCCTTTAAAGTTGCCCCTGATTCTTGTCCGTGAAAATTTTGGTTTCCAGTGAGTGATTTTCCTTCACGCACGATGGCTTCTCCTCATAATGGGGGCCTTACAAATGTGCGCTTTTACCACAGAAAATTAGAAGGGTAAATCAGGCTCCATACTTAACAGGCTTGTTTGTCGAGACTCTTGATTGCAAGGTTGGGCATCCCTATAGATTGTAAGGTTTGGGAAGAGAGAGAGAGAGAGAGAGAGAGAGAGAGAGAGAGAGAGAGAGAGAGAGAGAGAGAGAGAGAGAGAGAGAGAGAGAGAGAGAGTTGGGTCTTTGCATGCGTTGTACATGTGTATTAAAGTAGACGAGGGACTTGAGAGTATCTCATAAGGATGTGATTTATGTGAAATTTATGTGCTTGATAATTTTGGCTTGCAAGGCATACAGATCCATCAAAGATGAGTGAAAGTAATTTGCTTCAATTCTTTGGAAGGGGACAAAAGACCTCAAATTCAGATGACAAAGCTCGTGCATCAGATAACAAACTGAAAAGCAATCTATGAGAGAGTTTTTGAAAGATATCTTTGGCTCAGATAGCGAGATGGAAGACATTGTGGAGATAGAGGATACTCTCGAGGTTGACGTGGAGAGTTTGAATACCCATTCTATAGAAGAGATCGAAGGTGTAAGGCAATCAACTGATGTCTCACACAATGGTGTCTCTACAACTACAAAAGTGATTGCACCAACAAAGGCTAAAAAGGTAACCGTGAGGAAGTTTAGTCAAGAATGGACAATTACGTATCCCTTTGTTTTCCAGGTCATTCATAAGGAGAAGGAGTTTATGAAATGTGCTTGGTATACAAAGTATAAAGTTAAGGGACCTTGGGGCAAAGGAAATGGTTGTAAAACAATTATGAAGAGTGCCATAAGAAAACATCGTAAGTCCAAGGAGCATGTTTGGGCTGCAACAAAGCACTATAGAGAAGGTGGAAAACGGATGAAGACTCATGCGAAGGAAGTCATTAGCAGAAATAGGCACAGGGTCATTACCGTCATGAAACTTGCATATTTCAATGCAAAAGAGGACCTGGCTATCCGTAAGTATGAGGGATTGTGTGGTTTGGCCTATTCTTTGAATGTAGAAGAAATGCCCATTCAACATGACTACTCCTCATATACTAATATGATGGCCGGGAAGGAGTTCATCTTTTGCATATCAAAGTATTTGGATGATTTGCAAAAGCAAAAGTTATTGCAAAGTCCCTATTATGCATTGATGGTAGATGAGACTACGGATAGGTCTTTAGAGAAGCATCTCATCATTTATTTCTCTTTTCTGGCACCTAAATGTTCAGGCTGCTCCTCTATTGAAATTACATTTGCAAAGCTACTCACAGTACCTGATGGGTGTGCCCAGACAAAGTTTGATGCAAGCATGAAAATGATGAAAGAAGTTGGACTTAACAAGCAGCAATTGGTTGGAATAGCAACAGATGGAGATAACTCAATGCTTGGTTGCCACGATGGATTGGTTGCAAAAATGAAAAGAGAGATGCCACATCTCAGGAGTGTTCATTGTATTGCACATAGAGAGGCTCTTGCTGTACTTGATGCAGTGAAATGCTTTCCTTGTTTACCTTATATTGATAAACTTGCTAACAAAGTCTATTCATGGATTTCTGCTTCTAGTGTAAGGCACACAGGTTTCCAAAGTTTGTTGAAGGAGATGCACTTACAAGTCTTGGAAGTTTTAAACATTCATGAGGTTCGATGGCTCGCACGAGGTAATGTGATGGAGAGGTTGACGCAACTCATGCCTGCAATTCTCAGCTTTTGGAAAGACAATGCGAAGAGTTGGTATGAGAAACTTTGCTTTTATAAAGTCCTTCTTTGTATATACATGCTTGTAGATGTGCTTAGGGATCTTAATGCGTTGAATACTCATTTCTAGAAGGAGAATGTGGATATTCCTTCTATAAGTGCTGAAATAGAGGTAACTATTGCTTCTTTGAAACGAAAATTTCTTCAGCAGGAGTTTGGAAAAGGCACTCACTTCCTGAAGAATTTCATGGATGCCACAAAGGACTGTGTTTTTGTGTATGTTAGTGATGATGGAAGGGAGATTTCGCATCAGCTCTTGTATGCTAAAATTCCAGGCAATGATGCAAATGGGTTGCCAGTAGATAAGGAAGGGGGCGACGTTCAAAGTTGCATGAATTTTGCAAAGAGGCTTGTCTTAAAAGTGATAGAATGTGTGAATGATCGATTTCCAGATGTTTATTTCTTCAATGCAGCTAGACTTTTCAGCCCGCATTACTATCCTCGCAGAACAAAGATTGCAGAGGAGATAAAATCCAGAGAAAAAAAGTTCTCAGAATGGCTTGAGAAATTGCTTGAGAAGTTTGGAAGTCTGGTTGACATTGACAATTGCAAGGTAGAGTTGCTATCATTCATAGATACATTGTATTATGGCTGCGAGGGGATGAATATGTCAGATGCATGGCGTGTTTTTTGTTCTAATAAGAACTAGATGCAAACGTATGTGAATCTGACAATGTTGTGGCAGGTCATACTGGTTCTTCCTGTGTCATCTGTGTCATGTGAAAGAGGTTTCTCAAAACAAAATCTCATCAAGACGCATGCTCGGGAGTGCTTGAATGTGGAAACTCTTGAAGCATTAATGCGTGTTTCATTGCTTGGACCTAGCATTGAGAATGTAGAATGGCAAAAGGTTTATGATATTTGGAATCTTGCAAAACCAAGGAGGACATCGTCCGACTTATGAATTTGTGATGCGATTCATCTTTCAGTATTTTGATGGAATTCGCTATTGCAATATATTCGATTACTTAAATGGAGTCCATGTACTTTTGAAGGGACTTTGCTAATATGGTCTATTAGCTTTTTGGACAATGCGCTCAGAGTTGCATTAAAAAATCCAATGCCCATGCAATTTCTCAGTTGTTGATATAACATGCACTAGCTGGTTGCAACAAAGCTGATTTCTCTCCAGTCAACAGCACGTTTTACCTCCTGTATATTTATTGAAGATGCAAAATGAGACAGCTTTTCCTATATGATAGCTGAGCTTTTACATCATCTTGTTTCGTTAGTTTTGCGAAAAGAAAATTCTTACTCTGTATATTTACTGAAGATGCAAAATGAGGTAGTTTTGCATATCTGATAGCTGAACTGTTACATCACCTGGTTTTGTTGGTTTTGCATTTTGCAGGAATCTGGCTCGACTGGCACGTAAGCCACTCCTTGAAAGTTTTTTCACAAGTGTGCAAAATCTTCTATAGTAAAAAATAACTAATGATTGTCAAAAAAGGATTTAGCTACCTCATGATGTCTTGACTCCTAAGAAAAGGACAGGAGTTACATGGTGTTGTAACTTGTAAGCATTTTAGTACATAGCCAATGACCTGGTTTGAAGGTGGCAGCCAAGAAAGACAAGCTTATCTCAAAGTGTAATCCTTTATTTGGAAGGTAGTTTTATTTCAGTCCTATTTTGCTCTCGGTACTTGGGGCTACAACATCAATTCTCTCTCGCTTGGTTTAGAGGGAATCCCCTTGTATCAATGTCCAAATCATGTTCGTCTTTTTCTTTGTTGCTTGTTTTTTGTGATTATTTGTCCATTGATCTCGGTTGTTCATTGTGTAGATCTAAGGGTGATGCGGTGCCATCATTTGTTGAAAGTTGAGGGCGAGGATCTACTGCTGTTGCAAGTTTTCATGTGCCCAGGGCTAAGACATTGACACTCTCTTGCTAGTTGTTGAGGGGATCCTCTCAGATTAGGGTCTATACTTGCTCTTTTTCTTTGCTGGTTCTTTTTGTGACTGCATGTGAATGCTGTTGACGCTACCCTTTTATTTGTTGATTTTACAGTGTAAGGATTGCATGGTGTGTAGTAGTGGTCAATGCTTACTGGTTATTGAGGATTCCAGAGATGGGGACTACCATGCAGTAGCTGCAGCATGTATGGTGGCAGTATACTCTTGGGGGAGAGACCAAGTGGCGAGCTCCAGTGCAATGCGGAGCAGACACTAAGAAATGAGAAGTTGGAGGGTTGCTTCAGAGATCAGTGCAATATCATCCTGAGAGCGTTCTCCCTCTCCATCACATTGTAGTAGGCAATCCGTGCCTGGATGTGCTTGCATGATGCATTCAGCATATTTCAGGATGCTAAATATATAGTTATTCAAGCTCAAGTTTTTTGCAAGGGCCTTGATTCTAGCTGCAAGGTGTCATAAAATGGAAGTCTCTTTTGGGGTTTACTTCGTCCCTAATTCTGTAGGAGTAAGTAATGTCTGGTTGTAGACTGCAGTGAAAATTCCTTGGTCTACACATTCTGTATTCGCGATAAGAAGTGAGTTATGCTCTTTTGGAGAGGGATTTTCTCATCTAAGTTGGGTTATGGCACCTCATTAGTTTTTAGTTGAGGTTGGCTAAACCATGGAGCTTCTTTGTTGGATGATATCAAGGCTAACACTTTATCTTCTATGTCTTTTCAATTCGACCTTTAGTCGTGACTTGTCGAGGCTTCAATTTGAGAGTTAACTTCTCGCAACTTTCTGTGATGATGAAAGGACCCTTCATATTTTTGTGTCAATCCTTATGTGTTTTCGATGTGTTTTTTCTTATGCAAATCATTGAAGGGCAGGCCCTGCGATTTTATCACTTGTTGTATTTGTAGCATGTGAATTAAAGAACAGACTTTTCTTCATTTTAAAAGTGATTTCCATATGCTTTATGCAATGGAAGCCAAACCTGAAATAAATTTTTTTTTGTTACAGATTAGAAGCAAAAGGTGGATTAAGATTTCATTCGAGCAACAAGAGATCATTTGCTTGCAGAGGTGAAATACTTGAAGAACATTTGATGGCTTAAAACAACGTAGATGCATGAGTAATCACAGCAATTACCAAGTCTTACAAGTTCCCTTGGTTCATTTGCCAGGTACATTGTGTTTTTTTCGTATGTGTTCATCCCATCATGACCTATGCAAGTGATTTTGGTGTTGTATTCTTATTGATGACATTGGTTTTCTATGTGGTTTCATGAAAATCTCTCAATCTTACGTGTGGATGGGACTGTGGTCTGCAACTATTCAAAGGTTTCACTTACAAGTTACGAACTATTATTATTATCTCCAGGTTAGATACATCAAAATGCTATGAAATTTTGAATCTAATCTTCTTCTTGTTCCAAATGTGTATGATGAAATTATGAATGTATGCATTTATAGAGGTGTCGCTTGTTATATTCTAGCAACATAGTATCGTATAGAGTGAATCAACGATGTTTACATGATGAAGCTTAGCTATACGATGTTAAGCGTCATTTGAACTATGGAACCTAAGAACCTACCGACGCTCATCTTCTACACGTTGAGAGTCATTTGAAGCTCAAAAAATGTAAACTAAGAGTCACGTATTCTTAATCAAAATTTAGGGGAGGGAGTCAACTTTAAGGCCTGGAGAGAGGGACCACTAGAGACAATCTCAAAATTCAAAGCAAAAACTAAGACCTGCTGCTATCGTACAGTGTGCCCTCGACGGGACTGCCCTGCACAGTCGCCATCAGAGTAGGCATACCCCCTTCCCATGTGTGGCAAACCATCTGTTGCATTGCAAGGGGTTGCATCTTTCCTTTGTATCTCGCCTGACAACATCCACTGCCCTTTGTCCACCAAGCTTTTTGTGCCTCCCCTCTCATTCTCGATCCGAACGTCTGTCTCCCCCTCTCGCTTTTTTTCTCGCGTTTGCTTCTCTTCCAATGGGACACCTGGTATTGATGTTGGTGTATGCCACACCTCTCTTGCCAAAGGTCCCATCTGATCCAAAGTTGACCTTGGACGTCATCGGAGATCAAAGCCGGTGATGGCATTGCGCAACAGCTCTCTCTCTCTGGTCACCCTGAGTCTTCACAATGCTGCCACATTGCAAACACCTCCCTCTCTCTCAGTCCGACTCACGCTGCTATATGGGAGGCCAACCGATTGTGCAGCTTGCTCGCGTGCGCGGGCTCGAGCGAATTCACAAGGAGCTTTTGACATATTACCATATAGAAAAAAATATAAATTTGCTAGATAATTCACTAGTTTGAATACACACAAGTAGTAAAAGTGCAAACTAACAATTGTGAGACACTTTCTAGTTGGTCAATCTACTCAGTTTGTTACTATATGGCAAATGATATTACCATATAGTAACTAAATTGCTAGATCTAACTAGAAAATCTTCACGCTTGCTAGTTTGACCTTGGCATGTCAAACTAGTAAACCATCTAGCAAAGCCAAACTAATAAGTAATCTAGTAAATTTAAACCCATCGGCCTAAGTGGCGTTGTAAGCTTCCACCTTTAAAAAATAAAAAATTAATCGATAAATAGACGGCATGTGATGAAACAAGTTCCATGTCCGTGCAAAAAACACAAAAACCACAAGCACGCTCAATGAGTTTGCACAAAAAAAAAGTTGAAATGACACCTGTACAATAGAACTAAGAAGCTCAAAAATTGAACCTTGACTCCCAATCGGCTCTTGGACAAGATTGGTATCACTTGGAAAGCCAACTACAACTTCACCAATAGATATATCGATGTTAAAAAAAGCTCACGTCTTGCAAAAGTAGCGTTTTCACATAGCAAATCCTTAATCATACAGCTTGTTTTTGTCCGGTGAACATCCACATTGAGACCTCTACACTACACAGTAGAATGTCTATATTTCTATTTCAAATAAATTGTGCTCTTGACGTTCTATCCTAATTATCCAAATGCTAAGTGCAAATGAGAACGTAGGCTTACCAGTCTATCCAGTCCCAAACATCACCAAGATCAAGTAGAATAATAGAGTGCATACTGCAAATAATCACCAAGAGGAAATGTTTCACTCAAGGGGATGGATATAACATCACTTCATGTCATCAATACTAAAGACAATGTAAACTTTGAATCATTAAATCAAGCTCTTTGCTTGAACAATCTTTAATGAAGCTGTTCAAAGAAAATCAAAAAACTAGAAAGAAAATCAGAGAAACAAACACATAATTGGAAAGTCAAGCCTTCCAATGTCATTCCTTTACCCTGTTGTTGTTGACTCTAACACAAGGAATAGTAGGAAACCAAAGCTATTACTTACCTTGGAGACCTGCTTGGCCATGCAATCAGAGTCTGAAAAGTTGCAGATCGAGTCCATGAGCTTGTCGAGGAAAAGAAGAAACATGGGCATGGTCGCGCCATGTACTAAAAATGCCAAAGCCACCAGCCAGCATAGTTACTGCATCCACCCAGTCCGTCTGCCCAGATAGCTTGTGGAAGGCACTGCTAGCCGTAGCACAAAGGCAGCTTGCATTTCAGGGCTCTCAAGTCTCTGTATTTCTTCTCCGTCTACCTTTGTCATAGAGGAGCAAGAAGAAGTCTCTCTCTCTCTCTCTCTCTCTCTCTCTCTCTCTCTCTCTCTCTCTCTCTCTCTCTCTCTCTCTCTCTCTCTCTCTCTCTCTCTCTCTCTCTCTCTCTCTCTATACGCTAACCCTGTGTAACTGTACAAGATGTTGTTACAACACTTTTTGTCTTGCTTTTTTCATTTTGTACTTTGGTGCTGCAACGTAACGCAGACTCAAATCATTGATAAAAAAACCTCCAAGAAACACCTCAAATCCGTGTCAAACAAAAAGGCAGTTATAAAAAAATGAGAGCAATGTATATATAAGAAACACCTCAAATCCGTGTCAAACAAAAAGGCAGTGATAAAAAATGTCAGCTTTTACTTGTATTTTTCCATTATTATCATGGCCTCCTCCAGTGTCAATTCTGGATCGCTGCCGTTGGAGGAATTCCCACCTCCACGGTCATCATCATCTTTGTTCAAAGAATAAAAGAGATAGTAGTCAACACCACCAATAGCCAGTATAAACAAAGCAATTGAGAACAAGGATTGTAGCAGGTACAAGGACCCCACAATGCCAAGGATTGCTACGTCTGCTTGCACCACAGGCCTTGGCACCGACTCCTACATTTACAAGGTACCAGCTTTGTTCCTGGAGATTTTTGAGCAACAATCCGATGAGAAGGAAGCGGCGTTCGTCTTGAGACCTGCTTGCATTGAGAAGACTTCCAAGCTCTGCTCTGTAATGAAAGTGGTCACGACGTAGAACGGGATGGCAGAAGGGGGTAATGCAGTGCATGCGAGACGCACCGGCTTGCAGCCATTTTTTTATTGTAGACCTACATCTCTCTCTCTCTCTCTCTCTCTCTCTCTCTCTCGCTCTCTCTCTCTCTCTCTCACACACACACACACACACGCACACACACACACACACACACACACACACACACACACACACACACACACACACACACACACACACACACACACACACACACACACACACACACACACACACCAATTCATGTGTCTTGCCAGTGTTACTGTATTTACTTCAAACTTTCATTTGGGCTGTAGATGGGGTGGGAGTAATTGTGGACCTTTGGATAAAAATGTTAATGGTATCCAATGATGAACTTCTTTCTTTCATTTTTGGAAAGTCTCATTCGATAAACTTGTTCATGGAATTTATTTTTCCTATGTCTAGTAAACTGGGTATTGAGTATTATCCCCTAACCTGGGCCCTTGTGAGTGGGTGAAATTCTTTGGTGGCACAACCATCCTACTCAGCCATAAGTCTAGAATCCTGTAGGTAATTGAGCCCTGCCTTGGGCCAGCATATCCATCACCAGTTATAAATTCAGCAAACATCTCTTCCCTAACACAACCTAGATAAATCAAACTCCTATATGGCTCCCAGATTCATTTGATGCATTTATGAGTGCACCGGTCATTGAGCATGCATCTCAATAGGAAAATATATTGCAAAGTTCATACTTTGCTCATGGGCACTCCCACTCTTCCTCTTCCTCTTCCCCTTGTCTGGGTGGATCTCAGAACACCAAGGCTAGTTGGCATTCTTGCCCCTTGATATCTCAAGTGGCATCTGCAAGCCTTGCAATGGAAATTTGTTTCTCAAATAAAGATGGTAGATGAGATTAATGTAAGGAAGAAAATGGGTGGTGCGAGAGAGGAATGCAGGTCAAGCAGCCACCAAGGACTGTAGGGCCCGGCGCCACCCCACAGCCCCCATTGCCCGTTTTCAGGCCGGAATGCAGCCATGGTTTTTGCAAATCCTACTTACGCAATGGCATACTGAGAATAGGTTACAATTTACCTGAACTGGATGCTTGACACCTCTGCTTTGAAGCTGGCGATGACTCTTTGCAGTCGTGCTTGCTTGGGCCGCACCTTGCACGCCCGCTGATCTCCATCCATTGTGGTGGGATTTCTGGCCTCAGAGCTTCTGGAAATTCTATGCAGACATTACCTTTACCTCCAAAGATTTTAAAATTTGAGATACACAGTTTAACCCTAGAGAAATATGGTGTAAAAGCAACGATCTGCAAAAGGAGCCTGAGCACAAGGCTAAGGCCCCTGTCACACTGGGACATGGAATGAGCGGCCAATCTGAGGTGCCCGACAACATTGGCAAAACAAAAAGGCGAAAGATGGCCTTCAACCCGAAAGATGGCCTTGAGCCCGTGTCTAAGGGTCGGCCTCACCCCACCAGCCAACTTTCCAAAATGCGTGGCCAACTACAAAAGCGACGCATGACTGAGGAGGAGTGGATTTGAGCTTTGACGGCCAGCACCGAACGCGGACACTCTCCCACTTGGCTATGCACGATTTGTTGTCCATGTGACAGCTACTTCGTGGCCATGCTCAAAAAGCTGGGGGAACGGCCGCCCTAGTGTGATAGGGGCCTAAGTGAAAGAAGAGGAACAACACAAAAGTAGCAGTGACGGTACACATGATAGAAGAAGTGAATGCCACAGTCGAGATGACGGCAAAAGTTAAGGAAGTGATGATAATGGAGATTGTAGCAGACATGATTACGATTGTAATAGATTGTAGCAGAATAACTCTCTCTGGGAGCTATTTTCAACAAATTCAAGGTGAGCGCATCTCTCCACATGCATGTGCAACCACCACCTATGCTTGCATCTTGAAGGCATGTGGCATCTTGAACTTGAGCTATAGAATTTCACGAGTCATGGATCATGGTTGCTTTGTGCAACTTGGAGGCTTTCGTGATCAAAAGGAAAGGATTGTACCTGTGTCGCAAATTGCCACACATATGATTATTAATACAAAAGATGTTGTGAAGAGATCACGAGGTATTAATTAAGGTTGTTTATAGTCATTGCTCTAGAGATACAGGGTAGACTCGGTCATAATGCAACCTAGCACTAAGCAAAATCATTAGACACAAAAAATTCATCCAGCATGGATGACATAGCATATGGACATTTAAACATAAGAAGAATTAAAACCTATCAAGTATCATGATCTCTTCAACTACACCTTCTCCCGTGTCAATCATGTCTTCTGCGATCTCCATCATCGTGTCAATCATATTTACTATGTCCAATTTTGCAGGACCATCTTTTAAAATCTTTTGATACACTCAATTGTCAATGTAGGTGATCAAAAAAGCATGAAGCATAGCTCCGTGCATTGAAGAACTCTTGTGTGCACATTGTATGGTGCAAGTTGCATCGAAGAAATAGGTTGCAGAGCATGGAAATTTCCAAAGTCTTTTCGTCACTACCATCCACTTATTACATGGTTATATAGGTTGCAAAAAGCATGTGTAAGAAAAGTACTAGGTTAATAAATCGATGGTCAACATTGTCATCATAGGAGAGTTGTACGAAAAACAAAAGCATGTATTTACCAACAAAATATGGGATGACGCCCTCTAACCAAGAGACAAATATTAGAAGTTGAAATGTATATTCAAACAATGAGAGTACAATTGGAATTAAGTACAACATTGAGAGCCAAGTAATTCTTAAAGCCAAAAATAGATATGGATCAAGAAGACAAAGATCTCTAATGACAAATCACAATGTAATGGAATTGGCCTATTTAACTTGAGAGTAGCGGAAATTAATGAAAGTACTTTTGAGAAATGATTTTGTGAGCATAGCGGGTAAACATAGTTGAAGATAGCAACATAATCATAGCAATTAGTTAACTTGGCATGAACAATAGTTTTGCAAGAGAGAGAATTTAGAGAACATGACAACAGTTGAGGACCGGATTTATGTGGAGCCGGTCCCCCCTCCAATAGGCATTTGTATTATGATTTCTCCCATTAAGAGAGACTTGTTACAATACAATCTTTGTGTTCCTTGTGACCTAGGTGATGCAATGAAGATGGAAAGCTTCATGCATCACAAACATAACATAAACTTGAAGAAAGATTTAACTATCCCAAGCCTCAGTCCCAAGACCTCAAACACCTTCGAAGGTGGAGAGAGCTAGCAGGGAATGAGGGTAGGGAAGAGGAAGAAGAAACATTTCGTAGGAGAAAGAATTAGTTCCTCACTTATCATAGCTCTTGTTGCTAGCATACATAATGGCATAGTAATGAAGAAGAAGGAGATGGCAAGCTTAAGCATTGAAGCATGGCTCTTGGTTGGATTTGCACTCCATATCCAAGAGTGTTGGTGTAGGCTCTCAACCTCTACTTTCTTGGAGAAGGAGAGGGAGCTCTTGCACTTTGCATAGCACACAAATGAGAGTGTTTGTGAGTGTGTGTGGGTGAGTATACCCCCTAAGTAACCCCCTAGCTTTCTTGGGTCGACCCCCCCTTGTAGCTCATGCTTGAAGCTCATTGGACCCCTCCATGCCTAGCCAATCACAAGCAGGAGGCATTACAAGCAGCAAGGGTAGCCTTGAGAAAAGTGTCCCCCTTTCCCCTTTGAGAGAGAGGGCTAGATAAATGCTAAATCAATTAATTAAATCTCCTAAATTATTATTGGACCCCTTGGGTGGCCAACCAATAGGCTTCAGGCACACCATGAGGGCAACATGAGGAGGAACTTGACAAGTGTCCCTTTTGCTTTCTTTGTACCATGCATGCCTTGTGTGAGTGTGTGGGTGTTCTCTCTCATCCCCCCTCATGTAAGGCTCGCCCCCTCGTTGTAGGGATTGAATCTTTGACTTTTTGACACCTCAAGCCCCTCATGCATAGGCCCAGTTCCCACCACAAGCTTGGCTCATAAGCACTTTAAGCTTGGGCTGGGTTCTCACCTCAAGTGCAACCCTAGCATCTCAAGCATGTCAAGCACCTCAAGCATCTCAATAATTAAGCACCTCAAGCATCTCAAGCACCTCAATCATCAAGCATCTCAAGCACCTCAATCATCAAGCACCTCAAGCACCTTAGTCATCAAGCATGACAAGCATAACAAGCACCTCGAGCTGGGTCGGGTTCCTGCGCCTCAAGCTTACCTAAGGTCAAAGGCCTTTTACACACATTATTGGAGGTCTTCAATGAAGCTAACCCTAAGGTCTTATGCTCCATTTGTTAGCCTTGCTCTTTGATAGACCATCTCTCATTTGGGCCCCTTTACCATTGGCCCCGTGTTGAGATAGATCTATAAGCACATGTCTATATCTTAACACTTGTTCCCGTTTATTCTCCCACATTAAGTGATCAATTTAATATGAGAAAATCATTTGGGTTGGTTAGATATTAGATATTAGATTTTATGACATTACCTCTCTCTTGAAATCATAGTCGTCCTCGACTATGAGGTAGAAGAGATAAAGCCTTAGTCATTAGTCAATTTTACTTAGCGGGTAGAGGGTTCCTTTTTACCCTACGACATCTTTCCAAGATGGATGACTAATCCATTTGGTGCTTGGGAGACATAGCAGCAGCATGTCTGCTCTTTAGTCCATTTCATTCTCCCAAAGTAGAGTGACAAATTCTACTTGGTGTTTGAGAGACGTCGTCATCACAAACATGATTCTAAGCATGCATACTAGTTAAATTTGTGCACAATTAAAAAGAGGACTAGTCTTATAAGACAAAAACATGAGTCATTTAAAATAAATTTGTACATTTGCTTACTCTAATATAGCATTATAAGCATTGACAAGGTTCATACTATCCGTAAGTTGTATTCCTTGCATCCATATAGCATCTTCAAAAGGATAATTTTTGAACTTAATAAGATACCGTCAGATAATCTTACCATGTCGTAGTACCTTGTCTTCATGCCGAAGAACAGCTTCGGGTTGTAGCACCTCTTCTTGGTCTTCAACTTCGGGAGGGTCTTCAATAATTGGTTCAGTTGGTGGCTCTCCTTTGTAGGGCTTAAGTAGTCTTACATGAGAGGCATTGTGTATGAGCCAATGGTTGGGCAACTTGAGTTGATAAGCCGTCTCATTTATGGACTTCAAGATTTGGAAAGGACCATAGTATCTTTTTGCTACTTTAGCATAATACTTTTGATGGCCCGTAGGATTTTTGCCCGTCGTTTGCCTTAATTGAGCCTTAGGAAACTTAAGTAATACCCAATCATTTTCTTTGAACATTAAGGCTCTTCTGTGCTTATCAGCAACAGCTTTTTGCCTTTGTTGAGAGATGGATATAACCTCCTTAATCTTTTGAAAAGATTCTTGTAGGTCACGGCTATACTCATCGGCGGCGAAGATCTTCCCATGTACTTTGAGTAGTAAGGGACTTTTAGGTCTTCCCTCAATGATCTCAAAAGGTGCTTTTCCCGTAGAAGTATGTACAATATTATTCTAGGCATACTCTATAAGAGGTAAGTACTTTTCCCATTGTGATCGTTGATTTACTTCGGTAACATAAGTCTTGAGTAGATCGAGTATCGTAAGATTGGCTATCTCACTTTGGCCATCCGTTTGTGGGTGACAGGCCGAAGAGAAATTCAATCTTGTTCCTAGATTTTCAAAGAGACCTTTCCAGAAATTACTGGTCATTCTAGGATCTCTATCTGACACGATGGATGTGGGTAATCCATGGTGTTTGAAAATCTGAGATATGAAGAGAGTTGCCATTTGATGTGCCTTAATAGTCTTTTTGACAGGAATAAAATGTGCTTGCTTGCTAAACCTGTCAACTATTGTCCATATTCCTGTATTCCCATGGATAGACTTGGGTAATCCAAAGATGAAATCCATGGATATACTCTCCCATGGTGAATTTGGGATAGGCAATGGCTGGAGTAATCCAGGTTGCTTCCCTCTATCATACTTGGTCTTTTGGCATACTACACATTTTGAAACATACTCTTGTATGTCCACTTTCATGGTAGGCCAATAGAATTACGTCTCTATACTCTCCCATGGTGAATTTGGGATAGGCAATGGCTGGAGTAATCCAGGTTGCTTCCCTCTATCATACTTGGTCTTTTGGCATACTACACATTTTGAAACATACTCTTGTATGTCCACTTTCATGGTAGGCCAATAGAAGTACGTCTCTACTCCTCGGAGAGTAGGTTGAATACCTCTATGTCCCGCATATGGAGGATCATGGGATTCATACATAACTTTCTCGCGAAAGGAATGGGTAACACATAGCCTATTTCCGTGGAGAAGATAACCATCCTACAAGGTGAATGGTTCCTCTTTCTTCCCCAAAGCAAGGGCTGACATTATGTCTCTAAAGTCAGGGTCAGTAGCATACTCATATATCATAGAAGATAGATCATTGTGAGTAGCTATAGACACCGCATTAACTTTGGGTCATCGTGAAAGTGCATCGGCCACTTGATTGTGCTTACCAGCTATGTGAGCAATATGGAAATTAAATTGCGAAAGAAAATTTGCCCACCTCATTTGTTTGTCGGAAAGCTTGGTTTGTGTCATGAAATACTTGAGACTTTGGTGGTTGGTTCGTAGGATAAACGGAGTCCCCAATAAGTAGTGCTTCCATGTGTCTAGGGCATGTAGAACAGCTAAAAGCTCTTTCTCATAAATGCCCAAGACTCGTTCATCAATATTGAGCCTTCGGCTCTCATATGCTATGGCATGCCCTTCTTGAAGCAAAGCTGCTCCAAGGCAATCACCACAAGCATCACATTGGACCTCAAATGGCTTTGAGAGATCCGGAAGCACGAGGACTGGTTGGGAAGTAAGCTTCTCTTTGAGCTTTTCAAAAGAATTTTGCTCCTTAGCAGTCCATACAAACTTAACGTTCTTCTTAGTTAAGTCGTGTAGTGGTCCTACTACTTGAGAGAATTTTGCTATGAAGCGTCTATAGTATGCGCACATACCAACAAAGCTTCTTAGCTCATGTAGATTTCTTGGGTTAGGCCATTCTTTCATTACCTCTAACTTTGATGGATCCATTTGGATACCATCTTTAGAGATAATATGACCTAGGTATTGAATCTCTTGAAGGAAGAATTCGCTTTTCTTTTGGTTGAGAAAAAGCTTGTTCTCCCTCAATGCTTGAAAAATAACTTGGAGATGTTGCTTATGTTCCTCCAAAGACTTGGAGTAGATGATGATATCATCAAAGAACACTCCAATGAATTTGAGGTATGGTCTAAAAATTTTCTCCATCAAACGATTGAACGTAGCTAGTGCATTAGTCAAGCCAAAAGGCATGACTAGATATTCATAAAGACCAAACGTTGTGCGAAACACGGTCTTTAAGATATCTTCATCCACTATCCTTATTTGATGATAGCCACTCTTAAGGTCAATCCTACTTCAGAAGTCATGTAGTGGTCCTGCTACTTGAGAGAATTTTGCTATGAAGCCTCTATAGTATCCGCACATACCAACAAAGCTTCTTAGCTCATGTAGATTTCTTGGATTAGGCCATGCTTTCATTACCTCTAACTTTGATGGATCCATTTGGATACCATCTTTAGAGATAATATGACCTAGGTATTGAATCTCTTAAAGGAAGAATTCGCTTTTCTTTTGGTTGAGAAAAAGCTTGTTCTCCCTCAATGCTTGAAAAATCACTTGGAGATGTTGCTTATGTTCCTCCAAAGACTTGGAGTAGATGATGATATCATCAAAGAACACTCCAGTGAATTTGCGGTATGGTCTAAAAATTTTCTCCATCAAACGATTGAACGTAGCTGGTGCATTATTCAAGCCAAAAGGCATGACTAGATATTCATAAAGACCAAACGTTGTGCGAAACGCGGTCTTTAAGATATCTTCATCCACTATCCTTATTTGATGATAGCCACTCTTAAGGTCAATCCTACTGAAGTAGGTCGAGCCTTGTAGCTTATCAAACAGATCTTCTACCCGAGGTACGAGAAATCTGTTTTTGATAGTGATATGGTTTAGTGCTCGATAGTCCACACACATACGGTATGTACCATCTTTGTTTTGCACTAAAAGGACTGGAGAACAAAAGGGAGATGAACTAGGCCTCACCATCCCTTTGTCTACCAGCTCTTGTACTTGCCTCATGATCTCCTCTTGTTGAGCTTGTGAGACTCGATAAGGAGGCTTGTTAGGTGGTGAGCTTCCAGGAAGGAGCTCAATGGGATGGTCATCATCCCCTCGTTTTGGAGGTAAGTCCATAGGGATATCATCGATGAACACATCTTGGAATCCTTTTAGAAAATTAGATAGGTCTAACTCTTCTTGATTCGTACCATTTACATTTGATGAAACATTAGTATCTTTTAGAAACTCTTTGACAAAAATCATGTACGCAGAAACTAAGCTCTTCATTGACTTATCAAAAGCAAGAGGATTTACAAGTGGAATAGTGCGATCACGCTCACTAGCATCTATATACATGTTCTTTCCCCTGTAGGTGAAGTAGATTCTCCTTTCAGGGAACTTCATGTTGGCAGCCATGTGATCAAACCATGGTGCCCCTAGGATAACATCCTCATGTTGGAGAGGAGAGCTGAAGAAGTCTTCTTTGTCGACATAGCTTTGGACATGAAGCCTCAACTTCCCAATCAAGGGAGTAGCGGAGGCTTGTTGTCCCTTGAAAGCTACATCAGCCACTACTATATCTCCCATCTCAAAAGCTTGAATGCCCAACTTGGTGGCCAACTCCATTGATATGAAGTTAAGAGTAGAGCCAAGGTCAAACAAGATGAAGGCATCATGCTCTCTTACCTTTCCCCAAGCATAGGAAAGTGATGATCCTTTGCAATGAGCATCCTCTTTTGGAGCTTCGATGGTGGAAGCCCTAGGAGTCTCATTGCGAGTATTCTTCTTGGGGCAAGAACGATATCCATGTCCTTGCTCCCCACACTTGAAACACTTATGGTCCTTGTGAAAAGTTTCAAGCTCTTCAGGAGAGAGTTTGTTTTTACCTTTGTAAACTCCCCTCTCCTTGGACCGATTGTTGTTGTTGTTGGAATTGACTTGGGAAGTATTTTGAACATTGGTTTTCCCCTTTGCATCATTTTGTTTTTGTTTTCCATGGGCTTGACATTACGTCTAGCCCCTTGATGGAAATTGATGTGTGAAGCAACCATGGTGTGATGGATTACTTCGCTAATAGTATCAGGCCGTTGAGAGTTGATGTATTCGGCCATCTCTTCAGGTAATCCCGCACAGAATTGCTGCCTTTGCTCGGCAAAGTCTATCTTTTGAAAGACAATAGCCTTGAGATGTAAATCCCAAAACTTGTCTACATATTTGTGGATAGACTCATGGGAGAGGATCTTCAAGCTGCGCCGTTCGGTAAGCACTTTGTCCTTTGCATCGCTTGCAAGGAATTGCTTCATGATGGAAACTCGTAGAGTTTTCCATGTCTTTGGGGCTTCACCATTTCCACGAAGGCTAGCCCACCATTGACGAGCTGATTTTTGGAAGTGCATAGCTACATGGCGTAGCTTAGAGGACTCTGTGAAGCCCTCATCTCCAAAGGCCGCATCAAATTGCTGGGTGAAGGCCAACACTTTGCCGGTAGCACCGAAGGTGCCATCATAGGTGAGAAAAGAGATACTCTTTCCTCCCTCCTTGAACTTCTTTAGCTTTTGTGACCTTTGCCATTCAGGAAATGATTTACGATGTCCTCCCCTCTTGTATTCTCTAGGAGAATAACCATAACTTTCGTCAGAAGAGGAGGAAGGTGAAGAAGAAGGAGAAGAGGGTGACCTCTTCCTAGCCCTTTTCTTCCTTTGTTTCCTCTCTTGCCTTTCAGAGTGATAAGGAGAAGGACTATGTGTTGATCTTTTCCTCTTGGGAGGAGTGGGCGATCGTCTAGACCGCCGTCTTCGTGGAGCCACATCTTCAGAGGAACTTAAACTTTCATTGCTTTCTTGCTCTTTGGATTCCTCCTCTCGAATGGAAGAGAGTCTTCTTTTGGGGGTCTCTTCAAGAGGCCTCCTAAGCTCTCTCTCCTCTTGGAGAGGAAGGGAAATTCCATAAGCTCTAAGTTGTTGAGTAACTTCGGCTTGCAAAGCAGGGTTTCCCATAGCTTGCTGCAACCTAGTGACGAACAAACATGGGAGCATCATCATTAGCACCTTCATGTGCAAAATCAAAGCTATCAATGTTCATTCTACTCTCTTGATTATTGTCATCCATGTTAACAAAATTTATGTATGTACTTAGTGTATGCTTTGGCAATTCAAAACCTTAGTTGCCACTCCTCTTAGCCTTTATAAATTGGCTCTTAAGTATCTACACCCACGGCTCGAAGTGGTTAATTATAGAGAGTAGAGGAGTAGGTCTAACATAGCAGAGTTCCAACGGCTAGCTCCTTTCGGACTTCTTATGGCTCAATAATGCTAAAGCCGTAGGCAAGTCTAAAAAGACTCCATTATTAAGTCCAAAGCTCCTGAGGTGTGCACCATCCCCCACATAGTGGGCTCAACAAAACCGATAATAGATCCCAGTTCCACTTACCCTAATATAATTAACAACATCAACCATTTATAGGCTACTTAAGGACCTCTCTTCTTAAGCAAGAAAAGAGAAACCAAATGCTCTGATACCAATGTAATGGAATTGGCCTATTTAACTTGAGAGTAGCGAAAATTAATGAAAGTACTTTTGAGAAATGACTTTGTGAGCATAGCGGGTGAACATAGTTGAAGATAGCAACATAATCATAGCAATTAGTTAACTTGGCATGAACAATACTTTTGCAAGAGAGAGAATTTAGAGAACATGACAACAGTTGAGGACCGGATTTATGTGGAGCCGGTCCCCCTTCCAATAGGCATTTGTATTATGATTTCTCCCATTAAGAGAGACTTGTTACAATACAATCTTTGTGTTCCTTGTGATCTAGGTGATGCAATGAAGATGGAAAGCTTCATGCATCACAAACATAACATAAACTTGAAGAAAGCTTTAACTATCACAAGCAGGAGGCATTACAAGCAGCAAGGGTAGCCTTGAGACAAGTGTCCCCCTTTCCCCTTTGACAGAGAGGGCTAGATAAATGCTAAATCAATTAATTAAATCTCTTAAATTATTATTGGACCCCTTGGGTGGCCAACCAATATGCTTCAGGCAAACCATGAGGGCAACATGAGGAGGAACTTGACAAGTGTCCCTTTTGCTTTCTTTGTACCATGCATGCCTTGTGTGAGTGTGTGGGTGTTCTCTCTCATCCCCCCTCATGTAAGGCTCGCCCCCTCCTTGTAGGGATTGAATCTTTGACTTTTTGAAACCTCAAGCCCCTCATGCATAGGCCCAATTCCCACCACAAGCTTGGCTCATAAGCACTTTAAGCTTGGGCTGGGTTCTCACCTGAAGTGCAACCCTAGCATCTCAAGCATGTCAAGCACCTCAAGCATCTCAAGCACCTCAAGCACCTTAGTCATCAAGCATGACAAGCAAGACAAGCACCTCGAGTTGGGACAGGTTCCCGCGCCTCAAGCTCAGCCCTAGCTTACCTAAGGTCAAAGGCCTTTTACACACATTATTGGAGTTCTTCAATGAAGCTAACCCTAAGGTCTTATGCTCCATTTGTTAGCCTTTCTCTGTGATAGACCATCTCTCATTTGGGCCCCTTTACCATTGGCCCCGTGTTGAGATAGATCTATAAGCACATGTCTATATCTTAACACTTGTTCCCGTTTATTCTCCCACATTAAGTGATCAATTTAATATGAGAAAATCATTTGGGTTGGTTAGATATTAGATATTAGATTTTATGACACACAAGATCCAACACCAAAACAAAAACAAGGAAAGCGTGCACGAACGGGTAAGAATATCACAAAGTCGCAAGCTTTCACAACTCAGGTTTGGGCCCCAAAGAAGTTGATTCAAGCACAAAAAAATCAGGAACTCATTTGGATTCCAAAACAACCACAATATCAACTTTCAAAGCCTGAGTCCCGTTCCCAACCAAGCGTACAAGGGCTGAAGCAAAGACCACTGTCGACTCACACAACAAAAAGGTGGATCCCAAAGAAGTCTCTTCAAACACAAATGAAGCACGGGCAAGTATGGGTTCCCAAACGAGCGTCAGCAACAAAACAACCAATAATCGCAAAGAAATGGGTCCCAAAGAAGAACAACAAAATTGCTGTCAGTGCATCGCTGCTTGAATTCTTACAAGTCTTCCTACGATTACAGTGCAGTTAGAAGAGAGCAAGTCGCTTCAATCAAGCAACAATACAGGAGCTTCAAAGACCATTACATTGCTTAGAATAGGAAGCCTAGCCAACAAATGCCAATAAGAAGATTGCTTATACCCACATCTTGCACAACATAAATCTTTTCCATGCATTGACTGTGTATGCATAATAGGGCTACATTACAAGGCCTGCATAGGCACAACTTTTAATTGCCCAAGCACAACACATACCCTTTGCGATACCCTGTCGTAAAGGATGACTCCAATTAGGAAGGGGGGAGGCATTCTGAATGCGGACCTAACATTATGACTATTAGAGGGCAATGTTTTGTGAGATGCATTGCATTTTTGCATTTTATTGTGATAATTTTTTGACGAAATTTAGAGTATATGCCCTTATAGTAGTGTTACAGAGGAGTATGGGGACAAAATCCATATATGAGCCCCTAAGGACATGTGTATAGTGTACATAGCATTTAGATTTCTATTTGAATGATTTTTGTTTTGTTGAGTTGTTTTAAGATTTTCTTTGTTTATTATTAAGAAATAAAAAAATCCATAATCCACATGAAGAAAAGACAGACGAGAGGCCTGAGCACTACAAAGAGAAGAAGGTACAGGAAAACGATGATACTTCACGAAGTATGTCTCAACAGCCACTACAACAGCCGAAGAACTTGTCACAAAGCAGTGTCAACATGCAACCGACAAGTCATAAAAGTTAGAGTCGAGTAGCTAAGCCACAAAATGAGTGATTTGTTAGTCCCAAAGCTTCAAGTAATATTCTCTGTGGTCTAAGCGTCTTAGCTATTCTAGGTATTGCTCAAGCTGGAAGAGTTGAGCATATTTACGTTGTGTCGCTCATGCTGGTATAGGTGAGCAAAAGAGTCGAAGTCTAAGTACTTAAGTCTGGTGAAGTGACGGAGAAGGTCCAAAAGACACTCACGTACTGAGCACAGTGAGATACGAGTGGAGAAACTTCTACATCGACAACCCTTCTTGGAAAGGTGGAAGCTATTGAGACATCTTTTGATGTCACATGTGCTACATTTATTCCTCGAAACACCCATCATCTCCTTCTTTCACATTGCATGCTTTTGTTGACAAATTTCTCATATGCATATAGAGTGTCCCATAATTGGCACTTGCATCAGGAACTCTTTCCGTGTTTCACCCAAGCACTCACCTTTCATGAACATGTACTTCACGTTCAACCGCTCAACTCCAATAAGAGCGTATACCAAAGGCATTTTTTTTCCATCGGGTTTTTTCCCTTTGGTCATCCAGGTTTTAGACCCTAATCTAAAGACACCTATCACCATCCTCTTGTACATATTCCTTGTACATCAACAATAAGGAAATGCTACTCAAATCAATTGACAAATGAATTGGAGCACAACTTTCAGATCATAGCATACTTCTCCTCAATGGCAAGTCGAAAAATGGCCTACAATGACAAAGCTGCAGACAAAACTAACAACATGATTGCACAGGAACAAAGAATTCCCTAATGAAGAAGAGCAGACATAAAAGTAATCAGAGGATCTCAAAAGATGAATGGTTATGATGATACATGTCCGCTCTAATGGATCATAGTTCTTGTTGTGGTTCGACAAAGTTACAAGCAGTGCAACAGATGAAGCCAAAACGATAGCAAAAACCACATCTCCATCGACAATCAGGTCTTGTCGGGGACGACATGAACGCGGAAGGGGGGAGTGTTGATCGTTGGGTCAACAACACAACATAACTCAAGTTTCGTACCAAAGTCTTATCTTTTGCGAGTTATGAAATGCTACGGATTATGGCTATAAATGTCATTTGTAATGAGTAGTTATTCTAGTTTCAGAAGCCGGGGTGCAATGGCACTTCCAGATTGTAAATACAAAGCCATTTGACCCTTTCAACCCCATTTTTGGTTAAACCTAAGGTAGCCTTAGTATATAAGGTACCTAGGTCATTTTGTAAAGGGGGGGAACTTTAATCATAATCAAAACTTTAGCGCTGCTGTCTGCTGTGTGTGAGAGAGAAAGAGAGTGAGTGTGAGCTTTATCCTCTTGCTACGCCCGGCTCGCTCAACACATTGGAGATCCGACTGCACCATTGCTGTAGGCTCAAGGAGAGCTACGCGACAACGCCAAGCATTACACGCGAGACGAAGCGCACACGTCAACGCATCTACGAGCTATTTGTGGCCGTAAGTGTATCAAACGATGTCTGTTTTCTGCGTGCTAGTAGTCTATAGAATCGTGGCGACATAAGCTACGCATAGATACTCATAAATTTCAGTTTTGGGCACTTTCAAAATTCTGCTCTGTCATCCTACGCATTTTCCGCGATGGGTTTAGAGTGAGGGATTTGAGTGTAGAAGCTCAGGGATAGGTGTATCCTAGTGAGGGGATGGTGTTCCTTAAGATTCGTACGAATCTGGCATGTTAGGTGAGTTACCTTCCGTATGTGTGTATGTGGCTAGGTGGTGTAGTTGAGAGTAGTGAGGTTCTTGATTGTGGTTTAGTTGGCCTTCCAGAGTGTTGTATGTGTAGGATGGTCTCAGCCTGACAAGCTAAAGAGATTTCCTCCGTGTGCCTATCCTGTCATCTGTGTCCTCGATTGACATTATGTTGATCTAGGTAGTGTTTGCATGCACTTCATGGGTGTGTGAGTCGCTTCTCCAACATATTGCAAGAAGGCTAATGGATTATTGCAAGTAGATTAATTACTTAATGCAAGTAGATTAATTGTTATTGCAAAGTAGATTAATTGCTGCTTTGGGCACAAGTTGATGCATAAAAGTTTACATTTTTGTGCACTCAAATGATTTAGGGAACACAAGGGTTAATGGTGTTCACAAGTTCTTGATTGTATTCAAGCTAAGAATGATTTTTGCTCTTAAGCAAAAGCTTGGTGTATGAAGCTTCCTTCTTCATACCGCCAAAGAGGTCTCAAGGAACACCAAAATTGTATTGTACCAAGTCTCCCTTAATGGGAGAATCTATAATACAAATGCCTATTGGAGGGGGGACCGGCTCCACATAAATCTGGTCCTCAATTGTTGTCATGTTCTCTAAACTCTCTCTCTTGCAGAAGTATTGTTCATACCTATTTAATCTAGTGTTATGATTAAGTTGCTACTACCAATTAAGTTCACCCTCTATGCTCTCAAAGTAATCTCACAAAGTTTCTCACTCTAATTCTCTTAATTCCGCTATTCTACAAGTTATTAGTCCGTTTCCATTACAGTTCATGTGGTTGAGGAGATCGCTATATGTGGAGTAGTGAATGCTAAAGACTCTCAAAGATTTTGTGCGACTACAGGCCTAGCCAGAGGCATGCATGGCCGAAGGATGAATCGTGCAAGAGGCATTTGTTTACATTTTAGAGTATTTGGCACAAGTTGATCCCTCAATGCCTCGCATGTGGTCAAATGAGGAGGATTCAAGGATGACTACATACCTATCAAGTAGAAAGGGGAAATCATTTACAATGGACATGGATCTACGTCGAGTCATCAACAACTTTTGCATCCTTAATGCAAAGGTTATGACCAAGGGAGTGGATTTGTGGAAAATTGCAAAGGCAAGGCGTTTGCAAGAGAGGGAAGCATGGAAGCAAGCTCGTGGAGGTAGGAGGGCACCCCCAGTTCCTCGACACCTTGCATGTTTCCTAGATCTTATTAGTGCCGAGTGGATCCATGCGAGAGTGGCCGAAGCAAAGGCATGCAAAGAGGACATCATCGATAAAGAATGGGAGTATGCACGAGGTTGTGTGTCAATGGTATATATAGTACTCATATATATCTATCTATCTACTTCTTTTCCCTTATTTGCTTGTAACATAATACCAATGTCACTCATTACTGTACATCCCATCAATCCATCAACCAAAAATTTGGTTCGTAGTTCCCGTAACACCTCGGGGAAGAACCATTTTTTCCACTAATGAAGTAGAGACCGTCTTCGATCCTCTCCCACCTACGTAACTTTGCATAAGGGTGAGACAGGGGACGAAGAGATTGATAATTTGAGTCCCAACGTCATCAAAATCTCAGCGAGGATGATTGCCATGATGATGATGACATTGCCCCTCGGAAGCTCTACTTAGTCAATCATCAAAAAACAAGTTAACAAATTGAGAGTCAATTCCAATTAACCTAGCCCTTGATCACATGTCTAAATGGCTAGTTCATGATAGCAAAGTGTGAAAACATGATGGATATGACAATGAAGGCAAAGGGCTCCTTGCAAGTGCTAATTAGCTAAGAAATGTTGGTTTCCATGTCCCCTCCCATTTACAAGAGAATGAGGAAGGTTCTTGAAAAAGTGTAGGCCACTTGCACATTGTTGCAAGATAGAGCTATTGTTTCATGTTCTAATCTCAATTGCTGTTTCATTTTTCAAAAAATTGAAATAATGTTCTCTATTCTTTTCATAAACAAAATAATGGAAACTCAAAAATTTGAACGTTTAAGCGCTAAAGCAAGGTCAGTAATCAGCACGGCAATGTGTGCGGCAATATCCGCAGTATGTTCGCGGTAATATTCACGGTATGTTCGTGGTAATATCCGCGACAATACTTGAAATGGAAAAAATTGTGCTCTCGTCCCCCTCTCTCTTCTTTGATCGTCCCATTTTGGACTCTCTCTCTACAAAATGCGGTGAAAGGTCGTAGGAAACGTGTTGAGAATTTCATAGTGATTACTATATAGTAATTGCATTGGACTTAGGATTTGCTACTTCTAACTAGCAAATCAACATAAAATTTTTATAGTAATTGTGTTGGACTTGGGATTTACTACTTCTAACTAGCAACTCCACATAGTTGCTCTATAGTAATTGCATTAGACCAAGGATTTACTGCTTCTATGTAACTACTCCACACAGTTACTATATAGGAAATCTAGAGGTACTTGAAAGTTACTAGTTCCATCTAGCAATTATAGACCTATCGTATAGGAAGCTATGACTTTGCTAGTTCAATCTAGCAAAAACCTCCTTATTTCCTACTTCAATCAGGAAGTATATGGAACGCAAAGCTAATTTCTATATGGTAACATGTCAAAAGCTCCTTGTGAAAAAACACACAAACAATCACAGACAGCACTCTCTCAAACTTTCTCCCAAGATTGTCCTCAAACCCCCCGCCCCCCGCCCCCCCCCCCCCCCCCCCCCCCCCTTTTTTTTAACTTTCTAAAAGAAACCTTTAGTACTAGTATGTGACCGCGCGTTGCCACGGTTACATGTGCGTCAATCAAAGCAACCATTGTTCTCCTTCCCTTCACAAGGAGGGCAAATGCCTATGATTCTCATGTGAGCTTTTAAATCTCTTTAATACACTTGTGCATCAACCACCACTATAACTACTTTCTAGATGACAATGTATGACAACACACAAAGTCTAAGTGCCCTTCACATTCACATCGACCAAGCACAAATCTATCTTTTGGATAAACAATATGTCTATCTTTTTGAGTGTAAGATCGAACAACTAATGAAGTGTAGTTACTCTCCACATCTATCTATCTATACTTATATAATTGAGCTTAAAAGTTTGAAGCAAGGAGAGAGCATCCACATGTTATTCATTGGAGACCTTTGGACTTTTCCACTTTTGTTTGAAGTATTTTCTTGAAAAGGGCTCCACATGCCACCCACCTTCCAAGGGAAAATGACCTTAAATGCACCCCATCAATCATCCTTTCATTTCAACCTTTTAAATTAAACAAGGACTTACATGTGCATGTGCATGGATTGTAATTGCACTTTTCTTATTTGCAATATATTCACTCACTATTTGTGAGTTCGGCAAAAAAAAAAAGGTACCAACTACTTCTGCACCCACCTTGAAAGGGGAAATGACCTTGAATGCACCCCATCAATCATCCTTTCATAATTGAAGTTTCATTTCAATCTTTGAAGTAAAATTAAAAAAGCTTATGCACCTCAATAAATCCCACTAACTTGTGCCTTGGAAGGGAAAATAATTTTGAATGCACATCCTCAAACAAGGCATAGTTTAGCGTAGTTCTAAGACGCCTTGTAAGTGCACACACGATGTTGACACAAAATAAGACCAGGCTCTCCTTGAGTGTGTGTATGTGTGTGTGTAAGAGAGAGAACCGTCATGCATATTTTTTTCTACCCACCGCACCTTGTGTGTGTGTGTGTGTGTGTGTGTGTGTGTGTGTGAGAGAGAGAGAGAGAGAGAGAGAGAGAGAGAACGAAGCCAAGCCTACAAACCCTGTGTGTGTCAATGAGTATATATATATATATATATAGAGAGAGAGAGAGAGAGAGAGAGAGAGAACAAAGCCAAGCCTACAACGTCACGGAACGAAGTCAGGCCTTATACATCCCGTTGTGACATGTGTGTGTGTGTGTGTGTGTGTGTGTGTGTGTGAGAGAGAGAGAGAGAGAGAGAGAGAGAGAGAGAGAGAGAGAGAGAGAGAGAGAGAGAGAGAGAGAGAATGAAGCCAGGCCTACAAACCCTGTGTGTGTGTGTGTGTGTCAATGAGGAGAGAGAGAGAGAGAGAGAGAGAGAGAGAGAGAGAGAGAGCCGGGCCTATGAACCCTATGTGTCAATGAGTAGAGAGAGAGAGAGAACAAAGCCAAGCCTACGACATCGTGGAACGAAGTCAGGCCTTATACATCCCGTTGTGACATGTGTGTGTGTGTGTGTGTGTGTGTGTGTGTGTGTGTGTGTGTGTGTGTGTGAGAGAGAGAGAGAGAGAGAGAGAGAGAGAGAGAGAGAGAGAGAGAGAATAGGGCTCATTATTTTTTGTTGTTGTGCATGTGAGTGTGTGTGTGTGTGTGTGTGTGTGTGTGTGTGTGTGTGTGTGAGAGAGAGAGAGAGAGAGAGAGAGAGAGAGAGAGAGAGAGAGAGAGAACGCGAGTCACATCACCTGGAGCTCATGCGGGAGAAAATGCAAGGAGAATTGATATATTGTAGGAGTTGCATTCCATAGTGTTGTGTTCACAGCAAGCCAGCAAGTAATTTCCATGTTTTATAGCTCAGTCACATGTACGATGTAAAAAAGGTTTAGATGCGAGATTACTCATTTGTAATGTGTTTGAACAGAACTTAGATGTAAGTACACCCAATTGTTGTATGATAAAGGGGTCCTCCAAGGAGGAGAGTATGGTATTATGAAATCTACATACCTGATGTCTCATGATTTGGATGATGTCACAATGAGAGGGGAATGCAAGATAGCCACACACACCAAACACAAACATTCACCACGCCAGAGAGAGGTAAAGAGCACAAATCAACTTGAGCAACTCAGTCTTAGCCGTAAAGACTAGATGCACACAAAGCTCGATGAGAAATAGAGAGACAACACAAAACTTGACCTTGTTGCCAATACACAAATTGTCTTAGGGTCACGGGAGCCCTCTCACCGAGCACCCTCTTACAATTGACCTTGTAGGCAAACAATTCAACAAGCCCTCAAACCACCAAGCATGAAATGGCACAACAAACTTCAAGGACAATATACCTTCAACCACCTGATTAGCCAACTTATCAAGTCAATTTGGAGAGAAGAGTCGTAGTTGCAGCATACAATTGCACCCAAAACTATAAATCTTATTTATGCGCAAGAGTAGGCTACAAGTGTGGTGAAGAGTATGGCATACACTCCACTCCTCTAGATGGTATAACTAACTTCAAGCTTCTCCATGCACCTATGTGTAATGATGGAATAGAGCACTCATGATGCACACACTCTACACAACTAGGCTTGAAGAGTGGTGTGTTATGTGTTGAGAATGGTGTGGTGTAGTGTGATCATGTGATGATTTACAAGGGAGAGAAGGGCTCTATTTATAGGTTTAGAAGCCCCGATTAGGATTAGGCCTAATCAAGTTTATTTGAAGGAATAAAAGATTATGCATATTTTTATTTTTTTTAATGAGGGTGGGTCTCTCTTGTCCTTTGAGTCACATGGATGTGGTCTCAAGGGAAGAGAATTATTGAGGATGAAAGGAGAGAGGATTGAGTGAATAATTTGGGAGTGCCTACTCTAGTAGAGGGTGCATTTTACAATAAGGTTAGTGGTTAGTAGTTAGTAATTATCACTAAAAAATATTTACAAAATCATTTACCAAATGGTGAGATATATGATGAGAAAAGTTAGAGAAGGGATGAGCTTGTAAAGAGAGGTTGAAGCTTTGGAGAAGTTGACATTTACCTCTTTGTAGCACCGGTAGAAGAAGCGGTCAGCATGGCGAAGTAGCGCGTGTCGATGAAGCTATGCTATCTTCAAACCTTGGAAAATTCATGATAAAAGCCTTCATTTGTAGAGGTTATCCTTGGATTTTTGCTTATTTTTGAAGTTCTTTACAAAGCTGAAGAGAGTATGGTAATATGGACATATATGTAGAGAGAAAGGGGGACACATAGGGTGTAGAAATGGAGGATAAAGGCTATGGAGGTGTGAGAGATGTAGCAATGGTGAAGAGGGTGAATTAGGACATGGGAGTTGCAGGTTTGGGAGTGGGAAGGAGAGGGAGGAGTGTGTGTGAAAGAGGAAAATGATAAAGTGGAAGAGGGAGTGTGACTGCATAGCATGGGCAAACTGGGGTCCACCAATAAAATCATAGCTCACAGCTCGTAGCTCAAAAAAATATGAAAAAATTTGAGGTGAAAGTTCAGCTCATGAGCTACAACGTTTGTTTGTATCACCTTTTCAAATTCGGGGAGCATGTGATCTTTAAAAATTCAGCAAAACCGACTGTTTTTTCCATTGCACAAGGTCCTTGTGAGGTCCTTCTTTGGATGATTCTTTTGAATACCTCCAAGAGTGAGCTCCCCATGGTGCATGCATGCATTCCACATACCCTTGACCTTATTTGGTAGGTCTATAATTGAAGATATTGTTGAGATCATGATATAAGTGAATAGTACAACTAAAAAAATCAAATATTGAGGGGTCTAAAAAAAATATGTACATGTCAAATATAAATAATATAGGTGGAAAAAATATAAAGGGGTCAAAATAAATCTCTCTCATTATAAGTCTTCCATAAAAAGATGAATATTTTTGGTGTTCTAATTTATGAGAGTAAAAGAGAATAGATGTAGGAAGGAAAAATCACAATAGTGAAAAAATATACACATAAATAAAACTAGTTTTTTTGGATTTTTGTTGGGATGGAGTTACACCAAAAATAAGAGAAGCTTGCATGAAATTATTTTTATATAGAATAAAGAGTATGCAAAATGGTAAGAAAAAATATGGTAATGATGAGTCAATGTACATAGCATAAATAACACACACCTAAGTATAAATATTTAAATAAATACCAAAATAATTATGAAAAATCATTTTATTTAGGCCCTATATATAATAAAATATTTACACACAAATGGGCTATAATATACTTATATTTTTTATTTTTTTTTGGCTCAATTAGCCCAGTGACTAGCTAATTGAGGATTTTTAAGAAGATATGGGAAAAGTCCCCTAACTCACACACGCCTATGTTTAGTGAAATGGTAGGCATAGCCACAGTGTTTGAGTGATTTGATAGGGTGAGGTAGCTTACTATGGCAATGATGGAAAGCCGAAAAACGGCTATCAGTATGAAAATCCCCCTCATAATTGAACCATACTTAGACAATTGTATTAGATAATATATTAATTAACAATATTTGAAAACAAGATGGCATATACACCAATACAACAGTCTGTATCTAATGGATAATACAATCATTTAGATCAAAAATTTGATCTTTGATCACTACAATATAATATCTTGCTGTTGTATCTTATGTGCCCATCCTTTGGGATGAGCTTCCACTACATCTACATGTAGAAGGATCCAGCTGGTACATTAACTGGTACATGGGACGATTTTCTATTACTGCTGCAGTTTTCATTGTAATCCCAAGGAAAGAATCTCTTACCTGCCACCATCCAAGAAACACAAGCCTGTCAAAACTGGCATTACTTGGGAAGACATGTGTCAACGACCTTGTTATTGGTGTCAAAAATTACAACAAACACTAACAACATAACACAGATCAAATATTATGTTTATAGACTGAGCCATGATAATATTTACATCATTTAATTTTCGAAAAAAATTGGACAGCACCTCCGTTGTAAATTGGATTAATTCTCAAAAATTTCCAGTCTAATGCCATCTCATCCAAGACCCCCACATGAGGATTAAGGCTCTTTTTACCATCATTGGACAATTTGCAAATAAATTCCAAAAAGTTTCCATTATCCATCAAAAAAGGATAGCATTCAAAAAGTACTTTACAGATGTGAATTTACCACATATACTTACCTTCATCAAGACTGAGTTCCTGCATATATAGATATATCATTATAAAGAAATTTCCTCCTCAAAAAGCTTTTTAAATTTCAATTCCCAAAAGAAAGTGCTACTTTTAGCTCGAAACCCATAAAAATCTTGATCTGCAAGAATCTGAACTTTTATGTCAAAGAAAGAGATGACTGTTCAGCTTTAAAAACTAAGAAAATTTCAACTATAATACCAAGGTTCCATTACCATCTTAGAGAGAGTACCACTTAGAGGGAGTACAATATCAAAGTTAGAAATACGCATCAGCAGTCTAAACAGAGTATCAGCAAATCCCATCAAAATGCGAAAGTCCAAAGTATATTATGGATGGTAGCGAATCAACCCCCACTTCCCTAGCTTCCAGAACTGGATTTTTGTCGACAATTACCGTTCCCATGATAAAGTATGTTTATCCTCCATTGAAAACTAATGTTACGCACACATACTCCTCATAACTTTTACTTGTAACTCAAGAAGGAGGGTGTATGCACAGGGATTGTGAAGCCTTATGTATGCATGTATGTGAGGAGCATAAAGGTAACCAGAAGCTGGCATTCAGATGTTGGTATCCAGATGCCAACGTGTATGTCTATGTACACGAGTACATTATGCTAAAAAACCAGACTAAATTTAAAACTAAGCAGCCTCTGTAGCAATTATAGTAAGTCAAAAACTAAGCAACCATGTGTACCATATAATCAGCCGCAATACCAAGAAAAGCAGTTTTTAGGTCATGAAAAGTCATTAATCACTAGTTTGTGAGATTGAAAAAAAACTTTTGAAGTTTAAGTCATCTTCAGAGATGTCAAATATCCGATTTTACCAAACAGTACCTTTGTACGATCATGGAACCAACACTTGTTCTAAGCAACAGAGAAACCATATTGTTAACCCAGCATTTGAAACTAACCAGCTTTTTCATCAAAGCAACAAATTGCAAAGGCCAGTACTGAGTAGGTGTAGAAGCACCTATCTGTCATGTGAAAAAGTTCCCTTTTTGAATGATTCGATGCAGATGAGCTGATGTTGAACGTGTAGAAGAATGCATTCCGCATCTTCGATACACAATTGTCATCCATGAGTACTATCAAACAAGTATGGGAATTCTACCCGACAAGCATCAGTAGTCATAACGGATTCTTGGTGCAGTTGGATCTGTAAACAGTTGGATTCTATTCATTGCAAGGGTTGCAACCTCATGTTGTTGACCAGATATGCTTCCGTCGTAGAATATTGACTGGGGACTGCATGTACATATCGGAGGTTCATCTCAACCCACCACGCAAAAGATAAACCTTAGCATAAGGTCCAATCCCATCCTCTGGTTGCGTGCGTGCGTGCGTGCGTGCGTGTGTGTGTGTGTGTGTGTGTGTGTGTGTGTGTGTGTGTGTGTGTGTGTGTGTGTGGAGATGGAATCATGCAAAGATGCTCGTATGCAAGAGACGAGACTGCAATAATACGAATCGTTGAGGAGAAAGGACGGCATGTGCAAGCAAGCTTAAGCATGGCGTGAGGGTGTCTGTACATGAGATCTAATGATGTGGGTTTGAATCTGTACACATTGTGTGTGTGCGTGTGCGTGTGTGCGCGCGTGTGTGTGTGTGTGTGTGTGTGTGTGTGTGTGTGTGTGTGTGTGTGTGTGTGTGTGTGTGTGTGTGTGTGTGTGTGTGTGTGTGTGTGTGTGTGTGTGTGTGTGTGTGTGTGTGATACAAAGAGAAAGAGAGATCGCAAATTAGAGAAGGGGCATTGAAGCACCATACCCGGCAGGCAACCATCCACGATATATTGATAAGGTGTATAGAAGGACGTTCAGTGTGCTTGTGTGTGTGTGTACAGGGATCCTCTACCTCGTAGCATTTCATGAATGGGTTTACTAAGTGAGGATGTGGAGACCACTGAAATATCGGACCTTTTATCTGGAGTGCAAGTGAAAAGCTAAGCACCGAAAAAGAGGCGATGTGGTGTGAGAAAAAGTAGGTAGGTGAGCCAAGAATTCCGGTGCTTTAAAAGTTTAGAACAAGCGAGCAGATAAGAAAAAGTTAGCCAAGAATTTCGGTGCTATAAGAGATAAAAACAAGCGAGGTTGTGCTCTATGTTAGCACACCAAAAGGGGAAGTTGTCAGCCAATGGTTAGTCAACAACTTGTCAGCTAGATGAGTGAGTGAGTGTGTGTGTGTGTGTGTGTGTCTGTGTGTGTGTGAGAGAGAGAGAGAGAGAGAGAGAGAGAGAGAACGCGAGTCACATCACCTGGAACTCATGCGGGAGAAAAATCAAGGAGAATTGATATATTGTAGTACTGCATTCCATAGTGTTGTGTCTACGGCAAGTAATTGTGTGTGTGTGTGTGCGCACGCACATGCACAAAAGAGAGAGAGAGAGAGAGAGAGAGAGAGAGAGAGAGAGAGAGAGAGAGAGAGAGAGAGAGAGAGAGAGAGAGAGAGAGAGTGTGTAAATCTGCAAATATAGCCGGTTAAAATACACTAAAACCGATTATTTGTGAACACTGGTTCCAATTAAGCATTTCATAAGGTTTATGAATCACAAACAACCCTCAAATTTGAAGGGCGACCTACTACTTTTCCTTTTTCACAGAGTCCTAAGGAAACTTCCTTTTTCTTTCTACACAAATTTGAAGGGCATACACCTTTTTTTTTCTAAATTTTCTACATTTTATATTTACACTATTCTATTTATATTATATATAATGGAGCTTAAAATTTTTCAAGAAGGAGAAGGCCTCCACATGTTAGCTCTTGGAGCGTTAGCACAGACTTGCAGTGCAAATGCACCTTTCAAATAGCATTTGGATACTTAAGCTATGTTGTTCATACCTATAGCCGCTCAAGTGCATGTGTGTGTGTGTGTGTGTAACACACACACACACACACACAGAGACTGGCGCCTATGTGTGTGTGTGAGAGAGAGAGATCAGCGAGACTCAACGATTGGAGAGAGAGACACACACACACACACACACAGAGAGAGAGAGAGAGAGAGAGAGAGAGAGAGAGAGAGAGAGAGAGAGAGAGAGAGAGAGAGAGAGAGAGAACGACTGGCACCTCTGTGTGTGTGTGTGAGTGAGAGAGAGAGAGAGAGAGAGAGAGAGAGAGAGAGATCGGCGAGACTCAACGCTTGGCGACTCAATTGCATGGAGAGAGAGAGAGAGAGAGAGGATGGGTCTCACACCTCGCCGTTTGTAAATTTTCCCTAGCAGCTATGCTAGCTATGCTGGTGCTTAGCACATGTTGCAGCCTATGAGTGCAATGGGATACACCATGGTGAAGGGTGGACATTTTCTTGGTTTGGGTACCAATATTGTAACTTTCTCTGACAAGACATTTGTGGCTCTGACGATTGAGTTGCCACTACAAAATTTGACATTAGTGGTGGGCCAAGCCTTGGATGTGGTGTTGGTGGATCCATAAGAGGTGAATCAGTCATCAACTACATCACCCATGGCTCTGATGTTGGTTGTTGGAACTGTGTACATGGTGCGGGATTTGGTGATTCACATTATCGACTCTGACTTAGTTGGGATTCATCCAACCCTCAGGCAACTTTTGCCTCACTGCTCGCCAAGAGAGAAAAGCTATAAGAGAAGCTTCGTTAGGTTGAGAAATAGGGTTGAGACCTTGAAATTACCGTTAGCCAAGTTGGGAATGTGCTAAAAGGGTTTGAAGGTTTCCTTTCATCAACATTGAGGTGCAAGCAATTTGAAACAACCAAAAAAGTTTCAAATGTTTCAAAAAGGGTTTGAATGTTTCCTTTCAATCAAAATTGAGGTTGCTTGTATCCAGAGGATATGTTGTTTTCCTTATTGATAGTCATGTCTCAGTCATGTTAACTATGGTTGAGGAGCATACATCTGGTCGTGATTCTGATGACAGAATGGATGGCATTGGTCAGAGCTGCAAGTTAACTAGCCTACAAGGCATGGACCAAGTTAATATGCAAAGCGTAGGTGGACACAATCCAAGATGGTAAAAGGATCAAGCATGCATGTGAGCTAGATTTTGATGATTATGATGACATTGACTGTATATCCCGGTAGCAGTTTGTGGTGGAAATTTTACTACAGGTGTAGCATTCACTCTTCTCAATCAGTCATGAGTTTGGTTGTTGTGTAGGGATCATTATGAATATATGGATTTCGATTATATATATGATTCGATAGATTTTGTGGTTTTGAGTGGATGTTAGGACTTTAGCATCAGAGTGGGTGATCACCCACAAGGCATGCAAAACACTTGATGCTCCAAAGTTCATCATATATAACGAAGAAGAAATTTATGATCAGTAATAAGATGATGATGATGATGATGATAAGTAAGTTTTTCTTTGGATATGGCTTCTAAATGAGTGTCTCGAAGATAGCACAAACTCTGGTATGACTTCATATGGTTGTGCTTGTTTTGATGAAAGTTTACCTTATGGTGATCAGTGTCACTTGGATATAAATAGCTAAGTATCCAATTTTTCATGTCATATCCAATTTATCATGACATTAGGGCTCGAACACTTTTCTCAAACACGTGTGCATGTGTGTGTGTGTGTGTGTGTGTGTGTGTGTGTGTGTGTGTGAGAGAGAGAGAGAGAGAGAGAGAGAGAGAGAGAGAGAAAGAGGTGGGAAAGAAGAAGAAGAAGAAGAGATATTATAACATTGTAGGAAACATCCCAAAACGTTTTGAAGGTCTATCCGACAAATATTGAACTTAAAATTTGTAAAGAGAGGCATGTGACATTGGAACAATCCTAAGAGACCTTATATATTATCTGACAAATACTAAACTTTTTTTTAAAGCAAATCGCACTCATCTGGTGCGAGATGACAAATTGCATCCTTATAAGTACATAGGGTCGCTTGGTCACACTTGAACCCATGACCCGGGTCATGCAGGTCAAGTACTCAACCAACCAAGCTAACTCCTTCGGAGAAGATGTGTAGAAACAAGTGCTAAACTTAAAACATGTTACAAAAGTGTTGAAAGATCTAACCAACAAGTTATGAACTCAAGATATATATATATAGAGAGAGAGAGAAGAGATTTATTCAATCTTAATCATTGGTGACCCTAAGGTGTACATGAGTTTATGCAATGGTTTGTAGGTCCACCTTAATTTCTTTATTTTGTTGTGTTAATACGATCGAATAAATTCAAAAAGTATTGAATGTTTACAAAAACTTAATATACATTAATGTAACATCCATTGTACATTGATACTTTATTTATTGAAGCATAGGTTTGTTTCATAATACTAAAAGCCATGTTCGTTTTTACCGCAGCAACGTACGGGTCACATACTAGTTCTTGTGGAGTGACCAAGGAAAAATCTCATTCTAGTTGATCATGCCAAGCTCCAACATTCTCCTCCTAGTCATGGCGAGTTTGCCCCCCCCCCCCCCCCCCCGTGTGTGTGTGTGTGTGTGTGTGTGTGTGTGTGTTTGTTTGTTTGTTTGTTTAAGAATCATCAACTCAATTTGAGGTCTCTTGGGAATGACTTAAGTAATGGCTCCCTTCGCATGATGCCTTGTTTTAACATCCTCTGTTTCTCTCTAAGGAGGCAACGAATTTGCGATTAGGCTAGAGACGTCCCCCTCACACAATTGATATGGGACCTTGCGGAGTGGTAGTGGCCCTCTAAATAGACTAATAGAGAGCTGGTATCCTTCTATGATGATAGTGTTTGCATTGAACGGCGAATTCTTTAGATGCGTTAGCATCCCCTCTCACCATCCTTACCAATCAAGGCATTGGTCATAATAGCAACTCTCCCATGCTTCTCTCCTGTAGTTTTGGTCTTGCATTTGGGGCATCACATTCAACTAAATCATCAATTGCTATTTGTTGGCACTTAGGATGCATATACCAGCCATGAACCAACATGCCAACATTACACCACATAGTAGTAGAAGAAACTTTGCCATTGGTATGCACAACTGATTTGGTGAGTTGTGTGTCGTTTGCTTCTCAAAGGAAATATTCATGATGGGTGTGTGACCTGGGGGTGATTGCATGGCTATAGCAACTTTGTCTGTATATGTGGATAAATTTCAAAATTTACAGGTTGGATTGCACTCAATCTAGCTAGCATGTAAGGCGCATATTGTTTGTTTGTGTACATTTTGGGCACCATTGGCACCTTAAAATGTGAGGGCAATGAAAGCAAAAAAGTTCACTCAATTGTTTCTCTTTGCAAGAGTTTTGGGCATCATGCTAAAAGAAAGGGCGTGCTGCAAAACACACACACGCACATATATACACATGGAGCACATCTGCACGTTCTTCTTTGAAAGAGAAGACTGTATTCAACCATTCGCATGCTTGCCCTTTCCCATCTTTTATACCACAACAGCCATTTGGCTTAGCTCCCACTCCCTTAAATGTGAGACAGAGCATTGAGGAACTACATGGAGGAGAGTCTCTTTTTGTACGCGAATTATATCCCTTAACTATTTGAGAGTGCGATCATCATACCCTACATGAGTGCTCAACTTTTGATCACATCAAACTTGCTTTACCCACATTTTAGCCCATACCATGGCCTACATACCTTTCTCTCCTAGCCACCTCATGGATTCAACTTGTTAGTGGCCACTCTTATATCCATAGTCTTCAAGCAATTTACATGTTGTACTTGGTCCCATAGATCAATCTGACCTTTAAGGATAATCTCCCTCTCTCTCTCTCTCTCTCTCTCTCTCTCTCTCTCTCTCTCTCTCTCTCTCTCTCTCTCTCTCTCTCTCTCTCTCTCTCCCGCGTTAACCTTTAAGGTCACTATGATTGTTTCTATGATATTAAAATTTATGTCCCCCTCTCCTTGTATAAGTATGTGAGCATGCAATCCCCTGAGTTCAAGAATCAACGTTCATCGGCTAAAATTTTTAGGTCTCTTCTTCTTCTTCTTCTTCTTCTTCTTCTTCTTCTCTCTCTCTCTCTCTCTCTCTCTCTCTTCTAACTTGCTATGCAGCATGACGACTTGTTGCCAACAATGTTTGGATTGGATAAGATTTGCCTAAACGTAATATCTGAGAGTCAGGATTAGTCGATCTCAAGATTAATGGGTCTCAAACCACGTCACTATGAAGAAAAATCTCTCTCTCTCTCTCTCTCTCTCTCTCTCTCAGGCTGCATGTCTAGTTTGTAGTATTAAAATGAATCATGTGAGAGGCTAAGAGCCTGGTCGCGTGTACCAGCAAGCCTGCTTTCTGCCCTGGCAGGAGCCGGATCTTCTCTCTCTACCTATCTAATTGTGGTAGTTAAGAGCCTCGAAAGGGGCATAGCCTTTCACATGGTTGACTTGGTTGACTTTTGAGGCCCTCTCGGTTAGCAGGAACCTGCTCAAGATTTATCTCATCACTCAGTCAACTCAAGCATTTATCTTTGAAGCCACCGATTTTCTTGACTTGCAAACAAAGCTGGAAGACTATTTAGCCGTTCCAAAGTGACCAGGCTCTAAATGAAAGCAAAATGACATGGAGACAGTCCTACAATGGAGGCACATGCATGGAGACAGTCCTACAATAAGAGACCGGAGTCATCATTTCTAGGGGGAGGCAAATGGCTCACATTAGGTATGCAACACCAAGGAGGATTCAAATGAGAAAAGGATTGCTAACTGCAAGACCAAGGCCAATACCCTCGACTGGCAATGATTATCCTCCAATGCAATCATATCAGTGTTTTGGAAAAATAAATTTTCAAACATACAATATTGCTTTCCTTTAGTTGTCCAAGAGGAAATTTTGAAAATTAGGAACTTATTTTGCAAGTTTTAACACTATTTTTCTCTATTTTGGGGCAGAATTTCTCATTTTCCCCTTGCCCTCAACCGGTATTTTTGCAATTAAAAACGGCATGATATTAAGGTGAGACACATTTTTCCCAAACACTAAATTGAAGACCCTCCTTGCAGGACCATTGCCATCAACACTGTAGCAGCAGGCAATGCCACCTGTCCCCTTACAGAACCCCTTTTTCTTACCTATGTCCGGAGTTTGAGATGTAAAACTTGGAAAAGCTAAAAAGCTTGGATTTTCACATTGGAGCTCTCAACATTGTAGCATGCGCTAACACGCCAAAAGTGGCAAAGAAAGTGTGGAGACGGATGTGGGACTCTCTCTCTCTCTCTCTCTCTCTCTCTCTCTCTCTCTCTCTCTCTCTCTCTCTCTCGTGGTGTGGAGGGCCGCAACTATGCAAATATGGAGTCCATCGGGATCAAGGGTGGTGGACAGGCAGCGGTAGAGAAGTAGGTGGCTCAGCAAGCGCTTGTGGCGAGTGGGACATGTATTGGATCCAAACTCTTGGCGTCCTGGCCAGCAAAGGATTGAGGTTGTATAAGGGTGTGGGGCTTGTGGCGGATCAGTTGTTGATAGCTAGGGGTGTTGATAAAGGAGACTACATGAGGCTTGTTGCAGCAATATTTGAGAAGTTGTACATGAAGTAAGTGGTGGGTTGTGTTCATGATCGAGTTTGGGGAAGGGGATGGGAGGGGAGAGGGCATTCTCTGTCAAGCACCAAGGCCAATCAATGGCACCCTCTCTCTCTTTCGAACAAAAATAGACACACACACTCCTCAGCATGACTAAATGGGATTGGCCCTCTCTCTCTCTCTCTCTCTCTCTCTCTCTCTCTCTCTCTCTCTCTCTCTCTCTAAGACCTGTGACCCACACGACAATGCCGTAGAAAATGAAATATGATCTCTCTCTCTCTCTCTCTCTCTCTCTCTCTCTCACACACACACACACACACACACACACACACACACACACACACACACATGTTTGAGACGGACCAACTTATCGACGCGTGACATAGCTCGTTGCTCGTTATTTTTTTAAGCTGCAAAGTAGAGTCACCCTTTACAAAAACAAAAGTAATCACCCTTCAAAATTGAAGGCTGTCTTGCTAAAAAGTTTGCATAATATAAATATATATATTTAGTACTAAGTATTGTGACTTTTTGACAGAACAAAGAAGTAAAAACTAAGTCTTTTCATTTTCTACCATCACAATACTTGATACTTACCCTTCACTTTTACATTTCAAAACTACCCTTCAACTTTTACATTTCAAACCAAATGTTTCTTAAGGTTCTTGAAAGGAAGGAGAGAGTGACACATGGATGCTCTCTCCTTCCTTGAAAATTTTATGCTCAACTATATATAGTATAGATTGTGTTGGGTTATGAAGACTTTCATTGTTTTTAGTGCATGATGGAGACTTGCCTTTCATTTCACATCCTGACATGTCTTTATTTTTCTTTTCTTGCATTCTATTGTTTAAAAATGCTAAACTTAAACTTCACCTTGCATAATTTTAGTAAATTTTACACACACACACATGTTTTTTTTTTTTGCATTTGTTTTCAAATACTAAAGTGAAGCTTCACTTGCATAATCTATTAACATAATATGGTGGAAGGGGGAGCCCTTTAAACGTGTCGCAATCTGCGACTTGAAGGCTAAAGTCTAAAACAAAAACAAGCCCCTTTGCACGCGAAAAGAGGGAGAGAGGGGGAGAGAGAGAGGCCGCCTTCGGCGGCCGGCCATACTAGTTCTAATAAATTCTACACACACACATGCTATATATTAATTAGTTCCTTTTATTTCACCTTTCATTTCACAACTTCATATGGCTTTACATTTCTTGCATTTTATAGCTTGATTCCAGTCAGTGAACGTTTGAGAAAGTCTCTTTTATCAAGTGGTTGCTGATCAAGATTTCTCCTCACAAAGAAGAAAATCAGAAATACTAACAAATTTTTAAAGATTTGGACGACTTTCTCACATCTTTCATCTGTTTTTCTTTCGTTTACCATGGTTTGCAGCTGGCTAGTCTCGATTTTCAATCGACTCAAGACTAAGTTGAGGCAATTCTTTTCCAAACGCTGATACCAGTTTAATTCTACCTAACAATTTTATCACTTTCTTATTGTTTTTGAAAGATGTCGTGACCCTTTCACTTGTTTTCTCAAAGGTCTCACGAGCATCTCCTTACATTCTATTTAATAAACCTAGTGGCATGTTTTTTATTTAATTTTTTGAAGTCATTTGGCACAAATCATCAAAAGGATGATATATATATCTATATACTAAGATTATGAGGCAAGGGATTCTTGGAAGGAAGGAGGCCATGTGGAGATAAATGTTGGCTCTACCCCCTGGCCCCTCTTCTCTTTGACATTGGGTTGCATCTTCTAATAACGATTCTCAAAGCTTCTGCTATGCGGGGTAAAATTCAAATGAAGTGTAGTATCAAAAATTCTAGACTAATCTCCTTGACAAAGAACCACTCTTTTGACCCATCAATATGGTCAAAGGAGATTGCGTCTAAAGGAAGGATATTTCGACATTTGGGCGTCCCCTTGGGGGTGGACATTGTCGAGAAATTTACGGTCTTGCCAAGAAAGCACCGAGCTTTTGTCTGTGAGAGTTTGTGAGAGAACTCTAAAAAACTATATGAAGGAGTTAAACCATAGATTCCATGAAAACTAGGGTTTGGAAGGAAGTGCAATCAAAGAATCCCCGCTCTTTCTCTCTTGCACTCACACACACAAAGAAAGAACACAAAAGAGAATATCAAAACAACACAAAGATAAAAGCATCAAGGCTATGGTCATATCGTATCATGGGTAATATGAAAGGGTTAATAGATGAGTTAATGGCGTTCAATCTTTACCGACCAAACAGACTACAAATTGTTCTTTGGAATTATAGTTTTGTGCTTACCATAATATATATGTTTTGTCTAGTGATTGGGATTAGTTGTGTGTACAAATGCTCTTGGTTCATAGCAAGATAACTACACTTACGTCAAAAGAAAAGTTATAGTCTATAAGAGGTAGTATGATAGGATCTGATGAAAGAAGTATTTCACTGAGCCTTTCTGGGCCAAAGAGAAACACTATACGTTGTTGAAAGTGTATTTTACGGCTAATCCATACGTTAATTCTAATAGATCGCACAGAGTGAGAGTGATAGAAATTCTCATCATGTGGATTATTCATCTAAGATAGTATGTGAGAAATGTAGATATGAGAGAAGTGAAGAGATGAGAAGTTTTTCTCCCAAGCCATATTCTTGCCCATATTGCCCATAGGCAATATGCTTATGGGAAATATGCCTATGGGCAGTATCCTTATTGTCCACAGGCAATAAGGATACTGCGGGGAGAGATTTACATGTAGCAAGGAGAACCTAGAATTTGTAGAGAGAATGAATTTCTAAGAGTGAGAGAGATAGGTTTGGTTAAGGAGATGAGATTAGATATATATATGTTGGATTAGAGATGAAAAAGAAAACAACAAGAAATCAACAAAATATAAATGTAGAACACACTTACTTGTCAAACCCTTCGGCACCATTTTCGATAGAGAGAGAAGAAGAAGAATTCAATTTTGATTGATACACCAAGTCCAAGACCTTCTTCGATTAGAGTTGATCTTCCAAGGATAGCTTACAAGAATGGCTAGTCTTCCTCTAGGAGAAAGTGTAGGCTTAGGCTTATGTTAATGGCTAAGTACAATTAGGCATTACTACTCACTTTCCCATGAATTCCTCTCATCAATGGCTTAAATTCTTCCATGGTTTTCAAGAAAGAAGAGGCCCCTTTTTATAGGTGAAGGGAACCCCAAGGATTTTACACAAGAAGAGAGGAGCTAGTGTGAACAGAAACTAGAAAAGTTTGAAATGAGTTATCCCTGCATGATGTGGGTAGATTAGGGTCCAATGTTTTGATCATATCTCCTCAACCGTGGCTCCAAATAAAAAAGTAAAAATATGGGCAAAAAATTCAGCTCATTAGCTACGAGTCTTATTTTATATAGTTTTCCAATTTGGTTTAGAACCTTGTGTTAAAAATTCATCAAAATAAGGTACAATTTTGGCAGCAAAAGTCATCTTGTGGTCCCCTTAGCCTAAACTTTTATTTGATTCCAATGGACACCTCATGCCATATGAAAGCATGACATTACTCCTTGACAAAGTTTTGTAATCATGCTTGCAATAATGCATTAAAATAGAGATATCTTTGAGAATCATGAAAGCTAGTGTCCCACTAGCATTTGATTCCTTCTTAGTAGCTATTTAAAAGAAATATAAGAAAACTATGAAAAATACATAAAATATATATATATATTGAAATTTATCCTAGATATAGGATCTAGCTAGGGTGTAAGATGATAATGACATAGTAGAAATAAAGAATCAATTCTTTTTGCCCCAAGTTAAAGAGGCGGAGCTATTGACGCTTTTTCCATAGTACTTTTTGACGGCAAAGTAAGAATATGTTACCCTTGAGATAAATAATAGGATGAGATAGAAAGCTTATTATTATACTTAAATATACGTATGTACATTATAGAAAATATAATTATGTATCTAAAAAGTGGCAAGATAGATCTTGTAGCATGCTTTCCCACTATGTATGTGTCACAGCACGACAACGTTACACAAAAGCAAAGGTTTCCATAGAAAAATGAGAAGGTGGGATTATGTGTTGCTTCCTTTTCCGACTCAGGTCAAAGTAATCAATTCATTTATGCTTTCTTAAATGCCTTCACTAGCCCATTTCTCAAATAGCCAGCTATACTCAAAATAGCCAAAAGTAGTTGGAAGGAATTTTTGAAATCTGTTAAAAGATATGCGCTTCTACCGTGAGGCTGGGGACTTGCCGAACACTATGTGCGAGCCACGAATGACTGCAAGCACACAACCAGACTATTCTAGTAATCTCAAAGGGGCAATGATTTGTCACTCACCGCTCAATGCTTGATGTCGTGAAGGGTCCCGTGCCACGAAGAAGAGGGAGCCGCCATTGCCGCTCTCAATCGCCTCGTCGTCGCAATGCTCTCTCTCTCTCTCTCTCTCTCTCTCTCTCTCTCTCTCTCTCTCTCTCTCTCTCTCTCTCTCTCTCTCTCTCTCTCTCTCTCTCAAGCATACACACACACACACACACACACACTCGTGAGCACACGATGGAGAAGAAAGAAAAAGTAGAGCAAGAGCACTTTTTTAGCATGCACCTCAAGAATGAGGATTTTATGTCAAAATGGATCTTTTATATAAATTTGACCCATTCACACATGGACGCCCATAGTGATCGATCAAAGAAAAAATAATATAAAAATAAGATAAGTGGTGTATGTCTGTCATCGACGATCACCTATGCACCTATAGGACCCACAAGCCGGGTCCATGACTCAAATAAAGTGATAAGGTATCTGTCAAAGGTGATAGGGCGTCCGTAAGTGGTTAACATGTCCCCCTTTCTGATGTAGATTATGTCCTCAGAAGCTAGTGAAGTGCAGCCCGTTCGTCAAGGTGGAAGAGCATCTGAGATTGAATGTCTTTAGCTTTCTTCAAACATTGCAAAATCAACCAAAAATGGCACAGTAATTGCATTCTCATAGAATAGTTATAATTAAAAAATATATACAGTGAATAGGCACACAGATTGATTGGTAACATAATAATTTTAAAAAATCAGCAGTAAACATTAAACTATAATATAATCAAATGCGTAAGCACTTGTAAAGATCGAAAATAAACAAGTATAGGGTCGTTAATTTAACGGTCAAGAGATACTAGAGGTCAATTATTAATACCATGGTCAAGCTTCTCAATTCTCTCTGATCAATTAATTTGTTTAATCGCGAGCAAAGTATTTCACATACGAGGGCTGACTAGAGGCTATACCTAGAAGACCTTCTAGTTAAGCTACTATAAAAGGAATTGCATATGAAATCATAACCGAATTATTTTCTTTGTTTGACCCTCCAAAGTGTTTTTCACATTGATTCAATTTTTGACGTATGTGCTAATTGTGTATGCCTTAAGCTTTTTGCTTCTCAAGGAGAAGTGCCCACGCTGGGAACATCTATGGCTCTAGTACCATAGGCAATACATGTGAGTGAAGAAGTACCAATCAAGTTGAGATTCTCTTCCATCTTAAGATTTTACATTTTTGGCACTTTTGTTTTTTTTGTTTTTCATTGCATTTTAATTTTGTAACTTTGGAGGGTCATATTGACATTGTTACCCTCCCCAAGCTTATCACAATAGTAAACTCCCTTTATAATACTTAAGATAAAGGTCAAGAGGGATTGAGCCCACTAGAAAGCACTAGTACATTGCACACAATGCTTCGTAACATCGGATTAAGAACCTAAAGTAACCATTGACAAGTAGGAAGACAATTTCCATGGTATTAAGAGAATATCTCTGATGTCTATCTTGGTCAAACTATCTTAGTCAGTCTTCTTGATTCATAAACGTAGACAAGGGACTATGACATAAAATTATATTGAATCTAATGTTTAATACTAAACAAATGTGTTGAATATTGTGCTACCAATCACAGTTAAAGCAGACAAACATGGATGCTAAAAAATACAAGAGGCAATGATAATGGACAAGAAACACATGTTCGTGTTGATGATCGCACTTGATTTGAAGAGACAACTAGACAAAAGTTTCATGAAGTTCAAAATCCCAAGTACTACAATGAGTTCATGTACACACTAGAAAACACAAGAAATACCGTTAGGCACATCAGTGAGAAGAGACACCAATATTTATTGAACATAATCAAAACAACATAAAGAACCATAACCTAAGTATTTGCACCCTCTAGAGGGTTAAGGAAACATGATATTATATAGATGGGCGGGTAGTCCTAAGTTTAAACTCCTATCATCGTCATCGTCAGAAAAATAAAGTCATCATCAGTGAGACCATACGTGCCATCTATGTAATCATGTAAATCTTCCTCATCATTAGATGCACATACGTTCACTAAGAATGTCACTAGGCGTGTATAGTCATCTTGCTTAAAAGAGTAAGCTTGTGAAATTGGAGAGACGTTCTCTACTAAGTAGGGATAAATCATGGTCAAGAGACGTATCAGCCATTCTAATTCCTCAAAAGTTTTCTCACACGCTATTGTATCTACCGAATCCCATTCACAAGCAAGTACCATGTAGACTATGTAAAACACTTGTGAAGAGTAGAGAGGGTACCTCTCACCCAAGGTAGGAGTGGATGACTCTAGCATACTAACCATATATGTACACACATATAAATTTTGGTTAGTGTGAAAATATTATAAGGGTCATGTCAAAAGGTCTTGTCCTTGTGTATAATGTGTTATTATGAATTTATGATGTTTGGATCATGTACTAGAATTTGTAGGTATCAAGATTTTTGTTTGTTGGCTCTTTCTCTTTTACTTTTTTATTTTTGTTTTCTTGAGTATTGTAACATTTAATGGCCTAGTAACTTACGTGTAGCGAAAAATAGCATAGACATAGTGATCATTTCATTAGAATAGATTCCTAATGAACATAGCAAGAGTGCTTAGGTGGAGAGAGCAACAAAAAGCATAACACCTAGTTAGATAGGCATTAACAATACTTCAAAAGAGAGATAAATTCAGCTATTGACAGCAATTGAGGACCGGATTTATATAGAGCCGGTCGCCCCTCCAAAAGGCTTTGTATTATAGGTTTCCCCCATCAAGGGAGACATTTAACAATACAATTCTTTGTGTCCCTTCAATAAATAGCTAGTGCAATGAAGATGGAATCTTAAAGCACTAGCAAACACTTAAAAACACAACATTAATTCCCTCACGGTCTCAGACCCAAGACCTCACACACCTTCGAAAATAGTGAGAGCTAGCAGGGTATGAAAGTAGATTGAGAGGAAGGAGTAATCTTACGAGAAAGAAGTACATCTCCTCACATAATCACTCATATTATCATAGCATAGCTTAGTAATTAGCATGGTAGAGGAGATGAACATGCATTGAAGCTTGGCTCTTGGTTGGATTTGCATTACAAAGCCAAGAGTTGTTGGTGTAGGCCTCCCTTCTCACAAGCTTGGAGTAGGTGAGAAGCTTTCCAATTAAAGCTTTGAGAATGAGAGAGAGAGTCTTCTTGCTTCACACATGAGCTAGTGTGAGTGTGTGTGCCATAATGCCTTTGAAAAATCAGCCCCCTCTCTCTCTTGGTTGACCCCTCTTGCTAGCACCTTATTGGACCTCTCTAGGCTTAGCCAATAGGATTTAAGAAGTATAAGTGATAGTCTTCTGACATGTGTCCCCCTTTCCCCTTTTGTGAGAGCTTTAGGTAATTAATTAATGCAACTAAACTCTCACTGGATCCCTTTGTCTCCTGGCCAATAGAAATCAGGCAAGCCATTGGGCTGTTGAATGCTCATTGGACCCCTTGAGAGACTGTCCAATAGTCTTTTAGAGAGCTTAATTCTTATTGGTTCTTTTATTAAGTGTTTTTAAATGAATTAAACTATATTTACTCTAGCTTAATTCTCATTGGTCCACCTCCATGGCCATCCAATAGAATTTGAGTGCACCTTGTGGGTATCTGGGCTAGGGAGATGACATGCGTCCCTCATTTCCTTTATGTAAAGGAAGCTTGAGTGTGTGTGTGTGTGTGTGTGTGTGTGTGTGTGTGTGTGTGTGTGTGTGTGTGTGTTTCTCTCTCATCCCATACTTGCAGGGCTCACCCTGTCCTATGTAGGAGTCATGAAGACTTTTTTTGTACACACACAAAGCATTCAATTTTACTAAGCTTGACCATTGGACACAACCTTTGAATTTTGGAACCTTAGAATTTTGGAAGTCTTAATGGGCTGAACCTTAGGGTCTTTAAAGCTCATTGTTTCACATTGCTCTTTTGCAGATGGCCCCCCCTTTGGATCCATATTGTCCCTCCTTTGGATCCCTATTGTGGCCGGTTTGCCAGCTTAACCAAAATTCTAGCTTTTTCTCCCCTGGCACTTCTCCATATTAAATGATCAGTTTAACATGAGAAAATCATTTAGGAGAATTAGATATTAGTTATTAAGACAAGTATAGTGCTATATATATACAATCCCTAAGATTGGGAAATTGAGAGGTCAGGAAGGAAGGTTAAGAGGGGAGCAAGTGAATGATGGATGTCAGCAAACACTCCCCCCTTCCTTGGGTAAATCATACCTTTTGGAACGATCTCGTCACCTGGGTAAATACTTTGACCAATAGTTTTTCAACATCCTAGGTCTTTCATCTAGTTGCAAGGGTGGCAAGGTACTCTCCCATTGTTTTACTTGGAACTTTGTTTTAGGTGATGAATTTACAATGGGAGGTACTATTGTTTGCTTTTTTTTTGTACAATTTTTGTGGTAGGTGATAGTTGTGAAGAAGTTTGTGTTTCTGTAGAAGAACTACATGAAGAGAAAAAAGATTCATTTGTTTTTTGATATGTTTGAGCCGAGTGATACAAGTCTTTCTTGCTTTGGGACCCAAACTAGCTCCGGATCAGGTGTATAGTATTCTATGATCTTTCCCTTACCACGATCTTCAATCGGCTTTATTGTTATAGGATTTGACTCACATGGGTATATAGATGACATGTAGGAACACAATCTACATTCAGGCACCTAGATTTGATCATTCCCTTCATAGTAGCCTTGGGCTTCCAATAGTTATTTAGGAATCCAATGTAACATTTTCTTACATTTCTTGGAGCGAGTGGGGCGTTTCTTACAAGGTTTCTATTTTTTAGCATCAAAAATGGTCGGTAAAGACGCTTTAGGGACCCATTTGTATGTTTTCTTTATTATATCACGATGGGTCTTGTGCGTCTCATGCTTTGTTTCAGCTACAAAAGTTGAAACTCTTGAGGATTGGGCTATAGGTACATATGGTTCAACCTCTTGGACAGGCAATGTTTTGGATTGTATTCCCTCAGGACCTCAGGAAGTGATATCTCAAGGTCCCCTATCGCTTGAGTAGCAGGGCTAAGAGTTGGTTTATGTGTTCTGACACTCCCAATCGCCTAATAAATAGTGCATTTGGTTGCTACACTACAAGAGGTACTTAATATTAGCGACGCTCGTAGTGCGACGCTCAAATGTGAAAACCCGCGGTGTCGCTATAGGCGTCGCTATGCACGTCGCTAAGTTATAAGTAACTTAGCGACGCTCATAGAGACGTCTATAGCGACGTCGTCAGAGATAAAACAATAACTAAGAGCGCCCGAATACTCAGATCTCAAATCTGAGATCTGAGTTTTCGGCGTGCGCTCAAGCAAGCAAAGGTAACGCGCGCTCTCCCTCTCTCTCTCTTTCTTCTCCACACACACACACACACGCGCGCGAGGAGAGGAAACCAGGTATGCTCCTTCCCTTTCGTCACTCTCATGTTCCCTTCCCCTCTCTCTCGCTCTCTCTCTCTCTCACACACACACACACACACACACACACATTGTGTTTTTGAGAGAGAGAGAGAGAGAGAGAGAGAGAGAGAGAGAGAGAGAGAGAGCAGATGCATAAACAAAAAACGCACACACACATGCATAAACAAAGAATGCACACACACATTGAGAGAGGAAAGAGAGAGAGAGAGAGCACATGCATAAACAAAAAATGCACACATACATGCATAAACAAAGAATGCACACACACATTGAGAGACGAAAAGAGAGAGAGAGAGAGAGAGAGAGAGAAGAAGAAGAAGAAGAGAGTCTTAACGTCGTAGGAAACTATCCCAAGAGACCTTAAAGATCTAGTCGACGAGGAGTTGAACTCAAGACCTGTTATTCATGAGGGAAATGGCATAACCAATCTATCACACTTGGGTGATAGAAAAGTTATACCATTTTTCTCCTTTTATTGGCATGCACACACACCCACACACACACACCCAAGAAGAAGAGAGTTTAATTTAACGTCGTAGGAAACTAATTCAAGAGACCTTAAAGATCTAATCGGACGAGGAGTTGAACTCAAGACCTGTTATTCAAGAGGGAAATGGCATAACCAATCTACCACACTTGGGTGATAGAAAGGTTATACCATTTTTCTCTTTTTATTGGTGCACACACACGCGCGCACACACACACACACACACACACGAGAAGAAGAGAGTTTTAACATCGTAGGAAACTATCCCAAAAGACGTTAAAGATTAGGTTAGATATATGTAGACTTACGTTAGATTAGATTTGGTTTTATTTAAGTTAAATTAGATTAGATTTAGGTTTATTTTTAGTTAGATTTAAATTTGATTAGATTTAGGTTTATTTACGTTAGATTTAGATTTATGTTATATTAGATTAGATTTAGGTTTTAGGTTTATTTATTGTTGGAATTAGGGTTGCAGAGAAACACACACGGCTTGGAGAAGACGAAGGAAGCTCAAGGCACACAATGGAGAGTGTGTTACTTAGTGTGCAATGGAAAGATAGATAGCCCTAGAGTGATGGGCGTATATACCATGCATGGGGGAAAAAACCTCCTAAAGAGGAAAAAAATGCCCCGGCGGTCCTAGTGTGTTCACACACATCACTACCACATGTATATGGTAACAAATCCCCCCTGGAGTGATGCGGTGTGAACGAGAGCTGGAACATGAGTAAAGGGAAGTGCCATGCCCTGAGGACAAGATCAGTCCACAAAGGGGAGTAAGCCCAAAGCTTTGCGGAAAGCTTCAAGCTTCTCACGAGACAATGCCTTTGTGAAAAGATCTGCAAGGTTGTCCTGTGTTGGCACATAAGCCAAGCTGATCTCTCCTGTTGAGAGCCTCTCCCTGACATAGTGGTAATGCACCTCAATGTGCTTTGTGCGAGCATGAAAAACTGGGTTCCTCGCAACTGCCAATGCGCTCTGACTGTCAGTGTAGATAGTGTTGGCAGTGTCCTGTCCAACACCCAAATCAGCCATAAGGCGTCTGAGCCATACACACTCAACCGTAGCTGTGAAGACTGCCCTGTACTCAGCCTCACAACTCGAAGTGGCCACAGTAGGTTGCTTCTTGCTCAACCATGATATACATGAACTGCCAAGCATGAAACAAAAACCACTTGTGGACACTCGCATGTCAAAACAATCAGCCCAATCTGAGTCCGAAAAAGCATGTAAGTCTGGCGGCAATGATCCCCCCTTGGGATAAAACAAGCCAAGATGTAAAGTGCCACTAAGGTAGTGGAAAATACTCTTGACAGCCTGCCAATGCTTAGACCCTAGGCTATGCATAAATCTGCTGACCTGTGAGACTGCAAACTGAATATCCGGCCTCGTGTTGCATACATAAATGAGGAAGCCAACAGCAGTTTGGTAAAGAGTGACATCAGCAGGATCACCAGCATCATGTAGACTCAACTTCAAACCTGTTTCCATGGGAGTGGCAATAGGTTTGCAATCCTCAAGTCCAAACTTACATAGCAATGTCTCTATGTAACTTTTCTGACACAAGGCAATACCACCATCACACTGCTTAAACTGTATACCCAAATAATGATGCAACAGCCCCAAATCTTTCATCTTGAAAGTAGCACTCAAATCAGCCTTAAATTCAGTAATATGTCTCTCATTTGGTCCAGTGATCAGCAAGTCATCAACATAAAGAACCACAATGAGAAGTACATCACCCTCACACTTTACATACAATGTGCTTTCTGTTGGACTGTTACGAAAGCCTTGTTTGACCAAATGAGTGTCAGCTTTCTCATACCAAGCACGAGGAGATTGCTTCAACCCATACAAATCCTTGTTACATTTTCACACTTTGTCCTCTTGTCCTTTTATGACAAAACCGCGAGGCTGCGTTACATAAACTTCCTCAAATATGTCACCATTCAAGAAAGCAGTAACAATGTCTGATTGATGTACATCCCAACCAAAATGAGTTGCCAATGCACATAGAAAACGCACAGTAGTCATACGACAAGTGGGAGCAAAAGTCTCTTCATAATCTATGCCTTTTTGCTGTGCATAACCCTTAGCAACAAGTCGAGCCTTATGGCGATCAATCTCACCATCCGGCTTGCGTTTCAACTTGTAAACCCACTTCGTACCAATGGCCTTTTTGCCAGGAGGAAAATCACATAAAGTCCATGTGTCATTCTCTATAAGTGCAATCATATTCTGATTGCATGGAAGCCATCCAATTTTTTGAATTCTGTGCTTCATCAAAAGATAGAGGCTCCTCAACATCATGTAAACTAGACACAGCCAAAGCATAACAATCTAATGCATAAGATGCATGGCAAGAGCCTGAACGAGTACGACTAGACAAAGGTGCATCCAATTTACTGTCACGCAAAGTGTGCACCAGCCATTTTGGCATACCTCTAGCCTGCTCATTTTCAGCCCTTTCCTCATCAAGTACATCATGTACATCTGCATTAGTAATAGGTTGATCTAAAACATTTTCAGAAACCCCCATAGGCTGTACATTTGCCTCATTGGAACTTACATTCGTATTTCCACCACTGAAAAGAGGCAAAAAAGTGTCATAAATGTCCTGTGAGCTTACATTACTGTCTCTGGAACATGACAGCAAGGGCTGAACAGAATCTTCCACAAACACTACATCCCGTGAAACCAGAATACGTTTTGTTTGCGGATGATACAACCTGTAACCTTTGCTCTCAGCACTATAACCAACAAAAATACATTTGACAGCCTTATCATCCAATTTTCTGCGCTGCAATTGTGGCACCAAAGCATATGCCAAACATCCAAAAACACGCATGTGCTCAATAGAAGGCTTTCTATCATGCCATGCTTCATATGGAGTAATAGACTGCAAAGCTTTCGTAGGACACCTGTTAAGTACATAAGTGGCACACATGATGGCCTCAAGCCAAAAAGAATGCGGTAAAGCTTGACTTTTGACCATACATCGTGCCATTTCCGTCAGTGACCTGTTTTTCCTCTCAGCAACACCATTTTGCTGAGATGTATAAGGCACTGTACATTGGTGTTTTATCCCACGACTAGCCAGAAATGCATTAAGTTCATGAGACATATACTCCCCTCCTCGATCGGAACGGAGGGTGCCCGTAGTACATTTCGAGACATTTTCAGCCATAGCCAGAAATTGTTTGAAGCACATAAAAACTTCGGACTTCTCTTTAAGCAGAAATACCCATGCATGCCTAGAGTAATCATCAATGAAAGTCACGAAGTACACGTAATTGCCCAAGGACGGAGTTTGCATGGGCCCACAAACATCACTATGCACAAGCTGCAACCTGCATGTGGCCCGAACTGAACCATCCTTTGGAAATTTAGAACGCTGCATCTTACCCAAAATACAGCCTTCACAAACATGTTTGGCAGGTGCTTCAAGAGGTGGCAAAGAAGCAACCATATCAGATTTCTGCAAACGCAGCAAACTTGCAAAATTCAGATTACCAAAACGTGCATGCCAAAGTTTTGCATCTGAAATATCCCTTGAATCTACAACAGCATTTGCAAAATTTTGTCCACACTTGTCATACAAAGTGAGCTTATACAGCCCACGACACAAAAGGCCAGATGCAACAATTTCATCACCAAAACTGAGATAATGAATTGTACATCTGTCATCCACAAATTTGACTACAAGTCCAAGTCTAGCAAGTGCGGATACAGACAAGAGATTCTTCTTGATCCCAGGTACATAAAGTGCATCAACAAGTGTGAAGGAACTGCCATTAGCAACAATGAGCACAATCTTTCCAACTCCCTGAACTGGATAAGAGGCGTTGTTGGCACAAGTGACTGAATTCCCATGAGGGACAGACTCGACAGAGGTAAACAATTCAGGATGTGAGATAATGTGCTTTGTAGCACCACTGTCGAAATACCACACATGTGAATCTGTAGCAACTGACAAGCATGCATCATGGACAGCAGGATTGTAAGTGCACTCTGCGCTAAAAGCCCATTCTGCATCAACATCAGCATTACAGTCTCCTTTCACAGAAGACTCAACAATGGCTGCATTTGTAGTGGAACCAGCATTTGCAGTGGAACCACCCTCTTTCTTCTTAGCCTCTTTGGCCTTCAACTTAGGACACGACTTGATCAAGTGATCATTGGCTTTACAATAATGGCAACGCATCTTCTTTTTGCCCTTATCACCAGAATTGCTAGACGAAATACTGCCAGCAGAAGCATTAGGAATAGAATTTTTTCCACTCGCAGCAGAACCATAAGAAGTGGCTGCATTATTGTTACCACCCTTTCTTTGAGAAGCAATAAAAGCCTGTTCAACTGCACGCTGCCTAGTCCTATTTTTTCTGGAAAGTGAATCTTGCAACAGCAATGTGCATAATGCATCAAACTTGACAACTTCAGGATTTCCTTGGGTCATAAGTCTCCAAGTACTAGCAAAAGTCTGGTAGGAATCTGGTAAGGCATCAAGAATAGTCTGCACAAGGGAACTGTCTGAAATGACTTCACCTGCAGAAATAAGCTGCTCATTGATATCCTTCACACTAGCAAGGAAAGTGTCCATATCATCTTCCTCATGCATAATCTTCGACTCCAGCTCTTTACGCAGCAAAGCAATTTTAGCCTCATTGCGGCTTGCATAAAGACCTGCTAAAATATCCCAAGCCTGTTTTGCAGATTTTGCTGAACGGATGTGAGGAACAATGGTGCGCTTCACAGACAACGCAATCAATGCATGAGCCTGCGCATCCTTAACATCCCAACGAGCTTGTTCTACCGTAGGCAAAACAACTCTAACAGCTGCAATCCTTGCAGCAAGACCTGCAACATCCTCAACATCGCCTACATCCTCAGAACCAGGACGTACATCAATGCCCTGCACAATGTTCCAGACACCCTTTGACACAAGAACATGTTGCATCATATAAGCCCACATAGGGTAGTTGTCCCCATCCAACCTATCCTCAGCAACAAACATCTTGAACACATCTGTGTTGTTGTTGTCAGCCATGGTAAATGCTACACCTGATGTGAAAACTGCCCGAAAATAGGAGAAACAGAGCGGGAACAACCTGTGCTATATAGCACAAACCGTAGAAGACTATAAGGCACCTGTTATGCAGAAAACGGCACTGATAGAAATTCTACACAAAATGACGAAATAGCCTGCGCAGTACTGCCTGTAGTGGAAACGGAGGCCGAAATGAGCCCAAATCAGAATTCTGAGCAGACCAAGCTCATCGAGCTTACCCAAAAAAAAAATCGACCTGCGATCGCTTGCCAAATCTCACTGAAATCGGAGAAAGTGAGCAGGCGTGTGCTGGAGCAGCTGGCGACTAAGCCCGGGAGGGCGTGACCTGCTCTGATACCAATTGTTGGAATTAGGGTTGCAGAGAAACACACACAACTTGGAGAAGATGAAGGAAGCTCAAGGCACACAATGGAGAGTGTGTTACTTAGTGTGCAATGGAAAGATAGATAGCCCGAGAGTGATGGGCGTATATACAATGCACGGGGGAAAAAACCTTCTAAAGAGGGAAAAAATGCCCCGGCGGTCCTAGTGTGTTCACACACATCACTACCACATGTATATGGTAACATTTACGTTAGATTTAGATTTACGTTATATTAGATTAGATTTAGGTTTATTTACGTTAGATTTAGATTTACGTTATATTAGATTAGATTTAGGTTTATTTACGTTATTTACCTGTTATTGAAGAGGGAAATGGCATAACCAATCTACCACACTTGGGTGATAGAAAGGTTATATTATTTTCCTCTTTTTATCGTTTAAGATAAGGTTAGATTTAGATTTATGTTAGATTAGATTTAGGTTTATTTAGGTTAGATTAGATTATATTAAGGTTTATTTTGAGGACACCGAAGGATTAAACTGCCTACGCGTTTGAGAGTGGTGTCCCGGCCACTGCGTCGGAGATGCTGAGGAGTGACCCGAACACTGCGTCGAGGTCACCTAGAGACCTGGATGATGAGCATTCATCAGACAGGGTTGCTATAGTTCACAAGAGGGACATGCCAAAGTGATACGCCTACCTCATCAATCGTATGTCCGATGAGACCATTATGACCCCTGAGGGGAAGCAAGTGATGGACCGCATACAACAGTTGTGTAAACAGGTTTTTTGACATACTGTAGTCTGTCATGGTCTCTTGGAGGGATCAGGATAAAGCCTCTAAGGATTATCTTATTACGACGCTACATCGGGAGTTTCCAGTTCCCTCTCTGGAGAATACATTTGACGATGCTTGGATGAGGAGACACATGCGCGACTACATGAAGCATCGGAGGTCAGATGCACAGATGCCAGACCTGACTGGCGTGAAAGAGAGGAGTGGAGGGGTATCAAGGAGGAGAGGACAACCAATCCGGACAGGTGGTGGCAGCAAAGTGACGCAGCAAGAGTTTGCATCAAGACGGGATTATCCCATCACCTGGGGAGTGGCGGCTGGGCCAGCTTCGAGGAGGATTTTGTCCCATCACCTAGGTCATGGATCGACGGGGTGGAGAGGTGAGAGTATTAAACTCTTGCATATGTGAGGCCCATTCACATCTACACAGCTAGTAGCCCCATTGGTATGTCTTTTACCCTTCGATCAATGGAGCGAATCACCACATGTTCAATTAGGTTAGATTTAAGATAAGATTTTGGATTGAGTTTTTATATTAGAGTCTAACTTCGAGATTACGGTAAAAAAATTAGAGTTAGATGAACGGTGAAAAGATCTACCGTGAAAAGATGTTAAGACGTTGTGAAATGCTACAGCTAGAGAAGAGGCAAAGGGGTTGTGTCCACTACATGCACTATCATGTAGACGTGGGTGTGTAGATTTCTTGTACCCACAAATATAGACATTGACCAATAAAGACGAGATTATAACCCGGTGGTTCTGATCTCCGTACACCTCTAGACCGAGGTGTGCGGGGATTGGACATGACTAGAGAATGTGAGGTAGTTTACAGTGTGAACAAAGAGAGAGAGAGAGAGAGAAAGAGAGAGAGAGAGAGAGAGAGAGAGAGAGAGAGAGAGAGAGATAAAAGATGAAGAATGCCAATAGAAGATTAAATTTTTTGTCCAGGTTATAATATTTTTACCCTCATTAAGAGTAGTGACGAGGATGTGGGGCCGTCCAACCGAAACACCTATCTCTCAACAAGGATCTTCAGTCTCAGTCTCCATCCACCCAGAGCGCAATGCTTTTACAAATTCACCCTCATTCAACGAAAACGCTATACATAGGAATCCCTCCTCCTCTCTCTCTCTCTCTCTCTCTCTCTCTCTCTCTCTCTCTCTACTTGTCCATGTTTTCTACTCCATTCATTCAATATTAATTTTAAATGTTCGTGTGTTTAATGCAGGTATGGATGATGAGGAGTTTCTTTCTTCTTTGTCACCCCAGCAGAGACAGTGGTACGTGGAGCATCATCGCTCTGGCGCACCATCGCACGTTCCTACTCCAACCGCATCTCCCTCTGTTTCGGAGCATTCAACGCGCTCCGAAGCTTCGGTGTCGACGAGACGATCTTCACACTCGTCTAGGAACCAGTGCTCTAGTGGTGGCGGTGGCAGTTGTTGTGGGGATGCCGCCACCGATACTTCAACACTGCCTCATATTCGACGAGGCTCTTTACCCTCCCCTAATTTGCCCACCCCGACATCAGCCACGGCATCGCCACGACACTAGGTTTTGCGCGGCTTACTACCGTTCCTAGCGGCTACAAACCACTAGCGACTCCTCCAGGAGTCACTCCAGTGGACACTCCTCGCTTTGGGGCTCAGACTCCAATGGAGACACCTGACGTCCGTACCCCCGTCGACACGCCGCTAGAGACCCCTGCCAGGACACCCAGGTTCATGCATCAGCGGGGCAAGAGGGCTTGCCTTACTCCGTCGGCTTCAGCGGTGGCATCATCTTGGATGATGAAGGCAAGAACGTGATTTCGCGCATGCGCGGTCTTTGCTCTCAGGTATTTAGACACTACATACTAAACACCTGAGGTGAAGTACCAAATGATTTAAAAAACAGATTCATCAGTATGCTTCATGACGAGTTTCCCATTCCAACACGGGATGAGCGATTCAATGAAGACCCGATGAAGGTTCGAATGCGCGAATACTGCAAGCACAAGCGTTCCGAAGTACAAAAAGCAATCAAGCATGGGTGGAACAGACCAGATTGGCTGGCCAAAGAAGATTGGAAGAATGCGAAGAAAGCAGCGCGCGAGAATCTTGACAAGTGGAAGCAACAAAAGGAGGCAACCAGTGCACGAGTAGAGGCAGGAGGCTCGCACCACTTGGGAAGCGACGGGTGGGCATCATTTGAGGCCGATTTTGTAAGTGTTTTCGCATTAGTCTTTATGTTTGATAGTTTAGGGTTTATGGGTTTTTAAATTCTAACATAATGGATTCTTTGTATGTTTTGACAGTGGTCGTGACAGGACGTGATCCCACACCGTACGAGCGCGAGTACGCAGGCAAGAAGGGCTTAAACGCCCTGATGGACATTCTGAGTTCTTGTGGCGGCATGGTTAGTATTAGGGATTACTCTTTTCTATTTGTTGTATTATTTTATAAATGTCGCTATATGTTTATACTTACAAAAAGCTGTCTTCTTGTTATTTTTTTGGAATCCGACAGATACGCTGCTTGGACGCGATGAGACATCTGATTAGACGACGTCAATCTAGCCGTAGCTAGATAGCATTAGTTTCTTTGTCATAGCTTATGTATCATGAGACAACTTTTATACGTCTTTTTGAAAACCATGTATATTTTTTCAATAATGACAATGGTGTTGTAACTATTACATTTGCAAAGTTTAACAATCAAGTGACTTTGTCTATAATGTGTATAATTGACATTGATTTACTTTCATCAATTCACGCTTGTCAGTTTTGTATCTTTATTTTGCAAACAATATGTACTATGGATGATGGAGTTAATGGTTATATTGTCTTGTGGGTGACTATTTTGGGTCTATATCTACCTTTGCACTTTTTTTCAAAGGTGAATCAATTAATGAAACATTCAATATGGTTGAATGCCCTGCCACCAAAAAAATTTCCTATCGGACATCGCTATGAACGTCGCTATATAAGGCTCTGCAGCGTCGCTATAGATGGCCTATAAACGTTGCTATAATCGTCGCTATAAGCATCGCTATATAACGACGTTTATAGCGACGCATATAGCGACTGTTATAGCAACGCTTATAGCGACGTTCTCGTATCGACGCTGTTAGAGACGGTCTTAGCGATGCCGGAGGTTATAAAAACGCAATGTATTTTCGTCGCTAACAACGTCACAAGAGCACACAATCTGTTGTAGTGCTAACATCGACTTGCATCCTAGGTTTATATTGGCTTCCATAGTTCCAGCAGGCATGACCAAAAAGTCTTGAGCTATGACCGCGTTGTCATAATTGGCAGAAGTATGCTAGGTTCCAAAAACAATAGTTTTTTTCTTGTTGATACCCTTGACTTGAATGGTACTCTCAGATAGAGATGGCTTTCCCAATTGACACCACACTTTGTATGATAGCAGATTATATTTAGCACCTGTGTCCAATAAGACATTATATAGAACTTTCCCATAGGTGCTATTTAACTCAATAGGGTATCGAAGAGGTGTGTTAGAGTCCAACCAATCATCCTCTCTTTCTACTTGAAATGCATGTGTGACTCTAAGGTTGGTCTCTTGTTGGTGTCTAATACGTTGTTGTTGCTCCTTAGCCTCAGCTTGAGCTTGTATCTTTTTCAATTCTGCTTGTGTCTTGGCTGCCTTTTTTTTATGTATGGCACATAGCTTCTCTTGGCTTAAAGGATCATAGTATCTTTTAAATTTATTCTCATTGAGGAATCCAATGGTTTCAACTCCATCAAGAGTTTCCACACGAATGGTACCTTGTGGGGTGATTTTGCATACTCTATATGGTCCTTTTCTCGCAGATTTCAACTTTTTCTTATTGTTACACACTCCATACATACGAACTTTATCCCCAACCTTACTATCCTTGTTCTTCGGTCAAACCATTTCTTTCTCCTATCTTTCTCCACAAGTGTATTTTTCACAGCCAATTGTCTTTCTTCATCTAACCTCTCAAGGATATATAAATGCTCAACTAAAGGGTTACCATCCCAACCTTCTTGTGAAGCTACCGGCACACTAGGAATTACAAACTCCCATGGCATAACTGCTTTTTGGCCATATAGCATTTTGAATGGTGTACAATTAATAGCCACTTTGTAAGCAATATGATAAGCCCATAGAGCTGATGTCAGCTTCAAATCCCACTCTATGTGATGAGCTTCCACTATTTTGGTCAAGATAGAAATTAAAGTCTTGTTAGTGCTCTCAGCTTGGCCATTTTCTTGTGGATAATAAGGTGTACACTTATGGTGGGCAAATCATGAAGTTTGTCGTGAGTTCCTTTATTACTCTATTTATAAAATGAGTATCATTTTCACTCACAATCTCAAGGGGACAACCAAATTGTGTAATAATGTTCTCAAAGAGAAACTTAGCAATTGACCTTGCATCAGCCTTGAGTGTCGCCTTAGCTTCTGCCCACTTTGTCACATAGTTGGTGGCAACAATAATATATCGAGATTGAGTGTTATGAGCTGCCAGACTAATTGGGCCTACAAAGTCTAAACCCCATTTTTCAAATAATTGAGTCACTTTAATAAGATGTAAGGGCATCTTATCTTTTCATTGTATGATCATGTAACGTTGGTATTCATCACACCCTTTTGCAAAAAGTGATGCATCCTTGAATAAGGTAGGCCACCAATAGCCTGATTGTAACACCTTTCTAGCAGTTAATTTCCTTGGAAAATGTCCTCTGGCTATACCCATGTGGGCTTCTTGTAGTATGTATAAATACTCATCCTCATGAGCACAACGTCTAAGAATACCGTCCTTCCCTAGCTTGTAGAGAGTTCCTACAATCAGAGAATAAGGTTTACATTCCTTTAATTGTTTTTGAGCTATATCCTTACAAGCTCTTTGGATGGAAAACCATTAACTAAAAATTTCAAAATCTTCTCACTCCATTCAGGCATGGTCTCGACTAGGAATAGGGAAATATCATGCAATTCATCATCGATTCCAATAGGGGCTTCACCATTGGGTATGCGAGACAAATGATCCGCCATGACATGTCTTTTATCAAATCTCACCACAATAGTAAAATCAAACTCAAAAAGAATTAATAACCATCGTGTAATTCTTCCCGTGGAACAAGGTTTATTTACTAGATACAACAATGTTCGATAATCCACATAGAAAACAAACTTTTGGCCAAGAAGATAGTAGCAAAATTTCTTTACTGCATAATCATAGCTAAACCTTCCCGCTCTATAGTGGTGTAGTTTCTCTCAGCATCATTTAATTGATGACTTGCAAAGCTAATGGGGTAGTCCAATTTATGTTCTCTTGGTTGAGCTAGAACACATCCAATAGCAAATTTTGATGCATCAATATGCACATGGAAAATTACATTTCAATCAGGCACTCGTACGATGGGAGCACTTTTCAAGGCCTTTTTTAATAACTCATAAGCATGGTCACACTCCGTGGTCCAGTGGAACTCAATAAGAAACTTTTACAATGGTCACACTCCAAATTGGGTTATAGAAGCAGTTTTAGCTTGGTCCTTTAGTGCAATTGTGATTTGATTGTAGCCAGAGTAACCATCTCAAAAGCTATAAGCTTCCTTCCCTGCAACTCTTTCAAGCACATGTTCTGAATATGGCAAGGGGTAATGTTCTCTCCTAGTGGCGACATTGACCTTCTTGGGACCACGCACACTCTGAGTTTCCCATTATTTTTTTGGCACAATAACTATTAGAGACACCCATTCTGAGTATTGAATAGGGTATAAATCCGTATTTGACAAGCTTTTCAATTTCTTCTTGGACAATATTTGCATACTTAGGATTCATTGGGTAGGGTTGTTGTTGGATTGGTTTAGCCATGCTATTCATGGGAATTTTTTGTCGCACCACGAAAGGTGGAACACCTTTCATATCATGATATGTCCAAGAAAATATATCCTTGAATTATTTAAGAAGCTCCGAAGTACATATTCCTCAGTCTCTGTTAGATCTTGGGCAATGAAAATAGGTTTGGACTCCTCACCTGGGTGTGCTAACACAATATTCTTAACTATCACTAGACCATCATAGACTCCATTACTTCCATTGATAGGTGTTCTCTATGCCTTTTTATACACAACCTTACACTCCTTCGTAATGTAAGATTTGAAATTCTCAGGTGCAGGATGTAAATTGTGGGGTCTTATTGTTTTGTGGACTGTGATTTCTCTTCTGCTTCCTTTTGTTGTTGAGCTAGCTCTTGATTTTGTCATCCTTATGGTACGGCTAAACTTTGGCTTCTCTGTAGCCTCTGATTGTACAATGTCAATCGATTGTGGGCTTGCCATAATAACTAATATCTAATTCTCCTAAATGATTTTCCCATGTTAAACTGATCATTTAATATGGGGATGTGCCAGGGGAGAAAAAGCTAGAATATTGGTTAAGCTGGCAGACCAGCCACAGTAGGGATCCAAATGAGAGAAAATAGGGATCCGGGGGGGGGGGGGCCATCTGTAAAAGAGCTATGTGCAGCAATGGGCTCCAAAGACCTTAGGGTTCAGCCCATTACGACTTCCAAAATGCTAAGGTTCCAAAATTCAAAGGTTGTGTCCAATCGTCAAAAGCTTAGGAAATTGGATGCTTTGTGTGTGTCCCAAAAATTCTTCCCAAGTCCTACAAAGGAGGGGGCGAGCCCAAGTAGGAGGGGATGAGAGAGAAACTCTCTCTCTCTCTCTCTCTCTCTCTCTCTCTCTCTCTCTCTCTCTCTCTCTCTCTCTCTCTCACACACACACACACACACACACACACACACACACAAGCTCCCTTTACACAAAGGGAATGAGGGACACATGTCATCTCCCTAGGCCAGATGCCCACAAGGTGTACTCACATCTTGGATGGCCATGGAGGTGGACCAATGAGAATTAAGCTAGAGTAAATCTAAATTAGAAGACAAATGGACAGTCTCCCAAGGGGTCCAATGAGCATTCAACATCCCAATGGCTTGGCTGATTCCTATTGGCCAGGAGGCAAAGGGGTCAAATGAGAGTTTAGTTGAATTAATTAATTACCTAAATCTCTCACAAAAGGGGAAAGGGGGACACATGTCAGAAGACTATCACTTATGCTACTTAACTTTCATTGGCTAAGCTGGGAGAGGTCCAATGAGGTGCTAGCAAGAGCAAATAGCAAGAGGGGTCGACCACGAGAGAGAGGGGGCTGATTTTTCAAAGGCAATTATCCAAACACACTCACACAAGCTCATGTGTAGATTAAGAAGACTCTCTCTCTCTCTCTTCTCAAGCTTTAATGGAAAGCTTATCACCTACTCCAATCTTGTGAGAAGGGATGCCTACACCAACAACTCTTGGCTTTGTGATGCAAATCCAACCAAGAGCCAAGCTTCAATGCATGCTCATCTCCTCTACCATGATAATTACTAAGCTAATCTATGCTAATATGAGTGATTATGTGAGGAGATGTACATCTTTCTCGTAAGACTACTCCTTCCTCTCAATCTACTCTCATACCCCGCTAGCTCTCACCATCTTCGAAGGTGTGTGAGGTCTTGGGTCTCAGACCATGAGGGAATTGATTTTGTGTTTGATAAGTTTTTTGCTTAGTGCTTGAAGTTTCCATCTTCATTGCACTAGCTAGTATTGAAGGAACACAAAGAATTGTATTGTAAAATGTATCTCTTGATGGGAGAAACCATAATACAAAGCCTTTTGGAGGGGGGACCTGCTCCATGCAAATCCGGTCCTCAACTATTATCAATTGCTTAATTTCTCTCTCTTTTGAAGTATTGTTCATGCTATCTAACTAGGTGTTATACTTTTTGTTGCTCTCTCCACCCAAGCACTCTTGTTATTCTCCTTAGGAATCTATTCTAATGAAATGCTCACTAAGTTCATGCTATTTTCCACTACACACAAGTTACTAGACCATTAAATGTTTGATGCTTTGAAGGTAATCACCAAATTATCTACCAGCTTTTGATATGCATCACATGTCCCCATATATCTGAGCCATTTGGCAGTAGATTTCTTTTTATTATCATAACACGTACATTGGCTCGATATTGTCGTCTCTTATATTGCTTACTCCTCTCATTCAATTTTCAATTACGACCTTCCTCCAGTGAAGAGTCACTAGATGAATTGCTACTCGTGTCTTCTCCTCTCTCGGATAGATTGTCATCTGGGCTACCACTGGGCCTTGAATCGTTTGTACCCACATTTGTACCAAGATTTAACTCAAATTCTTCGTCCTCAGAGTCAATTTCAATTGATGATTCTGACTTTGAATCGTGTGGACTATAGTCTTTTGATACGCTATTGATTCCAACATTAGTCAAGCCTTCATCTGGTAGGTCATCAGAAGCTATATGCATTGCTTGGTTTTTAGACCAGTCATGCACCGTTTTTGCTTCCCTCATGAAAGTACGTCCTAATATCATCTCAGAGGACATAGTGTGCTTGGAAAGTCCATAACAATGAAGGTATGACTTATTTTGTGTCCAAGGACCTTGATATTGAGATCTTCAAGCATCCCAATAGGTTTAACAATAGTCCCATTGGCTATCTCTACCACTATGTTTGTAGTCCCAACGAGAGGTCTACCCATAGATTCCCAACAATTTTTAGTTACAATGCAGTTACAATGCTAACCCGAGTGCCACCATCAAGGATTCCCTTCACAGTTAATCCCTTGGTAGTGATTGGTATGGTCACATTGGATTCATCGCCTTTAAAGTATTGTCCCAACTTGTTAGCACATATTTCAACAACAGATGTGGATCTAAATGTTCCTCCTCTATTGGCACCTCCCTAGCTCCATCCATCTGTGAAAATTGTGGTAGCCCGACTTTCAATTCTCCATTGAGGAAAGCTTGAAGAGCTAAGAATAGCTCGGGGTCTCCATATAGTTTAGACATGATGGTGGTTTTGACTTCCAAATCCATGAAATCCATCAATTTTGCAATATTTAACAGCACTTTTTGGGTTTTAGTCCCTTGACGTAGGGAAGATGGGATCTCCATTTCTTCGATAGGTTCAGGTAATCCCTTTGTAACATTCTCTCCAAGAAGAAGGGAGTACACTCACTTCCCAATGACTTAAAGACACTTTCTTCTTGGATGACACTAGGTATGGCTAGTGATCTATGGTCTTTGTGGGATTGATTTTGCATAAGGAACATTGTGTCTATAATCTAGATCTGCGTAGGTGTTGGCTCTAGATCCTTTGGTCCTATTCTACCAAACTCATTAATTGCTTGACTCACTTGATCTCCTCTACAGGGTTTGAGTAAGTTCCTATCTTCTTCTTGGGTTCCTTAGGTCTTGGCCATTGTGGCTCATGATGATCTTCCTTGTTTGTTTCTTTCCTAGTGACCGTTTAGTATCCATGGTCTCCTTGGAATCAAAATCCTCTTCAGCATCGTTCATATATATGGGGTCGTCACCCATCCCTATATCAGTCTCTAAATTGGGGCCTGACTTTGCTGCTTTTTGCGATCTCTTCCTTCATGTTTTTTTCTTCTTCTGAGATTGGGCCATTGATGTTGTGTCTCTTTCTTCAAGAATATAATTTTGGTTTTGAAGCATCGATCGTGTAAGTACATTTACTGGTACCACAGGTGTATTTTGTGATGGCTCCTTGGTAACCTCAATTAAGTTCAATGGCGTGATCTTTGGTGCATTTGGATTATTAGGACATTGGGCAATCAAATGATCTATGCCACATCGATTACACATGAGTATCGGCACTGTACTTGTACTCGCTTGATTGGTTTGCATTAGTGTGGCATTCTTTTGTAGTCTAATAGGACACTCGGCTACAGGATGTGGACCCCAACACTCGTAGCATTGAAGAGGTGGTCTGTTGACAGTGAAATTGATATTTTGGCCTCTTGCTGCAAGAGCAGCTACTTGATAGACATGTTTGGCTTGTCTCCAATAGTCCTCCATGTAGTATTATGGACTTTTCTCAAGTGCGTGAATCGCATTGGCAATATTAGGGTCTAACTCATCCTCGCAATCCACATAAGCAATAGATGACTCACAACCCACTTGATTCACAGAAGTAAGTCTTGGATGTGGGGTTTGCGGTCCTAGCATTGGAGGTGGTAATGGTGTTGTTTGAGCAACATTTTGGGCCCTAGGAACCATGTGTTGTGACGGTTGTTCAAGAGGCAGGGCCGGCATCAATACAGACACTCAAGGTGTGTCTGTCCATGCTAAGGTTGGTCTATTGGCCATCTTTCGTTTAAATACTATGTAATCCTTGGATTGATGACCATACCTCCCACATGCATTGAAATTCCCATTAAATTTTACTCTAAATGTAGGGCATTCACTAAAACTATGTGGATCATAGCAAACTGAGCACCATTGTTGTTCCCTTTTGGGACACATATGATTGTTTTATGGAGCTTGATTGTCTCTAAGACTTTCTTGAATGGCCTTGGTGAGATCTACTAAAGTCATCTCAGATATCTTTGTCTCTTTAGCAATAGGTTTTATGGTCATTGGTTCATGCCCCGATGCTTGCGAGCTAGTAGATCTAGGCTCAATAGACACTCTTTCTCCTCGAATCATTAAATTGTCTTGGATCGCACTAGTGGTGATTGCTTCCCAAGTGGTGATACCTCTAATGACTAGGCCATTGTAGATATCCTCATGTTGTAGTCCCCAAATGAATCTATCATGCAATTGGGAGTAGGACAAATCATTTTCTCTTCCACCCTTAGGGTCCTATACCAATCCCCAGCCTTCCCACTCAAGGTCATGCTTAAAGCATTACTCTTATGCAGCTCATTGTGTTCTCCTAGGGAATCACATATTTGTTCAAATACTTCAATATTCTTTCTCACATTCCCGTCTGCACAAGATTTTTGTGTGGGCTTGGCTATTTGTACTGCCTTACTTCTAGGCTCTCTATCCAGCATGTTATACATATTTTCAGCCATAGATCGATCGATAGCTTAAGCAAATGTTTCCAAGTCACCCAAATGAGCAGGTATAGTGGCAACAGGCACTCTTGGGACTACATGTGGAATGGGGTTGGCATCGGGTTAGGCATACGGGTGATCCTCGGGTCCCAAGCTGGGTACGATGTTGCACCAATGTAGCAGAGGTGGGATGTGACATGCTAATGCTAGCTGGTATAGTCCCATTGAAATAAGGGCTTGGATGTTGTGGTCATGGAGCATAAGTTGTTGAAACAATGGGAGGGGTAGGAGCTACATGAGCACGAGGATCCATAGGTGCATGTGATTGATACACACTTATAGGTACTGTTGTAGGCATTGGGCCACCATGTAGCGGTGCTTTACTAATTAAAAGAGGTCCATGGCGTGTTTTTGGTCATGCCCATCACTGGGGGTAGGCATGGTAGCCTTGGTGTCATCAAGAGAAAGATGAGCTAAACTTGAAAAGATAAAACTATCACTTGTGATCTCGGATTGTACTGAGGACCGTGGTGAGACAACATATGGAGGATACATCGGTCTTACCGAGGGAGTCTCCATTTGTGATAAAGCTGGTTGCTAAGCCTTTTCTGTATCCAAGAATCTCACGAGACCTGTTGAAGACATGTGATTCTCTTTGTTCTACCTCTCTAGATCAATAACCCTATGGATGACATCACAAACTCTTTGTTGTTGCTCATTTATGCTAGTAGCACCCGATGTGGATTGTAAGACATCTAACCAGCCCACGTGATAGGTCTGACATGTGTACAGGTCGGTTAAAGTTTCCATTTGTAGTTCATACTCCCAATTTTCATTTAGAAATGCTCCATCTAGGATTTAGGTGCTAGGGGTGTCCATTGAACTAGATGCAATGTGGCTCTCTATGGTTTGACCCTTGGTGGTGGTTGCTAATTTAGGAGCATTCAATTGCTCGACTAACATGGATGTTGACATAGGGGCCTTCGCCTTTATCTCTCTCCATTGCTCTACCTTGCATAAGCTTTTGATTTCATTTTCCCTAGCTGCAAGGATATATCACTCAACCTCTTGCACTTCGACATTGCTTCTACCATCAGGTAATATAACCTCAGAGGGGAATAGCTCTGAAGAGTCAAGGAGTGCAGTGAATGGAGTATTCACATACACACTCTCCAAGGGCATGGGGTCTACATTGGTCACAAATGGTGAATTTACTTCCCCACCCCCTTCATTTACATCGCTAGCTCCAAGTTCAAAGCGAGTTGCTCTACCAAAAGTCTCTCGGTCCGGACATGGGTCCTAAGTGGTACTACCTTGGGTTCCCGCTGAGGGCCTAGAGCCTAATGTGGAGGAATAATGGGTGTCCACGTAAACGGAGACACTCTCTCTATGATCATCCTCTAGCAGATGACCAGAGCGTAGGTGCATGTAACATCAACACCCTAGAAGTGTTGGTGAGTGCTGACGAAGGCCGCTCACCTAGTTTTTTGTGTGTTTTTCAACCCAAATTCACTCTCAAATTTTTATTTTTTTGTCCTTTTTTCTGACCAAGCCTTGAAATATGGCGTGTGATAGCTCAAAACGAGCATCTTGGTCAGAGAGACGTGCCATGCTTTATAGCCCCCAATGCGATTACTTAAGGCCCTCAAAATCCTAAAAACAATATTTTTCTAATCGGGAAGAAGGCTAAAATTCCAGGCTTGCAGCTCTATCAGAACTGGATACAGCTAACAGAACTAGCTACACACCACAACAATAACAAAACTAACAACATTACACGTTGCACACTGCAACACTAACAAGCTTCTCAACATTGTCCACTGCAAAAAACGTGCACATTATAGAGCTACTAACACTAACAGGCATGCCAAAAAACCTGCACATTATAGAGCTTAACATATCTAACAAAACCTGCACAAAGTTGCACCTTGCAGCACTAACATTGGTACAGCCAAACTGTGTCGGTCTATGGAAGTGCAAGAAGTCGAGGCATGTCAGTTTGAAGGCAAATGGCAAAGACCTTGAGTAGATATTTGATGGAGCCAGGAGCCAGGTACACCGAGTTGGGGCAGTTTCTAGTCAAAACTGTAGGTGTTTTTTTGCTATCACAGGTGGCAGGAGCATATGCTTATATCACAAGGTTGGGAACTAGGCAAGGGCTGCTGGATGTAGGTGCCATCAAGTTTATGCTATGAGACTCAGAGCTAGATGCCTGCAAGAGACACTATTTGCCAGGGTATGTATGCTATAACATGTCCATTGAGGGCTCAGTTGCAAGTGAGTGCAGCTCAAGTTTCATGACGGTCGTAGTACTCTCAACGGGGTTCTTTTACCCAAGGGCCACAGATATCCGGGATTCTTTTCATTGGCCGACCAATGGTGATGGATCTTGCGAGAAGCATACTCTAGACCAATGATTATCAAGGGTCAATGTTGGAGTACAGCTCAAGGTGGCAGCCGGGCGCGTGGGAATCCATGCCAATTTCGATATTTTGTAAAAGCTAAAGGTGAAGCCTGGAATTTTAAAAAAAAAACGGGCAGGTAGTTTCGCATGGGGAAAAGGTGGCCAGCCGAGTGGAGGGCGAACAAGTGGAGGGCGACACTTGGAGAGTGCATGCGGAGAGGTGGGTCGCCACTGAGAGTTGCCAAAAGGCGGCACTGCAGGGGAACACAAAAGGAGGGTGACCAATAGCGAGGTCGCTATAGGCCAGGGCTGCAGGAGCCACGGGGTGGCGCAGTTGAATATTAGACAGGGGAGCCACTCGGTTGGCCGACTGCTGAGAGGGGCTACCGGAGGGTGGTGACACCATCGAGGGAATCCGCCCCTGAGAAGGAGGAGGTGACGGGTTTGCAGAGCCCGGAAGCTGCAAGGGTTGGCGAGGGCTGCAAGAGGGCCGCCAAGGGCCGCGAGGAAGGCGAGGAAACAATTGGAAGGGTCTGAGCGCTGCTAAGGAGGGCTGGCCTGAGGGGCCGCCAGTGAAGAAGGTGGCTACCGGTGGGTGGAGAGGAAGACCGCCAAGAGGACTGGCAGAGGAAGGAGCTCCATTGGGGGCGCTACACATAGAGGAGGCCGAAAAGGGGTTGGTTATCTCAAGAGGGTGGCCATAGGACAGACATTGGCTCCCATAGAGTAAAATCACCTTGAAAACAGTCGGGAGCTATCAAGGCCTGTTGAAGGCATGGCCTACTCGAGGATGGCGTGAGACGGGTTCATCGGATCCTATAAAATAAGGGTGGTTTCTCGCTTTTGAGGAGACTCATCTAGTCGGATTTTCATAGTTTCCCTACTACTCTTGGTGCAAATGTTATACCATGTTCTCTTCTGTTCTCATGACTATGCGGGTGTGTCGATTGTGTGTGTTCTATATATGATTGAGGTACTTGCTTTGAGGATACAAGTTAGTAGGAAAGCTCGAGTTTGTTCGACCAATGATCCTGAGGTGTCTGAGGGCATCGGGGTTGATTATATGTGATTAAATGGTGTTATTCTCCCAAGTCAAGATAACAGAGTGCGTGCTTTGTGGTCGAGTGTATGTAATTAGGAATGATTGGGCTCGGCTTTGGGCATTAGTTGTCTGCAGATTGTGTATCTGGATGTGTGTTTGCTAGGGGATAGGGGTGATGTGAGATCACTGAGCTATATAGAGGCATCGAGTTTATGTACTGGTGGTTTTCCCATTTCCCCCTTTCCAACGTATCTAACCAAAACTCAAAAAAAACAAAAAGGATAGAATTGAATGGCTTCACGAGGCAGCATTGAGTGCTCCTCAGGCGTGGTGCAGGGCAACCCCCGATAACGGTGCCAAAAACGTGCGCTTCTATTGCACATGTCGGAGGCTGAGGACTTGCCAAACATTTTGTGTGAGCCACGAATGGCTACAAGCACACAACCACACTATTTTAGTAAGCTCAAAGGGGCAATGGTGTGTCACTCATCGCGTGTGTCACTCACCACTCAAGCTTGCCATCATGAAGGATCTCATGCTGCAAAGAAAAGGGAGCCGCCACCACCATGCTCAACTGCTTCATCGTCACCGATGCCGCCGCAATGCTCTCTCTCTCTCTCTCTCTCTCTCTCTCTCTCTCTCTCTCTCTCTCTCTCTCTCTCTCTCTCTCTCTCTCTCTCTCTCTCAAGCGTCTGCACACACACACACACACTCGTGAGCACACGATGGAGAAGAAGGTAGAGGCAGAGCAAGAGAATTTCTTTAGCATGCAAGAATGAGGATTTTAGGTCAAAATGGACAAACTTTAAGCTTAGAAATAACCCATGAGTAGGCAACTATCAAGGGTTAATGCATGAGGCTGATTGGTTTGCCCCTTTGAACAAACAATGGAATAAACGATGGTCGGAAGCTCGATGGGTTGAGGTCACAGAGAAAATTTGGAATCCCCAGTGGCCTCATTTTATGAAGTTATTTCTATGGAAGTTGTTGTCGGGGGATTTTTTGACAGTCATCAAGATTCAGGCACGTGGTATCGGGTCTGATAGATGTTTAGGGTGCAGATTGGATAGCAAAGACCTTGCCCACCTTTTCAGTGATTAGAGGCCTGGCAGAGGAAAGGTGTGAAAATGGATACAAAGAACATGGAAGATAGGGTTTCTCATATGTGCCTTGGTGGGAAGCAATTTCAAAGTCCTACACTTCTAATTTGTACTCAAATTATCAAATATTGTTTCTTCGTGACATCTGGAAGGCCAGGAGCTGACGTGTATTTGATGGCGACCTCCCTGTGGCTAGCTTCTCAGAGATTGTCCAAGAGAGTAAGGTGATAATATATGTGATAGGTAAAAGGCAAAACTTGGATGATTGGCTTAGGGCGACCCTCGCCATCCTATCAAGCCTCAATGTGTAAAGGACTAGGCTTATGGTAATAGTATGTTACTAGGTACTTCTAACTAGGCTCTAATGTAACCATATGCCCCTCAAGGTTCGGCATGAGCTTGAGGCTGATTTGTATATTTCTTGGTGGGATTCTAATACAATCACTCACAATTGTGACTTTTGCACCAAAAAAAAAAGCATTCATCACATGTTCTTCAAGGCAATAAACATCCTTACCATGTCTACTAATGCATGTTATGCATATCTTAGGTAAATGGCATGTTTTTTTTTTCAAAACTCACAATCATGAGTGGATGATATTACATCAGCTAAAAGGGGGGCCACCCCACGGCAAAGGTATAACACTTGGCTGGACAAGGAGCAGACACTTACCCATGTGGTTCAGATATTGTGGTAGACACAACCTTATTCCACTCTTCAAAGTTCCTCCATTTCTCATTGGCTATAATCGCTTCCTTGATTTCTCGAATAATCTCCATTAACCTAGCTATTTCTAGGACATCCTCAAATAGTCAACAATTCCTGGCCTTCTAGACGTTTTTGAAGTAACAGAACCTGACAATTTGAGTACTAATTTGCAATGGTTGGCTCTTGAACACCTTCCCACCCATGAAGAGATAGTTATTGAAGAACCCAATCTTCCATGTCTTTTGAACGCACTTGCATATCTTTTCTTCCAGGCATTCCTTTAAAAGGTGGGGGAGGTTTTCACTTGTTGACCTGCATTGTGGGCATCTATCTAGACCAATACCTCTAGCTAGGACCTTTGCCCTAGTTGGCAAGGCCCCCCAGAGTATCTTCCATATAAAGACCTTCATTCCAAGTGCGACCTGCATTGCGGGTGTCTATATGGACCAATATCTCTAGCTAGGACCTTTACCCCAATCGGCAAGGCCCCCCAAAGTACCTTCCAAATAAAGACCTTCATTCCAAGCAACCATTGTGGGCACCAGATGTTCTTTACAATTGTCACCCATCTTGTCTCCGGCCATTGCTTGCCCCGCTACCTATTCAAGGGGAAGAACCAATCCAGTGAGACCATGAAGATGTTGTATACATCCTTGGTGTGTAGTTTTTGGAAGTGTCTGTCTATGGGCCACCGCCATGCTTTCCATTCAAACCCAGACTCGTAGGTCGGAAGACAGCAATTGTCAAGCTGTTCTAAGACTTTGTTTACCAGCAATCTTTAAGTCCCATTGAGATGGAATTGCGAGGCGAGTTGGTCCAACCCTTTCCAGTCTCACTACTATTGTAGTCCTAGACCTAGCCCAGGCGTTGGAGTCCTTTGTTGTTCATCTTTCTAGCCACCTCTCTACAAGTAGTGTTCAACAAGATGCTTCCCACCTTAGAGAGCCAAGGGGACCAATGAGACATCGAGTTGTGAAATTACCTAGTTACCTCTCCCCATTCCAATGCCTCTGCTGCTTTGTTGCACTTTTGAGCTAGCTCGCCCGTTAAGCCCCCAAGTTTTAGGTTAGTCCACCGAGTAACTTGTTGTGTAGCTCTAGCCCTTTCCCCTGGCCCCCTTGCCAGCACAGTTTGGCATTGTCCATCATGGACTTTGTCATAACATCTCAGGCTTTGTCTTGCTTTGTAATTGCAACCACAAACTTGGCACATTGGGCCTCTGTGTGAGTACTAGTGTTGAGAATTCCGATACCGCCTTTCTCTATTGATATCAATATGGCCTCCCAACTTGCCCACCACCATGGCAGTGAGTCTTTATTGTTGTTTTTCCTGAGAAATCTTTTCACCGGTTTTAAGAACTCCTTCTAGTTGCATTTGGCTATCTTAAGCAGCGGGCCACTAAATGCTATATAAGGGAGCATAAAAGAGTTGATCAGTTTCAATCTACTCAAGAAAGGGAGAAGCACATACTCCCACCTATGGAAATTTCTCCTTATCTTATCCATCACCCATGAGAATCTTTGCTTGTGGGTTATATATCCACCCCTTGAGGGGTTCCCAGGTGCCTAAAAACCGTCCTTTTGGACAAAATTTGTTTGTTCCATAGTGTTGGGTCAAACGAGTCATCTTCTAAGAGGGAGATCAATCTAGATTTTTCATTATTTCAATTCAACCCTGATGCAATGGCATACGTTTGCACAATCTCTAGAGCCTTCCTTATCACCTCCGGACAAGATTTGAGGAAGAGCAGGGAATCATCCACAAAGAGCTTAGCCAATAGTTGGTCGTTATTGGGAAGGGATAGCCCTTGAATCTCCCTCTTGAAGCACTATCTTCAAGCATTTTCACCAAGGAGATCCAATGGCAAACAATAGAGGAGCTAGAGGGCAGCCTTGCTTGATTGATCTTTCTACTTCAAAAGCCCTGACAATCTGCTCATTGAGGAACAAAAGCATGTTTTTTATTTAATTTATTGGAGTAATTGGCACAAATCAAAAGAAGGATGATATATATATATATCTCTATATACTAAGATTATGGAGGAAGGGATTCTGGGAAGGAAGGAGGCCATGTGGCAAGAAATTCTAGCTTCGGCTTCCCTCTAAATGGAATCCCTCCTCCACTTTCCACCATATGTGTTGGACTTTAAAATTTTGTCTTAGATCAAATAGCCATTTTATTGGATTTATTTAGTAGAGGTACCGACTTCAAGATTAGAACTTGTTAGAGTCAACTACATGGTGGACCTTGAATAGAAACATAGCCCTCTAAATACATAACTTCTCTCTCTCTCTCTCTCTCTCTCTCTCTCTCTCTCTCTCTCTCTCTCTCTCTCTCTCTCTCTCTCTCTCTCTCTCTCTCTCTCGGTGATTATATTGATGTTGCCCTCACTAGCAAAAGTGTAATTTTCATGAGGTTTCAATGACGACTGAGTCTTCATGATCTTCATATAACTTATGCTTCAACTTCTCCACTTGTGCTACCTTTCCCAAGGCAAAGGATGTGGCACAAGCAGAGCAAAAGGCATTGGGAGCCAAAGCAAAGCCTACGGCACCGGTTTCCCCAAGGGAAAGTAAAGGGCTTTTGAACTAGAGTGTGACGGTCACAAAACACGTGCAGGGAAGAAGCTTGTCGTAGCCAAGGAAGGTGATAAGAAGAAGAAGAAGAAGGTGCGACGAGCTAAGAGATCATCTACAAAATCTACATCTTCAAGTTTCTAAAGCACGTGCATCTAGAGATTGGCATCTCCTCTCTTTAAATGCAATCATGTACACTTGCACCTTGAAAGCATAGGTGGAATTACACAAGATGATGATATGGGCAAAAGAATTCACAAAGATGCAACTACATATGCTTGCACCTTGGTTGACATGTATGCCAGATGTGGTGCACTTCATAAAGCACAAAAAATGCTTGAGGAGCATCCTTTACGGGATGTTGCCTCTTAAAATGCATTGATTGCGGAGATATCCCCAACTTAGGCATGGCCAAGAAGCTATGGGTTGTTTTCAATGGATGCGAAGTGAGGGTTTCTCTCTAGATGCAATCACATATGCTTGCTTTGAAGGTTAGGGTCAGCTAAGGTTAGGAAGTGGATGGGCTATTTTCAGCAGATGGAGAGAGAGTGCATCTCTCCAAATTCAATCACATACACTTGAACCTTGAAGGCATGTGGCATTACACAAGATGCTGATGTAGGCAAAAGAATTCACGGTCAGCCAGGGGTTGTTGAAAGAAAATGTCGTGCTTGGCACTGCCTTGGTCGACATGTATGCCAAATGTGGTGCACTTCATAAAGCATGATAGTGAGTATGTATGTGAAGTGCGGTGCAGTCCTCAACAAGCTTTATGTCTGCAATGTTGCCTCATGGATTGCATTGATTGCAGGATATATCCAACAAGTTAGGGTCATGAAGCTCTAGGCTGTTTTGAACGGATGCAGAGAGAGGACAGCTAACCAAATGCAATCACATTCATTTTCACCTTGAAGTCTTGTGGCATTACACAAGATGCTGATATGGGCAAAATAATTCTCAATAATATTGTTAGTCAGGGGTTGTTGAAAGAAAACATCATGCTTGGCACTGCCTTGGTTGACATGTATGCCAATGTAGTGCACTTCATAAAGCACGTTATCTAGTATGTATATCAAGTGCGATGTGGTCCTCGACAAGCTTCATGTTTACAATATTGTCTCATGGAATGCATTGATTGCAGGGTATGTCCAACGATGTCAAGGTCAGGAAGCTCTGCTTTGTTTTGAGTAGATGCAGAGAGAGGGTATCTCTCCAAATGCAATCATGTACACTTGCACCTTGAAGACATGTGACATTACACAAGATACTGATATGGGCAAAATAATTCACAATGATATTGTTATTTAGGGGTTGTTGAAAGAAAACATCATGCTTGGCATTGCCTTGGTCGACATGCATGCCAATATGGCAATGATTATATAAGAGTTATGCTAACATGGGCTATGTTAACATGGGTAAGTAGATTCATGACGGGATCACTATAGGGTTTCTTGGGGTTCTATGTGTGCACATGAGTGAGATTGAGAAAAAGTATAGGTTTTGGCCATTTGAAACCATTGCTAAGAGCGAACAAGACCCACCGTAGGCAGGTCACTCGAGCTCATCTTTGCAAAAGGAAATTAGCTTTGGACACACCATCTCAACATGAATTTGTTTGCAAGCATATGATGATTACATTGTAGCACTTAGTTTGGCCCCTCTTAATACAACCTCTCCCGTGTTGGGCATATCCTACAATAATGCATTCTAATAGATAACATCCTAAACATAAAGATCATCAATGTGAATGCACCATAGGTAGAAACGTAAACCAAAGCATTGCTAAGCAAAAGGGTGTAAACCAAAGCATTGCTAAGAAAAAGTTGATTTCCAAGAGCCCTGGATTGCAATCACATGATCCATTAGTTTGGCCACGTACGATTCTCACATAGAGCACATGCTTTCAAGATGCAAGCCAAGGTGATTGCATTTGGAGAAAAGCCTTTGCTTTGTATCCTATGTAAAAACCCGAGAGTTTTTGTGCCGTGCCCGTGCTAATACGTGCCTTGCAATGAGCACATTATAAGGAGGGAGATGCATGGATTCACACATACAACTCTTGCCCTGATCTCATTGTGTCAGCTTCATGTCCATTGTAGATTTAGTCCAACCTACAATACCTAAAGTGAGATTGTTAGCAATAGCAAAGAGAAAAATAAACAAGGTCGAGTCACAAAGGCCTACTAAAGATAAGGCCCATCGTCAGGGGGGATGAGAGTTATGGGGAGCGAGTATGAATGAGTGCTTACAATCACATGTCATTTTTTTGTATTTTAACATAAAATACAATCACATGTCATTTTTTGTATTTTAACATAAAATTTTATTGTCCATTACACATATAATCACATATGGCTTATATGTTACGGAGGGCCGCCCCACTTAAACAACAAATTGGAAGGCTCACGTTGGCATTTCTAAAACAAAATAAAATCAAAAGCAAGTAAAATAAATAAAGGGACTCTTTACCAAACTGGGAAAACAATTAATGTTTTCATGGGCAAAGGTAGGTCTAATAGGCATAAGATATAATAAAGTTTAAAAAATTGGTAATTATCACATTTTGTGAAAAAATTATATGCAATAAAAACATTAAAGAGACCCATTGTTAAATTAAAACAAAGAAAATTTTAACGTTTTCATAGGAAAAGGTAGGTCAAATAGGCATAGGATATAATAAAATCAAAAATTTGATAATTCTCACATTTTGTGTAAAAATTATATGTAATAAAAACAATAAAATAAAAAGATATATTAAAAATTTAAACAAATGAATATGTTAACGCTTTTTTGTAAGAAAAGATAGATTTAATAAGCATAGAAAATTAATAAAACAATATAGTGAGGTGAAATTTTTTGAAGTCCTTAAATGAAAGGATTGTTTATCAATTCTTCACATCATGGGATCAAACTCTCTCTTTCTATTCTCATTAGATTGAATCTTCGTAGATCCCACTTCAACTTAGCAATTCAAACTCAGCATGTCTCAAATAAGAACCATGCAATGAGCGACCTCGACCTCATGACCTCACCAAGTGAGAGAGAAATATTTGGGCTAAGCCACTCCACTTGCAAGCTATTAGGTGCGTGCAATGTGAGCACAAATACATTAAAAAAAAGCAATCTTCTTCTCGTAATTCTGTGACATAGCCTCTCCTGCCAACCCTCGGGTCACTCTTCCGCCTCCAACTGGCTAGTTGTCCACCATTTTTTACCTCCTTCTGACTTTGCTTGTCATTTCCTCCCTTCAACAAAGCGACATCTTATTTAGACTCTTACTAAAAGAATCAACCCAAAAACGTATCACATAGTCCTTATCTTTTGTTCTCAAAAGTCTTTTTCAAGCATGCCTAAAAAGTGAATGTAGGCTTTAGAGAATAGCATTTGAAAGACTAAGACTTTTAAAGCTCTTAGGACACTTGTTTAGCAAAGAAATTTGAACTACCTTGACCCTTGGGGTGCTAAGGCTTTAGAGGCCAAACAAAGCCGATTTTAAGAGATAACATTTTGGACTCCAGGAAGATCAACCATGAATATGTTGGGCATATCCCTTTATTCTTAAAAAAGTTGCTTCATATTCTCTAAAAGCAAACTTCTTGAGTTTGAAATCCTTCTAAATGCATTTGGACTTTTGGTGCATGTCCATGTGTGTGAGCTATTTTTTTCAATAAACATGAATTTATGATGCTGAAAATATTACGTGGAAGAAACAGTTTTCTAAATAAAGGATATCTCACAGGTGTTCATAGTGCACCTAGAACATTGTGGCATCAAGAATCCATCATGAGAAACTTCAAAGACCATCATCACCATCAAATCACATGTGGCATGCATGTTAAAAAAAATCATTGCCAAGCATGGTGTTTTCTTCTACAAGTGTTTAGTCTAACCATCTCATTATAAATTTGTTTACTCATGTTAGCTTATTGCACATTGTCACATGTCTTTGATATGTAATTAGTTATAGTTGCTTACTCGTGGAAAGTTGCCCTCACTTTGCCTTCGTGAAAAACATTTCATAGAGACGTCACCCCTCCCTTCATGGGCATACCTTCCAAAAAAATCTTTTTACTCTATTAAGGCAAGCCTCTTTCAGGCCATGCCACATGGATGCAAATAGAGAAGGCAGGGAGAGGCCAAACGTAGTGAAGGTGGTGGTGAGCTCGTAGTTGATGTGAGGCGCCTCTACCATGCAACACAATGGAAGGCGAAGAGACTACTTGACTTGAGAGGTGAATATGCTCCTTTGCTATGCATCTCGCTTGGGGGGCGAGAGAGAGAGGGTTGTCTTTTTGTGGCCATCATTGTAAGTCTGAGTTGTGAGGTTCATAGTTTGCAAATGATGCATGTTTCACGTGCTGCTGCAAGCAATGAAAGTGGCCTCCATGGTTGAAGAGCTCAGTTGATGCAAGCATGGGGAGTAGGTGGCATCAATAGACGTAAGGCTGGTGCAGGTCACGGACAATGGCATGCAAGAGTTGTTGAAAACGGGGTTGCTACACAGACAAATGAATAGAGCTGAAGTTTTGGCGAGCAGCTAGGTGGATGCCATGGCCGCACTATTTGTGGACGATCACAGGAAGCACGAGGTGTGGGATAGACAAGCTGGGGGCACAAGCTATGGGGGCATAGACAGGGTAGCTGAAGGAGTAGTAGGGACCATTTGGTGGTGGAGTTGGGAAAGTGGCAGTAAAGAGGAGGATAGAACACATTCACGAAAAAAGAAAAAAATTACAAATTCAAGTCATGTTCGAGGCAAACCATGCCATCTCCTCAATAACCATGGGTACATTCGCTAATAGGGGAGTCACCCCACGACACATAGTAAGCGACCTCTACTTTAGCAATGACCGACCATTGCGGCATCAAAATCCCTATTCCACTTGTCAGAGTTCATGTGTTTCCCTATGGCAACAAACACTTCCCTGTTTTTTTGTATGTTCTAGACAATCTAGCCATTTTCAGGTCACTCTTAAACACTTGAGAATTCCTTGCCTTCCACACTTGTGGGCAGAATGCATAGCCACATCTACAGATTAGAAATTTTAATCTTTTTCTTGGTCCAAACTCATAATAGTGAGTGAATGTATTAAAATCCCCATAAAATTTACATTGCCTCACTCTGGAGTGGAGAGAGTTAACAAGGTATTTTCACAACTTACTGGTCCCCTTGGCTATCTAAGGTGGGAAGCATCTCTCTCAACCCATTTTGGAGGGAAGCTACCAAAAATATTAATGACAAAGGTATCCGATGTCTGGGCCAATTGTGGGATGTCAGAACATCCATTGGAGGGGAACAAACCAATTCACTCTCTAGTATAACCTCAGTAGAATGGAGAGACTATTGATCAGCAGATCCCTTGAACAATTGGATAGTTGGTACCTCACAGTATGTAAATCTAAGTTCAAGTTGAAAGCATGGTAGTGGCCTAAGAACAGACGGTTCCTAAAAATTTGAAATCGATATCTGAAGAAGTTTACCACATTTGTATGTCTTTAACGGATTGGTTCTCCCCACCATTCAACAAGCAGAGGGGCAAGCATTGGCTAGAGTCTAGATGGGAGGCAGTCACAAAGAACATCTGGTGCCCTCAATGGCCGCATGACATAAAATTCTTTCTAAAGAAGGTTATATGAAGAGCCTTACCAATTGGGGTGAAGTTTGTAGCCAGGGGGATTGGCTTGGATAGATGCTAGCATTACAGAACGGCTAGTGAAGACCTCCCTCACCTATTCAAGGAGTGCCCGGGGATTTGCGTCCTTGCACGAAAGATTTGCAAATGGGTTCGAAAGACCTGAAGATAGGATTCTTCAAGAACTATCTATTCCTGAGAGGGAAGGTGTTTAAGAGCAAGTACTGCTGATAGTAATGCAAATTATTAGATTATGTTACTTTAAACAAGTTTGGAAGGCTAGGAATGGTCTGGTCTTTGAAAAGGCCATGGAACAACCAGATTCATAAAGATAATACAGAAAAGCAGAGGGGCAATTATTGCCATTGGGAAAAGGAAGAACTCAGATGAGTAGAACATGGTTAAGGGTGTGGGCCCTGTCTTTTTCACAGGGTGGCTCCCCTATATGCCATTGTATCTATGGTCTTTTAAAAATGCCATCCCTCCGTACAAGAATGGCAAAAGTTTGTAATTTTTTGGATACCTCAATATAATCTACTCACCACTGTGAGTTTTGCACACACAAAAAAACATTGCCTCAAGCTCGTGAGTCGAGCCTTGACGGATTGCTCAATACATCAAGAAAATACAAAGTGCTTGGAAAATCATATTCCCTTAAACATCATCAGCAATCATAACAATGAGTATTACATTATTCCACTCGTTCGAGTTCTTCCTTTTCCCAATGGCCACAATTGTTTCCCTGCTTTCTTGGATAATCTAAGAGTTCCTTATCAAAAATCCAGTTCCTAGTCTTTTAGGCGTGCTTAAAGTAGTAGAACCTAATGGCTTGTGTACAAACCAGTAGTGCCTGGATTTTAAACACCTTCTTTCCTAACAATAGATCATTCTTGTAAAACCCAACCTTGCAGGTCCTTTAAACCCATTTGCATAACTTGCTTGCTAGGCCACTAATCGTTGGGCACTCCTTGAATAAGTGTGAGAGATCCTCACTTGAAAATTTGCACCCCGAGCTCCTACCCGAGCCAATGCCTGTGGCAAGGAACTTGATGCTTGTTGGCAAGGCCCCCCGGTGGGCCATTGAGGATTCTAGATGTTATTACCATTCATCTAGATTCCCCAGCCATTGCATGTCCCATAGCTTATTTAGGGGGGAGACCCAATCAGACATGAGCATTAGAGTGAGATAAATAGTCTTGGTTTGTGGTTTATAGAAATGCATGCTCTTGGGCCATCTCCAAGCTTTCCACTCTAGATTAGACTCATATATCTATATCATGTGAAATTGGGAAGCCAGTTGGTCAATATCCTTTCAGCTCTTGTTGTTGTTGTCTTAAAAATGGGCCAAGTGTTGGAGTCCTTTGTTATCTTTCTTGCAATTTCTCTCTAGAATGGGGTCATAAATTTGTTTCCTACTTAGACAGTCAAGGAGACCAGTGTGCAATGGAGTTCCAAAAATATCTAGTCATTTCTCCCACTCTAGTGTTCTGCTCTTGGTTGGATTTGCATTCCATAGCCAAGAGTGTTGGTGTGTACAACTTCTCAACAAGCTTGGAGAAGGAGATGGAGCTCTTGCACTTTTCACCTCACACAATGAGAGTGTGTGTGTGTGTGTGGGAGAGTATACCCCCAAACTAGCCCCTAGCTTCCTTGGTCGACCCCCCCTTGTAGCTCATGCTAGAAGTTGATTGGACCCCGTCAAGCCTAGCCAATCACATGCAAAGTGCATATCAAGCAATGATGCTAGCCTTGGAACAAGTGTCCCCCTTTCCCCTTTGAGAGAGAGGACTTGATAAGTTCATAAACAATTAATTGAATTAACTAATATACCATTGGACCCCTTCAGAGGCCAACCAATAGGATTTAGGCACACCATGAGGGCAACATGGAGAGGAACCATTGACAAGTGTCCTCGTTGCTTCTTTAGACCAAGCTTGCCTTGTGTGAGGGTGTGTGTGTTCTCTCTCATGCTCCTACAATCAGGGCTCGCTCCCCCTTGAGTAGGGATCTTGTTAACTTTTGGGAACACCTTGAACCCCTTAAGAACCTTAGTCATGGATCACCTTAGCACCTTAGTCATTAAGCACTTCAAGCACCTTAGTCAGCAAAAGCACAACAAGCACCTCAAGCTTGGTCCAGGTTTCCACCTCAATCATAGCCCTAGCTTGCCTAAGCTCAGATGAATTTGAACACCAACCTTTGGAGGTCTTTAATGAAGCTAACCCTAAGGTATTTAAGCTCCATTAGCTAGCCTTTCTCTTTGAAAGACCATCTCTCATTTGGACCCTTTAACCTTGGCCCCGTGTTGAGATAGATCCATAAGCACATGTCTATATTTCAACCCTTGTCCCGTTTATTCTCACACATTAAATGATCCATTTAATATGAGAAAATAATTTGTCTTGGTTAGATATTAGATTTTATGACATTACCTCTCTCTCAAAATCATATTCATCCTCGACTATGAGGTAGAAGAGATAAAGCCTTAGTCATTAGTCGATGTTTCTTAGCGGGTAGAGGATCCCTTTTTACCCTACGACATCATTCCAAGATGGATGACTAATTCATTTAGTGCTTGGGAGAGTTAGCTTCCGCAAGCATGTTTGCTCTTGAGTCCATTTCATTCTCTGAAAGTAGAGTGACAAATGTTACTTGGTGTTTGAGAGACGCCGTCATCACAAACATGATTCTTAGCATGCATACTATTTAAATTTTGCACAATAAAAAGAGAACTAGTCTTTTAAGACAAAAACATTGATCATTTAAAAGAAACATGTACATTTTCTTACTCTAATATAGCATTGTAAGCATTGACAAGGTTCATACTATCCTTAAGCTGTATTCATTGCATCCATCTAGCATCTTCAAAAGGATAATTTCTGAACATAATAAGATACCATCAAATAATCTTTCCATGTTGTAGTGCTTTGTCTTCATGCCAAAGGATAGCTTCGGGTTGTAGCACCTCTTCTTGGTCTTTGATTTTTGGAGGGTCTTCAATAATTGGTTCTCCTTTGTAGGGCTTAAGTAGGCTCACATGAAAAACATTGTGTATGAGCTAATGGTTGGGCAACTTGAGTTGATAAGCCATTTCATTGATTGTCTTCAAGATTTGAAAAGGGCCATATATCTTTTTGCTAGTTTAGCATAATATTTTTGATGGCCCGTAGGATTTTTGCCTCAATTGAGCCTTTGGAAACTTAAGTAAGACCCAATCATTTTTTGCATATTTGTGCTCATTAGTAGCAACCTTTTGTCTTTGTTGAGAGATGGATATAGCCTCCTTAATCTTTGGAAGATTCTTGTGCGTCACGGCTATACTCATCAGCACAGCAAAGACCTTCGCATGTACTTTAAGTAGCAAGGTACTTTTAGGTCTTCCCTCTATGATCTCAAAAAATACTCTTCTTTACCTTTGAAAATTAGTTCTCAATTAGAGTTTGTTGATTGCAAAGACTAGTGGAGAGGTTCTAGCATAGCTCTGTTGATTATGGCTCCTGTTGAGATTTCTCGTAGCTCAATAATGGTTAAGCCAAAGACAAGCCCCGAGAGACTCCATTATTAAGACTATAGTTCCCAATGGTGTACCTCAAACTAAGTCCTTCTCAACCAAGATAATAGATCCATGTCCCACTTACCCTATTGAAACCAATAGCTCTGATACCAATGTAACAGAAATGGCCTATGAATTTTAAGAATAGCAGAATTAAGAGAATTGAAGTTTTGACCAAATTAAGTTTTGACTTGACTCAAAGGCTTAAAACACGTCATAAAAAGACTGTCTAGAGAAAAAATTGCAAAAAGTGTTCATTTTAGGACAAAAGTAATAATCACAAATATTTACTTTCAGCTCAAAATTGACCAAGGCTGATACCAGAGACTCTATGAATGATTGCAAACATCTCTTGTAAAGGCTCATAGAATTTGGATCACAAAACATACCAAAACCTTGAGAAAAACTAAAATCTGTATTGATTGTCAAGAACTTGAGTGCGACTTGGTAAATCTTGCTCAAGCTTAATGAAACTTGACTCAGAGGCTTAGATTAAAGTGTTTAACATGTGTAAATGCTATGTTGATGAAAAAGATGCAAAAATTTACCATAAGTAAATAATTACTATTATTTAGTATTGTCCTATTTTTCAACTTTTTTGACCGACTAAGCATACCACCAGTTTTATTAGGGTATATTGAGCACTCATATCAACTTTGGTAAGATTTGGATCTCTTAAGGGAAAATTGTGGCCAGATTTGTAAAGTCAGTCTCTACGGACAAAAAACTGTTGACAAATTGAACATAATATATCCAAACTTGGTGAAACTTGGCTAGGGAGCTTAAGTTGAGTTGCGAGTATCAACATTTTGGCAAAAAGTGTGAAAATTTCTCAGAAGTAAATAATCACGATTATTTACATCTGCTTCAGAATTGAACATTTTTACACATTTGGGTATACCACAAGGTCAAGCATATTAAGTAGACTCCACAAATCAAATTTGGTGAAATTTGGATCACAAAATTGAGACTTAAGCCATATTCTTGGAATCACAATCTGTGGACACTAAACAGTTGATAACTTGGACAAATCTTGTTCAAACTCAACCAAACTTGTCCAGAGACCACAACAAAGTGATTACCTGGCAAAACAAGCCTAAAAAGTGTAAAAAATGAGAAAAGAAAATAATCATGATTATTTACTACTGAGACCTAGAGACAAGATTTTTTACTTTTAAGCTTGTACAATGTTAGAACAACATAATACAAGGCCACTGGTCAAATTTGGGTTCCATCGGGTCCAAATTGGTACCTGTTCACTCAGTTTTCAAGTTGTATATTAGTTCTTTAGCTCTTTGCAAGGATAAAATTTGGAAGTCTCAATTGTTGACTCACTTAGCTCAAATTGAAGTGATATACACATACCAATCACTATAGTTAGCAAAAATTGTACAGTTTTTGTGAAAGAATAGCTTGATTAAAACTGATATAAGAATCAGGTTGCAGGCAAGGAATTAAGAGCTTGACAGGGGTTGCACTCAAGTCAAGTGGAAGAAACGGATACCAATTCAATCCGACGATAAGTACTCTATCCGGGGCTTAATAAGTCTATATGAACCTTAGATCTGGTCGTATACTAGCAAATCAAGGCATATTTGGAGAGACCGCTAGTAGAGTATCCATCGAAGAGAGTGTGAATCAAGGTGATCACTTGGACACTATCTTTGAAGAAGTCTCAGACACCTATTCTGACTCAACATCTATGAAATGTCTTCCTATTCAACTCATTTAGGAACGAGAACGACAGTGCGATATAAGCACATACTCACCTTTTATAAGACTAATGGCCATGGAGCTTAGGTTTACCTAGATCCTAATGAAGTGTATGCCATTTGTATTGATGACCACCATGACATATAGTTTGAAGAGAAAATAAGGTCAAACAAACAAGGAAAAATGTATATGGATGAGAATTGGACTCGGTATTTAAAAGTTGAAAACCCTGATGTGATAGACAAATGCGGGTTAGAAGTGAATACCATAATTCCAGATATGGCAGCAAAAGAAGGTCCACCAACTATAGAATTTGAGGGATACGATCAAGTTTATCTGAAACCTTTGAAACGGCTTAGCACGGATAATTCTAGGATCGGAGTCTATTGTTGGGAGGATAGGAACGTCAAGGATCTTTTGTGGACCTCTCATGCCAAATCAGGGCAATTAACACCCATGAAAATAATCTATATTTTCAAAATCAAAGACAAGGGTTCATCAGATCTATCAACTTACCTATTTAGGGATTGTTATAACAATTACTTTGTTATGATAAGTCTTGAGGAGGTAGAACAAACCAAATACCAAGGGTACTCTATAGGAGATTGGATATTGGGCCAAGGACCAGAAACTATTCCAAGAGAGGAACTCCATGACAGATCTTTTGGGAGCAATGTTAAAAACCCAAACCTACCTCATCACGAAGAAAACTGGGTGGTGACACTAAAGCCAGTTCAGGGCTACATGAGTCACTATTTCCAATAGATTGGTTTGAAGGACTCGAGACATGACCAACTGCCAAAAGACTTAGAGCCAAACCAAATAGATGTGCCATACCAACTGATTTTCAAAAATGGATCAGAAAATACAATGGATCTGGGGATCCATATGACCACTTAGCTAGCTTTAAGCAAGTGCTAAGAGCAAAAGGCATATTTGATTTCCACACTCAATTTGAGGGATTTGAAATGACATTAGAAGGAAATTCATTGACATGGTTCCCAAACATTTCACCAAGGTCAATCATGGACTTAAATACATTAGCTCAGGGATTTATAGCTGCATGTTCCAAAACGGAGATCAAACATAATACGATAGCTCAAATCTATAGCTTCAAATAGAAATAAGGTGAGTCTGTTAGGGATTGTGCAATTAGGATGAAACAATACATTGCAAGATGCCCAGAACTAGAAATACTTGCAGAAGAAAGACTAGTGTCATTGTTTCTAGAAGGATTGATGAACAAAGAACTTCATGCTATACTGTATAGCAAGAAACATATGACCCTAGAAGAGTGTGTATCAAATGCTATTTACTTGGGAGACAATTGTGATATTTTCAATGAAGAAGATATCCCTAAGGATACTCAGAGTGAGAAAATAGCATCCTCAAAACCAACACAAGTGGGAATAGCTGATGCAGCACCACTAACAACCATAGAATATATGCTCAAAAGGATGAATGAAATGATAAATAACATGCAAAAAGGATGAATGAAATGATAAATAACATGCAAAAAGCACCTATGAGAGGAACAGGGCAAGGGATACCTCAACAGGGACAATCGATTAGACCACAAAAAGGGTGTGCTATCGAGGGTAAATGGACCAACCATGCGACCAATGAGTGCTATTATCGACCAAAGTATGATGGAAATGTTCAATATGTGGCCATGAGGCCACAAGGACAACCCATGTACAGATATCAGCCTAATATGACCCCAATACAAAGACCACCGATGGGTATGGAAAGACGACAACTAGTGTTGGGTCAACAACGTCCATATCCTGGTCATAATGTAGTGCCTATAAAGTACATGCATTCAAAAGGAATCATAGATGAACAAGCACTAGTGCCTGTTACACCTTATGTGTAGCCTAGTCCATCTACAGTAATGGTAGAAGGGGAGTGGTATAATTCACATCCACCTCCAATGGAAGAACTTGTGACTTATGCTACACCAAATCTTACACCAATGTACTATGTAGCTAATCAAGGTGTTAGACCTCCTATGATAAGACCCATGATTAAGCCAACGAGTGGAAACTGCCATAATTGTGGTGCAGATGATCATTGGAAAAATGAATGCCCAAAACCTGACAAGAACATTAAGCCATTTGAAGCTTTTTGTACACAATATTGCAAAAAGGGTGGACACTTCCTTAAAGACTGTCCAAAAAATCATTTAAACAAGGAAAAAACAGTAGTGAATGTAGTCCAAGTGATACCTAGTAGCTCATCGGAGAGTGAACCTATTGTTCTAATCAAGGTGATCACTAGAGCCCAGACTAAGAAAAAAAAGCACAACTCCTCTGATGAATTAAAAAATACTAAAAATTCCTCTCAAAAGACCAAGAAAAGAAGAAGCCAAAGGTATGAGATGAGAAAGCAAAAACAAAGGGTTGAAATCGAGGAAAAAGCCAAGAAACTATTCCAAGAAAGAGTGAAAGAAACTAGAAGTGAAATCAAAGAAACCACAATGAAATCTGGAGGATCAATTTTAGTAGACAAAATCTTTGAGCCAATCAATGCAGCCTTGGAAGCTTTCCAAGTGGGGCTTAAAGCATGCCAAAATGTGGAAAACAAATGGAAAAACTATCCTTCTCCATATATGGAAGCAGCTAAGCTTGAAGCTTATCAAAATTTGTTAAGAATTACTCAAGAAATGCTGGAAAAACAAAAACCCAAGCTTGAGAGTATAGTAAAACCTGAGGAGCTTGTGGTCGGAACCAGTAAAGAGAAATCCAAAGTGATGGTAGAACCCCACCTTAAAATTAAAGAGCCAGAACTCATAGTACCTGACAGTGAAGATGCATTAAATGAAATTTCGTTCGTGGAAGAATACTGTCCAAAATATTTATGAAAAAAAATGAGAGAGATTAATGATGGGAGCATAACCTTGAAGTCGACTCCTATAGAGGAAGTTTGGTTAAACAATCTACCTCCTGATATGGACAATGATATACAATTCTTGTATGGGGATTGCGGCTCTGAAGCATGAGGTATGTCTAAACCAATGACTCTAAAAACACTACCCTCTTACTTAGGAGACAACGAAGACGAATCCATATAGTGTGTAGAATAACTCAGATAAAAAGAGCGGAACAAATCCTAGAGGTAGACAATATCCATTCAATCATGTCTACCCCCATTCAATGCACTCTTACTTTAGGAGAACTGTTAAAAATCAACCCATATTTATGGAATGATTTACAAAAAACTCTAGAGAAGGTGGGGATCAAGGGCTAATTGCAAAAAAATTTAGAAAATTGAAACACAAATTGGCAACAAAGAGATTAGATCCGTCCCAATGAACAAAGTCGGAGAATACTATGAAGGGGAAGAAGGAAACACAACCCTTTCAGTGAGACATAATGATGTAGAAACCATGGCAATACTGACTGGATAGTGGGTCAGGCATAGCCATAGCCACAAAAGCAGTATGGGAATCATGGGGAAAATCGGCCATTAGACAAACTCGAATGAAATATAATTGGTTGATGGACACATCGAAAGACCCTTAGGACTGCTTGAAAAAGTGATAGTTAGTTCTTGCGGAATTGATTATCAACATACTTTTGCCATAGTGGACTTTGGAAAGAAATTTAACTATGAAATCATCTTAGGAAGACCATTCATGCGACAAGTACAACTCATCCAGGATTGGGAAAACAATTAGTTGTACTTGAAGCAAGTGGGATCAATCACAAGGGTTAATCTAAAAGATCACACTTACAGAAATGTCATGACAACGCCCATACAAGAATTTGACTCAATCTCTTCAACTGAATCAAATCTTCCATCTTGGCTAAACAAAGACAGGCCTATTTGGATGTGTGAAGCCTTAGAAAATGGGAGTTTAAAACGAGAAGAATGTATCTTAGATAGGGATTGCACAGATGAAGCATATAGACAAGAACCCTTTTCAGAGCATTTGTTTCAACCATTTGAGTGGACTCAAATTTTGGCAACAATGGATGTGTGTGTCAATACGTCTATGCCTATTCAATTTTTCAATGAGGATGGCTATGACATAATTCCCATACAAATGATTTCGACCATTCACATTGAAGAAGAAGTTCAAGAACCCAATGACTTACTGAAAGCTCAACAAGCCTTTTCAGACCTCTATTATGATGCCACATATGAGTTTGAGCAACAATCAGCTACATCTGATGATTCGGGGTCAGAAAAAGAACATGTGAGAGCCATTACTCAAAAAAGGAGGAGAGGAAAAGTTTTTTGACTTTCCAAACCAAAAACCTAGGAAGCAGAAACGGTATAGCAGAAAAAGAGACACTAGAAACTTGAAATCTAGACCTATGCCATCAATTTCTAGCAGAACATAGTTTCTAATGCAGATAGATGCACATGATTGTGTCAAAGACATCACGGGTAGATATCTTTCAGAAAACAAACAAGGAACATCAAAAACATCAACAAAAACAAAAAGGAAACTCAATCAAAACCTAAACACCGGGATGATGATTCATCCATGACCCGAGTTGGAAAAAATATATATATATCAAGAGTTAAAGAAAGCTCTAAAAGATATGTATACCGCTGAAATGGAAACGACAAAAGAAGAAAGTAAAGATGTAATGAGTGTTCCATCCCATTACAAGAAATATACTCTTCAAGACCGAAAGATCATAGTCGAACAACCTGTAAGGGAACTAAGAAAACGGGGTGAGTCCTATGAAGGACCTGAAAATGCAAAGAAGATAGATCTATCCAAAACCAGGAGAAGAACTTGGACCTGCTTACATTGCAAACAACTTGACTGAAGAAGAAAAAGAGCTTTTGTTAAGCTTATTGAAAGAGTACCGAGATATCTTTGCTTGGTCTTATAAAGATCTCAAGGGTGTTGATCCAAAAATCTGTCAACATACCATACCTATGAGAGATGATGCTAAACCAAATAGATAGCGTCCATATACTTATAATGAAACATTTTCTAGAAAGATCAAAGAAGAGATAGAAAAGCTCAAGGAAGCTGAATTCATTTATGAAATTGAACACACAGATTGGGTGTCTCCAATTGTGGTGGTACCTAAGAAAAATGGGAAATTAAGAGTGTGTGTCAATCTCAAAAAAGTGAATGCAGCCACCATTAGAGACAACTTCCCTCTTCCAATCACCGAGCATGTTTTAGAACAAGTTGCAGGAAAAGAAGCCTACAGCTTTTTAGATGGCTTTTCAAGGTACAATCAACTTTTGGTTGATCCCAAAGATCAGCATAAATTTGCCTTTGCAACTGAATAGGGTATTTTTTCCTATAGGGTCATGCCTTTTGGGTTAACTACTGCTCCTGCCACCTTTCAAAGATTGATGAGCCATAATTTTAAAGAATATCTTTGGAATTTCTTGGAAGTATATATGGATGATTTATGTGTATTCATCAATCTAACCCGATCAATTTGAACACCTCAAAAAGGTATTCGAGAAATGTAGACTTTATAGGATTTGCTTAAATCCTAAAAAGTGCACCTTTATGGGCAGACAAGGAAAATTTCTTGGACATATAGTGTCTAAAAATGGCATACCGATGGATATGGATAAAATTCATGTTATTGTTGAATTGCCGATACCAACAACAGTCAAAGGGATTCATTTACATGTATGCTATAATCGCAAAACCCATGTATAGCCTGATTACACTCTTTGTATGGACTGATGAATATGAAGAATCCTTCATGAAGCGTAAGCAAGCTCTCACTTCATCCCCAATATTGAAAGCACCAGATTGGAATAAGATATTCCATATACATGTTGATGCTTCCAATTTTGTCATTATATGTATATTAGCTCAACTAGGAGACGAAAAAATTGATTTCCCTATTTCATATGCTAGTAGACAGCTGAATGTGACAGAAAAGAATTATACAACCACTGAAAGGGAAGGATTAGGGATTATCTATGCCGTAAAAAATATAGACATTACCTATTAGCCAACAAATTTGTGTTCTTTGCGGACCACCAAGCTTTGTTGTACTTGGTCAACAAGCCATGCAACACAAGAACAATAGTGAGATGGTTCATCATTCTTTTGGAATTTGATTTCATTGTAGTTGTAGACAAGAGCACCACACACCAAAGAGCAGATCATTTATTGAGAATGATTTTAGGAGAACCACCAAAAGGGGTAGACGACGATCTACCAGATGCATATCTGTTCTCCGTGGAAATGATACCCCGTTGATCAAAAGATATGGTTTCATTGATGACCATAGCTCAAGTGGATTCTCAAATGCCACTTCTTATTATAACTAGATTAATTAGGCAATTAGTTGTGTATTAATTACTTGTTCGAAGGTTATACAAAAGAAATTGGGATTGAATATTGCAATCTCTTGTGCATTAATCCTGAGGAGAAAACCCAATACCTAAGTCAAGTGCACATCACCATAGTAGGACTTCACTTTGCAGAAGACCAACCTATGCGATGGATCTTGAGACTTGGAGTATTTTGGCCAACCATGAGAAGTGATGTTCACTAAAATTGTCTTCAATGCCAGAAACAAGCACCTATACCTCATGTGAGATTATTTCAAGTTTCATTTGTTCCTAAATGAAGTAACTATCTAGTTACTTACTTATCAAGCAGAACATTTTTGGAGGATATGAGTAAACACCACCAAAGAGAAATTGAAACAGAAGCAAGAGACTATGCTCTTTTTGGAAACCGATTGTATCAAAGAGGAAAGGATCAACATTTGCGTCTTTGTGCAAATGAAGACGCATATATATCCATTCTAGAACAAGCACATGTTGGATTAGCTGGAGGTCACTTTTCTAGTGAAACCACTGCTAGAGAAATTTTAATGACAGGCATATGGTGGCCTACACTTTTTGCATATGCCAAAGAATATGTTCGAAGGTGTGATACATGCCAATCAAAAAAAATGCCAACCAGGATAGATAGCATGCCTTTAAAACCGATGATGGGGGCTAGATCTTTTGCAGAATGGGGCATAGATTTTATCGGGCCAATTTCAACCACCTGCTTATAAAACTCAATCTCAATATATCATTGTAGCTATGGACTATTTGACCAAGTGGACAGAGGCTAAGGAAACCAGAAAGAATGATGCTAGAACCACAGCCACATTCTTGTATGAGAATGTATTCACAAGATATGGACTTCCAATAGAAACTGTTACTGATAGGGGAACTCATTTCCTCAATGAGGTAATTGAGTATCTGCTGAATGAATTTATGGTCATCCATAACAAATATGCTCCCTATCATCAACAAGCAAATGGAGAAGCTGAGCACACGAATAAAATTCTTAGCTTGGTATTGACTAAGGTGGTTAGTTTAGGATGAATTGATTGGGAAATGAATCTACATGCCGCTCTATGGGATTATAGAATTTCATTCAAGACAGCTTTAAATGCTACACCCTTCAACCTTGTTTATGGTCTTGATGCCATACTACCGATAAAATTTCTATCGCCGACACTAAGGGTAGCTAAGGATCTAGAGTGGACCGGACATGAACTTTCAGAGAGACTTGAAGATCTAGAAAAGCTTGATGAGCAAAGGTTAACAGTTGTAACTCACATCTATGCACAAAAATGGAAACAAAAACAATTTTTTGATTCACATCTAGTTACAAAAATCTTCCAAAAAAGGGGACTTAGTTTTAGTGTATTCCCTTAAGCAACACATTCCCAAGTTCAATAAAAAGGGAAACGGATCGTTTATCATTGAAGATGTATCTCCAAGTGGAGCAATTAAGTTGTCCACTCTAGATGGTGAACCAATGGCTAGCTGGATTAGTGGATGCCGCTTAAAGAATTACAATTTGCCACTAACCAATAACTTGCTAGAGAAGATGCATGCAGCAAAGCAAACAAAGATGAAACGACAGCAGGTTATTGATGAAGCCCAAGAGGAAGCTCGACTCCAAGTACTCAAGAGGAAAGCTGCTTTCAAAAATCAACAAACTCGTATTCCCATCAACACTTTGGAACCAGATGAAAGACTATGGGAATTGAAGAATGATGGAGTGTCAACGGATGATGAATGGTTGGATGGAATGGACCTTCGCATCAAAGTACAGCTGAACAATCATAGCACAAATTCACTAGTAGATACCGAAGCTCGAATGAATGCAGTCAGTTATTCCACGTATAAGAAAGAAACAAGTTAGTCTTTAGCATCAGGAATATCTACTATCAAAGGATGCAACAAAAACCCAACACCGGCATTGGGAGTAGTTAAATGTGATGGTACATGGATGTTCGTGCCCTCATCAATTTGTATGCATACCAGACGAACACATGAATGAAACAATGATTCTTGGAATCTCATGGATGCGGACGTACAAGGCAGTACCAGATTGGGACACCAATCAACTCAAGCTATCACCTAAAGGAGGACAAATCATCGTTCCAATTTCACCGAGCAAAGAGGAATGGAAAAGAGGTTACCCACAAAAGACACAAGGGAGTAGGCAATCTTCTTCATCATCTAGACAAGCAAATGCTACAAGTAGCATGCAAGGAGTCAAGCAAATATGGGTACCAAAAGCACAACTCGAGGACAATCCATCTCAGATTTGGGTGCCTAAAAATTCATCTACCATGCTAAAGAAAGTTCCAAATCTTACAACTCAGAGAAAAACATCAATCAGAAGAAAAACTAGCACTAGATGGGTTTGCAGTGGAAAGATAAGTCTCAGAACACTCAACCGCAACAGTTCATCAACAAAAAACCAAGATACCAGTGGTGAGTTAAAGCTCAACAACCATCATTGATACCGACAGCTCATGAAATTAGCGTGCCAAAGCATCCTGACGGTACAATAAAGCAAAGAGCACACAATCAACAAGATTTGCTCTTTGGGAAACATCAACAAGAAACCTCGACCCCACAAAAAACCTTGAGTTAATTACTCAAGACCCAACTCTTAGACATCATACTGGTTTGAATTGCACTGATCTTCAAAGCATGGTAGAGCCAACTACGACTATGCATAGACACGATTGTTCAACCCATGCACACAGTCATCCCGGAGTACTCCATCTAGGAGGGGTGGAAGGGAACTTCACTAATTAAGGGCAATGTTTGAAGAGGGAGGAAAAAGTTGGATGTTAACGTGTGATTTTTGCAAAATTACCTAATAATACCCTTTAAAAAATCATCAACAGGGAAATTTCAACTGATAACATCTCCCTGCTAAGTGTAAATAGTGTATATACTATCAAAAAATACATCAAAAAATAGTCTTCATTTTTCTTGATATTGGAGCTTAAAAATGGAGAAATCGACCAAAAAGTAACAAAGTAGTGTTTCTCAATGGATTTCCTTAATTGTTGATTTTTCACCTCGCTTTTTTAGTGCATTTTATTATTTTCTTTGATTTTTTCAATAAACAGGTCAAAAATTAATAATAAATAGCAAATGAGCTCAGATGGAGAAACTGAAGATACGTTGATGATCAAAAGAACAAGCGGACAAGCACAAAAATTTTCAATCAAAACGATAGATGGAAGCGAAAAGCCTAAATTATGCCTTCAAGGCCTGCCTTTGCAAATTCTTGCAGAATGAGCTAACGGAATCCAATTGAAGAAATTTTTTAGTCTAACCTAAATTTCATGGTTTAGTAGGACTAATAGGGGAATCTGGGGAAAAATAGTTTGGGAAGTTCGAGTATAGATATCGAAGGTAGCCCAAAATCACCTCATTTCCACTAGTCACTCTTGGAGGAGAGAGCTTTCTACCGTCTTTGCACGCGATTTTCGGAGTCCACAATCGTCCATTTACAGTGCCATCTCACACAAGACATGAGGGGTATGTTCTAAACTCATCAAAGAACATTTCTATATGGCCGGGTAGCAGGTCTAGGCTCAAGAAAAAACCCTAGAATCCCAGTTGTGCATGAACGTTCTCCTACGACACAAAATTGACCGTAGCAGCCTGTCGGCTCAACCGAATTGGACGAGATTTGAACTGTAGCATGCCCATATATAGTAGAACACTTCCATAGCATTAGATGACCATTTGGCAGGTGTCGAGGGGATCCCAATTAAATAATCTAGGTTTTTGTCATATGCCAGAATTGGATTCTGACTCCACAGGCAGCTTATAGACGAGGTCTATACACAATGTACCTAGATGGTTTCATGAAAATAGTCAAGGCAAGCTCTCAAACAGCAGAAAATAGCTCGAAGGCTACAAATTATCCAATTTGACATATGAAGTCAAACTGACTCCAAATGGGCCCAAACTAGATGAGCAGCATCATGACTATGTAGCGGACAAGTCCGTAGCTTCAAAAGTGACTAGCCAACTCTACATGCCAAGTAGTCACAAAAATCGGTGATTTCAGAGTCGACAAGAGCACGAAGTGATGCCAACACGACCAAACTATACCAAATTCATTTTAGGACTTGTTTTAGATGTATTAAAGATGTTTAGGTCATCAAATTGTCCTTTCATGCAAAAAAGAATGATTGTTGTAAATTATTCTAATTATTTACTTTTGTGCAATTTTGGCTTGAAATTCATCTATTCCCTTCACTTGTCACTTGTACACCTCTTTACATGCCACACGTTAAGTATGAGCCAAAATGATCAAGAAAAACTTTGATTTTGTCAAAAAACGCACTAAAGGATTTTTAGTCCAAATTTTGGGTTAACTGTTACATTTTTTGATCCAAATCACCCGATATCTCACACACAAACTCTACATCATGCCTAAACCCAACTTGCAACAAAAAAATGTACAAGTTAATGAAAAAGTTAATAATCACGATTATTTACTTTTTACGAGAACTGGTTCAAATTTTAACTTTGACCTTATGGGACCAAAGTACATGATGTTCCAAGCCTACCAATCAAGTTTGGATCTCAAAAACTCAAAATCCTTTTATATCTACTGTTTCAGAGTCTGAAGCCTAAATCTGGCACCATTTTCATCAAATGCACTCAAATGAGCCCACACTTCACTTAGAGAATCTAAATATCACATCTATCAAGCCTATGTTGTCAAAAATGTAAAAAGTTGAAAAAAAATTCCTAGCTGTTAATATTAAATCACGATTATTTACTTTAGTTGCAAATTTTGCCTGGATTGCATGATTTTGATCTCTACATGTTTTTATGCATCTATGCATGCTCCAAAATTGATTTGAAGCAAAATGGACATCATTTGGCAGCAATTTAGACTTATGGCATTTTCAGAGCGGCATCCGTGAAAATTTTCTAACTTTGACACAGTATTTGCCTAATAGGTGCAGTGCAAGTGGCTGAGAAGGCAAAGAAGAGGATGTCTCAGAAAGATAAGCTGCAAGAATTGCCACCATTCCAGTTGGATCCGAGCTCTGTGAAAACGGCAAAGGCAACCTACCTGTCCAAAGAGCAACTTGAAGAAAACAACACTACGATGTTCACTGCCAGATTCAAGAGTGAAGAAGGACACCAGGTAGAGTTACAAATGCTACCCAAGGAGGTTTATGATGTAGTTGCAAATCCAGACACTAAAGAGGCAACAGAAGACTGGGTCTTCGAGATTTCTACGACCGAGAGCCATGCGGAGTGGACTTCCAAAAAGCCTATGAACTATTCTCTACAATCAAAGAAGATGGATCGGCTCAAATCATGGATAAGCAAGGGTAAAAAGTTGAAGTGGTGATCACCAAAGACATAGTGGCTGAGGCACTTAAGCTGCCAACAGAAGGTATGACAATGCGGGCCAAGGATAGAAAACAACGGGTACTTTTACCAAGGATACTGCTGCTGCCACCTTCTCTGATCTCATCCTAAGGCAAGTGGAGGATCCAATTCGCCTTTACCACCAACATTTTGACTTCCTTTCAAAGAGACAGCCATGATACACACCTCCAAATCATGCAATTGCGACTACTTTCACTCAAGTATTGAAGTCGACAACAAGACAAGCTATAGATCATGCGTAGTATGTGCATACAACACTGAAGGACACAAAGAAAGAGGGAAAGATAACATATCTGGGCGCTTCAGAAGTGCTAACAAGAATAGCATACCATGCTATTGGAATGACAAGCAACTTGCCGCCAGATCCAGATCAGAACACATGGATCATCTCAGCTCCAACCTTCTCCACGAACCACTAGATCAACAAAGAGAGTCTATAAATCAGGTGAGGGATTTAAAAACAGCTCGCATGGAGCCCACAGCCGTGAAAGCTTTGACAATGAAGAAACAAGGGCAAGGAGGGAAGCAATGAAGAAGAAAGCAGTGGTAGCTCATCAAGAGGAACCTCAGCAAAAAAGGACAAGATTTGAAAGAGAGAAACAATCATACAAAAGAAGCCACCAAGCTGCAGATGAAAACCCTGAGAAATGGAGCCCAAGGGAGGTTAAGGGTCCAAGGACCAAGAACCCTGCAAAGAAGGTTCCAGAGGATCCAAAGGATTTAATGGAGCGGATGTATGTTGAAGCTGAAGCATTGAAGATTTAAGAAGCTCAAAGGAAAGCAAAAGAAGAAGCCGCTAAGCAACAGAGGTAAGCAGAAGCTGCACAACAAAGTGAGTCACATCCTGAACAAGGGGAGATGTCTCCAAGACCCTCTTCACCAGCTGCAAAACAAGAAGATCAGCCCATGCCAAGTCCAAGCCCTTCACCAATAGCTAAATCTCCAATGAAGGCAAGGAAGCAAAGGGAAAAGAGAAGCAACAGGAAGGGAAAGTTTTGAACAGCCAAAGAAAGCCAAAAAAACTCAAGCAGGACCTTCTACAACAACTCAAGAAGAATCAGTTGAGGCATCCACAAAGCCTCAAGAAGAATCAATTGAACCTACAAGGCAACAAGCAAAATCCGTTGCACCATCGAAAGAGCCGCACACCGAATTTGTTGAAACTTCTAAGCAGCCCCAGGTAGAACCTGAAGACTGGGAAACCACAGATGAAGTCATCATGCAGGTAAATGAGTATGCAAAGCAAATGCAGCTGATGACAAAAAAGATGAGAATAGTAGCACTTATTCGAAGTGCCAAGGCTAAAGAACCGGAACAGGTAATAGATGCTCTACAAGGTGAGCTAGAAGACAGAATAAACATTATTGAAGATGTTAGCAGCGGCTAGCAGCGGTACACTGATCATGCATTAAGCGAGAGATATACTATGGATGTGACTCACATTGTATAAGGTCTTGGGCTCATTGGGAGTTCCAAAGTTGTATATGCTAGCTGGAGGGCTCAAAACATAAACCCATAGTAGAAGGGATTGTGGTGAAAGTCTTTATAAGGAAGCCTTTATGCAAGGAGGCTTCATTCTTGAGTATCCACTCTTGAGGATCCACTTTTGAGAGCTCTCTCTCTCTTGAGTGTTCACTCTATGGATGGCCTAGCCTTGAGCTTAATGCCCATGCTTAAGAGGTTAGTGCAATCCATTGTCTAGTGTTTAATCTAATCTCTACTTTCTCATTAGTCTCAATTCTTCTATTCCATTATGTCATGAAGTAGTTTCACCTTTCTCATTATTCTAGATTTGAGTATGTGTGATGACTTCTTGCTATTAACCACTCTTATCCTTCTATAAGCACTCGATTTACAATATTTAACATCACTAATTAGGTTGATTAAGTTGGTTCTTAATCTTGTAATTAGTGTGTGTGCCCTATTGTTTGCTTGTGTGTGGATGGGTTTTATGAAACTCTAGCACCATTCACCTTGTGTGTGTAGCTTTTGATGAAGTGCCTTGATTGACATGTGGTGATTGGAGAGGCCAACAGCAATGCAATTAGTGTGTGCTTATCATTAGTGTTCTTTGAGATTCTAATCTATGGTAAGTCGGACTTCGGTGGGCTTAATATGTGTAGGAGATTCTTGGTTGATGATGTGATTAGAGTTAGTGATTAATGACTAATCTATATTGCATTGGATGAGCATAGTCTTGAATCCTCTAATTCTATACATCCGATGCTCGTGCTTCCATGCCCTAGCCAGGTTGTTGATTCTAGGATGGATAATTTTGTTGGCCTTGGGTTGATTAAGCTATGCTACGATTGGCCCCAACATTTGACGCCGTTGCCGGGGATCGATAACCTAAGATAGTGAGTAGAGGCTGTTTAGAATGGTGTAATTTCACTACTAATTTCATTGGTTTTGAGTGTGTGTAACTCAATTTTGGTTTGATTTGATGATGTTGTGCAAGACATTGAAGCTAATTGTTGAGTTATGAATACCCCAAACCCCAATTTCACTAATTTCATACTAACCCTTAGTAATTTTGCTTCATTTCCATGCTAATTGTACTAATTCCATGCTAATTTTTTACTAAGTTTGCTAACCTAACCACTAACATCTGAAGTTTAATGTATGTTCAATCCCCTTGCAAGAGGTGGAATCAACACTTTTATCAAGTTAATTGTGCTAATTTATACCTAATTTGATGATTTGAGTGTTTGATTTTTGGCCTACAATGGTCAATTTTGGAGCCGATTTGATGGTGCACACACATGTGTGCAATGATGCAATGATGCATCTTTGTGTGGAGCAAAGGAATAACTTGGAGTGTGATTACAATGTAAGTGCACTCACTTGGTCATGTTAATTCTTGATTGATTAATGTGGTTCAATGTGTGCTAATTATTTGCTAAAATTAGGTGTGTAACTCAATTAACCTACACTTTGCACCTAATTTGATTGTTTTGGAATAAAATTGATGGTCAATTTTGATTAATGAATATGTTTGTGTCAAGATAATGCTTAATTCTCATCAAGAATTCATGTGTGTGCATAAAAGTCATTGTGTGTGTAATGCACCAAAGAGGGAAAAAACTGCCAAAAAGTTCAAGTGTGTGTGCACCTAATCTTGAGTGTGTGCATGCATAGAAATTGATGAATTGATGATATGTGAGTGTGAAATCATGTAATTGATGTGAATGCTAGGCAATTTCAATCATTGGATATGCCTAATTGCCAAGAATTTGGGAAAAATTTGAGTGTGTGTGCCCATTCAAGACCACTTGATTTTCAATGATTGATGGTCAATTGGGGTACCCAAATGCTTTTTGATTGTAAGATGTGCATCAAATATGTGTGCAACCATTAGGTGTAAGCCTAAATGCATTGCCATTGAGCCAAATTTGAACTTTTGTGCTTAATTTTTGAGTGTGTGCATTGCTTGATTGGATCAAATTATTGCTAATTTTTTAGAAATTGAGCATGCATGCATTCACTTATGCTTGATCAAGTGTGCAATTTGAGCATGGCTTATGTGAAATTGATGGATTTTTGGCGTATAATTTTGGTCTAAATTTGGGTATGTGTGCCTACTCAATGGCATTTGATGTCCAAATTGAAGATGAATGATTGGTCTTGGTTGCCAATTGTGATGATTAAAAACCTAAAGTTTGGTACATGTATGATTTATCGAATTGAGATGACTCAGTTGCACACAATTCAGGATGATTTAACGCACTACCGTTGCATTGAAGCCAAATTGATTGGAATTTTATTGAATGTACATGTGTGCCTATGTATTGATGTAATCGAATATGTAGGGCCATAAAAACAAGAATGACAAGCCATTGGGTTTCGATGATTAGAGATATTGAAATTGAGCAACCCAAGTTGCAATGATGATAATTGGGAATGGTTTTGTAAATGGTGCACTACATTGTACATATGCAATGTCCTATAGTGTATAATATATATCAATTTCAATTGTTTTACCCATTTTGATCATTAATGAATCAATTTTTGATGTGTTTCATACCATATGACTTGAAGAATGCGATCAATCGAGACCAAAATGTGGGTACTTTTATAAGCTTATACCAAATTTTAATATCAATTGAGGATTGAATTTAACTTTGAACACTCACACATTCTCGTGATTCTCTCTCTCTTATCGATCGTGGCTTCATGAATTCACTCGTATCTTATCCGTTTGTGACATGTGTTTTGTACCCATGATGCGATTGCTTGCCTTGAGTTCAAACTCGCCGCACACACTATCTCATCAAACTCCTATCGATTTTTTTGTTCAAAAAATAAATATAAATAAATAAATTCAAAACCACCAAGTGCCCACCTTTTTTGATGCACGCATATTGCAAAAAGAAAACCACACACTTTATGGTGAATCTCAGCACACACACAAAATCGTGACCTGTCTTGCCATCCGATCTCCCATTTTCCCTATAGCTAATTATGGTAAGCCAAATCTTGGCGCATCTGTTGCACTCGCGAGCACGCTCACACACACGCTGATTGCGGGGCCCTCTTGCCTTCAAGGGGCTCCTACTCACACCCTCTAATCAAGGGCCGCTAGCTGCTACACTCCACAATAGTGGCCACGCCTCATCACAATGCACATGCTCACTTTATTTAGTGAGTTCACTGATGGCCTGCATAGCCTAGCTGGAAGCATCACTCTGACTCACGCCTTAAAAACAAGTGCAGTAAGATAAACCACTTGTTGTTGATGCTCTCATCAATGTGCCCCGCCATGCGGCAAGCTTTGGTGCCCTGGTTTCTATCCACCTGCACGTGGACTCTGCTGAATTTGCTTTCTTTTCTCCGTCCTTCACCTTGCACGCTTAAATGCGCATTGCGGATTCGCAAACCCTCAATCATCGCAAAAAATGTTGCAGATTGTAGTTTCATACCATACACACTCACAACACAACACCCACAACTCACACCTTTCCTGGCATGAAATCACTTGCCTGCTAACCTGCATACGGCGCCTTCTTTGGTGGCTATGTATAATAGACCGCCAACCCTTATCAGATCCTACCACCAGGTCGTCAGACTCGTCAATCACACACACACACACACACACACACTTGCTGAGTGCCCCCCACACTCACACCTCCGATGCCCTTCCTCACATCTTTCTCTCTCGTCCCCAAAAAATCGAGACGCAATCAGAAAAAAAAAGCATTAAAAACAAAAATTAAAAAAAAAATATTCTTAAGGTTGGGTTCTCACCCTATGGCTTGACTTGAAAGGGAGGATTCAAATACAAAACTCAGCTTGCCTCTCGGATGGATTTAAAAAGAATTGAGAATGCTACAAAATGAGAACACTTGATATTGTGTCATGATCCATAGTTTTTTCTTTATAAGATTGTGTCAGCTTGGACGTATGATGATTCTTACAAATTGTCATGCTTGGTATCATGCACTAAAGATTAAATGAATTTTGAAGGAAAACATGACATTTGGGATTTCCATGGCTGTGAAAAGAGGTAATTTGGCTATCAAAGAGTCGTATATCAACGCTACACTTGGATGATGCATCAATACTTCAAATTGCATTAAAATGTGGGCTTGGTATTGATTGTTGCATCTTTAGTGCTTTCCTTGAATGCAAAGATCATTTAGCAGTGAAAATTTTCATTATTTAGGTGTCTTGGCCCAAAGATACAACATTGTGTTTTGATTGACTTTAAAAATCTACAAGTTCACTTCATCATATGCACTCTCTCTCTATGTATGTCATATTTGCTATGTTAGAGCAAGCAAGCAGGCAATGAGTGTATGTTATGACTATGTAATTTCCTTACTTGCACTAAAAATTCGACTTGTGCATGGTTTAGTGCTCGACTTGATTGAAGTTTTCATTGCACTAAATGTCAAGCTCTTTTTGAAAAGCATGTGAGCTTCATGTGAGAGTTACACTCGATGATGAATTGTGCTTATTTGGTTGGGATTTTATGCTTGAAAATGGAATCGGATATGCATTTTAGTGCTTTATTGAATGACCAAATGATTACATAGCACTAACAATTGTGCTTTATTTTGAAGGGTTGTGGGCAACAAAAACTATCATTGATCCAAGAAGGGGTCATCATTGCAAAAAATTACAAAATTTGGCTACTTAGAGCCATTCCAATTCTTTGGATTAAAAGTTGTATAAATTATAGCTCTAAGTTTTGTCTAAATGCAAATGTTTTCATTTGAGCTAGTGTTTACCCAACTTTTTTGAGAGCTTTCAAGTACAAAATTTGGCTATTGAGAGCCATTCATTTTTCATTCCAAAAGTTAAAGTCATCTCTAGCTCATAGATTGCTCTTAAAATTGTAAAATTTCATGTGAGTTAGTGTTTAGCCAACTTGTTTGGAGCTTTTAAATTATAAAATTCCGCTTTCAAGAGCCACTTCATTTCATCAAATTTGCATTATTTTTCAGCTCTTGGCTTGCCTTTAATTCCATATTTCATTGAGCTAGAAACTAATCAACTTTGAATCATGCATACGAGATGGTAAAATTTGTAAAATTTTCTTATGTAGAAGCTCATTCTCTCTCATGTTGATATGTATACATAAAGTTTCTACAAAGAGCACCATGTGCATAACCAAAGGTACTTTTTTCTCTTGGGTTTTTTCCCTTTGGTAAATTTGGGTATACAAGACCCTAGCTTTAGATTTTCATTAATGTTTTTTTGTGTGCTTTTTATTTCAATAAAAGGCCTTTGGAGCTTGTGTTTACACTTAGCTTCATTCAGCTTCGATCGTGAATAAAAGGACCAAGAGACTTCTCTACAAAGGGGATGCTTGCTCAAGGATGCTCAAAAGAGCATGAATAGGTGTAATCCTTCCATGATTTTGTTCTTTTGTTCATCTCTCCATTCTCTATGATTGGCTTAAGTAATTTTTTTTTCTAAGCTATGGTTCTTTCATGTTCAAAGCCAGGCATACTAAAGTTTCAACACTTTGCTTTGTGAATATTAACTCATTAAAAAATTAGGTTTTATGTAGTCCAAGACTCTTAGTGATAGTCTTAATACTCCATTCATTTTTAACATGACCTAGGGCTATGATTAGGCTTTAGTCCTTTAGTCCATTTGCCGTTAGCATCTCATGATGGAAGCTATAAAAAAGTGCTAAGTAATGAAACACTGAAGCAAAAAAGTGTCAAGAAAAAGTAGCAAAAATGTTACTAGACACATGAAAAGAAAATTTCTATGTTATGTTGTGTCTTGTGAGGCCTAGCGCCTTATTGGCACTTAGCAAGCGAGGAAAATCACCTTGGTTTGCTTGGTCAAGACCCTAAACTGATGCCCTGGGGGGTTGATAGGGGTTAGCCATCGCCTTGGTAGGTTAATAGATTCTTGGAACACCTTCTTAAGGGTTCAAGGAGCCGAGAGTCGCACCTAGACTTGCCTTGGGGTGATAGCCTTGTATTGTGTTTTACTTTTTTCTATGAAATGACAAAAACAAAACTTCCATGAGCTTCAAAAAGCTGTGGCAATGTACTAATAGATTAGGAGATTTTTTATAGCCCATAGACATGATAGACTTGAATGATTTATTAAGATTGGTCACATAGTTTTTAGGCTAGTAGGTTTATGGACTTGCATTAGACTAAGGTCTTAATTGATTGTTTGTGTTTCATGCATAAAGCTGACATTTCAGGTGGTGTAATCTTCACAATAGTATAGGTGTCTTTTTTGCTTTATGTTGTCTAGTTTTTTACTATGATTCACCCATCTTTTAGAAGCAAAAAAATCACTCTGCATGATTGTTCATTGTACTTCATGTTTTTATCCTTGTTGGCCTTTGATGCTCATTACTTGTTCTTATGTTTTGCAACTCAACATTTCTTCCATGGACTTACTTTCTACCATGTCACCGTGTTTTGCTTCACCGGCACACGAGGACGTGCGCCAAATTAAGAAGGGGGGAATGTTAGTAGCGGCTAACACAGGCTACACCGATCATGCATTAAGCGGGAGATATGCTATGAATGTGAGTCACGTTGTATAAGGTCTTGGGCTCATTGGGAGTTCCAAAGTTGTATATGCTAGCTAGAGGGCTCAAACCACGGGGGATTCACTAGTAGTAATAGAGGACGCCATCTGCGTGTAACAAAATTGCATCTTTAACCCCTACATAGGGGACCCTCCGCTATAAAATCTGTCCATTTGGCCTTAGAAAACCCCCCTATTGTACACTCACGTGATACCATATGGTAACCCTTAGTGAATATCCCGTGGCTCAAACTTAAACCCATAGTAGAAGGGATTGTTTGGTGAAAGTCTTTATAAGGAAGCCTTTATACAAGGAGGCTTCATTCTTGAGGATCCACTTTTGAGAGCTCTCTCTCTCTCTTGAGTGTTCACTTGATGGATGGCCTAGTCTTGAGCTTAATGCCCATGCTTAAGAGGCTAGTGCTAATCCATTGTAATTAGAGAAGCATTCTTAATCTAATCTCTACTTTCTCATTAGTGTCAATTCTTCTACTCCATTATGTCATGAAGTAGTTTCACCTTTCTCATTATTCTAGATTTGAGTATGTGTGATGACTTCTTGCTATTAACCACTCATATCCTTCTATAAGCACTCGATTTGCAATATTTAACATCAGTAATTAGGTTGATTAAGTTGGTTCTTAATCTTGTAATTAGTGTGTGCTCTATTGTTTGCTTGTGTGTGGATGGGTTTTATGAAATTTTAGCACCATTCACCTTGTGTGTGTAGCTTTTGATGAAGTGTCTTGATTGGCATGTGGTGATTGGAGACACCAACACCAATGCAATTAGTGTGTTCATTAGTGTGCTTTGGGATTCTAGTCTATGGTAAGTCGGATTTCGGTGGGCTTAATGTGTGTAGGAGATGCTTAGTTGATGATGTTATTAGAGTTAGTGATTAATGACTAATCTCTATTGCATTGGATGAGCATAGTCTTGAATCCTCTAATTCTATACATCCGATGCTCGTGCTTCCATGACCTAGCCGGGTTGTCGATCCTAGGATTGATAATTTTGTTGGTCTTGGGTTGATTAGGCTATGGTACAATTGCCCCCAATAGAAGATCTACAAAGAGAGATTAAAGAGCTATAAAATGAAGCAGAACAGCATTATGCTGTCAAGGAAAGACAGCAGAAAGAGATGGAGATTTGGGGGAGCTCCTCATGAAGCTGTCTGATGCATGCAAAAGTAAGGACCAACAACTGACCGAAGTGTTGACCAACGAACTTAAAATCACTACTCAGTCAGTCCAAAAGATCCAAGTGCAACTAGATGTAGCCAATGCCTCCTTGCAGAACTCAGAGCAAAGAATCAATGATTAAGCAGTATTTCTAAGGCAGAAAGACAAAACCCCGATGTAGCTTCACTCAAGGGAACAGATGAAGTCTACAAGATTTTGGAAAAGAGGAACAAAGACCTCAAGCTTGAGTTGAAGATTGAACAAGCACAAAGATGAGACCTTGCATTGATGCGGGTACAAAGAGAAGAGCAACTACTCAAGGAGATAGAAGATTTAAAGAGAGCGAACCAACTGCTAAGAGAAGGACATACAGAAGCTCAAGAGGAGGCAAGAACTTCTGAACAGCCAAGCATAGACATACCATCATCTCCTTTGCAGATATGGAAACACAGCCATCAGAAGAGCTAGTAGAGAGTTGGAGTTTCAAGTGCCAATCACGAAAGAAGAACAAGTGCCAATGGTCCAGCTCTCTAAAGCTGGCGAAGATGCACTGAAGGAGCAAATAGTCCATGAAGTAGATGCTGGATGGAAAGCGGAAATGGATTGGGAGTTGAGAGTTCTCCACTGAGTCAATGTAACTCAGCTCACTCCCAACAAATCAATGCTCAATGGCATCAGCAGTTGTTGTCCTATCCATTGATAAAGGTGGAGCTACTGCAAGTAAAGAAAAAGACTTTACATGATATGCAGACAGAAGGCTCAGATGCTCTCCACCCCATATGGAGAAAGAACTGGCTCAAGAAGAACTCTAAATACCTCATTCTGATTACAAGAGCACATGCAGCAATACAGAAGGCCCCACATTCTGTCATGTATCATGGGTAAGGACGTGGTAGGCACCAGATGCATTGAGGGAGAAGAGACCAACATGGCTCAACCACCCAAGACTACCAGCTCCATAGTAGGGAACAGCAACGGAGGACTACATGGTGAAAACCCTAACGGGGGCCATGAACCTTCCTGCCAAAAGTCTGCCTAAACTCTCATGTGCTATGGCTATATAAAATCTATCGAATGCTGCTTACATGCATTCAAGCTTTTCATGAGCCCGAGCAAGCAGGAGCTCCTTGGATGTCTTTCCTAGAAGGCAACAAAGTTCTATGCTATAATTTGAGTGGACAGCCCTCAGAAGAAGTCCTCTACGACTTCTACGCCAAATGCATCTTCCTGCCATCAAGCAATATGTTGGCATTTGAAGAGGCATTTTATACTAGATTATCACATGGCAGACAAAGATTTCTAGGCCAATGATCAGCAAACTTACATCAAGGTTTGTTGTCTATTCACCCATCGAACTTAAAAACAAAGTCACCATGCAATTTTTGCAAGTCCCTGACAAAGAAAGACGAATCAGATATGAGAAAGCTCTACATGCACTTAAAGACCGCCTCGCCAGCCATCAACCCAAAGACTACTTCAGTCCATGAAGTTGTGTCAAGGAACGACACGGTCGAGGAGGCGGGAATGTTAGCAGCGGCAAGTTAACTCAGATAACATTTTTTGAAGCTTTTATTGTAAAAACACTTTTGCTTTTGATAAATCGGGAATGTTGTAACCTCTATTTTCTAGATGGATAGTGTAATCAATGAGTTGGGGCTACAAGCTTCCAGATTGTATCAACTTATCTTTAGCTAGAGCTCCCAGATTATTAGTTTTTGACCAAAGAAACCTTGGCTAAGGTATAAAAGCCAATTTTTGTTAGTTATTTTCAAGTTTTGGATAATAGAAACACAGCGTGAGTTAACGACACTCCCTTCTCTCCTTCTCGCGCTTACTACTCCCTTCTCGGTTGTCACATTGCAGTGTCGTCTGTTGCATTGCAACCGCAAGTAAGAGCTCTACACATTGACGTAAACTTTAATGTTAATCCGTAGCTTTTGGCGTCGCCGACCCATGGCCTAATTTCATCATAAGTAGGAATTTAAGCTAGGAAATCACAAAGCAAGCATAGGCAGGGTATTGGGACATCATTGCTAAGCATTTAGACGCATTCTGGGTCGAAAATGACTAGGTTAAAAATCACTGCTATTAATTATCGCGATTTTTGCACTTGACCTAAAGTGAAATTTGAGACCATAAACATGTGTGCTTAGGTCTTATAAACATGTCCTAAAAGTTTCATAATGTTTGGATGGATGTCATTTGATGCTATAACGGTTATGATTTTTTTGCCGATTAGTGATTAGCTTTTGGTGACTTTGGTCATTTGAGTGTAGCTTGAGTTAGATGCGAGTTGTTTGTTGCTTTCCAAGAGATTGACAACCTCTTGTAGCCTCTATGCACTAATTGAGTCAGCTTCGTCCCATGGATTGACAATTATGTTTGTGGTTCTCGCTATGTCTGCAAAATAAGATAGGAGTGAGGTTAGGAACCTGTCACACACGATGCCTAATCCCGATAGTTTAAGCCAAGACATGCATTCCATGGGCCCACGGTCCGGGCCAAGCGTGCTTAGCCACTTGAAGGAGACTTTTAGTAGAGCCACTCGCTCCGAACATGGAGCTAGCGATATAAATGAAGAGGGTGGGGAAGTAAATTCACCATTCATGACCAATGTAGACCCCATGCTCCTAGAGAGTGTGCATGTGAATACTCCATTCACTTCACCCCCTGACTCTTCAGAGCTATTCTCCTTCGAGGTTATATTACCTGATGGTAGAAGCCTTGCCAAAGTGCAAGAGGTTGAACAATATATCCTTGCAAACCAGGGAAAAGAAAATCAAAATCTTATGGAAGGCAGAACAACGGAAAGAGCTAAAGGCGAAGGCCCCTATGTCAACATCCATGCTAGTCGAGCAATCAAGTGCTCCTGAATTAGCAACCACTAGGGGTCAAACCATAGAGAGCCACATTGCATCTACTTCAAAGGACACCCCTAGCACCTCAATCGTAGATGGAATGTTTCTAAATGACGGAGTATGAACTACAAACATAGACTTTAACCGACCTTTGCGTAGGTTACACCTATCATGTGGGTTGATTAGATGTCCTACAATCCACAACGCGTGCTACTAGCATAGAGGATCAACAACAAAGAGTTTACGATGTCATCCATAGGGTTATTGAGTTGGAGAGACAGAACAAAGGGATCCACATGCCTTCATCGGGTCTCATGAGATTCCTGGATACATGGAAGGCTAAGCAACCAACTTTATCACAAATGGAGACTCCCTCGGTAATCTTGATGATCCTCCATATGTTGTTTCACTAGGGTTCTTAGTACAATCTGAGCCCACAAGTGATAGCTTTACCTTTAGCTCATGTTTCTCTTGATGACACCACGGCTACCATGCCTACCCTAGTGATGGACATGACAAAAAACACGCCATGGACCTCATTTATTAGTAAAGCACCACTACATGGTAGCTCAATGCCTCCAACAGTACCTACAAGTGTGTATCAATCATATGCATCTATGGGTCCTGGTGCTCATGTAGCCTCTACCCCTCCCATTATTTCAACAACTTATGCTCCACAACCAAAATATCCAAGCTCTTATTTCAATGGGACCATGCCAGCTACCGTTAGCATGTCAAATCCCATGTCTGTTATGCCCAGGGCCACACATATGAACTTTGGGCCACCACATGGCACAACACCGTACCCAACTTGGAACCTAAGGTTTTCATATACACCAAACCCAATGCCAACCCCCATTCTACATGCAATCCCGAGAGAGCATGTCCCCACTATACCTGCTCACTTAGGTGACATGGCAACATTTGCTCAAGCTATCAATCGATCTATAGCTAAAAATATGCACACTCCTGATAGAGAGCCTAGAAGTAAGGCAGTACAAATAGCCAAGCTCACACAAATATTTAGTGGAGACGAGGATGTGAGGAACCATATCAAAGTATATGAACAATTATGTGATTCCCTAGGAGAACACAATGACCTACATAAGAGTAATGCTTTAAGCCTGACCTTGAGTGGGAAGGATGGGGATTGGTATAGTACCCTAAGGGTGGAATAAAAAACAATTTACTCTACTCTTAGGAGACTCTTCTTGAAAGAATACATACGAGAGGGAGTACTTTGGGGTGTAGCATCTCAGCTCCAGAAAGCCCAACTACAGAAAGGGGAGTCCGTGAGAGACTTTAATAGTTGCTTGAAGCATTTGAATTCCTGTTGTAATCCCAATGAGTGCTTCAATAATAACCAATTGCTTGATAGATTCATTAGGGGACTATGACATGTGGATATCTACAATGGCCTAGTCATTAGAGGTATCACCACTTCGAAAGCAGTCACCACCAATGCGATCCAATTGGAGGACAACTTAATGATTCAAGGAGAAAGAGTGTCTGTTGAGCCTAAATGTACTAGCTCGCAAGCATCTTGGGATGAGCCAATGACCATGAAGCCTATTGCTAAAGAGCCAAAGATATCTAAGACGACTTTAGCAGATCTCACCAAGACCATTCAGGAAAGTCTTAGAGACAATCGTGTTCCACAAAACAGTCATATGTATCCAAGAAGGGAGCAACAATGGTCCTTAGTTTGCTATGGTCCGCGTAGTACCAGTGAATGCCCTACTTTTAGAGTAAAATTTAATGGGAATTGCAATGCCTGTGGGAGGTATGGTCATCAAGCTAAGGATTGCATAGTACTTAAACATGCGATGGCCAATAGACCAACCTTAGCATGGATGGACACACCTCGAGTACCTGCACATTGATGCACGCCCCACCTCTTGAACAAACGTCACAACACATGGTCCCTAGGGCCCAAAATGTTGTTCAAACAACACCATTACCACCTCCAGTGCTAGGACCGCAACCCCCACATCCGAGAATCACTGATGTGAATCAAGTGGACTGTGAGTCATCTATTACTTGTTTGGAAGGCTCTGAGGAAGATATAGACCCTTATATTTCCTATGGGATTGATGCACTTGAAGAAATTCCACAATACTACATGGAGGACTATTGGGGGCAAGTCAAACCCGTCTATCAAGTAGCGGCGCTTGCGACAAGAGGCCAAAATATCAATTTCGCTGCCAAGAGACCACCTGTTCAATGCTACGAGTGTGGAGGTCCACATCATGTAGCCGAGTGTCCTATTAGATTACAAAAGAATGCCACACTAATGCAAACCAATCAAGCAACCACATCTACAATGCCGATACTCACGTGTAATTGATGTGGCATAGATCATTTGATTGCCCAATGTCCTAATAATCCAAATGCGCCAAAGATCATGCCATTGAATTTAATTGAGGTTATCGAGGAGCCAACACAAAGTACACCTGTGGTACCAATTGTTGGGATCGGAGAGCACACACACAGAGAGCCAGCACGAAGAAGGAGATAGACACAGTGTGTGGCGGGGCGGTACTCACACTACAATGTGTAGTTATGAGTATATTAATTATGAATGAGTAAAAGAATGGTTGTACATGGGCGGCTGAACAACGGGCAGCCAGGCACACGGGCCTTTAACCCAACAATCTCCCACTTAAAGGCAGTGTGCCTTTAAAGTGGCCAAAGTACAGCAAAAGAAGTCAAGCCATACCCATCAACGATCTGCAGTGTGCAAACCGCTGTGAAGCTAACGACTTCGTGAGTAGGTCAGCAAGGTTATCGTCAGTGTGTACCTTGACAAGCTCTATGCGCTTGTCCTCTAGCACCTCTCGTATGAAGTGATACCTCACCTCAATGTGCTTTGTCTTCGCATGGAAGATAGGATTCCATACCAACGCTATGGCACTCTGGCTATCACAATGTAGCATCAGAGCATCACCAGCCATACCAAGATCTCCCACTAGTCGTGAGAGCCATATGGCCTCCTTGGCAGCCTTAGTGGCAGCCATATATTCATCCTCTGTAGTGCTCAAAGCAACGCATGGTTGTAAATGTGATGCCCACGAAACCGGTCCACCTGCAACTGTGAACACATAGCCACTAGTAGACTTCCTCGAGTCCACTGACCCTGCATAGTCTAAATCTGTATATCCACAAACAGACATATCCTTCTCACCATAACATAGGGACAACTCTGAAGTCCCTCTCAAGTATCTGAGAATACCTCTCACTGCATCCCAATGACGCTTGCCCGGGTTAGACATGTATCTGCTAACCACACCAACTGCATGAGCAAGATCTTGACGCGTAGCCACCATGGCATACATCAAGGAACCAACAGCTGACGCATAGGGAATCTGAGACATCTCTATAGTCTCCAAATCTGTCTAAGGGTAGTCATCATGGCTGACTTTTACATATGGAGGAAATGGGGTACTAATGGCCTTCCCCCCTTCCATATGAAAACGCTTAAGCACCCTGTCAATGTACTCTTTCTGACTAAGAAAGAGCGCCCTGCGAGAACGATCACGCGTGATCCGCATACCCAAAATATGACTAGCATCCCCAAGATCCTTCATGGCAAAGGTCTCATGTAGCCTATGTTTCAAGGCATCCACATTAGAAATACACTTCCCTACGATCAGCATGTCATCCACATACAAAACCAAAACAATAAGACTGCCATCTGCATCCCTGCGAGTATAGAGGCATGGGTCCTCATAACTGCGTACATATCCCTCTGAACTCATGAATGCATCAAACTTACGATACCATTCACGAGGTGATTGCTTCAGCCCATATAAGGTCTTAAGAAGCCGGCATACCATCTTATTTGAACCATGAATAACAAACCCACTTGGTTGCTCCATGTACAAATCCTCGTACAAGTCCAGATGTAAGAAAGTTGTCTTTACATCCATTTTCTTCAACTCCATGTCTTCTGTAGCTACCAAAGCAAACAACATACGCAAAGTAGACATCTTCACCACTGGGGAGAAGATCTCATCAAAATCAATGCCCTTCTGTTGCTTGAATCCTTTAGCCACAAGCCTTGCTTTGTACCTAGGCTTTGCATCCATTGAACACAATTTTATCTTGTAAACCCACTTGCATGGTAGTGCCTTCTTACCCTTTGGCAAAGGAGTAAGCTCCCACGTATCATTTTGGATCAATGAATCCATCTCTGACTGCATAGCGTGCTCCCACTTGAGCTTGTCAACACTAGACATGGCCTCATCATAACATGATGGCTCCCCGCAATCAGTCAACAATACATAATCCATAGAAGGCACAAAACGCTAAGGCTGTCTTGCACGCCGCTCTGAACGCCTCAAAAATTGTGCAGGAGGTGCATCTGGCTGTCCCACATCTACATGATCTCCCACCTGAGGGTCAATGGGATGCCCACGAGCAGCCATGGAACCATCATACCGATCACCATCCTCCTCAAATATCACATGCCGAACCTCAACCGTTCGCGGTGATGCTCTATACATAGAGTCCTCATGAAAAACAACATCATGGTTGCGCACAATCTTCCTGTCAATAGGATCCCACAATCGATAACCCATCTCACCATAGCTACCATAACCCAAGAAGATACATCTCTTGCTCTTTGGATCCAATTTGCTGGGTTTTGCCTTAGGTACATGTACATAAGCTTCACAGCCAAAAACACGAAGGTGACAATACGAAGGTGGCAAACCTGTCCATACCTCTTCAGGCACTTTGAAGCCCAAAGGAACACTAGGTGAACGATTTATCAAATGCATAGAAGTGGCAACTGCTTCAGCCCAAAATCCATCTGACAAACGAGCCATAGAAAGCATACTACGGACTTTCTCTTGTATAGTCCTGTTCATGCGCTCTGCCACACCATTTTGAGGAGGTGTATAGGGAGCACTAAGCTCACGCCGTATACCCTTCTCAACACATAATGTAGTGAAAGCATGAGACATAAATTCACCCCCATTGTCCATACGTAAGCACTTCAACTTACAACCTGATTGGTTCTCAACAAGAGCCAACCATTGCTTAAATATATCAAACACCATATCCTTCTCACGAATGGGTTATGCCCATACCTTCCTGCTAGCATCATCAATGAACGTAACAAAGTACATAGCACCTCCAAGAGAAGCATTGGGCATTGGCCCACATACATCACTATGCACCAAAGCTAGATTTTCCAAAGATCTGTGTGGAACACTCTTCTTATGAGAAGAACGAGCATGTCAACCATAAAGGCAATGCTCACAAAACTCAAAACCACCAAAATCTGAAACGGGAATGTAATCCACACGTGCCAATAACTTCAAACCTTTCAGTGACATATGCCCCAAACGTTGATGCCATAAAGAAGTAAATGTGATCAGCCACACTAGCTACACAAAGGGAATACAACGTATTCCTCTTAGCACGGGACTTGCTTCTAGATTTACCCCTGTTGGACTTATACTTGTCCATAGTCCTGCCTCTGACAACCATTGCACTAGAAGACTTACTACCTGCATTATTCTTTCGATTAATCTCTTCCGTGAGACTAGACTCCACATTAGTACTTGTCAACTCATCCGCAGGAACCGAGTTACTTATGGCTGTCCTAAATGTGTCCCATGACTCAGGCAACGTGACAAGTAAAAACATAGCTTTTACATTGTCCTCAAACGTAATTTTCTGCCTAGCAAGTTGGCTGAAAATTGTATTGAACTCATTCAAATGCGCATTCATGGAAGCACCTTCCTCCATTCGCAAATCAATAAGCTTTTTAATCCAATACACCATAGAAGCAGCTGAATGCTTCTCATACATATCGCAAATCCGCTGCCATAGCTCATAAGCTCCACCCTGTGCATCTTTCACATTGTAATAAACAGACTTTGAAAGGGAAAGCCTAATGGTAGACCTGCACATCTCATCCAACTCCTCCCAATCATCCCTCTCCATGTTCTCTGGCTTAACTCCCTGCAACTTTAGAGGTCGAATCTGTTTCTTCTGCACCAAGACATCCCAAATCTGATCTTTCCAATATGAGAAGTTAGCACCATCCAACTTCTCAATATTGAAAACTGTGTCCTCTTTAGTACCCATTACAACAAGAATGCAACAATGAGAAACCTGTAACCAACCAACAAACTGCCACAACAAAGTAGTGCTGCAAATCTACCAACACCTGCTGCTCAATCAAAGAGCAAACGCATGAGTATAAATCAGCCCATAATATGGTCAAAAAAACGTACGTAGAAATCCACAAACAAACGCATAAACCTGTGACACCTGTAACTCAACCGGCCTAGGAAAATCGTGCCACAAAATGCATCAACAATGAGCTGTCATAGAGGCATAAACATACTCCATGTCTGAATAACCACAATAGAGACATAAGCTGACCAAGCTTACACAAATCCGTGAGCATAAATGGATCCAAGTGAGCATATAACCAATGCACAAGCTCAACGAAGTCCAATCTCTACTGTCAACCAAGTACCTGTCCGTACTCAAACCGCAACACTGCAAGCAAGAGAAACCCGCTCTATGTATAAGTGAACCAAATCTCCACAATATCATGCATAAAGAGTGTCTGTCAAACTGCCATATCCACATCCGTCAACATACATAGATGATGTAAACCTGTAGCTCAAGAACAAGCATAAACAGACTACCCAGAAAAGTAGAAGCTCCCACTCAAACCACAACCATACACATGGTTGTCCCACAGTCAAAATACATGTTTTGTAACCACAAAAGAAACCTATATCCAAAGATCCCTATAACCTATACTTGTACCTGTACCTACACCTATACATGTACCTATACCTGTAGTCGAAGAAGACAATGCCGCCAAACTCCCACTCTATCTGTGTGTATGAGGCCACTCCAAGAAGAGGCTACACACTCTCAAATGAGCTGTGGGCTCACGTAAGTGAATACACTGCAACAATGGCACCTGTAATGGCTATGGAAGCTCTGCAGCAAACAAAAAACTACCAAAGAGAGCTGAAAAAACGCAACTCCTAGTCTGTAGCTCGCGGATGGGAATTTTGATGGCACGAATGGCTCTGAAATGGGGGTTAAACCCCAGGACACCTCAAGACACCTGTTGAAAATACTCGCGGAGTGCTGAACCTCCCAATGCCAAGCTCGGGAAAACCTTCTGCTCTTTAGAAATGCGCACGTGCGCGAGACTGAAAATCGGCAATGAAACAGCATCAATTTTCAGCACACTCAACAATGATGATGAAGCTCTCAATGCTCTCACTACCAAGCTCTGATACCACTTGTTGGGATCGGAGAGCACACACACAGAAAGAGCCAGCACGAAGAAGGAGATAGACACAGTGTGTGGCGGGGCGGTACTCACACTACAATGTGTAGTTATGAGTATATTTATTATGAATGAGTAAAAGAATGGCTGTACATGGGCGGCTGAACAACGGACAGCCAGGCACACGGGCCTTTAACCCAACACCAATAAATATACTCACACGATCGATGCTCCAACACCAAAATTATATTCTTGAAAAAAGAGACACAACATCAATTGCCCAATCTCAGAAGAAGAAGAAAACAAAAGGAAGAGATCGCAAAAAGCAGCGAAGTCAGACCCCAGTTCAAAGACCAATATAGGGACTGGTGACTACCCCATATATATGAATGACGTTGAAGAGGATTCTGATTCAAGTGAGACCATGGAGACTAAAATGACCACTAGAAAGAAAAGAACAAGGAAGACAATCATGAGCCACAATGGCCAGGACCGAAGGAACCCAAGGAGAAGATAGTAACTTACCCAAACCCTACAAAGGAGATCGAGCGAGTCAAGCAATTAATGAGTTTGGTGGAAGAAACCCAGAGGGATCTAGAGCCAGCACCTAGGCAGATCTAGATTACTAATACAGTGTTCCCTACGCAAAATCAGCCTCACAAAGATGATAGACTACTAGCCATACCTAGTGTATCCAAGAAGAAAGTGACTTTAAGTCATAAGAAAGTGGGCGTACTCCCTTCTTGTTTTGTAGAGAATGTTTACAAAGGGATTACCTAACCCTATCGAAGAAATGGAGATTCCATCTTCCCCATGTCAAGGGACTCAAGCCCAAAAAGTGCAATTAAATAATACCAAATTGATGGATTTCATGGCTTCAAAAGTTAGAACCACCATCATGTCCAAACTATATGGAGACCCCGAGCTATTCTTAGCTCTACGAGCTTTCCTTAATGGTGATTGATCATAGATCTGACACCACAATTCACTCGGCCTCATTGCAGCATTATTACACATGTAAAAAGGACATTGATGTTGGGGAAGATTAGGAATTACAAACTCCCATGGCATAATTGCTTCTTGGCCATATACCATTTTGAATGGTGTAAAATTAATAGATACTTTGTAAGCAGTACCATAAGCCCATAGAGCTGATGTCAGCTTCAAATCCCAATCTGTGCGATGAGCTTCCATTGTTTTGGTCAAGATAGAAATCAAAGTCTTGTTAGTCCTCTCAGCTTGGCCATTTGCTTGTGGATAATAAGGTGTAGACTTATGGTGGTCTATCATGAAGTTTGTTGTGAGTTCCTTTATCACTCCATTTAGAAAATGAGTACCATTGTCACTCACAATTTCAAAGGGACAACCAAATCGTGTAATAATGTTCTCAAAGAGAAACTTAGCAGTTGACCTTGCATCAGCCTTACGTGTCGCCTTGGCTTCCGTCCACTTTGTCACATAGTCAATAGCAACAATAATATATTGAGATTGAGTGTTATGAGCTACTGGATTAATTGGGCCTACAAAGTCTAAACCCCATTTTTCAAATGGTTAAGTCACTTTAATAGGATGTAAGGGCATCTTATCCTTTCGTCGTGTGATCTTGCAACGTTGGCATTCATCACACCCTTTTGCAAAAAGTGATGCATCCTTGAATGAGGTAGGCCACCAATAGCCTGATTGCAACACCTTTCTAGCAGTTAGTTCCCCTGAAAAATGTCCTCCGGCTATACCCATATAGGCTTCTTGCAATATGTATAAGTACTCATCCTCACGAGCACAACATCTAAGGATATCGTCCTTCCCTAGCTTGTAAAGAATTCCTGCAATAAGAGAATAAGGTTCACATTCCTTTAACAATTTTTGAGCTATATCCTTACAAAGCTCTTTGGGTGGAAAACCATTAATTAAAAAGTTCACAATCTTCTCACTCCATTCAGGCATCGTTTCAACTAGGAATAGGGAAGTATCCGGCAACTCATCATCAATTCTAGTAGGGGCTCCACCATTGGGTATGCGAGAAAAATGATCCTCCATGATATGTCTTTTATCGGGTCTCATCACAACAATAAAATCAAACTCAAGAAGAATTAACAACCATCGTGTAATTCTTCCCGTGGAACAAGGTTTATTTACTAGATACAACAATGCTTGATGATCCACATAGAAAACACACTTGTTGGGTAGCGTAATTTCTTCACTATGTGAATCATAGTTAAACCTTCCCGCTCTGTAGTAGTGTAGTTTCTCTTAGCATCATTTAATTGACGACTTGCAAAGCTAATGGGGTAGTCCAATTTATGTTCTCCTGGTTGAGCTAGAACACACCCAATAGCAAAGTTCGATGCATCAATATACACATGGAAAATTACATTCCAATTGGGCACTCATAGAATGGGAGCACTCATCAAGGCCTTTTTTAATAACTCATAAGCATGGTCACACTCCGCTGTCCAGTGGAACTCAATAAGAAGCTCGTACAATGGGCGAGCTATCTCGACAAAGTTTAAAATAAAGCATCGGTAATAACCAACATGGCCCATGAACTTTTGAACTCCTTTATAGTTTGTAGGTGGTGGCAAATTGGAAAATTGCTTTAATTTTGCTCTCATATGTAAAAATCCCATTTTTGGGTACTACGTGCCATAAAATGACTCCATGTTTAACCCAAAATTGGCATTTGAAAGGGTTTAATTAGATGCGATACAATCTGCACTTTTCAAAAACTTTCCGTAAATATGATAGATGTTCTTCCCAAGAGGAATAAACACAAAGGTCATCTAAGAAAGTTTCGCAAAACTCCCTCAAATATTCTCTAAAAGCAGTGTTTATTAATCTTTGGAAGGTAGCAGGGGCATTGGTTAAGCCAAAAGCCATAACACGAAATGCGAACACTCCAAATTCTATTATAAAAGCCATTTTAGCTTGGTCCTAAAATGTCCTAGGGAGATAGACATGCCAATAACCACCCAACTATACCTATATATAGGCCCTTGGCCCTCCTATATATAGCCCCTATACCGCATGTGTATCTATCGGCCCTTGGCTAGGGCCGTGCCTCCTATAGTCCTACCCTTGGCATGACATTACTCCCCCCTTGGAGAAGCGTTTTCGTCCTCGAAAACAAGAGTGATGATACACTAATGTTTTCTATAGTAGCATCCTTCATGGATCCAACTGTTTGGTTGACTGGAACACAGTTCAACAGGAGGTTCAATGAAACCAAGAGTAACATCTTGATTTTTCACATTGTTGTCCATTTGCAACCGTCTTGTGTTGCCAATTCCTATTCAATCATAGTGTGTAAACTCCATTTAGAACACACATGAGTATGCAAAACGAGTTATCACACAAAGATATATCCTAAAGAGTACCTCTTTTCACTTTCCATGAAAGTAACTTGCTAACATAATTCATCAGCCAAGTCCTTGACTTGTTTTCCAATTCCAGCCAGTAAACAACCCCACCATCTCTAGTGTTCAAGGTTGAGAACTTGATGTATCCATGAAGAGACTACACATAGTCTCAAACATGCTTTAACTTATAGTAAGCAAACTCCAAGTAGAGCAATAAATGCTCACTAATTGGATCGCTTGGTGCTAACGTACGCACTTTGCATATCCTTCAGCACAAGATTACACTTTGTAATCTGTCTATCCCCTTGGATAACTAACAGTATGTCCCTCACGGTTTACAGACAGTCTTTCCAGATGACTGGTAAATGGAATCTCAATATCGTGTAACATTGTTGAGGAATCAACAATGTCCGGAATAACCATCGTGGTTAAAACTAAAATTAAAAAAAATCCACAAACACCGAAACCAAGCCATGACCTCTATTGGTGATTAGTAGACCTAAAAGTAATCTCATAGAGATACTGCACATAGAGTGCAAAATACTTCATAAGTAACAACTTGATGAATACACATGCCGTTCCAGATCAGCCTTTCCTAAACACTAGGGCCCATAACACCTAGTGTGCATGCATTTAGCAAAAAAATAGATCCGAACCTATATATCCATGGTGATCCTTGCCAATACTTATGGCAAATGTGATGCGCCTAGCACACATTAAAGAGGAATGTAAATAATTCTAAAAAAAACTAAATACTTTCAGTTGCAATCTTTTGCAAGCCTTACTAAAACGTCTGAACCATAATGGAAGGTGAAATAGTGATCACTTCTAGGTACAAACAATGAAACGTTTTCATTAACAACTTGGAGCCTTGCTATATGTATAAACAACCATCTGTAATGTTGTTTAGCAGTACTTGTACCTAAACAAGTCATCATTTGGCCACCGAAATTGCTCGTGATACATCGTGCTGAAAATGGTCTAGAAAACAGATTTGACCAGCACCTAGGGACTTTGTCGTGACACATACTTGAAATAATGGGCGCCAGTGTCAGTCCTAGAGACTCATATTCGCCACATGTGGAATATGTCTCAACTAAGGATGCTTGAAAAATGAACATCCTACAAGTACAAGATGTACTTGTGTGTGGAGGTAACTCTAAACACTCCGTGACAAGAGTGAGAGGGACCCTCATTCATTGCTCCACACCGGCTAAACCGAACTCCTTGAGTCCCTAGACCGTATTATATCCCATGTGACAACATGTGCCAAATCTAGCTCGGTAAGTGGATTCATAACAGCTTAATGTATATTGGACGCTACTGCCCAAAATACTTGTTCCGACCTGCCCTTGGCATGTCCCTGGAGATTGAACGGAAAGTTCAGTTACCCGTATTCAAATGCACAAGAGTACGTCTCCCACTTGTGAAAAACCAAGCAACATTGCATTGGAATCCTTGGGTGTTGCCTTCGCAATCAAGTCCGTTGGGTAGAATCTACGTAGTCAAACCCCTTGGTAAGATCCTTTGTAGAAACTGCTCAACTAGCAGGTAATGGTAACCAACATAGTCAACCGTGTACAGAATGATGAGAATCAACTTGAAAAGTTGAAGTTGTCCACTATCCCCTGGTAGAGTGTGGACTTGTTTCCTTGAAAGTACAATGGGGATAGATCAAACTGTGATCCTGAATGCCTATGGGGTGATTTAGTAAACACCTGCTGGGTCATACCCCAAAACTGTGATGCCATAGACACTCGTAGTGCTATACAGAGAGCAAGAAATCCACACAAGTGAGATGCCTAGCTCGTAAGAACAGCCATGCTGTCTTCCGTGGTATAGATTAGCTGCTATGAGTTGAAGATTATCAAACTCAACTTGAGTGTCGCACTGAAAACATGTAATTCAAAAATGACACCCTAGACATCCGTAATGACAAGACTCTTGCTTGTCCAGTAACGTCGATGTGTACTTCCCTGGGTAGATCTGTTCGATCTTGAAAAGAATCACCCAAAGAATGCCAATAGTTAGGTCTTACCCTTGGCCTAGTATTGGCTCTTAGCAAGTGTGGCTCATAGCCATTATGCAAATTAGTGTTCAATGGACGAACCGATGAAGATTTGAGTAGCATCTTAGCAACATGTTAGCTGAGAGTTAGAGCACCTTGGCTCAGGCTGACTCACGAGCGAAACATGTATCAAAAGTTTCTTAGAAGATTTTCATTATTCCCTTAGAGAGAGAGAGAGAGAGAGAGAGAGAGAGAGAGAGAGAGAGAGAGAGAGAGAGAGAGAAAACAAGAGCATGCTGGGCTGAGGAACTTTCCTTAAGGTTTTAGAGTGTGTACGCAAGCTATGTGCTCTTACGCATCTTATGCCTAAATTGCAGCTTATCGTATAAGCATTCTGCAGTTTTTCGGTATGGCTCTCTCATCGAGAGAGGTAACAAGAAAAAACAAAAAACTCATTCCGACCCACCTACCATGTAGAGGTCGTGATTGTATGAGGACAACTTAGCATTGGCACCTTGCCCGTAAAATAAGTCCTAGATTTACGTTCCTTTTAGTGTTGTTGTGTGTTGATAGCAACCAACAATCATATTAAACAATCCATCACTTAGTCTGTCCTTGACAGTGTTGCGAGTGTGATAGCCGAAGCATAATACATGAAGCGGTAGAATTGAATCCACCTCACTAGCATGCCTTGCATGCAGAATTGTAAGCCCTTGCGGAGAGTGATGGCCTCAGATGTGAGAACCAAAACCATAAGTGCCTTGCACAGTTTAGACTGGTAGGGATTCTGTGAGATGATATTCCCTATTTTTCCAGTTCCCCGAAGCCTTGCTTCTTCTAAAATTTCCAAAGCACTTTGCTTTGCATAATGACAATAATTGCCAAGTAAAGTGTAAACAGGGAAAAACAAGAAAAACTTAAACTTGGCTAACTTGGTTGTTGTTGCTGCAACCAATCGTCATGAAATTTGGAAGGAAAAACTCATTCCAAAACGGCTCATAACCATATCTGCACTGTTAAGGCGGTTACGCCGCTAGCGGAAGCTAAATAGCGAGAACTCAACCAACAACAGAATTTGTCAGACGAGGACGGAGCTTGACCCGCAGGCGCATGGAAACAACTAGGTGGGTGTCAATTCACCTACTCGACCTTCTAATGACAATCACTACTAAGGAAATCAAATCTAAGTTCTAAAATACGCAAGTGACTGAAATCCGTACTACGAACGAATGCTATACGAAACAGGATCTAGAATCATTGAATCGATCTCAAACTCAAGGGAAAGTCTATACACTAGGTAAGAACAACACCCTAAAGACTTGAACTGCAAAATCAACCTATAACCACTCCGTGCGATAAACGCGTATGAAGATAAGCCGAAAAATACAGGTGACCGAAACTTGACCCTGATGGTACTAATGTGTAGCTCTACTCGTTGTGGTTCTATAGATATGTTGCACGCTCTATTCCGACACACGAGTTGGAAGAAAACTCACACCGAAGCTCGTAGGAACTTACCACACGTAGAAGCCGATAGCGCGCACTCTTGGTATCTGTGCGTAGCTCTCACCGTTGCTAACACAATGGCGGTGTCGCTTCTCCAATGGCGGCCCCGTAGCTCGCGTAGCAAGAAGATAAGACTCTTTCTCTCTCTCTCTCTCAGACACAGTCACGGCGCTCAAAAACTCACTTTGATTAATTGAATCCTCCTTAGGTTACAAAACTTTGGCTTATATACCTCAGCCTTGGAGGTGAGAACATCTCTAATTATTTACATCAACAGGTGAAATTACTTCGGGATTACAAGCTGGAAACTCAATTGAGTCCCGTTACTTAATGAATGGCTCAAATCAAAATTAATGTCGGAAAGACATTTATTACAATCAATGGTTACAAAATGATGGGTGTGAGCAAAAATGTGGGTGTGATCCTGGCTGGCTCAACACTTCCTCTGCTGGCTCAACACTCCCCCCCTCCGCGTTCATGTCGTCCCTGACATGACTTTTAGGCTTGGTCAATAGAGTCCTGTCGTCTTGAGCATCTGCAAATGTGATTCGTAGCGTAGGTTGCCGATGGTCAAGGTTGGGCCGAATATTTTGCTTTCGTGAGTGAAAAAGCCGGTGTAGAAAGCTTCTTCGAATGTTTGCATGTGGAAGCTAGGCAAAAACATAATTCTTTGGTATAAGAGATGTAACACCTTTGGTGATGGCTGCAATGAAAGATCATACATCATATCCGTCACTGTGTCGGCCGTCGATAGTAGACTCGAGGTCGTGGCTTTATCTGGCGCGAACACTTCAATGCATGCTAAGAGAGTCCTGCAGATTTTCTTTAGCATCTGACACGAAAGGTCAGGAGAGCCAGTAAAGAGTTTGATGGTGCCCGTTAGGGTTTTCACCATGTAGGCTTTACCTATTCTCTCTCCTGCCTTTGGTCCTGGCATCCTTGGGTAATTAAGCCAATTTGGCTTCTTTTCTGCAATCCTGCCATGCTCTTTCCAGCTTCTGACTCTTGGCACCGGGCAGAAGGTTGCATCCTCCCGAATCTCCTTTGGAGCCTCTACCAAGTAGATGAGGTAGGCTGGGTATTTGTTCAGCCAACCTTTCCTCCATCTAGGTTGAGAATCTACAATCTTCTTTGATTGTTCATCTTTTGTGATGTCGCCTTCGTAAAGAGCGACATACTGCTCCTCCTCTATTCTCTTTTTCGTCTTTATCACTTCAAATTTCATCAGAGGGAAAGGCGGGCTGGGTTGCATCCACTCTTCATGGAGCACTTTTGTGTCTAAACCTTGAAGTCTAATGGAGATGAGGAGTCTCCTTTCCCATTCCATTTTCGCCTTGGCACTTTCCTCTGTTGACTTTTCTATTTGGTCCTGGAGCCTTTGTTCTTCTTCTTCAGAGATTCCTGAAGTTGAGGCCACTTCTTGAACTGGGGCTGGATCTTCAATTGTGGTTGCCTCTCCAGTTTCTGGTAGCTCTATGGCTGCTCCCCCTGCTTCTTCTTGTGGTGTCTCTGTTTCTCTTCTTTGTTGCTCTTGGAGGTCTTGGAGCTGTTTGCGGAGGGCCTCATTTTCTGTCCTTAGTGTTTGGTTTTCTGATGTGAGCCTCTCCTCTGCAGCCAATGATCCCTCCGCCATGTGCAATCTTTGCACTTGCTCTAACCTTAGCTCTCTTTGCAAACTTCTGACCTGATCTTCCAGAGCTGGTACGAGGGCTCCCTCTTGTTCTGTTCCTACTCTGCTAGCTCTAGGGGTGGTCCTGAGTCTCGTGATTGTCCTTTCTTGAAGTTCGACTCTTTCCCTTAGCTCAATGAGCTCATCCTTGGCTGCCTCCAGCTCATCTTCTATTCGCTCCTTTGCTTCCTGTGAACTTGTTACCTCTCTTGAAGCTTCGGCTAGTTGGAGTATCAAGCCGTCTCTCTCGTTTTCTGCGTCGTAGAGTGATGCTTTATGACTTTCAGATTCAGTCATAGCATTCTCTAACTTCTTCTGCAACTCTGCTTCCTTTTGTTTTGCTGTCTCAATTGCTACTTCCTTTGCTCTGGATCTTTCTTTAATCTTGCTGAGCAGTTCATGCACCATGTGCATGTCTTTTTCATCTTCATCTGTCAACTTGACAGCTCTTTCTGCCACCACCTCCAATGGCTTCGGCTCTTCTAGTATGTTCTGTTCGTCCATTTTCTCTTCACTCTCCATTGTACCCTTTGTCTTTTCCTTCGTCCCTTCCCGATCATCTTGTTTTCGTAGGGATATCCCATAAACTGCCTCCAGGGCCTCTTCTTCACTGTATCCGATCGCTACCAGATCCTCATAATCATCTTTCTTTTGCTGAACTGGATCTATCTCCTTTTCCTTGGTCCCGGCCTCCGGCTTTTCCATAACTTCTGTTTCTATTTCTATTGTGGTCTCCTCCACAATAATTTCCGTCTTCTTTGGGCTTGGTACATCAGTAAAGGAGGGCTGATTGTCCTCAGTCATCTTGGCTTTCCCTTTGTTTGCTTGCCCGTCTTTCTCTCGAAGTTCAGTAGACTCATCTACTTCCTTCTTCTCCTTGTCGTCCTTTTTCAGCTCAGCTTTTAAAAGCTGTACTTCCTCTTCAGTATAAGGCTCGACAGGTTGCTGCTCCAGTATGGCCTCCGACTCCTCATAAGCTCTAATATATTGATCATATTGATCAACATGTGGCCTGGCTGAGCTGGTTTCGACTTTAGTGGGGTCTGGCACCCACATTTCTTCAAAGTCCCCCTTTAGAGCTCTTTCCGCTCTAAACTGCTCCACCAGCCTTTCCATTCTTGCGGCTTTTTGACTTTTGGTTTGCTTGGGATCAGCCTTCTTCTTCGCTTTCTTCTTGAGCGGCTCGTCCACAGCCTCTTCAGGTTCTGAAACTATTTCTAGTTTTTGGCGTGCTCTTGTGGACGCCCTCTTGGATACTTCTTGCTGTTCTTTCTCTTCATCGGCTTCTCTAAGCCACTCATTCTGGGAGGGAACCCGTGGCCCTTGATCCCTCGCTCCAATAGCTTCATAAGCTATTCTTGTTAGGATTTCTCCTCCTCCTATGTACTTTGGCTTCTGGTTGTGCATGGCGATTACTTGCTCGTGGATGTATTGAGCATAATTCACCTCTTTTGGCATGTTGCTCTTCAGTGCCCATGTGATGGTTGTCGCAATGGCATGGGGTGGTGGAGTATACTTCTGCGGTCTTTTACTACACACATGGAGAAACTGGTTGTATAATCGGCAAAGGGTTGCCGCTCATTGATCTGCCATATCTCCGTAGGTTGTATTTTGTTTCTTTGATCCATAGACCTCTATGGCCTCCCTTCTTTCTCTGACAGAACTCCCTTTGTTGTGCAGCTTCAATGCATCTGCAATGAGCTGTGGAGTGATCTGTACTTCAACTGTTTCTCCATCCATGGCTGTCAACGTGGCTTTCCCATCCTACTGAATGGATGTTGCCAACTCATACACTCTTCTTGTGTCTACACCTGATGGTATCGAGGTGAAGAACCTGTGTAAGTCAGCCTTTTCCAGGTATCTGCTGATGTTCTCTGATCTGCTATAATCCACTAATTCTCGTGGGATCATAGGTACATCGACCGATTGCCCTTGAGGATCTCTGAAAGTCCCCTGGTAGATCTTTATTCCCTCTTTTTCTAGTACTGCTTCCTCCACCCAAGTCTTGGTTGGCTTGAGGGTTTCTGTTGGAATATCAAAAGGTTCTGCTTCTGCAAGAGCATCCTTGATGGTTGGTCTTTTTCTCTTAGTTGCCGATGACTTAGCGGAATCCATGGATCCTGTAACTCCAATTACAGAAGTTAGCGTCTTTTTAGTACTGAAAGCCGAAATGAAGCTTTTAACTATTCAAATGACTTGAACATTGAAACATGAGCTATTCAGGGCCTAAGGATGCAATGTAGGTGAAAAAATATGCAAACTGGGCTCAAAAACATGCTTGAAACATCATACGCGCATGATGTCTTTTGTGTTAGAATGACTTCATATTGGTTGTGCTTGTAGCTGATAGTGTATACATGAGTATCATATGCTTGGATTTGAGTTTGGATCCCATTTGGTCAAGTTTTGGCCAGTTCAGTCCAGTTCAGGCTCTTGGCAAAATTTTGAAAGGGAAATGGATTTTATGATCCAAATTGGATAAAACTTGGTGGTTCACCTTCAAATGGCATGTAGATCACTTCTGTTTGGTGGTTGAAGCCCTGAGGTGCCAAAATCACATAGTGAGACATCATACGCGTATGATGTCTTTTAGTGCATTTTTGGACCAATTTTCTCTATAAGCTTGGTTTTGGCTTTAGATAGGCTTATTCAGTGGATTTATCAAGTTTGGATAGAATTTGGACTAAAAATGGCTCTGGAGACATCATACGCGTATGATGTCTTTTTCATCAATTTTTCATGGGATTGGTTCTGTGGACTCTCCATGTGCTAGTGAAGGACTGTTTATACTCAAATCTTGGTTTGGACTTGAATATGTTGGATTTGGGACAAAAATAGGCTTTGTATGAAGGATTTTCTCTTAATTGGGCTAATGGGGTGATCCACCTTACCAAATGGTTCCAAACTTCATATGTAGCATGTATTAGATATATATAATGGATGTATGATGACAAATGAGCATTTTTTGCTCTGTAAGTGCAAATAGACATCATACGCATATGATGTCTTTTGTGTCAAAATGGTGCTTTTTGGTTCCAGATAGCTTGTAGATGTGTTAATCAACAATCCTACAAAGTTTCAATGAGTTTGGAGTTATTTTGACAAAATTAGGACCAAAAATCAATTTTATGGCTTACTTTGCGTCTTTTTGGTTTTCTTTGGGTTTTCTAACTCCAATTCTCATGATACTTGGTTCATAGGATGTGATTAACATGTGGAATGAGGCTATGCACTCAAATGTTGAAATGGATGTGAAAATCATGCTGTGAGACATCATACGCGTATGATGTCTTTTCTTGAAATGTTGGTTTTTTTGTGCAAAGAATGCTTTGTGCTAGTGCCCTAAGCCCTACTAACTAGTTTTCAACTTAAAAAGTCATCAAATTAGCTAAAAAGCCCCCTTATAGGCATTTCAGTCTCCGAAGTCGTCTTTTTGCCTTGGAGTTGAATTTCTTCAACTTTTCTTCTCGAGAGTTGCATTTCCAGCTCATTGGATATGTTGTGAAGCCACCTATTTGGTTGAACTTGACTTTGGCTCCCCGTTCTCCATCTTTCTCCATTTGGTTGCCCGAAAGCGTCTTTTTCACCATCGGTAAGTGAATCAGCTTTCTTTTGGGTTTTGCTTGCAAACATAAGTCATCCATGTATATTTGAAGCTGCTTGTGAAGTTTCATGTCATTTGGTCGTCAATTTTAGCCGTTATGCCAAAATGATGCTTTGTGTGTCCGCAGCCGAATCGGTTGTTCCGACCTACTTTTGGTGATCCAAACCCGGAGATACTCCATGGTTGCATTGCCCTCGATGTTGTTAAGCTTCCTGAGAAGTTTTGTGTCGTTCCGACAACTTATTTCTGTTTGCCTCTTGCAGGCTCTGTTGACCTAGGGTTTTTTCAGTCGTTCTTTCTTGAGCTTTGAGTGTTAGAAACTCATCTCCTATACTAGGGTAACCCACCTCTAAGTTCTTGCAAGGTTTGGTTAGGCGGTTGCGCCCCTACCTAGCGTTCTTCCCCATTCCCCGTCTGCTCTTGTTTCTTGGTTTTGGTGAGTTTTCGCGACAAAAGTTAACGATAAGCATCAAAAGCTTATGGCAACGAGTTTACCTCTCATGTCTGGTGTCCTCTGAGCTCTCGTAGCAGTCGTAGAAGGCGGTAGAAGGTCGGATGCTCCTATGTGCTCTTTGCTCTCTCCAAGAAGGTAATAGTGGAAATGAGCTTGATAGTGAAGTGAAAAATACTTAACTTCGGGCTTCCCGGATCACTTGTTACCAAATTTGACATGTGCTCCTATCTCGTCGTGAAATGCACTTTAGGATTTGAAATTTCTCAATTTGGACTCCTTTTGACCTGTTTCTGAGAAATCTATCCACTTTGCCAAAATATTGTCATTTCGGGCTTTCCGCAACTTTTTTAGAATTGTACCCAATTTTTACCATGGGTTGCCCTTGTCATTAGGACCATCACCGTCTATTCTTTTCTTTTTTCCGATCTCATTTCACCTGCTTTTTTATTTTTCTTTTACTTTTATTAAGAAAATCATAAAAAATAAAGGAAAATAGCAAATTGAAGCCAAAAAATTCCAAACATACACGATAAATAGCTGGTAACCCTGTGTATATGAATATACACTTCTTTGTGATTTTTGGACTTGGATTACCACTTTTTTCCACTTTTTAGCTCCAAAAACACTCTTATTTAGTGATATTTACACATCTAGAGACCCAAATTCATCATTTGATCTCTTCTTGTTGCAAAACAAGGTATATAAGGGCATAAATATTATCAATATCCGCAATCAAACATAAAAAATTGCAAAATCATGTAAGACACTGCCCTTGTAATATAATTTTTGTTTTTCTTTGTTTTTCCCGCTTGTAGCTGCTTTGTAGCTCCTGTATACCTCCCTCCCTCCTAGTCTGAGTCCTCCCGGACGACTATGAAGTGTATGTGGGAGAAGCCTTGTAGTTGTTTTGGTCATAAATTCCCAATGTAATTGTAGAGCGACGATACAACATTCTTTCCAATAAAGCTGCTCTTTGTTTGATTGATGGATTGGTGGTCGGGTTTTGGGTTGGTTTTGGCAATTTGGTAGTAGAATCAGTAGATGGATTCTTCGTTACCTTGTTGTCTTTTTTCACAATCCAAATCTGCTTCCGCTTTGCTTGTGCTTGCCACAAACTCTTTGCGACCCAAACCTGCTTTGTTGTGTGTGTTGATTTCCTCGCCTTGAAATACCTAGGAGTTTTCGTGGCTTGCACTGAAGGGAGTTCCTGTTTACAAATCTTTGGGATCCAAATTTGCTTGCTGTAGCTTTGTGCCGTCATGAACTTCTTTGGAATCCAGATCTGTTTCACTGTCCTTGATTGTCGGGGATCACTCTGTTGTCTGGTATTGAAGACTCTGTTTGTGTTTTCTGGCACCACCTTTTTTGGTCTCCATACCAACGTTGACTTCGTTTTTTCCCAAGGTTGAGCTGTTATATTATTGCTTGTCTTCCTTATCCACTGTTGAGAATTCCTTGTCGAAGAGTAATCCGGTTGTATAGAAACTTTTGGTTGCCATTGCTTCTTCTTTTTCTCTGGTTGTTGTTTACCTTTGTCTTTGGATTCGTCCTTTGGAGTTGTCTCTGATCCTTTGGTGAACTTAACTGATTGACTTTCACCTTCGTATTTGATAAGCACTGATTTAGAACTCCAGTCAATCATTGCATTGTATTGCTTCTGCCATGGTTGTCCTAGCAATAATGGATGTTGTGTAGCTTGGTCTTCAACCACGTAAAACATATGAGGATACACATACTGTTTAATCTGTATATGTAAAACTGTGCATCCGACAGTTTTGATTGAGTTCTCAGAGTAACTTTTTAACTCTTCCTTGGCAGTTTGTAATTTCGTGTCATTTGTCAATTGTCTATACAAACTGAGTGAAAGTAGGTTAGCTTGAGCTCCTGAATCCAATAGTGCTCTGGCTTTGATTTGGTTGGTCCCTACTTTGCATTCAATGATGGGTTCTTCTTTGTCATTCCCCATTTCTGTTATACTAACTGCGTTTATTCGTATTGCTCCTTCATTGCGCTGTTTCTGACGCAGTAGTCTTCTTTTCTCCATTCTTTCCTTCGCCTCAGCTTGCGCTTCCTCTACAATCTTTTTCTTTTGTTGGACACGCAGCTTTTCTTGATGTATTTTGAGAAGCATGTCTTGTGTTAGCGGCAACAGATACTTTTTCACTCTGCATCCACTAATCCAATTGGGCATTTCTTCTCCGTCTAATGTAGCAAGCTTGACGGCTCCACTTGGTGATAGATCTTTAATCACCAGAGGTCCCATCCCTCGCTTTTTAAGCTTCTTAGCATGCTGTTTCAGAGTGTAAACTAGGACATAGTCCCCAACTTTAAACTCTTTAGTCCGCACATGCTTATCAAAAAAAATTTGTCGTCTTTTTTGAGTGTAGATAGAAGCTACTGCTTTTAGGCGAAGCTCGTCTAGCTTTTCCAGGTCATCTATTCTATCAGAAAGCTCGTGCCCTGTCCACTCTAGGTCCTTAGCCACCCTTAAGGTTGAAATCAAGAATTCTATTGGCAAGATAGCATTTAGCCCAAAAACCATGTTATATGGGGTCGTTCCTATGGATGTTTTATACGCCACCCTATATGCCCATAATGTTGAATGTAACTTTTGGTCCCAGTCAGTTCTCGACTCAGATACAATCTTCGTGAGGACCGTACATATGGTTTTGTTTGTTGCTTCAGCTTGTCCGTTTGCTTGTGGATGATACGGGGCTGATTTTCTATGGATTACCATGAATTCATCTAGAAGGATCTTTATCACTTCATTTATAAAATGTGTGCCTCGATCACTCACAATTTCTATTGGCAATCCATATCGTACAAAGACGTATTCATACAGAAATTGTGTCGTGGTCCTGACATCTGCTTTTTGAGTTGCCTTTGCTTCGACCCACTTTGTTAGATAGTCTGTAGCCACAATGATGTATTGTGCATGAGTCTTATATGCAGGAGGTGAAATGGGTCCGACATAATCAATCCCCCATTTTGCAAAAGCTCTTGCCCCCATCATTGGTCTAAGCGGCATATCATCTCTTTTAAGTGGTACTTTGGTCCGCTGACAGTCATCACACCGTTTAACGTATTCCTCAGCGTCCATATGTAATGTTGGCCACCATATTCCTGCGGCTAAGACAAGTTTTGTTGTCTTATCACCTGAGAAATGGCCTCCACCTACTCCTCCATGAGCTTGCTCCAGGATTATCACATACTCAGACTCTGATGCGCAAATCCTAAGCTGGTTGTCTTTACCTCTCTTATAGAGTTGATCTCCTATTAAAGCGTAATCTCTAGCTTCTGTCTCTACAGATTTCTGACGAGCTTTTGACGTTCCTTCTGGGAAAGTTCTATTTGTGAGATATTCAACAATATACTGACTCCATTCTGGAGCGATCATTATCTGATATAATGTCGAATACTCGGCTGGCGGTTTTGATGAACATACAATACATACAGTGACATATTCATGTACGCTTTCTTTCATTCCTGGCCAATAGACTCCCAATTGTAACAAATTCCTATATGTGTTCCTTCTTGAACAATGAAATGCACATTCCTGAACATGTGCTTCGCGCAGATATATATTATATTCCTCAGGATTGATGCATAGTCGTAAAACATGATCATTTCCCAATTGATACAACCTTCCTGCAATCAATTGAAGATTCTTGGATTGCTGAATAGCAATATGTTTCAGGTTGTATTCTCTTCTATCGAACTCTCCTCCATAGGTTAATAGGTTAACGACATTTTGAGACCACTTAGGTATCATTTCTATGTTGAACAAGTACGCGTCTGGCATGTCGTCATCTACTCCTATAGGGTCTTCTCCATTCGTCAATCGCGAAAGATGATCAGCTCTAAGATGTGTTTTTCCTTTCTTTACTACTACCGTGAAGTCGAATTCCAGTTAAGATAATGAACCATCTCACTATTCTCCCAGTATTGCATGGTTTATTCACTAGGTAGAGCAAGGCTTGGTGATCCGTAAAAAACACAAACTTGTTGGCTAGAAGATAATGCCGAAATTTCTTCACAGCATAGATCATTCCTAATCCTTCTCGCTCTGTTGTGGTGTAATTCTTCTCTGCATGGTTGAGCTGTCGACTGGCGTAACAGATAGGAAAATCCATGTTTCCTTCTTCTGGCTGAGCCAGAATACATCCTATTGCATATGCCGAAGCATCTATATGCACATGGAATATCTTCTCCCAATCTGGTGATTTCAAGACTGGAGCAGTAATGAGTGCCTCTTTCAATTTCTTGAACGATTCCTCACACTCCTCTGTCCATTCAAAGTTCACTATTAGCCTGTAAAGTGGTTGGCCTATTATAGCGTACATGTAAATGAATCGTCTATAATATCCACAATGTCCCATAAAGCTCTGTACTTGTTTCGCATTGGTTGGTCTAGGCATATCCACTATAACTTTTATCTTCTCTAAATCCGTGGATATTCCGTTTTGTGAGACAATATGTCCCAGAATTCTGCCCTGTCGGACCATAAACACACATTTCTCAGGATTGAGACAAATGCGATATGTCCTACATTTCTCAAATACTTTTCTTAGGTGTTCTAGATGCTCATCTCTCAGTAGAGAATGTACACATAAGTCATCCATGTATATTTCGAGAAACAACCTTAAGTATTCTTTGAAAGCATGCGTCATCAGCCTCTGGAAGGTTGCGGGAGCATTGGTTAGACCAAAAGGCATAACCCGATAAGCATAAATTCCCCACTCCGTTGCAAAAGCTGTTTTATGTTGATCTTCCAGTGCTATGGCTAGCTGGTTATATCCTGAAAAACCATCAAGAAAGGAGTATGCTGTTTTCCCTGATACACGCTCTAGAACATGATCAGTTATCGGCAGGGGATAATTGTCCCTGATTGTTGCAGCATTCACTTTCTTTAAGTTGACACACACTCGGAGTTTTCCGTTCTTCTTAGGTACTACCACAATCGGAGATACCCAATCAGTGTGTTCAATCTCGTATATGAATTCAGCTTCCATTAGCTTATCTATCTCTTCCTTGATTCGCTTAGCAAAAGTATCATTATATGTGTATGGTCTCTGTCTGCTAGGCTTTGCGTCTTGTTTCAGTGGGATTGAGTGTTGGCATATCGATGGGTCAACTCCCTTTAAGTCCTTATAAGACCATGCAAACACATCCCTATACTCTCTGAGAAGACTCAAAAGTCTCTCTTCCTCGCTTGGAGACAAATCTGTGGCTATGTACACCGGTCTAGGCGTCTCACCTGGAGCTGCTAAATCAACTTTTTTTGCATCCTCCGGTCCGTCATAAGATTCGTTCTCCTTCCTCTCTCGAATAGGTGGGGTTAATATCACCTTCCTATCCTCTATTGTGAATTTCCTATAGTGAGAGGGAACATCCATGTTTTCCTTGATTTTGACGTTTTCGTCCTCTCCACTCTCAATTTCTGTCGTCCAAACTTCCTTCAGAGTTTTCTTGAGCTCTCTGTACTTGTTTCTACGTTCTAACTTGGACTCCGTGTATTCTCTGTTGCGCTTGTTCTTTTCTGATTTTTCTGTTTCAGTTTTCGTTCCATTCTTTTGAACTTGATTTCTTGAGCCTCTTTTGTCTTTTCGTAAGCTCTTTTGATCACTGCCTCTCATTCTTCCAGAAATCTTATCCTTAACACAATCTTCAGCCTTTACTAGCATTAGGAATTGATTTTTTTCTCTTATTCTAGTCATCGGATTGGTTCTAACCCCTTTTGTTTTTTTCTTTGCTCTATAGTGTTTCTGGCGTTGTTTAGTTTGGTTCGGAAAATCATAAAATCGGACATCCGTTATAGTTTCTTCGTTTCCGCTTGAATTGTCCGTTGACTCGTTGTCTGCTTCATTTCCCCACTCTGGATGATTGGGAATGTCGTGAAACACCTCTTCTTCATCTTCCTTTTCCAGTGTATCGTTCTTTTCAGTTTCTTTTTCGAGCACAGTTCTCAACATGAAATACGGAACCACGTCGTACCCGTCCTTGTCGCAAAATTTTGTTGTGGGACCATCCGGAATTGCACAAACATCTAGGGTTGCTAGAATGTGTGTCCATTCTAATGGTTCAAACGTGTCCTCTGGAAAGGGTTCTCCTACATAAGTTTTGTCTTCGATAGCCCTTTCTAAAACACATTCTTCTCGTTTTAGACTTCCACATTTCGAAGCTCCACACATCCATAACTCCTTGGGTTTACCTAACCAAGCTGGAAATTCGGATCCCGCCAAAGTAGCTGAATCAAACTCCTCTACCGGTGTTCGGTTCACATCTTTGTAGCTATGGTCTTTCAGGTTCACACGTGTAGTGGTTTCCATATTTCTCAAGTATATGTGATCGTAGCCCCAATCTTGGACCATTTTCAACTGTCTCATGAATGGTCTTCCCAATATGATATCATAGTTATTCTCCTTGGCAAAATCGACAATAGCAAAAGTATGTTCGTATTCAATGCCGCAAGAAGTCACTACAACTTTCTCTAATAACCCCATAGGTTTCTCCATGTGTCCATCTGCTAATTGGAGTTTCAACCTAGTCTTCCTTATTGCTGGTTTCCCCCATTTTTTCCAGATTTCTTTTGTAGCAATGGCTACCCCAGCTCCGCTGTCTAGTATTGCCATCGTGTTTACTCCTTGGAATTCAACTGGTAAGGTTGTATTCCCCTCTTCACCTTCGCAATACTCTCCGACCTTGTTTAAGGGTACAGGCTTAGCGTTCTTTTGTGGTTTACTCAGATCTTGTATACCCTCTTGCAGTCTCGATGTTGGGTCTTTATCCCGAATTTCTCCAAGCATTTTCCTACAGTGGTCCACATATGTGGTCTTAGCCTCAAAAGCTCAGCTAGAGTGATAGTGCATGTCACTGGTGTTGACAAGATCTCTATCAATCCTTGCGAGTCCATGACTTTTTCTGATGAAATTCTTCGTGAGGGAAGTGCTCTAATCTCGGATTTTGCTTCATACTCTCCTAAGTATGAAGGTAAGGTTTTCAGTGAATGAGGTTTGCTCTCCATTGTTCTAACAGAGCCCCCATCTCCCCAGTAAGATTGCAGATCCAAGTCCACTTGAGATCCTGCCTCAAATTCCACTATGGGAGGATTCCTGATGTCCTTTTCCCAATTTGTCTGATTAGCTTGGCAACTTAGCTCGTTTGCAAAGTTTGCCTCTCTCACTTGTTTCCAAAATTCATTGTAATCCTCATCTTTTCCGTAAATCCTCTGTATGACTGGATGAAAACTCTCTATCTCCTGATCGGTTGTGTTCAATACTATGCGGTCATCCTTTTGTGTATTTTCAGGCTTTTGTGCACTGGGAGTCTTTTCAGCTACCCGTGAAACGATAGTCTCTTGCTGAATTGGGTTTTCCTTTCCACAATTCATTGTTTCTTTTGGTGGTTCTAATAAGGCTTGTGCAGTCTCGATCATTCTCTGGCACATTTCAAGTCTCTGCTTTTCCAATTCCGCGTTTGGGTATGTCATCCACCTCTGTTCTTGTGTTTGGTTGTTCTTTAACCTAGCTTCGTAAGCTCTCATCAGTGCGTCCAATGGTTCGTGTACTTTGTCGACTAGCACTGATCCCCCTGAGCTTAAGCTCGTTGTTTCTTTGATACTCTTTTGTTTCGTTCTTTCTGGGCTCATCTCTCGTTTTCCGTTTTGACTCTCAAGTTTTTCTAATCTATCTTTAGTTCGCTTTAGTTCCTCAGCTAGAATAGCGTCTTCACGTTCTTTTCTCAACTTCATGCGTGCTTTTCTAGCTTTCCATGTGTTTTCTCTGACTCCGCGGTCCTTGACTAACCACTTCAGTCGCTAACTTTCCATTCTCAGGTTCTCTAGTGGTTTTCTTAGCTTGAGCTCTAGTAACAACTTGCGTTGGTATCAAAGTTTCATTTTCGACCCACTGCTGGTAGGAATAGTTTCTAGCATATTCAATGTCGTCTTTTGCACTTTGTTTGGATTCTTTGAACAATCCTCAATGAAGTGAGTAACCCCACACTCAGTGCAATAAGCGTTAATTCTAATGATTTCCGTATGTGGACAAACATTCATCAGATGGTCACCTCCACACTTGTAACAGGGTCCTAGTGCTGGTCTTGGTCCCATTTGATTCGTCCTTTGTGGATAGGATGGTCTTTGTCCTGTTAACCCTCCATGAGCTATGAACATCAATGTTCTTGCGTCCAAATTGTATCTCTCTTCATCAGAAGCACTTGTAACTGTTGGTGTTCCAACATTCCCAATCATGCCCCATGGTTCTGGTTGTTTGGGTTCTTCTGGTGGGTAATACACAGTTGGAGACATGTGTGCACCAGATTCTTCATAATAGGCTTGAACAGGCACTAAGGCTTGTTCTTCCTGATTCTCTAAGGTTGGTGCATATCTAATGCCCACTGGTCTTGCTCCTGGTAAAGGTGGTTGTTGTCCCAATACCGGTTGCGGTCTTTCTATCCCCATAGGTCCTGGTACATTTCCCGTTGGGTATCGAGGTACTGGATGTATCTGAGGTGGTGCTAATTGAGCAGGAGGTGCATACTGGCGCTCCCTTACATACCCTTTGTTGTAATAACACTCCTCTGTTGGATGATTTGTCCATTTTTGTTCAATAGCACACCATTTCAGTGTTTTTGGCAATGGTTTTTGGTATGGTGCCATCCTTTTTAGAGCATCTTCTATCATTTGCTCTACATTTGGCATGGTTGTTGTTTGAACATTCTTTTTAGTGGTAGTCTCGCTCGCTACGGAGGAGGAGCTACTGGATGCAAAATCTGTATCCGCTGACACTTCTCCATAAACCGTACAGTTATCCACTAAGTACAATGCCTCTCTCGTTACTTGCTCGAAACTTGTACAAGCTTTCAAGTGCAAGTCCTTCTTGAGAGTGTCGTTCCTCAGTCCCTCAATAAAGAGAACAGATAGTCTGTCATCTTGTGGTCGTTCACGTACTGGACATCTCTCAATGTATTGTTTGAAGCGAAGTGAAGCTTCCTTCACTTTTTCGTGTTCTCTCTGTTTAAAAGCATATATTTGTGAGACCGTATTGTGCTTAATCCCTCGTTTTGAGAATTCCTCAGCAAACTCTCTTAGCAAATGGTCAATGTCATGGAATCCCCCTATGTTCATTGGTTGAAACCATGTCAATGCAGTACCTTCTAGAGTAAGACCAAATCCCTCGTATTGTGTATGGAAATCTGTTATCTGCTCAGCTCTTAAGACTTGCTTAAAGAGTGACACATGTGCATACGGATCTCCTGAACCACCATACTTCTTTGGCATACACTTGGCTACTTGAGATGGTCTCATACGTCTATGATCTGCTACCAATCTCATTGCTCCTGTGTCTCGGCTAAAGCTTTCTCTAGCATCATGGACTTCATGGGTTACCCTTGTCGGTTCCTCTGCCCTGAATCTACTACTGGGAGGTAAATGTGATGGTTCCGCTTCAAACCTTGGACCTGGAGTGGTATAGGTGGGGATTGGAACTGCACTACCTCGATTCGTCTCCATTGACTCTCTGGAATGTAATGATCCCATTGGTCCGAGCTTCGAGTCCCAAGGTTGACTGAAAGAGTCAGCAACCTGAGTTCTTTGTCCTCCTGTTGTCATTGAGTTTTGCACTCCAGTTGTTGGTGCTGGTCTATGTGAGCTAGAAGTAACATAATACTGATGTAGTGGTCCCCCAAAGTATGTATATCCTTCTAATTCTTTCTTGCCCATTGTTGAGTATTGCCTGCCATACTTATCGTAAGCGGCAATTTTCACTTCCGATCCCTCTGTGTAGGTAAAGACATAGAGTCTTTTTTTGTCTGTCAACTCTCCGGTGTAGGGTTCTTCACATCTATAATAGAGATCTTGCTCCCCATTATTATATTTGTATAGCCCCACATAGATGTTATCAGTGTTGATCCTTGTAGTTTCATTCTCTCTTCTTAACCTCGCATTAGGGAAGTTCATTATTGGTGCTTTCTCCTCGAGTTCTTCATCTATTTTGGCTTTGGTGCCCATCAATCCCCACTTGTCCACAATGTTAGGGTTTAGGACTACCAAGTACATGGTACCCTCGTCATCTAGATATCTATCTCCGCTATAGCTCATAGGCACTAAGTCCTTGAACTCACTAGGTCTATCTTCTATCTTTACACAATAGCGGTCCATTCCATCTTTGTAGATCTTGGCACCTTGCTCATTGTCGTACTGATATTTTATGAACAGTAGCTTCATTGTGGCGGAAGGGTTTGATGATCCTGCTGCCATATTTTCTCTGTTGTTCCTGTTCGAGTGTTCGGTGAAAATCTCGTAAGACCTCTCCGAAGAAGTATCAGAAACACTTCCTTCAAAGATCGGCTCTAATGGTTGCACCCAACTTTGGTTTACACTTCCCTCAGTTGATATGACACTTGCTGGTTCCCCTTGTTTTGGTTGATTATTCCGGAGATTCTTGCCCGATCTCAAATTCATCAATTCCCCTAAAGGACTGTAACTTTTCCGTCTCGGCAATTTGTTTTCCCCAAGTTTTTGTGGTCAGAATTGATCCAAACTGACTGATACTTGGTCAATTGTTTAATCTTGTCAGTTGGACAACTTCTGTTTCATCAAGTGAGAATTTTGTCGCAGTTATGCTGAAAAAGACATTATACGCGTATGATGTCTTTTTTCACAGATTTTGACTATTTTGGTTATGCTCACTCTCAGTGGCCCCTTTATGCTCTGTTCACTCACAAAATTCAGTTTGAACTCTGTTTGAGCAAGTTATGGCTAGTTCAGGCTTTTCTTGGCAATTTTCTGCTTTTGACTTGTTTTTGGGTCAATTGTTATCCAAATGGGATGAAACTTGAAATATAACCTCTAGGCAGCTATTACAATGGATCTGTGTTAGCAAAGTATCAAAATATGTCCAAAATTAGGTCAAAGACAGACATCATACGCGTATGATGTTTTTTTTCATCAATTTGGGTCCAAACTTGATATTTATGCTTCCTACAGTGCCTGTAACAATCTTGTCAGGTCAGATTTCAAAAATAAGCAGTGGAAGTGCCAAAAGACATTATACGCGTATGATGTCTTTTGTCCCAGATTTTGACTATTTTTGGTTTTAAGCCTTCTCCAATGTTTATAATTGAGTTTCAAGTGTTTTTGTCAGGTTTGAATGTAAAAACAAGATCTGAATCAAAATTTCTTGTTCTTTGCGTTTTTTTGCTCTCGACTTGTCTTTTGGGTTTCTGAGAGTGTTAAAGCCCTTGTTTCAAGTTGATCTTAGGGTAAAACCCCCCTTCTAAACACTCTGGCAATGTCAAATTTTCAATTTTAGTCTCTGTTTAGGTCCTAAGACATCATACGCGTATGATGTCTAAAGTTGCAGATTTCCAGTTTTTCAGCACAGAACTCTTCCAATAGCTCTTTTAAGTGCTCAGCAACAATCAGTTACACAGAAAATTTTTCTGAACTTTGTTTATTGCATATTTCACTACCAAAGCGACTTTTTCAGTGATCTAACATGCAATCAAACACATCAAGCAAATAGAACACCAATTGATAGCTCTAGATCAGGATCAAATCAGGCCCTACCTAAGCTACTTCTAATCATAAAATGGATTTTTTTGCAATTGAAAATATAAAGAGCTTTACTACCACACAAGGAGTAGCAAATGCTTTTTATGTCAATAACCACTCAAACACCATCAAAAACAATCTAATCTAAGCTAAACTAAAAATACTGTCAACACGGAAGACCCAAGAATACCCCACTTCCTAGTATCTCTCGAGACCTTCGGAGTCCACCACTCCTAGATCTTTTCTAACTAAAGTATACAAAGTAGTTTATACGACTCACCTCATAGGATTAGTATAAGGTCACCTACTTAGGGCTCTCGTCCCCGGCAACGGCGCCAAATGTTAAGGCGGTTACGCCGCTAGCGGAAGCTAAATAGCGAGAACTCAACCAACAACAGAATTTGTCAGACGAGGACGGAGCTTGACCCGCAGGCGCATGGAAACAACTAGGTGGGTGTCAAATCACCTACTAGACCTTCTAATGACAATCACTACTAAGGAAATCAAATCTAAGTTCTAAAGTACGCAAGTGACTGAAATCCGTACTACGAACGAATGCTATACGAAACAGGATCTAGAATCATTGAATTGATCTCAAACTCAAGGGGAAGTCTATACACTAGGTAAGAACAACACCCTAAAGACTTGAACTGCAAAATCAACCTATAACCACTCCGTGCGGTAAACGCGTATGAAGACAGGCCGAAAAATATAGGTGACCGAAACTTGACCCCGATGGTACTAATGTGTAGCTCTACTCGTTGTGGTTCTATAGATATGTTGCACGCTCTATTCCGACACACGAGTTGGAAGAAAACTCACACCGAAGCTCGTAGGAACTTACCACACGTAGAAGTCGATAGCGCGCACTCTTGGTATCTGTGCATAGCTCTCACCGTTGCTAACACAATGGCAGTGTCGCTTCTCTAATGGCGGCCCCGTAGCTCGCATAGCAAGAAGATAAGACTCTCTCTCTCTCTCTCTCAGACACAGTCACGGCGCTCAAAAACTCACTTTGATTAATTGAATCCTCCTTAGGTTACAAAACTTTGGCTTATATACCTCAGCCTTGGAGGTGAGAACATCTCTAATTATTTACATCAACAGGTGAAATTACTTCGGGATTACAAGCTGGAAACTCAATTGAGTCCCGTTACTTAATGAATGGCTCAAATCAAAATTAATGTCGGAAAGACATTTATTACAATCAATGGTTACAAAATGATGGGTGTGAGCAAAAATGTGGGTGTGATCCTCTGCTGGCTCAACACTTCCTCTGCTGGCTCAACAGCACAGACGCCCTCGTATATCCTATACACCCGTCTGGAACATAATGAAATAACCTGCAAACACATTGCCTATTCCTTTCCAATTTCGTATGCTCATAGCAGATGCCAAACGTGGCCAACTTCAATGCAAGATGTATAAAATGAAGCCTTGCTTCATAGAACTATGTCTGGCCTCATTACCAACAAATGCTATTGACGATAGATTGTCATAGCAAAGAGACTCGACCTTGTCGATCATGCACAAAAAATAGATTTTTTCTACTTGTACATCATATAGTGAAGCAAACAAATACGTGCAAGGTATGAACGTGTACTTGCTTAGCTTGATTACGGTTGTCCTTGACTATATAAATTTGTCTCAATTGACGAAACCTCTGGAAAACTTTGTCGAGGAACCATATACGAGCAACAATGAAGATCTAGAATGCGACAGAGAGAAACCCCTGTCGACTTCTCAAGCTGGAACGGGGACTTTTCCCGTCTCGAATGTAGCTCATAGCCTTTGCATGTCTTAAAAATTCAAGATGGGGACTTTCCCATCTTGAATTGATTTCAGCTCATAGCCTTTGCCTGTCTTTCCCATCTTGATTGCATGTAGCTATCTCTTGCGGTGTGCACCCATTGCCATGCAGTTTGGAAAACAATGGAATAGCAAGAGTTTATCAGGTTTGGAAAAATTTGATTAGGAGCCATGCCCTAGCAAAACGAAAACACCGAACTATGGAAATAGAGCCCTGTCGATGTCTTGGAATTTCAATATTGATAAACCTTGTCGCATAACTTGATCTGAAAAGTCACAGGCCTTGCATTGCTTGCCTTTGTTTCCAGACAACCTCATCCTCAAGTCTTAGCTTGTGGCCCATGACCTTGCCAACTCGAGGGCACTTGAACAGGTGCTCCCTGATGGTTTCCATACTCAAAGCATAAAACATTTACATCAATAGCGCAAACAAAGCACACCTGAGCCGCCATTTTTGTAAACAAAAACGATTAAGATGTCAAGCTAGTCCCCATGGTAAATTCTTCAAGCAGTCTCATGATGAAGCTTTGAGATCGTAAGTGGGTCTCCTTCCACGGCCATGTCCAATTGTTGACTTGTCGAACTATGATTACCCTAGAATTTTCTTTGCTTGCCTAACTTGGAATACAGAGAGATCGCAAACGAACGATTGAAGGTCTCATGCTTGGATGAATCTCAAGCCTTGCTCGACTTTTGGCACCTTGCCGAATTTGCTACGCTGTGAATAGGGTGTGTGTATCCCCCCTTAAGGTTGTCCTCCTATGGCTTTGGGCGTCCAAGTGAGAAATACCTAAAAAAACACAAAAAACACCGCGATTCCACAGTAGCTATGGCGAGCAACTGCGCTGTTGGAGAACTCACAGGCGGATGCGCTCCTCACCTAGTAGAAGAAACGGATTGTCTTCCTCTTCCCTGCGCGATCTCAAAGAGCCCGCCCCAGCCTGATTTGGTGGAGTTCAAGTTTGGCTCTCTTCTCGGTCCAAGCCTGCGTGCACGCGGGCCTTCAACCTCTTCCTCGGCTTGTCAAGCACCTTTGCACACGCCATGAACTTCGACCCCTCCCTCTTGCTTAGCCGCTTGCACACCACGGCTTGCAATACCATGCATGTTTTCTGCTGAACGAGGGAGAGAGGGTTGCCTTTGATTGAGAGAGAGAAATCGAGAGAGAGAGAGAGAGAGAGAGAGAGAGAGAGAGAGAGAGAGAGAGAGAAGAAACCGATCATGCATGCCTCATGCCATCAATCTCCTTCTCCCCTCCTCCATGGCTCCTCCTCCCCAAGCTCTGATACCAGTGAGCCGCCATTTTTGTAAACAAAAACGATTAAGATGTCAAGCTAGTCCCCATGGTAAATTCTTCAAGCAGTCTCATGATGAAGCTTTGAGATCGTAAGTGGGTCTCCTTCCACGGCCATGTCCAAGTGAGAAATACCTAAAAAAACACAAAAAAACACCGCGATTCCACAGTAGCTATGGCGAGCAACTGCGCTGTTGGAGAACTCACTGGTGGATGCGCTCCTCACCCAGTAGAAGAAACGGATTGTCTTCCTCTTCCCTGCGCGATCTCAAAGAGCCCGCCCCAGCCTGATTTGGTGGAGTTCAAGTTTGGCTCTCTTCTCGGTCCAAGCCTGCGTGCACGCGGGCCTTCAACCTCTTCCTCGGCTTGTCAAGCACCTTTGCACACGCCATGAACTTCGACCCCTCCCTCTTGCTTAGCCGCTTGCACACCACGGCTTGCAATACCATGCATGTTTTCTGCTGAACGAGGGAGAGAGGGTTGCCTTTGATTGAGAGAGAGAAATCGAGAGAGAGAGAGAGAGAGAGAGAGAGAGAGAGAGAGAGAGAGAGAGAGAGAGAGAAGAAACCGATCATGCATGCCTCATGCCATCAATCTCCTTCTCCCCTCCTCCATGGCTCCTCCTCCCCAAGCTCTGATACCAGTGAAAGGGCATAGGGAGATAGACATGCCAATAACCACCCAACCATACCTATATATAGGCCCTTTGCCCTCCTATATATAGCCCCTGTACTGCATGTGTATCCAGCCCTTGGCAAGGACCGTGCCATCCTATAGTCCTAGCCTTGGCATGACAGGTCCTCTAGTGCAATTGTGCTTTAATTGTAGCTAGAGTACCCATCTAAAAAGATATAAGCTTCCTTCCCTACGACTCTTTCAAGCACATGTTCCGAATATGGAAAGGGGTAATGGTCTCTCCTAGTGGCCACATTGACCTTCTTGAGATCCATGCACACTCTGAGTTTCCCATTCTTTTTTGGCACATTAACTATTGGAGACACCCATTCTGAGTGCTCAATAGGGTATATGAATCCGCAATTGACAAGATTTTCAATCTCTTCTTGAACAATCTTTGTATACTTAGGATTCATTGGGTAGGGTCGTGGTTTAGCCATGCTATTCATGGGGATTGTGTGTTGCACCACTGAAGGTGGAACACCTTTCATATCATGATATGTCCAAGCAAATATATCCTTGAATTCCTCGAGAAGCCCTTTGAGTACATATTCCTCAATTTCTGTCATATCTTGGGCAATGAAAACAGGTTTAAACTCCTCATTTGGGTCCGCTAACTCTATTTCCTTAACTATCACTGGACCATCATAGACTCCATTACTTCCATCGATAGGTGTTCTCTGGGCCTTTGTATTCACAACCTTACGCTCCTCCTTGGTGTAAGATTTGAAATGATGAGGTGTAGGGTGTCCGCGGGATCTTGTTGTTTTGTGGACAGTGATTCGTCTTCCGCTTCCTTTTGTTGTTGAGCTAGCTCTTGATTTTTTCGTCTCCTTACAATACGGCTCAACTTTGGCTTCTCTGTAGCATCACCGATATGACACTTCTCTGGGTTGAGTTGTCCCCCAAATTGATGGAGCCTCTTAAGCCCCTCTTCAACCTTTTGATTCGCTCTAGGAAAGGATCAAGCAATCGAGTTTGTACACTCCAAGTCAAGATTCTATCGCGACACCACAAGAATACACTTCAAAACAATTCACAGTTCACAATTGATTCGACACTGGCCCGGCGGAGTTCCGTGCCTAGAGATATTGGCCCCAAAGACTGGCACCCCTTTCGGTATTTCTTTTTGTATTTAATCCCTTGAATGTTCCAGTTAGAGTGCGCCTCTCATCGGCGATCACTCTTACCCTTTTCCTATTGGACCGACAAGCCCGGTACCTGACTCTACCGAATAAATAATACGACGTCCGTTGTAGGTGATAGGAATGCGTGTGAGGGTTAACATGCCCCCCTTCCTGATGTAGATTCCGTCCTCGAAAGCTATTGAGTTGAAGCTCATTCGTTGAGGTGGAAGAGCATCTGACATGAATGTCCTTAGCCTCCTTTAGTCACTGCAAAATCAAACAACATTGGTACTGTAATTGCATTCTCATAAGCAATTAAAAAGCATATGCAGTTGTAGGCAGACAATTTGATTGGTAACAGAATTTTAAACCTTTTGTCAGCAATAAACATTAAATTGCAATATAATCAAACGCATAAACAACTATAAAGGTAAAAAATTAAACAAGTCCGGGGTCGCTAATTTAACGATCGAAAGGCACTAAAGATCGACTATTAATCCCATGGGTAAGCTTCTTGATTTTCTCTGGTTAATTAAGTTGTTTAATCGCGAGAGCCAAGTATTTCATGTTCGAGGGCTGACTAGAGGCTATACCTAGAAGACATTGTAGTTAAGCTACGATAAAAGGATTTTCTCATGAAATCATTGCCTGACTGATTACCTTTTCTTTGACCCCCCAAAGTCTTTTCACAGTGATTCAATTTTGATGTGTGTGCTTATTTTGTATGCCTTGGGTTTTTTGCTTTTCAAAGGAAAAGCGCCCACACTGGGAATCTCTAGGGCTCTAGTACCATAGGCGATACATGTGAGTGAAGTACCAAATCAAGCTGAGATTTCTCTTCCAGGTTAAGATTTTACATTGTGGCACTTGATTTTTTTTGTTTTTTTTTTTGTTTGTTTTCAGCATTTTAATTTTGTAACTTTGGGGGGCCATATAACACTGTTACACCTCCCCAAGCTCATTACACTAGTAAAATCCCTTTATAATACTTAAGCTAAAGGTCAATAGGGTCAAGCCCACTAGAAAGCCCTAGTACATTTCACACAATGCTGCCTAAATCGGATTAAGAACCTAAGTAACCATTAATTATTAGGAAGGCATTCCCCATGGTATTAAGAGAAGATCTCTAACACCTAGCTTGGTCAAACTACCTTAGTCGGACTGCTTTCTTTTTAAACCTAGACAAGTGATTATGACAAAAAATTACATTGAATTTAATGTTTGATACTAAACAAATAGGTTGAATATTATGCCACCAATCACAATTAAAGCAGACAAACATGGATGCAAAAAGATAAGGGTCAATGCTAATGGACAAGAAACACCTGTTTGTGTTGATGATCGCACTTGATTTGAAGAGTGAGTCGAGATAAAGATTCCATGAAGGTCCAAATCCTAACAACAGAAACACGCTCTTGTACACACTAGGAAACACAAAGAATACCTCTAGGAGGCACATCAGTGGGAAAAAAGAACTTTGCTAATCACTAAACTCTAAAACAGAAACACTCCTATCGTACTAATCCTACCTACTCTCCATCAATCGAGTGATGAGACCAAAGGTGTTTTATGACATAGGTTTCTGTTTCAGTGTATCGGATGTGAATGTGTAGGTCTGGGTCAATGTTTTCACTTTTATTGTGCATACTTGTTTGCTAATTGCTCTTGCTCTTTATTATTTTTGTTTTTTGTGAGTATAAGGCTTTATATATACATTCCCTAAGATTGGGAGTTTGAGAGGTCAGGGAGGAAGGTTGAGAGAAGAGTAAGTGAATGATGACTGTCAGCAAACACTCCCCCTTTCGAACTTTCCCATAGGCGCTATTTAAATTAATAGGGTATCGTAGAGGTGTGCCAGAGTCCAACCAATCATCTTCTGTTTCAACGTGAAATGCATGTGTGACTCCAAGGTTGGCCTCTCGTTGGTGTCTAATACGTTGATGTCGCTCCTTAGCCTCAGCTTGAGCTTGTATCTTCTTCAATTCTGCTTGTGCCTTGGCTGCCTTTTTTTTATGGATGGCACGGAGCTCCTCTTGGCTTAAGGGATCATAATATCTTTTAGATTTACTCCCATTGAGGAATCCAATGGTTTCAACTCCATCAAGAGTTTCCACATGAATGGTACCTTGTGAGGTGATTTCGCATACTCTATATGGTCCTTTTCCCGCATATTTCAACTTTTTCTTCTCTTTGTACACTCCATACATAAGGACTTTATCTCTAACCTTGATATCCTTGTTCTTTAAATGACGGTCAACAAACCACTTCTTTCTCGTATCCATGTGTAAATGGGTGTCCAAGTGTAAATGGGGCGAGCTCATATAAAAGTCAACTAAACCTAAAATTCACTCATTCTCTCATTTGTGCAATCGAAGAGTGCTCTTGCTCCATCTCCATCTTCTTCTTCTTCATCTCCTTGTGTGTGTGTATATGTGTGTGTGTGAGAGAGAGAGTGTGTGTGTGTGTGATTGAGCATTGCGACGGCATGACTGCGGTGAGGTGGTTGAGCGCAGCGTAGCGGCGTCTCCCTCTTCTTCGCGGCGAGAAATCCTCCACGACAGGAAGCGTAGAGCGGTGAGTGACACACCATCTCCATCTTTGACCTTACTAGTTTAGGCTTGTTGTGTGCTTGGAGTCATTTGTGGTTCGCACACGGTGTATCGGCAAGTTCCTTGCATTAACACGTGCGACATACACGCACAACGGGAAGGGAAAGATCACAAAACACTATACACCTGATCCGGAGCTAGTTTGGGTACCAAAGCGAGAAAGGCTTGTTTCACTCAGCTCAAACATAGAAAAAACAAATGAAGCTTCTTGCTCTTCATGTAGTTCATATACGGAAATACAAGCTTCGACACAACCTCCACCTACGATTGTAAATATCCATACAAACAAGAAAGAATTTGCACCTCCCGTTGTAAGTTTACCACCTACAAAAATGTTGCAAGTAAAAGCATGGGAGAGTACCTTACCACCCTTGCAACTAGATGAAATGCCTAGGGCGGTCCAAAACTATTGGTCAAAGTCGGCATCCATAACAACTTGGAACAATTGGTTTCAAACGGTGACGACATCGTTTCAAAAGGTACGATCTACCCAAGGAAGGGGGGAGTGTTTGCTGACATCCATCATTCACTTGCTCCCCTCTTAATTTTCCTCCCTGACCTCTCAATCTCCCAATCTTAAGGGAATGTATATATATAACCTTATACTCAAGAAAACAGAAAAAAAAGTAAAAGAGAAAGAGCCACCAAACAAAAAGATTGAGACCTACAAATTCTAGTACAAGTCCCAAAAATCATAATAACACATTATGCACAAGGACACGACATTTTGACATGACCCGTAAAATATTTGCACACTAACCAGCATCTATCTGTGTGTACAAATATGGCTAGTACGCTAGAGTCATCCACTCCTACCTTGGGTGAGAGGTACCCTCTTTACTTTTCACAAGTGTTTCACATAGTCTACCCAGTGCTTGCCTGTGAATGAGATTTGGTAGATACACTAGCGTGTGAGAAGAATTTTGAGGAATTATGATGGCTAATATGTCTCTTGACCACGATTGATACCTACTTATCAGAGAACGTCTTTTCGATTTCACAAGCTTACCCTTTTGACCAAGATGACTATAGAGGCCTAGTGACATTCTTAGTGAACGTATATGCTTCTATTGATGAGGAAGATTTACATGATTACATGGATGGCACGTATGGTCTCATGGATGATAATTTGTTTTTTTCAACGATGATGAGGATAGGGATTTAGACCTAGGTTTACCCCCCCCCCCCCCCCCCCCCCCCCCATCTATTCAATATCTTGATTTCTTGACTCTCTAGGGGGTGCAAATAATTAGGTTAGGGTTCCTTATGTTGTTTGATTGTGTTCAATGAAGGTTGGTACCTCTTCCCACTAATGTGTCTCCTAGAGGTATTCCTTGTGTTTTTTAGTGTGTACAGAAACACATTGCAGTAATTGTGATTTCGAACTTCATGCAATCTTGTCTCGTTCACTCTTCGAATCGAGCGTGATCATCGGCACGATCAGGTGTTTCTTGTCCATTAACATTGCCTCTTGTCTTTTTTTTAGTATCCATGTTTGTCTGTTTTAACAATGATTGGTAGCACAATATTCAACACATTTGCTTAGTATTAAACATTAGATTCAATATACTTTTCTTTCATAATCCCTTATCTAGGTTTAAGAATCAAGCAATGTGACTAAGCTAGTTTGACCCAGATAGACATTAAATATCTTCTCTTAATACCATGGGAAATGCCTTCCTAATTGTCAATGGTTACTTTAGGTTCTTAATCCGATTTAGGCAGCATTGTGTGCAATGTACTAGTGCTTTCTAGTGGGCTTAACCCCTCTTGACCTTTAGTTTAACTATTATAAAGGGAGTTTACTATTGTGATGAGCCTGGGGAGGTTACAAAATTGAAAGGCAATGAAAAACAAAAAAACAAATAAAAGAGGGCAAGAATGTAAAATCTTAATTTGGTACTTCACTCACATGTATTAGAGCCCTAGAGGTTCCCAATGCGGGCGCTTTTCCTTGAAAAGCGAAAAGCGCAATGCATACAAAATAAGCATACACATCAAAAATTGAATCAATGTGGAAAAACTTTGGGGGGTCAAAGAAAAAGAAATAATTCAAGCGATGATTTCAGAAGCAATTCTTTTATCGTAGCTTAACTGCAAGGTCTTCTAGCCCTCGGACATGAAATACTTTGCTCTCGTGATTAAATAACTTAATTGACCAGAGAAAATTAAGAAGTCTGCCCATGGTATTAATAGTTGACCTCTAGTGCCTCTAGATCGTTAAATTAGCGACCCCTGACTTGTTTATTTTTTGACTTTTATAAGTGCTTATGCGTTTGATTTTATTACAATTTAATGTTTACTCATGACAAATTGTTTAATATTCTGTTACCAATCAATATGTGTGCCTATTCACTGTATATTCTTTTAATTGTATATGAGAATGCAATTACTGTGCCATTTTTGGTTGATTTTGCAAGGTTTGAAGAAAGCTATTCACCTCAGATGCTCTTCCACCTCGACGAATGAGCTTCATCTCAATAGCTTCTGAGGACGGAATCTACATCAGGAATGGGGACATGTTAACCCTCACCGACACCTTATCACCTTCAACGGACGCCTTATTATTTATTTGATTGAGTCATGGACCGGGCTTGTCAGTCCAACAGGTGTGTAGGTGATCGTCGATGAGAGGCGCACCACTTATTCCATTTTTACATGATTTTTACTATGATCGGCCACTGTGAACGCCCATGTGTGAATGGGTCAGACTCTTATAAAAGGTCCATTTGACCTAAAATCCTCAGTCTTTGAGGTGCAAGCTAAGAAGTGCTTTTGCTCTACCTTTGTCTTCTTCTCCTCCGTGTGCTCATGTGTGTATGTGTGTGTGTATGCTTGAGAGAGAGAGAGAGAGAGAGAGAGAGAGAGGGGGGGGGGGGGGGGGGGGGGGGGGGGGGGGGGGGGGGGGGAGAGTGTGATTGAGCATTACAACGGGATTGATGACGGCGAGGCGCTTGAGCGCGGCGGCGACTCCTTCTTCGTCACGGCACAGGATCCCACGACGAAAGAATTGAACGGTGAATGACACACCATTGCCCCCTTTGAGCTTGCTAGGACTGTCTAGTTGTGTGCTTGCAGCCATTTGTGGCTCACACACGATGTTTTGGCAAGTTCCCAGCCTCCGACATGTGCGACAAAGCGCACATAGAGGTTCCTCAACATCATGTAAGTTAGACACAGTCAAAGCATAACAATTTGATGCATAAGATGCATGGCGAGAACCTGAACGAGTACGACTAGACAAAGGTGCATCCAATTTACTATCACTCAAAGTATGCACCATCCATTTAGGCATACCTCTAGCCAGCTCATTCTCAGTCCTTTCCTCATCAAGTACATCATGTACATCTGCATCAGTAATATGCTTATCTGCAACATTCTCAGAAACCCCCATAGGCTGTACATTTGCCTCATTGGAATTTACATTTGAACTTCCACCATTGAAAAGAGGCAACAAAGTGTCATAAATGTCCTGTGAGCTGACATTATTGTCTTTAGTACATGACAAGAAGGGCTGAACAGAATCTTCCACAAAGACAACATCCCGTGAAACCAAAATATGCTTTGTTTGTGGATGATATAACCTGTAACCTTTTCTTTCAGCACTACAGCCAACAAAAATACATTTGACAACCTTATCATCCATTTTTTTGCACTGTGTTTGTTGCACCAAAGCATATGCCAAATAGCCAAAAACACGCATGTGCTCAATAGAAGGCTTTCTATCATGCCATGCTCAATATGTAGTAACAGACTGCAAAGCTTTCGTAGGTTAACCCTTGCAACAAGACCTGCAACATCGTCAACATTGCCTACATCCTCAGAACCAGGACATACATCAATGCCCTGCACAATATTCCAGACACTCTTTGACACAAGAACATGTTGCATCATGTAAGCCCACATAGGGTAATTGTCCCCATCCAATCTGTCCTCAACAACAAACATCTTGAACACATCTGTGTCGTTGTCAACCATGGCGAATGCATGCACCTTGTGTGAAAAGTGCTCGAAAAGAGGAGAAACGAAGCGAGAACAACATTTGCCGATGACATGGGATCTGTCGCTTCAAGAGAAAGCGAACCCTACACCTTTAAAACCTTACCCTCTCAAACAAGAGAACGAGAAGCTAAATAAAAAACAAGAGCCGTGCCATCACAATGGAAGGTGACTCCAAAAATGATAGTTCCATGAGTTTGTATGAATTGATGTCAACACCCATTTAATGTACCATAACGATGGCAGAATTGTTGAAAACGGGACCATATGTGTGGACGAAAGTGGGAAAGAATTTAGAAAAAATGGGCATAATTTTTCTCTTCAAAACCATCAAAACAAAAGTGAAGGAGTTAAAATGTTCGAAAACAAAACCCATTGAGCCTGTGTATATAAGTAAAAAAGGATAATATTCTGAAGGAGAAGAAGGAAGAACCACCATACTAGTAGAATATGAGAACGTTCAAATGACAACTATCTTAGATAGCAGAAAAGGAGTAGCCACAGCCATGAAGGAGACATGGGAGAGGTGGGGAAAAACCAGCCCTAAATGATCCATTGTCTCGCTTCTTCAAATTTTTAGCATGTTGTTTTAGTGTGTACACAAGGACCTAATCACTCACTGAAAACTCTTTGCTTTTGATGCTTTGGTCATGGAATTCTTTCATACATTGTTTTTTAGTATAAATACGTGCAATTGTTTTTTACTATAAATAGATGCAATTGCTCGTAATTGTGTTTTGTCAAGGGGTTCAACTTGATCAAGTCATTTTGAGAATTCATGTCCCGTCCATTCAAGCTATTTTGTTATTCGCATGAAATTCATGTCCCATCCCTTCAAGATGTTTTGCTATTTGGCATGAAATTCTTTCATATATTGATTTTTAGTATAAATACGTGCAATTTTAGTATAAATACTTGCAATTGCTTGCTTGCCAAGGGATTCAATTTGATCAAATTTTGAGAATTCATGTCCCATTAATTCAAGCCGTTTTTTTATTTGCAATATGGGAATCAGAAATTCCATATGGCATTAAGTCCAAAGACCATGTTAAATGGAGTCGTGTCTATAAAAGTTTTGAGTGCTATGCAATAAGCCCATACGTCAAAGTATACTTTTTTATCCCAATCGATGTGTGAGTCATTGACGATCTTGGTGGGTATGGTGCACATGATTTTATACTACTCTCTACTTGCCCATTTGCTTGAGGGTCGTATGATTTGCATTTTTTATGGATCACTAGAAATTCATCTAAGAGACATTTTATCACTTCGTTTGAAAATTGCGTCCCTAGATCACTAACTATCTCAATTGGTAGGCCATACTTAGTGAAAATATTTTAATACAAGCACTGCGATATTATTCTTACATCATTTTTTGGCGTGACCTTGGATTTTACCCATTTGGTAAGATAATTGTTGCTACAATACCCGGGGGATTCACTCTATATACAAAACGAGACGCCACCTACGAGCGGACAACTTTGATAAAACCCCTATATATGAATCATATTAGGAAATTTGACCCCCCTTTCTACACTTACACGACAGTCAATGAAGGAAACTATCATACCCCTATCTTACATATAAAATTTAGGTCTCACATGATCTAACTGAGTAAAACTAGTCAAAGAGTGTGTAGCATATTGACTGGCAACGCACTAAGAAACCACTTCTATTGATAACTATATGTACCCTCAATGTGTCTTAGTTTGACTTTCAAACTATGTGTCCGATCAGGCTGCACTCTTGCTACTTGTCCAATTCTGACCCATCCAAATCTGGTGTAAATCAACCCTTGACCTACTCCAAATCAGCCCTTATCTATGACCGGCTTGATGCAAAATTTGATATGTAACCTGATAACCCCCCCCCCCCCCTAAATTTATTCGAGTTCTAGTGCCCATCGCTGACCAATTGTTACGAGTAATCAACCCGAGTGAGTCCCCCCACACCCCCCCCCCAAATATGATACCCCCCTCCCTTATTTTAAGCTTGAGAGATAAATTATTGGGGGCCTTCCCCTAACTTATACGCTTATGTAACTTGTTAGAAAACCCCCCTCCGCTGCACTTACGTGGTGCGGTAGTTTTTCCATGGTGAATCCCCCGGGCTACAATAATGTACTCGCCAATATGATGGTGAGTTTATTAGTCCTACAAAATCAAATCCTCACTTGGTAAAAGCTCTTGCTCCTATAATTGTTTTAAGGAACATCTCGTGTATCATCGAGGTGGCAGCAGCCCATTGGGTCAAGAAAGGAGGTGCAAATTTTTGACCCACAAAGGAGACGGGTAGCCTTCCCCTTCAGACAAAAGAGTGTCCAATCATTCTTTAGTCTGCATCCACTAACCCAGTTTAAAGGTATCACTTGATGATATGTACAATGGGCAGATGGCTATGTCGAAAGACCCATGGGAATATTGGAGCAAGTGATAGTCACCTCTTGTGGAATAGAATATAAGCATACATTTACCATAGTCCATTTTGGAAAGGAAAACAATTTTGATATCATTCTGGGACGTCCTTCATTTGTCAGCTCAAGATGGTTCAAGATTGGTCTTATGAACGCATCCGTCGAAGGCATGACAAAATGACCACTAGGATGAATTTGAAGACAACTCCAATAAAGACATCACGAAGACACTTGTTGAGAAATTTGAGTCAAGTACCAAGGGCACTAACCAAAAGTTTCCATGTGGCTACAATCCAAGAAATCCATTTGGATGTGTGGTGCCTTTGAGTGTGAAGACTCTACATTGGAGAGGATAGTAGAGGACAAATTGTACATCCCAAAACCTTTTTCTAAACATCTCTTTGATGGGTTTAGATGGAATAGCTACTCACCACATTGAATGCATGTGTGAACGTAGTGACTCCTACCACATTGAAGACGGACATAATATACTTTCCCTACAAATGGTTCAATAGGGCAAGAAGACTTGAGTAACACACCAAGGGATTGCATGAAAAATGAAACATCCTATGCGTACAAGAAAGATGAAATCTCCATAAGAGATTTCTTTTAAATAAAGGAACCTTATATAATCTTAGTGAGCTTCCATTCTTACAAGAAGATGCAGACGATGAGATGACAAGTGTATCTGAGATGAAAAATGCAGTTTTGGGAACCAGAGAAAGATTCTATGATTTTCCTAACTAGAAATCCAAACACCAAAGACGATGCAAAGCAAAACAAACCAAACACAAGGAAAGAACTAACCAAAGACCAATGCCAATAATAAAAAGAAAAACTTATCACATGGTATTTGTAGGGGCAATGGACTGTGTGATAAGGCAAAATCTTTGGCCACATTGTGTCAGAAAATGGCATATCTATAGATCTGAAAAAGTTTCAGTAATTGTCAATTTACCTAAACCGACAACGATAAGGGAGGTACAAGCCTTCAAGGGCCATTGTGGATATTATCGCTAATTTAACCAAATATACACAATCATTACACAACCCCTTTACCAATTGATTACCAACTTTGATTGGACCAAGGAGTGTGACGCAACTTTTCAAAAGCAAAAGAACAACTCCAATCTTGAAAGCTCCTAACTGGTGGATCAGCTTATACTATAAGGTGATACGCACCTTCTCCTTGTGATGTTCCGGGGCCAGGTAGTCTGGACACTGCCTTAGAGCTGAGAGGGTGCGCTTTGTGGACCCTGTTCGGAGGTCCGGAAGGAGCCTGTGGGACACTTGCAGCTAATCACAGACCGCCATGTGGAGGTGATTCAGCTCGTCTGAACCATATCCGTCTGCTCGCAACTCTCGCTCTCTCTAGCTTTGGGAAGTATGGACCCAGTTCAAATGATTGCTCCCATCTTCGGTATCGCGGCAGCAGCTGCTGTCACCTTCTATGCAGTGAGCTTTCTTCAAATGAGCCAGGCAAGTGCGATGGTTTTCCTGCATTTGACAATTCTACTCGCTGTTTTCTGTTTTCCGTTTTTCCTACTCCAAGCTTTGCATAGGGCCATGTTGCCAGTGCTCAATGCAAGCTTACTTAAGATTTTAATAGCAGAGGTTTGTATGGTATGTACTATGACGGTCTCATTCTGTTGCATGTGATTTTGGATCGATAGGGGCTCTAATTATTGACAGGCTCTAACTCCTTATCTTGAATCGGCCTTGCATATGTGACACCGAAGGCATCTAGATTGCTTAAGAGTTTTATTTATTGTATTTTTTCCCCTTCTTAATTTTGTGTGTTTCTCGTTGAACAGCACCATCTATATTTAGATTGGGGTCTTTGTTATGTAGATTAAATTGCAGAACCCCGTCATGCATCCTCACAATACAAAGTTTGATCGTGTTTGAGCTTGTTTGAGCTTGTTTGCTGTGCATGGCATTAGCCCAGAAGCCTATTGCCATTCCTACAAAATGAAGAGCAAAGACCATCACTTGCACACATTAATAACTTGAGGAGCTAAATCACTTGATAAATGAAAAGAAACACTATCAAAGAACTTACCAGACTTCTCGAAAAGTGATATAAGGTTGCCATTCTTTACAATTTGGATATTGGAGTGAGTCAGGCAACTAAAATACCGAAAATAGTTGGCTTTCTTGTTGTGTCGGCAGGCAACAGGAGCATTTCCACATTAGTCTTTGTGTGCATTGTAGAGACCAAGTACCTTGTAGGATCTTGGGAGCCCATTTTATCTCTGACAACATACAAAAGGACACTGAGAAATTTTTATAACTTGCACATTGCCACCCTCTTCCTCCTAAGATCGTGCAGCCTCGTCGTCCCGGAATTGGAGTGTGTACCTAAAGTTCCTGCATAACCCCTCAGTTTTTGGGGTGGAGTCGGTCTTCACTTCTATGCTCGTGACTTGGAATCTGATGTTGAGCTCTCATGTATGTCTCCTCTTCTATGTAGCATACTTGATGTAAAACTGAAAGGCGAGTCCATTCCACTTGATGAAATCCAATCTTTTTAGTCCTTTTGGTTGATCTTCTTGAAAGAACTGAATGATGATCAAAGGTCAAATATGTCTGACCCTCGAAAAGGAACGACAATAATTTTTGCAAGCTCAGGCTCGCTGTTTCCTCGAAGGCTTACCAAGAGAGTTACCCCCTGCATGTCCTAAAGATCATACGATTGATTTGATTCCAGGCAGTACACCACCGAAGCGGCCACCCTACCGAGTTTGCCGAGCCCTTGAGTTTGTACAACAGTTTGACGTCGCCTTCTATGGAGGATGGTTCAGGGGACACTCCAAGATGCGAAGGGTGGCATCTTACTTGCAAGGAATTGCACAGACATGGTGGTCTAATTTGTTGTCACGAAGAGAAGTACCTGTGACGTCAAAATTCAAGAAAATTTTCACGTCAACTTGGATATCATATGAATATGAAAGAGATGTCATCACGGCTTGGCATCACTTGTAAATGATTGAGAAAGATACATTGGATGACTATTGCCAAAGGTTTTTGGGATACTTATTGAACGTGTCTTCGTTATGGAAGATTATTTAAGAGACGAGATTGAGCGGTTTTGTTGCGGTTATTCGAGAGCATTGTCTGTAATAGAAGTCTGACTCTATTCAGAAAATTATGGGACATGCTAAGCAAGGATTTGGGATGTATGTTGGCTCTGGATAGGACATAACTTATCTCATTAGGGCAAAAGTCTTCTAGTTAAGAGATGAATCGAAGAAGCCGGATAATAGATCATCACCGGATTTCGGAGTAGTATGAGAATCAGTTGGTAGCGCATCTGAGGGTTCCGACGAACTAAGGGAATCTGATGTAAGATCATTAGAGGATTTCAGAAAAGAAAGAGGGAAATAAGGAAAGAGCTTATAGAGAAGGTTTTTTCTCAGCCCCGTACACCACCTTATTGTGGCTAGTATTGTTGGTTTTGAAGAAAAATGGATCTTGGAGAATGTGCATTGACTATAGAGCTCTCAATAAAATCACCATAAAGACGAGATTTCCTATTCCAAGGATCGATGATATACTCGACAGTCTTCAAGGGTCTACTTGCTTTAGCAGAATCGATCTGAAGAGTGGATATCATCAAATTTGAATTGCTTCTGGAGACGTCTACAAGACAACTTTCTGGACAACTTTTGGTTTGTACAAATATTTGGTGATGCCATTGGGCCTTACGAATGCTCCAACAAAATTCAGTTGTATGATGGATAGAATATTCAGAGAGTAGTGATCATTTGTGGGCACCTTTTTTTGACGACATCATCGTCTTTTTGAAGAGTGAGGTAGAGCATCGACACCATCTGTTACAGGTTTTCTAGGCACTGCGGAAACATAAACTAGTTGTAATGAGAAAAAGAGCGAGTTTTTCTTGCGAGAGATACACTTTTTGGGACGCATCATCGCAAGGAAGGTGTAAAGATGGACTCGGCCAAAGTTGAGACCATTCGTGATTGGCGCGATTTGAAGAATGTTCACGACGTTCGAAGCTTTCTGGGCTTGTGCTCATTATCGGCGCTTCATTTGAAAATTTGCAGAGATAGATTCTCCTTGCATGTGCTGACTCAGAAAGGGGTTCCCTTTACTTGGGGACCGTCAGAGATTGCAGCCTTTCAGACTCTCAAGGAAAAGCTGACAACGGGACCAGTTTTGGCCTTGCCAGACTTGCAGAATCCCTTTGAAGTTTATTGTGATGCATGTGGTCACAATTGGGAGCAGTCTTGATGCAAGAAGCCCATCTCATAACTTACGAGAGCTGGATGTTTTCACGTCCTGAACAGGTTGCTCAAGTTCGCCCCGATCCTGATTTTGCAGATATCTTTCACCGGATACAGAGTGGGGAGACAATTGTAGGCTATTCCATACGGGACGGCTATTTGTAGACTGTTTGTTTCACAGATTTTTCGGTTACATGGCATGTTTGAGTCCATTGTTTCTAACAGAGACCCATGATTTACTAGTTTTTTTTGGAGCGCAGTCTGGGAGAACATTGACACGCGGTTGCAGTTCTCATCCTCATTTCACCCGTAGACAAGTGGGCAAACTGAGAGAGCCCATTCAGTGGTTTTGGATTTGTTGAAGTCTTATATTTTGGATCAGAACACTCAATGGGAAAAGTATTTGCCCTTGGTGGAGTTTGCCTACAACAACACAGTTCATTCATCAACGGGGAAGGCGCCATTTGAAGTAATCGAGGGTGCTAAGAAGGTTCCTCCATTTCTAAGCACCAAAAATAAGATTTTTGAAGCGGATCAGTATACGAGAGATCTAGACAATGCTTTTGCCAAGGTTCCCGAGGCTCTTGAGAAGTCTCAAGCATGGCATAAGAAGGTAGCCGATAAATATGGACGCGACTTGCAGTTGAAGGAAGATGATTGGGTGCTCTTATGGTTTGAGAAGGCACGCCCGAGGAAACGAAAGGGAAAGGAGCGGCTTTTTCCAAAGCTAAGTATGCAATATTATGGCCCTTTCCAGATTCAAGAGAAGATAAATGACGTATCCTTTAGACTGAAGTTGCCTGATGCTCGGAAAATTCACATTGCTTTTCATGTGAGTCTCTTGAAACCTTTCAAGGGTGAGGTGACAGTCGACAGGGAGCTTGTGGAGCAACTTGAAGTGGAAGAGAGCGAGGAGATTCTCGTTTTGGAATAGATTCTGGCTCACCAGGAAAGGAAAGTGAAAGGTAAAGTGAACGGCGGTTCTTACTTAGTCAAGAACTCTCCGACATCGGATGCGAACCCAAGAGGGGTCGCCTCGGCCGACCGCGATTGCGAAGCTTTTCTCCTTTGGTTCCCGTCCGTTCTCGGTCGGCCACGGACCTCACCACAAGCGGTAAGCTGCTCTTCAAGCCTTTTTCAGGTCCGCCCCTACGGGGCTCCCCTTCCAACGCCCCGGGTGCACCATGGACTCCCCAAAGGATGCTCTAAAGAGCTTATTCCCATACTCATCCCCCTTTTCCCGCGGCTTGCTACTCCAAGAACTCCAAGCAAGCCTTCAGCCCGGCGAGCCGGCCATCCTCGAGCTATAGCAAAGCCTTGACAACATTTCCAAAGCATATCAAAGGCTTGTGACATCAAAGCTTCAAGTTTATCCTTCGAGCATCAAGGCAAAAGCTTCAAAAGGCTTCATTGAGGATTGCTCAAAGGCTGTCAAAGAATATTCACGGCTTCAAATTTGGGGCAAATTTCGGCGCAAGCTTTAAAAGAAGCAAGTTTCCCTTGAACTCCCAGTCTCTCTTGAGATTCAAAGAATTTTTTCTCTCATTAACTCTAAAACTTTGTAGCCAAGCACAATTTTTGCAATGTATGTCATTATATCCATCATTAAGGAGGATAATGTCATTGTGCTATTATACGGAGTCCAGACACTAGCCTCGGAGAGTCTCCAAGTGCAAAGACCGCTCCAAGGCACCATGGAAAAATTTCAAAATTCACTTCGTGGGGAGGAAAAATCGGCAATAGCATCATTAGCATCCGGATTAGTAGTTCTTTTACATCAGTATTTTTGCATTGCACTTGTTTTTCCAATAAATCCTGATTGCACAACAAAAGGGGGAAAGAAGCACTTGTTTAAGGGGAGGATACAAAGACAAAGACCACGAAGAGTTGAAGACAAAGCATTAAAGAAGATGAAGGTCCTCTTGGATTAGAGCGAGGCGGACTTTTTTCAAGATTTTGCTCTTGGATTAGAGCTGTTAGGTGCAACGGAATGATTGTTTGCGCTTTGCTCAAGACGAGTGCTCCGAACTGTGCTCAAGGTTCCTTTTCGTTCTTATGGGAGGTAGAGCCTTCCGTTCTTAATGAGAGAATGCTATGATCACAAACAAGGTGAATGGACACTGTGCGTGCAAGTGTATGAGACTGAGAGATAGAGAGAGAAGCGAAATACGACACCAGAGACGTTGTAAAACCCTCCTCCGAAGGCCCCACTCTCGTCGGCGAGAGTGGTCTACTTATGATTGCACAATCTGGTACAAATGGAATGCATGAGACTGATGCAAGTCTAGGCTATGTCGACGATGACGACGGGAACGACGAGACCGACCTAAGGGCTGAAATCTGCAATCTTTCTATTGCTGTCCAAAAACGCTATGGGCTGAAATCTGCGGCTAGTCGTAAAACGCTGATTTTGGGGCTGTTTTCTGATGGTCTTTGTCGCTGAAAATCTGCAGGTTTAGGGCTGAAAACTGAGGTTCCTTAAAGCTGAAAACTGTGGTTCTTTCCGGGCTGAATCTGCTACTTCTTATGGCTGAATCTGCAAGTACTTCATTGCTGAAAAACACTGCAGGCTGAGGTCATAAATGCTGCAAATCTGCAATTGCTGGGACATGCAAAAATGCGAGTTGATGTGTTTCAAAAACGCTAGGAAAGGTTTTCAGAAAATGCTAGCTGATGGGGGGGTTCCTGTGGCGATGGATGCTGATGCAAAAACGCAAAGCTTGGGCTTACTTGCGGTGAGGATCTGCTGATGCAAAAACGCTAGCTTGTTGTGGATGAAGGAAACGCTAGGGGATGCTGCTTCTTCTTGCTTGGTGGGGGAAACCGCCAAGGTCTTGTTGAGAAGTTGCCTGTTGAGCTTGGCTCCTGAAACCGGCCTGTTCAATCCAAAAAGGGCGGTAGACTTTACTTTAAACCTTGATTTAGCTTTCACCCATTATTAGTCGTCTATTTTACCTGTACTTTCAAGACACAACAAAGGGGAGAGGGATACAGGCTGCTAGATTGCACCTGTATGAGTAGACGGACACCAGATTGGCCCCTAACTTAGGCGCCCCTTTCGGTATTTCTTTATTGTTCAAAAGAGGGAATAAACGCTGTGGTTCCTACAAGCTGCCCCGCACAAACTCGGCTGAATTTCCACTGTTCCAGCCCGATTTCGGCAGCATAACTGTACTAGAACCCTTCACGGTCAGTATTCCCACGCATTGACTGACTTTCCCGACGCCTACGGGCACTTTGCAAAACCTGGCGAGAATCTGCAGCACGCTGAATTCTCTGTTTTCAGCCCTGAAATTGCGCCAGATCACCTGTACAGCGGTCCCCTTGCGTCCCCGAACCTCCTGGGGGTATTAGGGTCCGTTTAGGGCCAAAACCCTAAACCTGCAAAAATACACAGCAGGCTGTAATTCACTGTTTCGGGCTCCGTTTCGCGTGCCGGTCGCATCCCTAGCAAGTCCTCGAGCTCCCGCACCTGTAGGGCTACTTGCCCTTTGAATCGGACGAGATTTCTGGCGTGAAACCTCTCCGAATTCACCTGTACCTGCGGGGGGATTAGCCGCTAGCTAATCCAGTACCTGTGCAAGAGGCTCTTGCCTCGGCAATCGCGCATGAACCCACACAACTGTACATTGGTCAAATGAAGAGCCCACTAGAGGGGCATAACATACTGCCAAAGGGGAGAGAGAGGGCAGTGCGTAGCGTGCAGGGCATCACTCCTGGCACCGCACTGTGCATAAGAGGGAAAGCAAGCACTCCATAGCTCTTAACCTGTGACAGAGACTTGCAAAATGAGCCTCCCAGCTATAAATCACGTTTTTGCCTTCTCTATAAGTAGTAAACTGGCCTCAGAGTGCCAAGTGTCACTCATTTGTGCATTTTCCCGCTTTAGACCCTCGGGTCTAAAAATATCTCACCTGCAGCCTCTGTTGACTTGGCCACAGAGTAACAAAATGATCCCCATGTCAAACTGCACGTAATGACGCGAAGACATTTTCAGGTCCCAAAATAGCAGTTCCCTAAATTTTAGGAGATGCTGCCATTATATCTTTCTAGGTCATCCGACCCTCTTTGTACACTGTGGCCACATCCAAAACTGAAATGTAGCCTCTGTAGCAAAGGATTCCACTTTGGCTAGTCAATGACCCCACTTGGCTAACCATAGTCCTTGTCCAACCTTAGTGCTCTCTTGCCCTCAGGCCTGGACTCCCTCTGGACAGTTCCACACTAGCTATGCAATGCAGGGCAGTTAGATTTCCCGAGGGGTGTTTCCAAAAAGTGAAAGTAAATAGATAATAAGAAAGAAATCAACAAAAAGGATAGATAGTAGTCACACGCTGGTGACATACCCCCCTCCTGAAATCTCAAACGTCCTCGTTTGCATCTATGTCGTACATGCTTACTGTCAACACTGATGTATTCAACACCTGTCGACACATATACGACACATACATGCTCATTGTCAACCCTGGTGTATTCAACACCTCGTCGACTCATGTATTGCCTGCGTGTGAACCCTGTCCCAATGACATAGTGGTAGCTTCGCACTCTGCCATTGCTTTGAGTCACGAACTTTCCAATGACAAAATGGTAGCTGCACATTTTGCCACTGTCTTATAGTACACGTTGGATCCCGTAACACTTGCGAGCATACCCAAACCGACAGTTTAAGAATGCAGTTACACATGTACTCTTTAATAGAAGCAATCACTGTATCCTTGACAGACTGACAAGAAATACTCACTTCTATAGCACTAACCAAACTTTTGGACATTCCATAAGAGCAATTGCCAAACTGATAATCTGTACAGCTCTAACATTCATGTAACAGGTATTTCATTTGAGCTCACTTTAAATACCATGTACATCATTTGTTTCAGAAGCCATTGTCACACTGACAATCCATTTAGCTTTGAAACTCAAGGGGTCAAGGTAGGTTGCAAATCGAAGGCTTCCAGGTAAAGTGATAACACAGTTGGTGACTCTGCAAGTTCACCTTCTTCCATCCACTTAGCATCCATTGGTGGATAGTTTTTGAACTTTGCCAAGTAACGCCTAGCAACCTTGCCTTTCACTTTCCTTTCTTTGTGTGCCAAAATCTGTTCAGGGACCAAGATTTCGTCAAGTTCCTCGACTTCCGGCTGATCTTCAGCTGGAATAGCTTCTGGCACATCACCCACATAGGGTCTGAGAAGACTCACATGAAACGCATTGTGAATCTTCCAACTGTCAGGCAATTTCAGCCTATATGCAACATCACTGATTATGTCGCACACTTGAAAAGGCCCATAGTAACGCATGCTGAGCTTTGGAAACAGTCTTTCCTTGCCCTTCATCTTCTTTAACCTTGCCTTTTCAAACCGTAGAAGCACCCAATCACCAAGTGAATATACCACTTCACGACGGTGACGATCAGCTGCTTTCTTTTGCTTTGCCTGAGTCCTTTCTAAGGCCACTTTGACCTTCTTGTACATTTCATCCATGTCCTGAACATACTTATCTGCTTCAAATATCTTGTCCTTTGTATGCAGTATGGGAGGAACTTTCTTGCCACCTTCAACTATCTCAAAAGGTGCCTTGCCAGTTGATGAATGCACTGTATTATTGTATGCATACTCCACCAATGGCAAATACTGCTCCCACTTTCCTTTATGTTCTGACACATAGCACTTCAGCAGATCTAGGACAGTAGAATTTGCCTCTTCTGACTGTCCATCTGTTTGAGGATGAAATGACGAAGAGAATTTGAGCGTGGTACCCATATTCTCAAACAAGCCTTTCCAGAACAAACTAGTCATGCGTGGATCACGGTCGCTAATAATCGACTGTGGCATGCCATGATACTTGAAAATATTGCTCATAAACAAGCGTGCCATCTGATCTGGCTTTATCTTCTTCCTGACAGGAATAAAATGAGCCTGTTTGCTGAATCTGCAAATAATGGTCCAAATACCATCATTTCCTGTCTGCGTTCTCGGAAGATCAAAGATAAAATCCATAGCAATACTTTCCCATGGTTTATCTGGAATAGGTAGTGGTTGCAATAACCCTGGTGCCTTTTGCCTGTCAAACTTGACCTTTTGGCATATTAGGCATTCTCGCACAAAGGCATCCACATCCCTTCTCAATGTAGGCCAATAGAAGAATGTCTCTACCGCTTTAACTGTAGCATCGATACCACGATGCCCTGCATAGGGTGGGACATGACTCTCTTCCATAACTTTGCGTCGCAATGGTTTTGTGACACACAATCTTCCATGCATCATCATGAACCCGTCTTTAAGAAGATAGTGTTCATGACGTTGTCCATCCATTAGTTGCTCGAAGACCCTTGCAAAATCTTCATCATTTGCATACTGTTCTCTCATATCATCAAGTTCATGATGATAAGGAATCGACACAGCTGAAATTTGTGGCTTCCTTGACAAGGCATCAGCCACAACGTTCTTCTTGCCTTCCACATGCACAATCTGAAAATGGAACATGGACAAGATATTTGCCCATCGCATATGCTTCTCAGATAACTTTGTCTGTGTCAAGAAGTATCGCAAGGTCTGATGGTCCGTTTGGACAACAAAGTCTGCACCTAGCAGGTAGTGTTTCCAACTTAAGAGCGCATGAATCACAGCCAGTAACTCTTTCTCATAGACCTGCATGGTCATCTCTGGCCCTTGCAAAATTCTGCTCTCATAGGCTACTACCCTGCCATCTTGCATTAGCACAGCACCAATGCTACTACCGCAGGCATCACACTGGACCACAAATGACTTCCTAAGATCTGGCAACACAATGACTGGATCTGAAGTCATCTTTTCCTTTAAGAGATTAAAAGCTGAAATCTCTTTCTGTGTCCATCTAAAGGTGACTGCCTTCTTTTGAAGAGCATGTAAAGGTGAAGCAATCTCAGCGAAATTTCGGATAAACCTTCTGTAATAGGAGCATAGTCCCAAGAAGCTTCGGACATCATGCACCGTCTTCAAATTTGGCCATGACTTGATCGCTTCAACTTTTGCAGGATCCATTCTGACACCATCCTTTGAGACAATGTGTCCCAGAAAGTGAATCTCTTCCAGAAAAAACTCACTTTTCTTTGCATTGATGAGCAACCTATGACTGCGTAGCTCTTTGAACACAATGGCCAAGTGATGCCTATGCTCCTCTTCATTCTTTGAGTAGACTATCATGTCATCAAAGAATGTACCAACAAACTGCTGGTGTGGACGGAAAATTCTGTCCATCATCCTATTAAACGTAGCAGGAGCATTTGTGAGACCAAAGGGCATCACTAAAAATTCGTAAAGGCCAAACGTTGTTCTAAAAGCAGTCTTGTGCACATCCTCTGATCTAATGCGGATCTGATGATACCCACTCTTTAGATCTATCCTGCTAAACATAGCTGCTCCTTCTAATTTGTCCATAATATCATCAATTCTAGGTATAGGGAACCTATTCTTGATGGTATTCTTGTTCAGTGCACGGTAGTCGATGCACATACGCCATGAGCCATCCTTTTTCTGCACCAACAACACTGGAGAACAAAATGGAGATGAACTGGGCTGAATCAGCCCCTTTTCTAACAGCTCCTGTACTTGGGCCATTATCTCTTTCTGCTGAGCCGCACTAACCCTGTACGGAGGCTTATTTGGTGGGCTACTGCCTGGCACCAAATCTATCGCATGGTCCTCGGGTCTCTCTGGCGGTAATTGAGACGGTAATGAATCGGAAAAGCAGTCACTATACTGTTGTAAAAACATTGACCTTTCTTTATCTAGCACAGATAAATTTGATTCATCACAATCTGACACTTCACGTGCAAAAACCAAGTACGCAGAAAGATGCTTTTTCATTACAGAAGTAATAGCAGAAGCTGATACAGTAGGAATAGACTCCCCTTTAAGCTTTACATCCAGAATGTGAGTCTTTCCCCTACTCTGTACAGTGATCTTTTTGTTGTAGGCATCCATGATTCCCTGTACACGAAACAACCAAGGAATACCTAACAACACATCACATCCGTCCAGTGGCATGATGTAAAATTCTTCAGCATCTACATAGGACTGGATATGTAGACGCAACTTTCCAATGATGGGTGTCACAGCCTCTGTATGGCCAGGACATGCCAAACCTGCCTCTGCTGTATACCCCATCTCTTCAGGTCTGATTCCCAACTTTGAAGCCAATTCTGGGGAAATGAAGTTGGCTTTGGCACCTGGATCAAAGAAGATAAGCACTGTTTGATCCCTAACCTTTCCCCATGCTCTGCAAAGCTCACTTGCATCTGAATTTGGCTTGTCGCCCACCATATCTGGCACTAGACCAGCCATGGGCTTCTTTCCTTTCTTGTCTTCCTTGTCTTCAGAATCAGCTGGCCTTTTCTTTGTAGGACAGTTGTAAGCGATGTGGCCAGGCTGCTCACATATAAAGCATTTGTTCTCTGTCCTCAGGACCTTCTTTTGCTCTTCTGACTTGGGAGGAAAACGTCTTTTCCATTTCTTTGCTGGTCCTTTTTCTGATTCAGCCGTAGCTTTGTCTTTCCCTGCGTTGGCCGACTCCTGAGTCCCTTTAGGAGCCTCATTGGGAACGTGCTTCTTGGCTGAATTTTTCTTGCCTGATCCTGCCTTGACGCCAGTGTTAAATTCACAATCTTCTCCCTTGAGCAAACCATTGCCAGTGTTTGCTACCTCGATGAGCTGCATCAAAGTAGTGACTTTTGTCTTCGTACAGTACTTTCTCAATCCTTTAGGTAGGCCACAACAGTATTTTTCAATCTGTTCTGTCAATGGCACAAACCTATAGGAAGTTACTGGAAGTAGAGCTTTCCAAAACTTCCGATTGTAATCATCCAGATTTCTGCAAGTGGCAGCATTAAGCTGGTGCCATTCTGTCATGACATCTGCTTCGAAATCATCAGATAACCATGCTGCTGCAAAAATCTGCTTGAAGTAAATCCATGTGGACGGAGCTTGCCCTTGAAGCAATAAAGTTGTCCACCATTGTCCCGCATTCCCTGTCAAGAAAGTGGCTGCCTTGCGGACCTTTGAAGCCTCTGTAAAGTTTCCCCCTGCATAGGCCTTGTCAAACTGCTGGAGGAATGAAAGAGCCTTCTTCCTGTCATCAAACCCTGTAAAGGTCGTGAATGACACTCCTTTGCCACCTTCTTTGTACGGAGTTGGCCTCTCCAGCGGCGTTAAATTGTCATATGGAAGTGACTGAAACATGGGAACACTATTAGGGTTCATTTGTGTTCCTTGGCCGCTATTAACTTGACCTGGAAATGCCATATTTGGCTGCTGATTTGTAATTCCAGCCATACCAAAACTTGCTTGTGGCATCCCAAATTGTCCCTGAGTGCTTTGAAACCCTGGTTGCATACCCATGACACTGTACATGGGGTTAGGCATCATCGTTTGAGCACCCCCAAACACTGTTCCTGGCGTATAAAACTGATTTCCAGGTGCATGACCAGCCATGCTTTGGAATACGGATCCACCTCCAAAATAGCCAGGGTGTACTGAAGGTGGTGGGAAGACCTGTTGCATAGCCTGTAGGTTGCTTCCCTGCCCATTAGAACCAGCTATAGGCTGCTGAAAGGTGGCGGGCTGAATTGGTACAGCTTGAAAAACTGGCATCTCAGCCACCTGTTCTTGCACCTTAGGCATACGTTGTGGAGACTGCATGTTCTCCGTCAAGTGTACAGGTGTTTCCATTGACTGTGCGGTATGAATCACCTGTGTTCGAGCCTTAACAGGCTTTTGAATATGATCCAGTGACCCAACTTGCTGAGACGGAACCGCAGGTTGCAGAAAGGCTAAAAACCTCGGATTCTGCATTACTTGTGTGAACATAGCCACAGCAGTAACCAACTGGGTCCTGAATATATCATCATCAGTCTGTGGTGGTCTTGAGGACTCACCCACTTCATGTGTCTGTTGACCCTGTGAAGAGGAAACCTCTTCAGTCACATCATCTGGTCTGTCAGCCATAATTACAATTCCCTGTGTCTCGTCTATGATCCCCTGTGTCTTCAAGCCCAAAACTGACCAAGGCTCACTTCTATGGGAAAAAGTGATTTAATCCCGTCGATGGAACCATGAAACCGGCCTGTTCAATCCAAAAAGGGCGGTAGACTTTACTTTAAACCTTGATTTAGCTTTCACCCATTATTAGTCGTCTATTTTACCTGTACTTTCAAGACACAACAAAGGGGAGAGGGATACAGGCTGCTAGATTGCACCTGTATGAGTAGACGGACACCAGATTGGCCCCTAACTTAGGCGCCCCTTTCGGTATTTCTTTATTGTTCAAAAGAGGGAATAAACGCTGTGGTTCCTACAAGCTGCCCCGCACAAACTCGGCTGAATTTCCACTGTTCCAGCCCGATTTCGGCAGCATAACTGTACTAGAACCCTTCACGGTCAGTATTCCCACGCATTGACTGACTTTCCCGACGCCTACGGGCACTTTGCAAAACCTGGCGAGAATCTGCAGCACGCTGAATTCTCTGTTTTCAGCCCTGAAATTGCGCCAGATCACCTGTACAGCGGTCCCCTTGCGTCCCCGAACCTCCTGGGGGTATTAGGGTCCGTTTAGGGCCAAAACCCTAAACCTGCAAAAATACACAGCAGGCTGTAATTCACTGTTTCGGGCTCCGTTTCGCGTGCCGGTCGCATCCCTAGCAAGTCCTCGAGCTCCCGCACCTGTAGGGCTACTTGCCCTTTGAATCGGACGAGATTTCTGGCGTGAAACCTCTCCGAATTCACCTGTACCTGCGGGGGGATTAGCCGCTAGCTAATCCAGTACCTGTGCAAGAGGCTCTTGCCTCGGCAATCGCGCATGAACCCACACAACTGTACATTGGTCAAATGAAGAGCCCACTAGAGGGGCATAACATACTGCCAAAGGGGAGAGAGAGGGCAGTGCGTAGCGTGCAGGGCATCACTCCTGGCACCGCACTGTGCATAAGAGGGAAAGCAAGCACTCCATAGCTCTTAACCTGTGACAGAGACTTGCAAAATGAGCCTCCCAGCTATAAATCACGTTTTTGCCTTCTCTATAAGTAGTAAACTGGCCTCAGAGTGCCAAGTGTCACTCATTTGTGCATTTTCCCGCTTTAGACCCTCGGGTCTAAAAATATCTCACCTGCAGCCTCTGTTGACTTGGCCACAGAGTAACAAAATGATCCCCATGTCAAACTGCACGTAATGACGCGAAGACATTTTCAGGTCCCAAAATAGCAGTTCCCTAAATTTTAGGAGATGCTGCCATTATATCTTTCTAGGTCATCCGACCCTCTTTGTACACTGTGGCCACATCCAAAACTGAAATGTAGCCTCTGTAGCAAAGGATTCCACTTTGGCTAGTCAATGACCCCACTTGGCTAACCATAGTCCTTGTCCAACCTTAGTGCTCTCTTGCCCTCAGGCCTGGACTCCCTCTGGACAGTTCCACACTAGCTATGCAATGCAGGGCAGTTAGATTTCCCGAGGGGTGTTTCCAAAAAGTGAAAGTAAATAGATAATAAGAAAGAAATCAACAAAAAGGATAGATAGTAGTCACACGCTGGTGACAGCTCCTGTTGCCTCTTCTGCCAAATAGTGTTAGCTCTAGTGTGCTTATATACAAACTTAGCAAAATTGCCCTACCTACTTTTGTTGGAAAGTCACTTAAATTAATAAGTGAAAAATGCCAAAAATAGGTAAAGTAAGCTAAATGCACTGGAAAATTCCCCTGACTAATTCTGATGGAATCTGATGGGAATGCTTATGGTCATGCTGTGTGCAACCAAAGGATATGCATCTACACTAAGTGCCTGGGCATGCACGGTCTACGAATAGACTCACAAAAGTGCCAGATCACTTCTAATCTAGACTGAGTGGACTAACTGAACCCTAATCATGCTATAGCTTGTCCACGGACACAAGGTTGGATGTGTCACGTGACATCCCCTCCTTTTCAAAGTGAGGTACTGGTACCGAACTGTATGGCGTCGAGGGAGATCGCCAATAGCATCCGGAATCTTGGAAGGGACTCTTCGCCGGCCCACTCTGATGTGTGGGTCGTGCAGTACTTGAACTTCATAAAGGTCTTCAACGCTTGCTTCTTTGGACCGCACCGAAAGCGACACAAAGTCTTCTTTGGCTCCTTCAATGCTTCAACTTCGTCGAGAGTCATGCTTCTTGCTTCTTCAAGAATCTCCATGGCTGAAAATTCCTGAAACCATTTCCAACACAAAACCATGAACATACCTATTCCATGTAAAGTGAGTGGAAAAAATCTTGTCGTCCTAATAGAATGTGCATGCAATGTAGATGAACAAAGAGACGAAGTGCTAAACCGTTCACCACACACACGCAAATAATGAGATCGAATCTTGTCTTTCTGATCTAAAGCAATGAACTGTGGCAATTCACAATGGAAATGCCCATGCTTGGTGCTCAAACTTTCATGTGCTCGTTCTACGAATGTGTCATGCCAAGGAAGAGACATGGAATGTGACTTCCTTGAATGCAAACTTTTCAGCTTTTCATGAACAATCCGCATACATTCGTGCTCATTCATGAGTGAAACGTGCTCAATGTACAATATGTCATGCCTAGGAAAAGGGATCACATAAAGACGCCGACTAAAGTACAGGAAACGATCACGAATAAAACACTCGAACAATGCGTGTTGACCAATCATGCGAACACATAATACTTCGTGTGAGGGTTCCTTGGACCTAGGCTCCTAGGCTCGAGAGCCAAGATCGCTTCTTTCTGAATGATCGAATCGTCTTGTGGGGGTTCTTTGGACCCCACTAACACATCATCCTTATGAACAATCACATCATCTTCATGCAACTCATCATGTTTGTGAGAAATCACATCTTGATCATGCAAATCATCATGCTCATCATTATCATTCAAAGCATCATGCTTATCATTGTCATTCAATTCATCATGCAAATCATTATCATTCAATTCATCATGCTTCTCATAATCATGCAAATCCTGTGTGTCATGCTTGGGAGAAGAAGAGACTGAGAGAGTCTCCGTCTCCTGAATCTCTTGCATCTGTGCCGGCACTTGAGAAAAGAGTCGCAAGAACTCTTGCATGTGTCGCTCGCGCTGTTCTTGTCTTGCCTTTCTTTCTGCTTTGTTTTCTGCGTGCCTGCGATCCATTTCTGCTTTTCTTTCTTTGCATTCACGATCAAATTCTGCCATTCTTTCTGCATTTCTTGCTTCGCGTTCTAACTTCCTTTCCATAAACATCTAGTCCAAAATCTCCATAGGAGTTAGTGCAATCCTTGACGTAGATGGGGAAGGGTCAGAAAAACCTCCTGGTGGGGAAAATTCTTCTTTGCCTCTTTCATACTCATCACCTCCAAGTGAAGTATCCATTCCGCTTTGAGTGATGACCATTCTGAAGTCGTGGGTTCTTGTGGTCTTGGGTTCTTAAGTTCACGAGGAACTTGGGTTCTTGAGGGTCTTGGGTTCTTGGGTGCTTGAGGTTCTTGAGGTTTTCTTTCGCTTGCAAACCGTGTTTGAGAAGGATCTTCTCTTCACCCGAGTTCTACTCCTTTCCGCGGGCGCACCCCTTGGCGGCCTTGCGCTCACACCAAGGTTGCTTTTTCCCACCTCACGTCGATTGGCCGGCCGCTAAGTGCACGGTCCACTCTCAATGAGTGAAAAGAGACACAAGGGGAGGTTGGACAAGCCCTTCTTTCTTGGGATTCCTGTCACTCTTCGAAAACACGATTAGGAATCGACACGCCCAAGCAAACTTGGGTTCGTGCGACCTCAACAAGCAAAAAAAATTATGTGATTCTTGTGGTTCTTTCCTTGAGTGATGCAGAACACTGCCAAAGCTCTGATACCAATGTTAGGTGCAGCGGAATGATTGTTTGCGCTTTGCTCAAGAAGAGTGCTCCGAATTGTGCTCAAGGTTCCTTTTCGTTCTTATGGGAGGTAGAGCCTTCCGTTCTTAATGAGAGAATGCTATGATCACAAACAAGGTGAATGGACACTGTGCGTGCAAGTGTATGAGACTGAGAGATAGAGAGAGAAGAGAGATACGACACCAGAGACGTAAAACCCTCCTCCGAAGGCCCCACTCTCGTCGGCGAGAGTGGTCTACTTATGATTGCACAATCTGGTACAAATGGAATGCATGAGACTGATGCAAGTCTAGGCTATGTCGACGATGACGACGGGAACGACGAGACCGACCTAAGGGCTGAAATCTGCAACCTTTCTACTACTGTCCAAAAACGCTATGGGCTGAAATCTGCGGCTAGTCGTAAAACGCTGATTTTGGGGCTATTTTCTGATGGTCTTTGTCGCTGAAAATCTGCAGGTTTAGGGCTGAAAACTGAGGTTCTTTCCGGGCTGAATCTGCTATTTCTTATGGCTGAATCTGCAAGTACTTCATTGCTGAAAAACACTGCAGGCTGAGGTCATAAATGCTGCAAATCTGCAATTGTTGGGACATGCAAAAACGCGAGCTAATGTGTTTCAAAAACGCTAGCTGATGGGGGGGTTCCTGTGGCGATGGATGTTGATGCAAAAACGCTAGGCTTGGGCTTACTTGCGGTGAGGATCTGCTGATGCAAAAACGCCAGCTTGTTGTGGATGAAGGAAACGCTAGGGGATGTTGCTTCTTCTTGCTTGGTGGGGGAAGCCGCCAAGGTCTTGTTGAGAAGTTGCCTGTTGAGCTTGGCTCCTGTTGCCTCTTCTGCCAAGTAGTGCTAGCTCTAGTTTGCTTATATACAAACTTAGCAAAATTGCCCTACCTACTTTTGTTGGAAAGTCACTTAAATTAATAAGTGAAAAATGCCAAAAATAGGTAAAATATGCTAAATGCACTGGAAAATTCCCCTGACTGATTCTGATGGATTCTGATGGGAATGCTTATGATCATGCTGTGTGCAACCAGAGGATATGTATCTACACTAAGTGACTCGGCATGCACAGTCTACGAATAGACTCACAAAAGTGCCAGATCACTTCTAATCTAGACTGACTGGACTGACTGAACCTTGATCATGCTGTAGGTTGTCCACGGACACATAGGGTTGAATGTGTCACGTGACAAGAGCATTGTTTTTGCTCGTGGATTGGAGTGGATGTATGTTGTTTGTGCTTCTGGATTGGACTGTTGGCTTTCTTCATCAAGCTGTAGCCCAAAGTTCAAGGGGAGGATTTCTCTTGTATTGACATCCTTAGTGGATACCATGTGTCATCCTAGTGGATAAAGAACCTTCATTGTATTGTCCTAGTCCAAACCTCAAGGGGAGGATTGTAAGGTGTGAGCTTTGTCCTAGAGTCACTAGAGTGTGAGTCGATGAGAGAAGAGGGGGAATTATCCCACATGTATTGGTGCAAGGCTGTAGAGCTACTTAAAGCTCATTTCATGAATAAGCAAACATTTTCATTTTGCATTACATCTCTCTTGTTTATGGTGAGCTTGTGATGGCTTAGCAACTACTCAAGATCGTGTTTATGAGTCCAAGTTAATTCATCTTGGAACCTAATTCGATTGAGTGATAATCTAGCCTACACACACTCACTTGTGTGCACAATGTTTCTCTTTCATACACCCTAGCTAGCACGATCCCATTCCCTTCAGAACTTGTCTGCAACCGCGAGCAAACCAGCTCTCTATGCCGGGCAGCCAATAGATCTCGTATCTATCGCGATGGATCTCCTCGCCGTCAAGGTCCTAGCGCATACCGCCCTCCGAACGGGCACGAGCACACACCACGGGATGTGGCACACCGAAGACGGTGTGCACACGCTGTGGAAGGGGAGCACTAGCAAGGGAGAGAGGTATCACAGCGAGAAAATGCCAGCAAGAGAGAGATTGATGATGATGCCAAATACGCTAGATAGAGAAAGTGCACGAACACAAAACACTAGCAAAGCTGAAAAAGCTAGAGAGAGAGAGTGCCCAAACGCTGGATCTCTGCACTGAACAACATGCTAAAAGTACGAAGGGGAGGGGGGGGCACCTATATAGGGAAACTACAAGTTTGCCCTACCTCAGCCAAAAAACCCCACGATCCCATAAATGGCTAAAATGTGCTAATAAATTTGTAAACTCACTAAAAGTGACCTTGGACACGTATTTAATAGCAGAACTGCAGAAGACTCAAGACTCCGACCCCAAGAAACCCTAGGAACGGGAGTCCCGCCTCATGCCAACCTATCAGGTGAGCAACATAGTGAAGTGCACCGCTGCGAACAGGTACGTCTACCTCAAGTACGGCTGGGCACAACCACAAAACAACCCTCACTTCCTAATCTGCTCCTAGGAGATACTAGAGCTACCACTGGACAGGGAACCTGAACTCTAACTCCCCCTCTCAGCTCCTCGACGGAAAACTAGTCCAAGGGAGCTGGCATGAGAGGATATTGTCGCCTGTGGAAGAGGTTTGGTGAAGATGTCAGCTAGGTTATCCGAAGTCGGAATGTATTCTAGTGAGATAGAGCCATCCTTGGTCTTCTCACGAACAAAATGGTAATGTATCTCTATATGTTTGGTCTGGCATGAAACAACGGGTTCTTCGGAATGTCTATACAACTCTTGTTGTCTGAGTACATAATGGTCGTATGTTGTGGAAACTTGAAAGCCCATATCTAAAAGTAGCCTCCGAATCCACATTGACTCACATGTAGCACTGCAAACAGCAGGGTACTTTGCCTCCTTGACGACAAGGCGACTGCTAGCTGTTTCTTGCTGCTCCATGAAACCGCTCCTAAGCCAAAAGAAAAAGTATAACCAGGGTCGACCGTCGTCCGTCTAGATCACCTTCCCAATCCGAATCACTCCATCCTCGTAGAATATCTGGGAGTCCGCACCTCCAGCTGCATAGTGAATGCCTAGTGACTTGGTGGCCTTCAAATACCACAGAGAAGGGCCTGCTCCAAATGTAACTTGGCGAGTTTCTCCATGGAGGAATTGAGAAGACCCACTGGGAAACTGACATCAAACGGGGTGTTGAGAACCCAAATGAGAGGACCAACTAGTTTCCAATAGTGTGTAGCATCTGCTACAATAGGGAGATCAAACTTTGACAATTTTTGCTAATTGGGATCTTGGGAGTAGAGATAAATCTGCACTCGGTCATACCAAATGCTTCCAATAATTCCTAGATATACCGCTCCTGAAAGAGGAAGATGCCCCCCTTTGTCTGCCGAACCTCGAATCCAAGAAAATGATGAAGCAAGCCAAGATCTGTCATCTCAAACTCCTTTGCCAAGGTTGCCATAATACTGTGGATGTGCTCAACATGGCTACTGTAATCACAAGATCGTCGACGTAGAGGATAATAAGTGTCAATAATCCTCCCTCCCGGTAAAATTTGACCCCAATCACTTTCCGCTTGGCGGGTCATGTAACCAACACCCATGTGTTGTTCTTTTTGATGGAATTAAGTTCTTTCTGCATAGCCAACTTCCACTTTGGTTGTGAAAGTGCCTCCTCAACGGTAAGAGGAACTATGTCCTTGATCACTGTAGACATCAATGCATAGTTCAGTTGAAGTAAAGGCTTATCCACCTCAGCAAGTCGAAGTCGCTGAGAGCGTCGTGTGGTACCGACTTCACACCAATCAGGTGGAAAATCTGAGGTTGCTGTATCTCGCAAAGTCTCCAATAGCCACTTCAGCAACTTGTCGGGCTTGCTCCTCGTGGGAGGAGCTACTGGTATATCTGGCTCTAACTCGTCACTATGATGAGAACCAGTGTCATCTGCATCATCGGGAATGGGTGCATGCTCCTCCGTAGCATGAGGGACAGGGGTAGGAGAAGAGGGCTCATTAATCGGCAAATCAAAATCTGGGTCTCCAAGTATCGGCAAGTCGGGGGTCATCGTGGAAGGCGTGGGAGCGGAAGCCCCCTCTGAAGGTAAGATCACAGAGTTGTAGCCGACAAAAAACATTCTCCGGGTCTTGGGGTCAAACTTCCCCCTTTACTCCTTCGATACATGGACATAGGCATCACTCTCAAAAATCTGAAAATGAGAGACGTCGGGCTTCTTATCAAAATAGGCTTCAAATGGTGTCTTCTTGGGAACGGAAGAGGTTGGAGATCGGTTTACAGTGTGGATAGCCGTTGCAATTGCCTCAGCCCATAAGGACTTAGGTAAATCTCGATGCTCAAGCATGGTCCGTGCCATTTCTACCATTGTCCTATTCTTCCGCTCCACAACTCCATTCTCTGAAGGTGAATTGGTATTCGCAAGCTCTTGCTTGATACCACGGTCCGAACAAAACTGAACAAAAGCATTGGAAGTAAACTCCCCATGTTGGGGTTCATCAACACAAGAATCCTACTCACACACATACTTGTACACAGAGAAATGAACATTGAATTCATAATCAGAATATTGCATAAGATAGAATAAACAACTTCAGACTGAGTAGAAACAGAACCAAAGCGAGTTCAGACGTCAGAAAACTTCATTGCTGAGAGCGTGTACATCTCCTCTCTCTCGTACACACGACTACTTCTATCTCTAGCAAGTCATAACTGCGCTAACTGAAACCTTCTTGACATGAACATCCGACCTAACCAAATTCCGACTGAGCATAATCCGATTCAGATCTGATTCAGCATAAATTCGACTGAGCATCAATTTAGCTAAGTAATTACCCTTTCAACACATGGCACGTCCCGGTGGTGGATTTCGTAGAAATCCGATTCGGACTTACATATCCCTTGATCAAAAAAGAACATGACCACAAAACAAGTTCCAAAAAACTACATATGTTGCTCAGTCTGAAATGCCAAATACTACATCATTTCTGCATAGCCTGAGAACCAGCATCAGCACCAGCCTCAGCCTCAGAAATAGAAACTTCTACTGGATCAGAAGTTTCCACAGCTGGTACTGCAAACCCTGCTAGAACATCTTCATCAATCTCCAATTCTGGCTCAGCACTTTGCTTCTTTTCCAATTCTGAATTTTCCATGTCATGCAATGGTTTATCTGAACACTCAGCTTGTTCTGCACACTGTGGCTGCTCTTCAATCACCACTTTCTCCTTGTGCTTTGCTTTAATCTCCTGTACCTGCTTAATCCAAAATTCTCTTTCCTTCTTAAGTTGAGCTACCTCTGCCAGTAAATCAGCTTCATGTGCACTCACAAAGCCAGTTTTCACTATTTCATATGGTTGCTTCAACACAGTAGTCAATCTAGCTCTGATGGATTGCTATACCTCTTCCATTGTATTCTTGAGCTGCTGCTTAAGGACCTGCACATCCCCTCTTGACATTAAAACCCTAGTCACATCCAACTCCTCTTGAGACAACACCTGTTTCTCCATATCCAGCAAAGGCTGGAGACTTTGATCAAACATCAAATTCTGGACTTGCAGTTCTACATTTTTGTCAGCCAGCTGCTCTAACTCATTGCTGACCTTCTCTTCCAAGGTCATGGTCCATTCTTTGAACAGCCCTAAAGACAGTCTGACCTTGGCCAATTCATATTTATGTTGCCCCAAAACAGTCTACATCCCATCCTTGTGCTTGATCTTCAAACCCTCCATCTCCATTGTCAAATTCTTGACCATTTCAACCTGCTCCTGCAATAACACCTGAGCTGCCCCTGTTTTGGACATTGCATGCATGTGATTATCTACCTGCAGCTGCTGTTTTTGAACAAATTGATTAACCTGTGCTAACATGTGTACAGCCATGTCAACATCCTCAATGTCAACCAGTTCCTTAGTTTTCTCAACAGTGCCAGGGTCAAAATCCAGCTGCCTAACTACCTTGAACACTTCACTGTCCACTTTCCTTTTCTTTGACAAAGTAAACAGCTTCCCCAATTTAGTTGATGTCTGCACTTTGACATCAAAGCTCATAATGGGCATATCCAAATCCTGCATCGAATGAGCCAGTTCTGAATTCTGCACAGCTTTTAAAGCTTCTTCCTCTGAGTATCCAGCTTGCACCAAGAATCTAAAAGAAGACATCTGTTGCTTATTCTCCTGCATATGTGCTGGCAATTCCAACTTCAAACCTGAAGTCTGATTCACCTGCACCTCTGAACTTCTGCCCAAGAAACCTGTAAGGACCTGATCACCTGCATCCTTATATGCACTAGGAGCTTTAGAAGGAAAATTAAACAATGCTGCCAAAAAATGCAGAGAGCCTAGTACAATTCTGAGCTTTTCTTTTGTCCGACATGTATACCTCAGCAGAAATCTTATCATATAACTAGTGAGCCCAATTTACCTTACCCCCTTGTTTTGCAAAACACAGTGGCCCATAGTTCTCTTTGGACATGTAGTCGAACTTAATCAAGAAACACAATCTTTCTAGGTACCACCTTAACTGCTCCCTTCGGATATAATTCACATTTTTAAGCATGTAGTACTTCCCACCACCCTCAGTGGGACCAAGTTCCTTATTCAACAAAACTTCAGAACACTTGGGGATGTTGATAATTCCTTTTGATGGCAATTGAAACACTTGGGCTACCAAATAAGGAGTAAGAGACAGATTGCTTGAAATCATACCCTTTGTTTTTCTCAGGATGTCAAGCTGGGCCTTGGCATGATAGTTGTTCCGCCAGTCCTCCCATGGCAACAAGGCAAATTCCTGCAATCCGATGATTTGCAACCATGCCACATTTGCTTCCATTGTTAAGTCCAAAGACACTCTGAAATCGGTGAAGGGCTCCATCAGGGATTGTTGCAGCTTTGCCGCGCTAAAGCCTAAGGGGAGTTGCCATGTGTGTATCCTCGTCATCGGAAGCCTCTTCCTCTTCCGGGCTGCTCACATCAACGCTTACCACTTGCCCTTTGCGTCGCAAGCGTTGTGGCGGCTCATCCTGCTCCAACTCCGGATGCATGGCGTTGCCTTGTTTCTCGCGTACCATGGCTGAAGGTGAGCACAGAGGTACCGTGTGTACTTGAAAAAGTCAGGCGACAACATAAGGCACGTTTGAGGGCGATAGAGGTGATGGATGGTACCTTCGATTAGCGTACCCTCCACTAATAATACCCGCTGCACAAGGGATTCATTCAATGGGAAATCATCCTGCATATCAAAATATCTTTTCAAATTACCTTCATTAAAAATTCTGACCCAGGAACATCCGACCTGAGAAAACCCGATGTGAAAAAATCTGATCCAAGAGAATCCGACCTGGCAAAGAGATCGGATTTGAGAAAATCCGATTGCAAATGCCTTACATAACCAACTACTGAGCCTTGAACTCTGACCCTTGTGACCTGCTTTTGCACCAATTTGTATTGCACAATGGGATTCAACATACTCTATAAACAAATCCTTTGGAAAAGTTTGACAAGCCCCAAACCATCTTTCCATACTGCACCCTAAAAACTGGTCAGGTTGAATCAGCCCTGCTAAAGGCTAGTCCAAATGAGGTGGTTTTCTTTGAAATTTTTTCAACCTGAACCCCTTAACAGGTTTCTCAACTCTGGTACCAAAAACATCAGCAACTATGAATGTTCCCTGGCCCATGTCTTGGACAATTTTATAAGGACCAATATATCTCAGAGTCAGCTTGCTTGGATGTGGCCCTAATGTGGAGTTATACAACATAACCCAATCTCCAACCTGAAAAGCTTTAAACTTAACATTCATGATTACCCAAGCTTTCCTCCTTCTTTGAATCACTTCAGAGATATAGGAGCTAATCAATCTGTCTTCTTCTAAGTGCATCAAATACTTTCTCCTGTACTTGACTGACAACTTGGGACTCATTTTCTCAGCACTGACTCGAAGACTTGGAACCACAAATTCCATAAGGACCACAGTTTCCAAATTATAAACCAATTTAAATGGAGTCATACCTGTCGTCGCCTTGAAAGTTGTCCTAAAAGACCAGAATGCTAAATCAAGCTTTTGATCCCAATCTTTCTTGTTGTCCTAAACAATTCTCTTCAATATCCTTACTAAGGTCTTGTTTGTACTTTCAGCCTGCCCATTAGCTTGAGGATGATAAGCTGTGGACTTCTTGTGCATAATCATATGAGTTTTGGTTAACTCAGCAATCACCTCATTGAGAAAATGGCTACCTCTATCACTGATCAGCTCCACAAGACATCCAAATCTAGTCATAATGTTGTGATAGAGAAACCAAGTAACACTCTGAGCTTTATTGTCTTTCAGAGCTACTGCTTTAGTGCAATAATCTGTAGCTACCAGGATGTACTTGCATCCTCTACTAGTGGTGGGCTTTACAGGTCCCACAAAGGCCATTCCCCACTTCTGAAAAGGTTCCAAAGGTAAATAGGATGGTCTGTCATTCTATCTCTAGAATCTGGCTGTCCTAACTTCTGGCAAATTACACATCTTTTAGCATACTCATGAGCATCCTTTAACACAGTGGGCCACCACAATCCAGCTTGCAACACTTTTTTGCCTGTAATGTCACCTGAAAAATGTCCTCCTGCTGCTCCTGAAAGGGCTTCCTGCAGAACAGCTCTCTGTTCAAAATCTGGAATGCATCTTCGAATTACTTGATCAATTCCTTTCTTGTACAATGCTCCTGCTATTACCAAAAATGGTCGACTCTCTAAAGCAAACTTCCTTCTCTGGTCTCCTGAAAATCCGATTGGCATTGTACCATCTGTCAGAAATATGAGTATCTGGTCATACCATGATTCAGAGACTGAATTCTGAAGTTCAAACAAATCAGCATCAGGTAAATCATCTGAAACCCCAATTGGTTCCTCAATTCTACTTAAATAATCAGCTATGGTATGCTCTTTGCCAGGAGCATGAACAATTACAAAGTCAAACTCCTGCAACAACAACATCCATCTCGCTAATCTCCCTGTCAGCAATGGCTTCTTAATCAAGTAAAGTAATGCCTGATGGTCCACATGAAAAATGACTTTGTTGCTCAACAAGTAATGCCTGAATTTATTTAAAGCATATACCATGCCAAGAGCTTCTCTTTTTGTCACAGCATAATTCCTCTCAGTTGATGTTAACACCCTACTACCATAGTAAACAGGTCTGAACCATCCCCTAACTTTTTCCTACATAAGGACAGCACCAATAGCCATATTCGATGCATCAACAAATACATGAAAAGGTAATGACAAATCTGGAGGTTGTAATATTGGTGCTACAGAAAGCATTTTCTTCAACATCTGGAAGGAATTCTCTTGAGGTTCAACCTACACAAAAGGTACATTGTAACAAACTGATGACGTGTCGAAACTCTAATTCTGTTGAAACCTTAACCCTAAAATCAAAAACCCTAATTCTGTCCAAAACCCTAATTGTGTTGAAACCCTAACCCTAAAATCACAAAACCCTAATTTTGTTGAAACCCTAACCCTGAAATAAAAAACCCTAATTTTGTTGAAACCCTAACGCTAAAATCAAAAACCCTAATTTTGCCCAAAACCCTAACCCTAAAATAAAAAACCCTAACCCTAACCCTAACCCTGATTTGCTGACATGGCGGACTGACACGTGCCCAGCTGTACGGACACCGCGATTTACGAAAAGCTGGCAGCTTTTGGCATTGCTTTTTGAACCAGGAGCTTTTGACTTTTGAAGGCTTTTCACTGTAATTGCTTTAGGGCCTTTAAATATGAGGTTAGGGCTCATTCTCTGGCATGCTTCCTGAAGAAGGTGCAGAGTCTAGAGTACCGGCTTGTACTGTGTTGATGTAATATAAAGAAATACTGAAAGGGGCGCCAAGGTTTGGGGCCAATACTCTCTGGGGTGGAATTCCGCCACTCCGTGTCACGTGTCGTCTCTCTCTATTTCAATTCAATTGTTAGTTGAAGTGCTTAAAGTTGTTCAGTCTGTTCTTTTCTATTGGCACGTGGTGCCCGTCTTGTGACAATGGTATCAGAGCATCAGGCGTGTGCTTTTCTGAAAGCATACCGGTCCTACAAAAGAGCAGACAAAGCTATTGATGGAATTTTATTTGAGAGATCTTCGCCCTCCAACCCGGACCTATTAGCGACTCCCACCCTTACTTCATCGCGCATTGGGCGCGCTCTCGTCTTCACTACTCATGTCTTACAAGGCATAAGCCAATTAAGATCACTTGCAAGAGAAGGATCCAGATTTGTTTCAAGTCACTGTTTTTCTCAAAAGCAGTGCCATGCAGATGTTTATGTCTACAGCTACCAAGCAACATACTCCAAGTACTTGGCAAGCTTTCAAGAAAAAAGAAAAAAAATTGTCCGAAGTTATACGGTTTCTATCATCTTTCTTCAGAGTGCAACTTCTGGTAGAGTGGGGTATCCTGAAATGCTTGCCATGGAAACCCTAGCAGATTATATTTTGAAATTTCTCAGTAGATGTCTCTTCACGAGCAGATGACCTTGGAGGTTTAGTGCGATTGCTATCTTGGGACTACTATCGCCGCCAAAGCAACACTGTTTGTCCAAGAGCTGGCGGACCATGCTGTGCTCGGCTACGACCTCATGGAAGGAACCTAACCCTAATTTTTTGTGCAAGTTTCAAGATGGAAAGTCAGTCTGAAACCGGCCCGTGGTGGGGCGGTAGGCGTTGGCTTTCACCCGAAATTCTTTACTTTAGACACACACACAGAGCACTTTGCCAAGGAGACCTGTAACGGGAATTAACACTTAATCACACACACGGCTCGAAAGCTAAAATGCTCCGAGTAGACGCCGACAACCTGTAGGCCCCAAAATTGGCGCCCCTTTCGGTATTTCTTTATTCTTTGAGAGGGTAAATTACAAAGTAAGGTCCTGGGAATCCTTTACATGTATCACACTAGATACCACTTGATTTGGCCAAATTTCGGCAGCATAACAGCCCCAAAACTTGCGCGAAACCGATTCCCCTGTTGGAACTCACTTCCACTGGCATAAACCCTCTGATTCTTGCCCAAAAACAATAAATTCAGCACGCTGTATTTACTTGTTTTTGCCCTGTTTTCAGCCCCAAACAGTCCCCTAACTGTCCTCTGCCAGTGGGGCACTATTCCCAATGGTTTTGGCATCCATATGGCTGAAAAACAGTCAATTTACAGCACATACGCAGCGCTGAAAATGCACCTGTAAGGTGAGGTTATGACCCTCACCAGTGCTTGCTTTGGAGCAGCAGCTAGCTACCCCTGTTCCTGCTCAAGGAGGCTCTTGCCTCAGCACAAAAGCATGAACCCACACAGCTGTACATCAGTCAAATGAAGAGCCCTCTTGTGGGGCATCACATAACTGCACGTAGGGGAGAGAGAGAGAGCAGTGTGTAGTGTGCAGGTCATCACTCCTAGCACCACACTATACCTTCGGGTCCCGAGAAAAAGTTTGCTCTGATACCATTGTAAGGATTCTAGGTACTAATCCTTAATTAAGTACTCAAACTCATGATTCAGACTTGAGAAACTTGAACTGAACTTAGATGCGAGACTCAGAAGACTCGTATGTTTGATTGATAGAATGTGTGATACAAGGGCTCCTTATATAGGAGACGAAGAGAAAAAATGAACAGACACGTCTCTTGGTGAAGAGACATGACTTTAGACGTAAAGACACATCCTTTCGGCGAAGAGCTGCAACCATTGTAATACTGCAACATAGTCACAATCGTGACACTCTTGAAACTCCCGCATCTTATTGATGTGATCCTGCATAGAAAAGTGGTTCGCACTCAATTGCACCTCGAGGGCTATCCGCTTCATTGGAGAAACTCGATCATAAAGGGAAAAAAGCCGATCCCAAATCAACTTCGCATCTTTCATCAACTGTATATGGCTAATCATCGATGGTGTACTGTTGAGGAGAATAAAGGACCAGATCCGAGCATTGACGCTCACCCATAACTTTGTTCTCTTCGGTTCCTTTGGCTTTTGAAAGTTGCTCAAGACAAAACCTCCAAGCTCGTAAAAGTCAAAGACCGCCATCATGGTGGCTTGCCAAATTGCTAGTTGTCTCTTGCCGATCCGAGGGAAAGGTAGGGAGTGTAGGTATCTTGATTGGTTGATCACCTATGCCGGAGTAGAACGGGGACCAATCTCTCCATTCTTCGTTGACGGTGTTGTCACCGTCGCCGATCCCATCCTCATGGTTCACTTCATCACCATGGGCTGAATAGGTTTCAGAATCGTCGCTCTTCTCCATGGTGTTGGAGAATCTAGGCATGTGATACCGCTAGGTTGAGGTAGAAGGTAAAATTTGAAAATCTGCCCACTACAGCCGAAATCCATCCCAAGAGAGTGAAAAATGCAGAAAAAACAGTAAACCGTCTCTTTTCGTTGCGACAAATCAGCACCACCAACTCGCAAAAATCACCGATCCGATTCGAGAGCACGCCGTGGCTCTGATACCATGTCAAAGGTGCAGCGGAAAAGGGTGAATCAGGTGATGAGTTTGTCTGCAACCGCGAGCAAACCACCTCTCCGTGTCGGGCAGCCAATAGATCTCGTATCTATCACGACCCATGGGTCTCCTCGTTGTCAAGGTCCTAGCACGTACCGCCCACCAAACGTACACAAGCACACACCAGGATGTGGCACACCAAAGAGGGTGTGCACACGTTGTGGAAGGGGAGTGCTAGCAAGGGAGAGAGGTATTGCTGCGAGAAAACGCCAGCAAGAGAGAGATCGACGATGATGCCAAAAACACTAGAGTGAGAAAGTGCACGAACACAAAACGCTAGCAAAGCTGAAAACAATAGAGAGAGAGTGAGTGCCCAAACGTTGGATCTCTGCACTGACAATATGCCAAAAGTACGAGGGGGGGGGGGGGGGGGGGGGGGGGGGGGGGGGGGCTACCTATATAGGGAAACTACAAGTTTGCCCTACCTCAACAGAAAACCGCACGATCCCATAAATGGCTAAAATGTGCTAATAAATATGTAAACTCGCTGAAAGTGAACTGGGACACATATTTAGTAGTAGAACTGCAGAAGACTTGAGACTCTGACCCCGAGAAACCCTAAAAACGGGGGTCCGCCTCATACCAGCCTAGTGCACTGTCGTGAACAGGTACGTCTTCCTCGAGTATGGTCGGGCACATCCACAAAACATCCCTAATTTGCTCTTGGGAGATACTAGAGCTACCACCGGACAAGAAACTGAACTTTAACACCATGCTCGTACCGAGCACATAGATGTTTGGTACCATTGTACACGACGGGTCTTGGATGATGGTCTCATCACACTGACTAAGATCAAAACCCAAGATAACCCTGCAAATATTCTCACTAAAAATCTTGCAAAGGCTCAGCATGAGCATTGCATCCGGTTAGTGGGAGTTGGTTATCTTAAAGGTACCATTTCGGGCCTTTAAGTGGGAGGCTGTTGGGTGTAAAAGCCCTCACCTCATGTATAAACTCACACAGGGCTATGTAAACCTTATATACCCTAACACATATAAAATACATTTGTTATGCTTTGTGTACTATCAAACAGTACACGCAATCACTCTGCATTCGTTTTCTTTGTCTCATGCTCGCTCGTACTTCTCTGCCATACGCTGCTCTACATCGCCTACTACACTTGCAACCCCTTGCGCTCCAACATAACCCTATGTGCATATGGACAAGCTAACTCCTACTTCTAGGGTTTAGGATAGCCTAGGAAGTATTTTGGCACCCTTGTGAGCTTGTATGTAGGACCTGCCTGCTCTACACCGCCTACTACACTTGCAACCCCTTGCGCTCCAACATAACCCTATGTGCATATGGACAAGCTAACTCCTACTTCTAGGGTTTAGGATAGCCTAGGAAGTATTTTGGCACCCTTGTGAGCTTGTATGTAGGACCTGCATGTCCAGGCCCTTCAAATTAGTTGCATACCCTTTGATTGCACATGAGCATAGCCAATGTCTGCTACGTGTAGGCATGGGGGAGTGTTCCCATCCATTTGCATTAGTACGCAGCATAGGTATTTATCTGCATGTGAATCACCTCTAATTAATATTTCACAACTTATTAATAAGTGACATTTTTGCGTCAATTAGAAATCGTGGGATTGTTAAGTGGCGTTGCCCTACCCAGCTTTTATTTCATATATAAGTGACCCTAGGGGTCACTCCTCAACCATAAGTTAGTACCCGCAGTACAAGTAGCAGTTTCGTTGTACCTCAACATCTCTCTGGTGTTTTTGCACCAAATTAACGAGTGTTTCTAGAATTCAGCCCATCGTACTAGATCAGCCAGCGGTTTCAGATTCAGCCCTGAGATGAGTGTGTTTTTCAGTTTTCAGCCCATCGCCGACATCGGCGATAGCAGATCAGCCCATAGCCTCGTCACCATCTTTGTGTGTTACCTTCTCATAGGAAAGCCATATTACACGATGCACATGATTCACTCACTGATGAGCACAGAAGCATGAAGATCACTTTAGGAAAGGGAGAAAGTTTGCATTCAAGGAACACACAATGTTTCACCATTGTAGGTCATGTCAATAAAATTTGCACACTCACTCCTTCGCAAGACACGGTCACAGCAAAAGCATTAGTACGATTGTCCATCAAGCATTGGTATTCCCTTTATGGTTTGCCAGAGTCTATTGTTTTAGGTAGAAAAGTCAATTTTAGATCACGTTTTTGGCATTTACTTGTTGAAAGGTTTGGCACTCGTCACATTTTTCATTTTGCATTCCATCCACAGTCTTTTAGGAAGCATAGTCCTTTTCTAATCATTAGAAAAGAAAAAGATGTGTCTATAAAGTGTGGTTAAAGTTGTTTCAGAGAGATTGCCCAAAGGAGTTTCTTGAAGAGAATGAACTCGAGATCGTAGAAAGAGAAAGTGGAGCCGGAGCATATTATTCTGCATGGCTTTCAGCGCGGCCCAAAGAAGCAAGCATTGCAGTCCTTTTTGAAGTTCAAGTATCGCAACACCCACACAGCAAAGTGGGCCAGCGAAGATTTCTTCGCAGATTGTTGGCGGACTACACGGAAGCCATGCAGCTCGGTACCAATACCTCACCTTGAAAAGGGGAACCCTATGTGCATGTGGACAAGCTAACTCCTACTTCTAGGGTTTAGGATAGCCTAGGGATTGTTCTCACCGCCTCATGATTGAGTATCTTATCCTTTGATGTATCCGGTGGTTGTATGGGTATTTTTCTCCATGATCTCGTAGGTTGTCCTTCAAGGTTTTCCCCATATTTTTGGTATACGGACCTTTGGTCAATTTTATGTAACGTCACAAGCCACTTGAGAGAGAGAGAGAGAGAGAGAGAGAGAGAGGTGATAGATGTCAAAAGGAATTCTCCTCTGTTGCTTTTATTGCAGAAATCATTTGAGGACCTTGCAATCAAGGATTGGGATAAGCCGCAGCTGCGCTCAAGTCTATCAGCCAAAGAAAGACGCAAGTTAAAGCAAGCAAAGAAGGAGCAAAGCAGAAAATCAACAGAAGAGGTCTCTCTCTCTCTCTCTCTCTCTCTCTCTCTCTCTCTCTCACACACACACACACACACACCCCACGCACATTTCCTCATATTTTCTACCTTTGAGAGGAGGTCTTGTCGGTAATGATCACATACTTTTGCCAAAATCTATTGCAGGATCTAAGTTGATATGGGATTGAACAGCCAAGGATGCCCTTAATATGACTTGTGTACATAGACTATGTTTTTTTTTTTTTTCCTGTTATATCCACTACAAGTTTAGGAGCGGCGTAAACACGATAAAGACATGTTGATGAGCTATCTGTAAGAAGCAAATTGATGCAAGATGCTTACAGAGATGATGAGCTATTTGCAAGCAATTTACTGGAGAGCAAAGATGTTGATGCAAGATGATTCCAGAACTTTGCTGTGCACCTTCAAGGACATGATTGAGCTCTTTTTAAAGATGTTGATGAGCTATTTGTGAGCAATTTAATGCAAGATTCTTCCAGAGTTTTGCCCTGCACCTTCAAGAACATGATTGAGCTCTGAAAGCAACAGTCTGCCTTCAGTTATTTGTTGTTGTATAATCGAATGAAGCTATTTCAAGGTCGAAATTTGAAGGGTGTGCTGCTTTTTTTACAACTAAGAAAATTTAACCAGTTTTTTTCGAAGCAAGATTGTCGTAGCAAATTACCCACAATCTTCTTCTACATGGTAGCATTCTCAAGCACATTATCCACATCAGCTCAAATTTTTTGATATAAGGGCACAGGAATGTTCTTTCGTTTACTGAAATCTCAATTGACTTCTATCTTTTTCTCAAAGGGCGTTGCCAGACAAATCTAGTCAAGACATTTGCATTTTAGCCAGTTAAAAATACACCAAAGGCGGGTCTTTGCAAACACCGACTTGTATGATGTTTCTTAAAAGTAATTCTCCATCTTTTCTTGATTGTAAGATGATTTCTGATGCCTGTCCAATTGTATTGTATAAAGGAGGGTGAAATGTTCTCCAGTATTTTTTGTCGAATGCTTCTGTGGCAAAGGAAGCTTGCTTTGATGAGGAAAACAAACCAGCTAAGTGTCCTGTCTGTAGTAACTTTAAAGGGTATGTTGGCAATGAACAAAAGAGAAGAAAATAGGTGGTTTTGACTTTTGGGAACAAATCCCTAGAGTCCGACTTTGATTGATCTGATGCAGTGTTTGGGAAAAGTTTGTCTCAATTTACACTTGTGCTGCTGAAAGTTTCAACGATGCCAATTAGAAGCAAGAGGAAAAGGATATATCCAATGCTCGAAAAACACTTTTTCCCAAAAACTTGGCAAACCTACGTATGCGTAACAACATAGGTAAATTGACAAAATTTGAAGGTTTTTACACCAAATTACATTAATTTTTTCAAAAGTTTGTAGGTTTTTCCACCTTCAAATATAAAATTTAGAGGTAAATTTTAAAATTTGTAGGTGGGATTACACTAAACCTGGTTTTTTTTTAGCACTGGATCATCATCATATATCTTGCCTAAAATTTAGAAAATAGTTCGAAATTCCTTAACGTAGCTCTAATCTCTGAAACTTCCTCTTTCATAGGCAAGGGCTAAATAGACTAAATTGGATCCTTTTCCAAGCTTTGTCACGTCATAGACTCGCCCATAACAGTGTAATCTAGGCGGGGTTTTTCCTTTTCCTCTCAATTGGCACTTTTGCCTTTTAAAACAACGCGGTTGGATGCCTTTTAAAACAACACGGTTGGATGTTGAGACACACTTTTCCCAAACCCTGCAAGAGCCACCCATTGTTAGGAGTGCTAAGATTTGAAGGGCTCCCTATTGTGGTCCAAATATAGGCACAACAAAGCTGACAAAATATCACAAAAATGAAAAGTCAATTCTTGTAATTTGGTGTCATGTGGAGAAGAGTAGAAGACGGTGGCGTATTTGGTGAGCACTATAAGTAAATTTTTAATTTGCAAGTCTTATTGGAACATGAAGAGTAGGAGAGACTCCTATTTTATAAGTTTGTTCTTTCTAGAAAATAGATGAGAAGCTTACCCTACTTTCCTTCCATTTAATTACTGGTACCCTATTTTATTCCCCTTTCCAATAGGACATTTTTTTAAGCAAGCCCCCAGAATTTTGACCTTCATATGACAAAAAGGAGTGCGTTAAGAAGAGCATTTTCTTTAAAAATTTCTAGATTTAAATTATAAAGTTTGTAGATCGGTTCATAGAAACTTTTTGGATGACTTCTCGTAGAGTCCCAGTAGTAGGGCCCGGGAAGCCCGGGGGGGGGGGGTTGCTAATAGTTTGAAGAAATAGGAGAAGATGGATGTCCTTAACTTGAAACTTTAAAAAAAAAATCAAGAGACAAACCTTGAGCTTTGACATGTAACAATTATAGTAACAACATGAGGGCTCAGTGATCTTGACATTATAGGATGTACTAAATTCAACAAAGATTGAGCAAGTATTAGAGAGCATGCCATATTCTCTTCAGCAGACAAATGATGGATCATCTCCAAGTGTGAAAAACGAATGAGACTTTGAACACTCTTTTCAAAAAAAGTAGTAAAGAAGAGGCCCAAGGCGCAATTACAATCATAGCAAATGCCAAATCGCCTAAGATAGAGGAGCCGGTTTAGGAACACTCAAATTGTATGGGCCAATTTAAGGAACTTCAAAGCTTCTCAGTTAGATCTCCTCCGATACTCCATGATCTTAACTCAAAACTATCTCAAACAATAGCTTATGTGAAACTCTTTAAATGCAAAAATGTCTACTTCATCAAGATCCTATGGATTTATTCAAACCTTGTCTTAGTTTTGGAACCCATCCTATCCTTTTATTGGCTCCTATACACTAGTATGTCAGGTTGATGACAAAACGAAACCAAGAGACAGTTTGTTGGTCCACAATTTGAGAAGACACGAGGGTTTGTGTCGCAACACCCCGAGCACAGGAAAAATCGCCGGTGCCGCCGACTATAGCACCATACTTAACAGTGTCAGTGGCAACGTCAACACCCATAAGACTTAAGGTGCCATTGTTTGGGCCGCTCAAGAAGGAGAAGGTTTGCACAAGGAAGAGGGTGAGGACTTCTTTCCCAGTATTGCCATACCAACCTTGCGCGCGCCCGAGGCTTGCAGAGGTCAAGGAAGCGGTGGAGTAGAGAGGGTTGTCAAATGTGTGGATAGTGCCGAAAGAGAAAGGCTGAATTGGGTTTGGCTGAGCAGATTGCACTGCCGTGAACGTGGCAATGCCGCCTAAGTTGCTGTTGTTTTGGACGGCGATATACATGTAAAAGTCGAGAGATTTGGGACGGGAAGGGGATGTCTTTGTTGCTCTATAGGTGGTTGCCATCACTCCTTGGAGGCGAGGGCCAGGTAAGGTACATGGAAGGAGAAAGAATATAAAAGAAAGCCCCAACTGCACTAGCACTGCCATATCTGTGGAAGGCATCAATGCGCCTAACAAGGATCTATTGGGCCTTTATAGAAGTGGTGTGTGTGTGTGTGTGTGTGTGTGAGAGAGAGAGAGAGAGAGAGAGAGAGAGAGTGCCATCAATCATTATGAAAAGAAAATGGAAGTCGCACTAGCAATGCAGCAATGAGTCAGGACTCCATCGAGGTAAGTGGGCAAGGACGCACTAGCGGCCACCGTTTTAGCTCTAGGGGCTGTAATTCAATCGTAAGGCTTGTTGAAAACTGTTGAGCCCTTATCCATATAGGGCCTACATCTAGGACAAAAAAATTTGAAAAAATTAATTAAATTTTCCAAAACAAAAGGACTTGGTTGTAATCTCAAGAAGTTTTGGGCAGATTCTCACAATAATTCTCACATTGTGACTTACCTCAACATCATGAGCTTCTGCTCGGGAGGCACGGGACCGCCGCTCGGGAGGCACGGGACCGGCGGTCCCTTGCCCCCAATCGTACCTAGCTAGGTATGTGGTGCCTCCCGAGCAGAAGCTCATGATGTTATGCATTGTATGAAAAACACTAAAAAAGACTTCCATTTTCCTACATTAGAAAATTTCTGAATCTTCTTGTGAATGTGCCTTACCCTATACAAAACTTTGATATTGACTGGTTTAGTACAGGTACTCTTGCTGTTCTGGTCTAAGGTTTCTTTGAATTATTAGTTTTCTTTGTGTTACTTATGTTTATGTTAAAAAACACCACCCCCCCCCCCCCCCCTCTCGACACAAGAAGTTTTGGACAAATTCCCACATTGTGACTTACCTCAACATCATGAACTTCTGTGAGGGAGGCACTGCATACCTAGCTAAGTACGATTGGGGGTAGGGGACCGCCGGCCCCTCCACTTGCCCCCAATCGTACCTAGCTAGGTATGCGGTGCCTCCCGAGCAAAAGCTCATGATGTTATTCATTATATGAAAAACACTCGAAAAGACTCCGTTTTCCTACATGAGAAAATTTCTAAATCTTCTTGTGCTCACACCCACAGAAAAAAAAAGTATCCTCATTGCAAAGTTTCCATAAGAAACACTAAAGTTTTGTATAAGAAACACTATAGTTTTGTATCTATATGAAGCAAGCTTATAAGGTACTTGCATTTTTCCAAATGCTAAGATCCATCTATTTTGGCTTAATGTGTTCACATTGCTACAACTTGTGATTTTTTAAATGGGCACCATTGCCCTACAAACTTCCTGGATTTCTCGGTTTTTGGGCATTATATTTAAAGCGTAGCCCACATTTTCACCCATAAATGGAAAGGCTAAATACCCCAAAAAAAACCAGTAAAATACCCGTTGAAAACCAACCTATGATGCGTCTCACCATTTGCCAATGGTAGGCTTGACCATCAAGTTTACTCATCTAGAAGTGAATGATGTCACCTTCAAAAGTTATCGCCTCACCCACACACAAGCAAGTGGTTTGAACATAATCTTCGAGTTGTTCACACACCCCCAATTACAGACGATTGAAAGCGTCCATTAGTTCTTTCTCACGTCTATTCAGACACGATTGAATGGTGCTACACATTCAAAGTAACATATGCTTTTATCGACTTACTTTACATCAATGAATATGGTCAAATTAAAAGAGGAACTTTTCTCAGTCTCTCTCCCAAAGAAGAATCATGTGCCTCTAAAATTTCCCAACTAATGTTCATAAGCATCTCTCAACCGCTTCAAGATCCCCGGGAATAACGCTCGTCTGTGTTGTATCATGTTCACCTCATATTAACAAACATGTGTGCAACAATAATACTTGGCAAATTTTAAAGACAGATCTGGCAACAGAGAAACATAGAAACAGCTTTTGGACACTGCTCTTATCCTAATTATGAGAACAGCTTTTGGATACCGGATTCATGTACTTTTCTCCCTAACAATGTGACGATGTGAACAAAAGCTATTCATGCCATCAGCCTTTATTAATACTCTTAGACCATGGATGCAATCCCTACAAAAGAACATTAAGTAATCTCTGGGGGAAGCGGGGGGGGGGATTGGGGGGGGGGAAGATTCCCGGACTAATCAATATGGGGTGTGGTAGCTTGAGAAAGAATTGTGCAGGTACAGAAACACCCTGATGCACTACATGATAAGTGGCTGAATCATAAGTGCCAGTATCTTCTAGAATCGGACGAATCAGTAAAAGCTCTAGCCGGATAACCCATTGCAGGACTCTTTCAACGTGTGCCGAGAAGTTTGAGGTAGTCGCTATCCTTCAGCTCACATAAATTACACAAACTCTTTTCTCTGTCACAACACTCCACAGATTTTAACTGAGAACATTTGATTGGAAACATCCAGCAAAAGCTAGGAAATCCAGCTTACGCCCAAGTTCCTGATATCAGCAGGAATCTACCATATCATCAAATCCGCCATATCACAGTTATTACCCAAACAAACATATGAACGTTTAAGGAAGGTGCCAAGCACCCAAAGAGCGTGCTCAATTGGTTAAGCCGTTGTGATGTGACCAAAAAGGTTGGAGGGTTTGAGGGTCACAGACTGCACTCAATGGTCGTTACCAACATCTCCATTGGTGAAGTTGTTCCCTCAATATGGCCCCACACGAGTGTTATGTGTATAGCAAGTCCGATTGTAAATACACAGATATGTCAGTTCTCCCTACTACCTTCCCCCGCATTGATAGTAAAAAAAAGGTGCCAAGTTCCTTTACAACCATTTCCTATCCAGACCACAGGACCAGATTAAAAACTTCAAAACCTATTAAGATACCACAGACCAAAAATGCCATTTCTAACACCGTCAAGAGATCAGGAAATTACAACATTCAAAACAAAAAGAGCAACCTCGTTCCATACAATAAGACTCAAGAGTTCCAGATTCAGATATAGCTAAACTTTCATCTAACAAGATTTTTAGGTACGTTGATTGTATAATCAACATAATATTCAAAATCACATCTTGCTAATGTTCACAACAGAACACAACTGAGACACGGAAAAGGCCTCAAATGGGAATTTTTTCTACAATGCAGTGACTGCAGGATGCGCCAACAAAAAAGGCTATCATCATCAAAACCACCACCACCATAAGCCATACAGGTTCAGAACTAAGGCTCAATGTGAAACCCTGGTAACAAAAAAGAAGTAAAACTGAGCTCCGTTTTTTGGCCAAAGATCACCAACAGCAAAACCGATAAAACTAATACATGCTCTAGGAATATATGCAAGCGTACCTGTTCTACGAATAGTTCAATCGGAAGATATCATTGTGAACATAAAAGCTTCCTGCTCCATTCGGTAGCAAATGAAACATCTGCAAAAAAATTTATTCCTTTAAAACAATAGTTAAGAAGTGCGACAATACAACTCTGCACTTCATCTGATGCTTTAAATGACTTTTAACGAACTATGCATACTGACGCATAGAAGGTACGAGCATAAGACTACAGAGCCACAAGCTCACAAAGCGGAGAATCAACCATTTCCACTTTCTTACTGTCTACGCTAGCAAATCTCCACATCAAAAGACCCAGAGAAAAAAGGGCACACTCGCAAATCGTTTACTAGCGACATGAGCTCTAAAATACATATAGTCAACTTAAAATCTCTTAAACAATGCAATTCTTGAGCACGACCCCTCCTCTACCCCCTGCCCAACCCCCCCTCCGCAAATGTGCCCAAATCAGCAAAGGCAGCTTCTAAGACTGCCACCCAAATGGACCCTCTAGAGGCTTTAATGCCGATGGCCTTCAATTTTGAAACAGGGACACACCATGCACAGCGCATAGCGGATAATCCAGAGACCTGTGGGCCTTTCAATTTGAAACAGGAACATACCGAGAACAGTGGAAAATGTGCATGGTGTTCAAAACCACTTCAAGCTATACAAGTTCTGAAATTCAAAAGAGGTGCGCGTTTAAATGCAAAGTTAGAAGCTTCATTGCAAAGGCTATTTTCTTGAAGGGGCCCCTCTGGAGTATTTTAACAGGGCCTATGAGGTTGGAGCTTTTATCCAGGGTCAAAAGAACAGATTAACTCAATCTTGCCTTGTCATGTCATGTTGTAGCATTGGGCTGCCCAATCTCCATATACAGAAAGTAAAGATAATTGCCTTTCTTTCATCTGGATAAATGGGAAGGCCTTGGTTACAGAGTTTAGAAAACTAGCCCACTCCACATGAGAATTAAGGGCATTGGAAATCCCCACTCCACATGATTTTGTGTTAGAAGAAACTCCGATCGAGCAGGTAGGTGTCACCAGCGTGTGACTACTATCTATCCTTTTTGTTGATTTCTTTCTTATTATCTATTTACTTTCACTTTTTGGAAACACCCCTCGGGAAATCTAACTGCCCTGCATTGCATAGCTAGTGTGGAACTGTCCAGAGGGAGTCCGGGCCTGAGGGCAAGAGAGCACTAAGGTTGGACAAGGACTATGGTTAGCCAAGTGGGGTCATTGACTAGCCAAAGTGGAATCCTTTGCTACAGAGGCTACATTTCAGTTCTGGATGTGGCCGCAGTGTACAAAGAGGGTCGGATGACCTAGAAAGATACAATGGCAGCATCTCCTAAAATTTAGGGAACTGCTATTTTGGGACCTGAAAATGTCTTCGCGTCATTACGTGCAGTTTGACATGGGGATCATTTTGTTACTCTGTGGCCAAGTCAACAGAGGCTGCAGGTGAGATATTTTTAGACCTGAGGGTCTAAAGCGGGAAAATGCACAAATGAGTGACACTTGGCACTTTGAGGCTAGTTTACTACTTATAGAGAAGGCAAAAACGTGATTTATAGCTGGGAGGCTCATTTTGCAAGTCTCTGTCACAGGTTAAGAGCTATGGAGTGCTTGCTTTCCCTCTTATGCACAGTGCGGTGCCAGGAGTGATGCCCTGCACGCTACGCACTGCCCTCTCTCTCCCCTTTGGCAGTATGTTATGCCCCTCTAGTGGGCTTTTCATTTGACCAATGTACAGTTGTGTGGGTTCATGCGCGATTGCCGAGGCAAGAGCCTCTTGCACAGGTACTGGATTAGCTAGCGGCTAATCCCCCCGCAGGTACAGGTGAATTCGGAGAGGTTTCACGCCAGAAATCTCGTCCGATTCAAAGGGCAAGTAGCCCTACAGGTGCGGGAGCTCGAGGACTTGCTAGGGATGCGACCGGCACGCGGAACGGAGCCCGAAACAGTGAATTACAGCCTGCTGTGTATTTTTGCAGGTTTAGGGTTTTGGCCCTAAACGGACCCTAATACCCCCAGGAGGTTCGGGGACGCAAGGGGACCGCTGTACAGGCGATCTGGAGCATTTTCAGGGCTGAAAACAGAGAATTCAGCGTGCTGCAGATTCTCGCCAGGTTTTGCAAAGTGCCCGTATGCGTCGGGAAAGTCAGTCAATGCGTGGGAATACTGACCGTGAAGGGTTCTAGTACAGTTATGCTGCCGAAATCAGGCTGGAACAGTGGAAATTCAGCCGAGTTTGTGCGGGGCAGCTTGTAGGGAACCACAGCGTTTATTCCCTCTTTTGAACAATAAAGAAATACCGAAAGGGGCGCCTAAGTTAGGGGCCAATCTGGTGTCTGTCTACTCATACAGGTGCAATCTAGCAGCCTGAATCCCTCTCCCCTTTGTTGTGTCTTGAAAGTACAGGTAAAATAGACGACTAATAATGGGTGAAAGCTAAATCAAGGTTTAAAGTAAAGTCTACCGCCCTTTTTGGATTGAACAGGCCGGTTTCATGGTTCCATCGACGGGATTAAATCACTTTTTTCCATAGAAGTGAGCCTTGGTCAGTTTTGGGCTTGAAGACACAGGGGATCATAGACCAGACACAGGGAATTGTAATTATGGCTGACAGACCAGATGATGTGACTGAAGAGGTTTCCTCTTCACAGGGTCAACAGACACATGAAGTGGGTGAGTCCTCAAGACCACCACAGACTGATGATGATATATTCAGGACCCAGTTGGCTACTGCTGTGGCTATGTTCACACAAGTAATGCAGAACCCAAGGTTTTTAGCCTTTCTGCAACCTCCTGTTCCGTCTCAGCAAGTTGGGTCACTGGATCATATTCAAAAGCCTGTTAAGGCTCGAGCACAGGTGATTCATACCGCACAGTCAATGGAAACACCTGTACACTTGACGGAGAACATGCAGTCTCCACAACCTGTGCCTAAGGTGCAAGAACAGGTGGCTGAGATGCCAGTTTTTCAAGCTGTACCAGTTCAGCCCGCCACCTTTCAACAGCCTATAGCTGGTTCTAATGGGCAGGGAAGCAACCTACAGGCTATGCAACAGGTCTTCCCACCACCTTCAGTACACCCTGGCTATTTTGGAGGTGGATCCGTATTCCAAAGCATGGCTGGTCATGCACCTGGAAATCAGTTTTATACGCCAGGAACAGTGTTTGCGGGTGCTCAAACGATGATGCCTAACCCCATGTACAGTGTCATGGGTATGCAACCAGGGTTTCAAAGCACTCAGGGACAATTTGGGATGCCACAAGCAAATTTTGGTATGGCTGGAATTACAAATCAGCAGCCAAATATGGCATTTCCAGGTCAAGTTAATAGCGGCCAAGGAACACAAATGAACCCTAATAGTGTTCCCATGTTTCAGTCACTTCCATATGACAATTTAACGCCGCTGGAGAGGCCAACTCCGTACAAAGAAGGTGGCAAAGGTGTGTCATTCACGACCTTTACAGGGTTTGATGACAGGAAGAAGGCTCTTTCATTCCTCCAGCAGTTTGATAAGGCCTATGCAGGGGGAAACTTTACAGAGGCTTCAAAGGTCCGCAAGGCAGCCACTTTCTTGACAGGGAATGCGGGACAATGGTGGACAACTTTATTGCTTCAAGGGCAAGCTCCGTCCACATGGATTTACTTCAAGCAGATTTTTGCAGCAGCATGGTTATCTGATGATTTCGAAGCAGATGTCATGACAGAATGGCACCAGCTTAATGCTGCCACTTGCAGAAATCTGGATGATTACAATCGGAAGTTTTGGAAAGCTCTACTTCCAGTAACTTCCTATAGGTTTGTGCCACTGACAGAACAGATTGAAAAATACTGTTGTGGCCTACCCAAAGGATTGAGAAAATACTGCACGAAGACAAAAGTCACTACTTTGACGCAGCTCATCGAGGTAGCAAACACTGGCAATGGTTTGCTCAAGGGAGAAGATTGTGAATTTAACACTGGCGTCAAGGCAGGATCAGGCAAGAAAAATTCAGCCAAGAAGCACGTTCCCAATGAGGCTCCTAAAGGGACTCAGGAGTCAGCCAACGCAGGGAAAGACAAAGCTACGGCTGAATCAGAAAAAGGACCAGCAAAGAAATGGAAAAGACGTTTTCCTCGCAAGTCAGAAGAGCAAAAGAAGGTCCTGAGGACAGAGAACAAATGTTTTATATGTGAGCAGCCTGGCCACATCGCTTACAACTGTCCTACAAAGAAAAGGCCAGCTGATTCTGAAGACAAGGAAGACAAGAAAGGAAAGAAGCCCATGGCTGGTCTAGTGCCAGATATGGTGGGCGACAAGCCAAATTCAGATGCAAGTGAGCTTTGCAGAGCATGGGGAAAGGTCAGGGATCAAACAGTGCTTATCTTCTTTGATCCAGGTGCCAAAGCCAACTTTATTTCCCCAGAATTGGCTTCAAAGTTGGGAATCAGACCTGAAGAGATGGGGTATACAGCAGAGGCAGGTTTGGCATGTCCTGGCCATACAGAGGCTGTGACACCCATCATTGGAAAGTTGCGTCTACATATCCAGTCCTATGTAGATGCTGAAGAATTTTACATCATGCCACTGGACGGATGTGATGTGTTGTTAGGTATTCCTTGGTTGTTTCGTGTACAGGGAATCATGGATGCCTACAACAAAAAGATCACTGTACAGAGCAGGGGAAAGACTCACATTCTGGATGTAAAGCTTAAAGGGGAGTCTATTCCTACTGTATCAGCTTCTGCTATTACTTCTGTAATGAAAAAGCATCTTTCTGCGTACTTGGTTTTTGCACGTGAAGTGTCAGATTGTGATGAATCAAATTTATCTGTGCTAGATAAAGAAAGGTCAATGTTTTTACAACAGTATAGTGACTGTTTTTCCGATTCATTACCGTCTCAATTACCGCCAGAGAGACCCGAGGACCATGCGATAGATTTGGTGCCAGGCTGTAGCCCACCAAATAAGCCTCCGTACAGGGTTAGTGCGGCTCAGCAGAAAGAGATAATGGGCCAAGTACAGGAGTTGTTAGAAAAGGGGCTGATTCAGCCCAGTTCATCTCCATTCTGTTCTCCAGTATTGTTGGTGCAGAAAAAAGATGGCTCATGCGTATGTGCATCGACTACCGTGCACTGAACAAGAATACCATCAAGAATAGGTTCCCTATACCTAGAATTGATGATATTATGGACAAATTAGAAGGAGCAGCTATGTTTAGCAGGATAGATCTAAAGAGTGGGTATCATCAGATCCGCATTAGATCAGAGGATGTGCACAAGACTGCTTTTAGAACAACGTTTGGCCTTTACGAATTTTTAGTGATGCCCTTTGGTCTCACAAATGCTCCTGCTACGTTCAATAGGATGATGGACAGAATTTTCCGTCCACACCAGCAGTTTGTTGGTACATTCTTTGATGACATGATAGTCTACTCAAAGAATGAAGAGGAGCATAGGCATCACTTGGCCATTGTGTTCAAAGAGCTACGCAGTCATAGGTTGCTCATCAATGCAAAGAAAAGTGAGTTTTTTCTGGAAGAGATTCACTTTCTGGGACACATTGTCTCAAAGGATGGTGTCAGAATGGATCCTGCAAAAGTTGAAGCGATCAAGTCATGGCCAAATTTGAAGACGGTGCATGATGTCCGAAGCTTCTTGGGACTATGCTCCTATTACAGAAGGTTTATCCGAAATTTCGCTGAGATTGCTTCACCTTTACATGCTCTTCAAAAGAAGGCAGTCACCTTTAGATGGACACAAAAAGAGATTTTAGCTTTTAATCTCTTAAAGGAAAAGATGACTTCGGATCCAGTCATTGTGTTGCCAGATCTTAGGAAGTCATTTGTGGTCCAGTGTGATGCCTGCGGTAGTAGCATTGGTCCAGTGCTAATGCAAGATGGCAGGGTAGTAGCCTATGAGAGCAGAATTTTGCAAGGGCCAGAGATGACCATGCAGGTCTATGAGAAAGAGTTACTGGCTGTGATTCATGCGCTCTTAAGTTGGAAACACTACCTGCTAGGTGCAGATTTCGTTGTCCAAACGGACCATCAGACCTTGCGATACTTCTTGACACAGACAAAGTTATCTGAAAAGCATATGCGATGGGCAAATATCTTGTCCATGTTCCATTTTCAGATTGTGCATGTGGAAGGCAAGAAGAACGTTGTGGCCGATGCCTTGTCAAGGAAGCCACAAATTTCAGTTGTGTCGATTCCTTATCATCATGAACTTGATGATATGAGAGAACAGTATGCAAATGATGAAGATTTTGCAAGGGTCTTCGAGCAACTAATGGATGGACAACGTCATGAACACTATCTTCTTAAAGACGGGTTCATGATGATGCATGGCAGATTGTGTGTCACAAAGCCATTGCGACGCAAAGTTATGGAAGAGAGTCATGTCCCACCGTATGCAGGGCATCGTGGTATCGATGCTACAGTTAAAGCGGTAGAGACATTCTTCTATTGGCCTACATTGAGAAGGGATGTGGATGCCTTTGTGCGAGAATGCCTAATATGCCAAAAGGTCAAGTTTGACAGGCAAAAGGCACCAGGGTTATTGCAACCACTACCTATTCCAGATAAACCATGGGAAAGTATTGCTATGGATTTTATCTTTGATCTTCCAAGAACGCAGACAGGAAATGATGGTATTTGGACCATTATTTGCAGATTCAGCAAACAGGCTCATTTTATTCCTGTCAGGAAGAAGATAAAGCCAGATCAGATGGCACGCTTGTTTATGAGCAATATTTTCAAGTATCATGGCATGCCACAGTCGATTATTAGCGACCGTGATCCACGCATGACTAGTTTGTTCTGGAAAGGCTTGTTTGAGAATATGGGTACCACGCTCAAATTCTCTTCGTCATTTCATCCTCAAACAGATGGGCAGTCGGAAGAGGCAAATTCTACTGTCCTAGATCTGCTCAAGTGCTATGTGTCAGAGCATAAAGGAAAGTGGGAGCAGTATTTGCCATTGGTGGAGTATGCATACAATAATACAGTGCATTCATCAACTGGCAAGGCACCTTTTGAGATAGTTGAAGGTGGCAAGAAAGTTCCTCCCATACTGCATACAAAGGATAAGATATTTGAAGCAGATAAGTATATTCAAGACATGGATGAAATGTACAAGAAGGTCAAAGTGGCCTTAGAAAGGACTCAGGCAAAGCAAAAGAAAGCAGCTGATCGTCACCGTCGTGAAGTGGTATATTCACTTGGTGATTGGGTGCTTCTACGGTTTGAAAAGGCAAGGTTAAAGAAGATGAAGGGCAAGGAAAGAGTGTTTCCAAAGCTCAGCATGCGTTACTATGGGCCTTTTCAAGTGTGCGACATAATCAGTGATGTTGCATATAGGCTGAAATTGCCTGACAGTTGGAAGATTCACAATGCGTTTCATGTGAGTCTTCTCAGACCCTATGTGGGTGATGTGCCAGAAGATATGCCAGCTGAAGATCAGCCGGAAGTCGAGGAACTTGACGAGATCTTGGTCCCTGAACAGATTTTGGCACACAAAGAAAGGAAAGTGAAAGGCAAGGTTGCTAGGCGTTACTTGGTAAAGTTCAGAAACTATCCACCAATGGATGCTAAGTGGATGGAAGAAGGTGAACTTGCAGAGTCACCAACTGTGTTATCACTCTACCTGGAAGCCTTCGATTTGCAACCTACCTTGACCCCTTGAGTTTCAAAGCTACATGGATTGTCAGTGTGACAATGGCTTCTGAAACAAATGATGTACATGGTATTTAAAGTGAGCTCAAATCAAATACCTGTTACATGAATGTTAGAGCTGTACAGATTGTCAGTTTGGCAATTGCTCTTATGGAATGTCCAAAAGTTTGGTTAGTGCTATAGAAGTGAGTATTTCTTGTCAGTTTGTCAAGGATACAATGATTGCTTCTATTCAGGAGTACATGTGTAACTGCATTCTTAAACTGTCGGTTTGGGTATGCTCGAAAGTGTTACGGGATCCAACGTGTACTATAAGACAGTGGCAAAATGTGCAGCTACCATTTTGTCATTGGAAAGTTAGTGACTCAAAGCAATGGCAGAGTGCGAAGCTACCACTATGTCATTGGGACAGGGTTCACACGCAAGCAATACATGAGTCGACGAGGTGTTGAATACACCAGGGTTGACAATGAGCATGTATGTGTCGTATATGTGTCGACATGTGTTGAATACATCAGTGTTGACAGTAAGCATGGACGACATAGATGCAAACGAGGACGTTTGAGATTTCAAGAGGGGGGTATGTCACCAGCGTGTGACTACTATCTATCCTTTTTGTTGATTTCTTTCTTATTATCTATTTACTTTCACTTTTTGGAAACACCCCTCGGGAAATCTAACTGCCCTGCATTGCATAGCTAGTGTGGAACTGTCCAGAGGGAGTCCGGGCCTGAGGGCAAGAGAGCACTAAGGTTGGACAAGGACTATGGTTAGCCAAGTGGGGTCATTGACTAGCCAAAGTGGAATCCTTTGCTACAGAGGCTACATTTCAGTTCTGGATGTGGCCGCAGTGTACAAAGAGGGTCGGATGACCTAGAAAGATACAATGGCAGCATCTCCTAAAATTTAGGGAACTGCTATTTTGGGACCTGAAAATGTCTTCGCGTCATTACGTGCAGTTTGACATGGGGATCATTTTGTTACTCTGTGGCCAAGTCAACAGAGGCTGCAGGTGAGATATTTTTAGACCTGAGGGTCTAAAGCGGGAAAATGCACAAATGAGTGACACTTGGCACTTTGAGGCTAGTTTACTACTTATAGAGAAGGCAAAAACGTGATTTATAGCTGGGAGGCTCATTTTGCAAGTCTCTGTCACAGGTTAAGAGCTATGGAGTGCTTGCTTTCCCTCTTATGCACAGTGCGGTGCCAGGAGTGATGCCCTGCACGCTACGCACTGCCCTCTCTCTCCCCTTTGGCAGTATGTTATGCCCCTCTAGTGGGCTTTTCATTTGACCAATGTACAGTTGTGTGGGTTCATGCGCGATTGCCGAGGCAAGAGCCTCTTGCACAGGTACTGGATTAGCTAGCGGCTAATCCCCCCGCAGGTACAGGTGAATTCGGAGAGGTTTCACGCCAGAAATCTCGTCCGATTCAAAGGGCAAGTAGCCCTACAGGTGCGGGAGCTCGAGGACTTGCTAGGGATGCGACCGGCACGCGGAACGGAGCCCGAAACAGTGAATTACAGCCTGCTGTGTATTTTTGCAGGTTTAGGGTTTTGGCCCTAAACGGACCCTAATACCCCCAGGAGGTTCGGGGACGCAAGGGGACCGCTGTACAGGCGATCTGGAGCATTTTCAGGGCTGAAAACAGAGAATTCAGCGTGCTGCAGATTCTCGCCAGGTTTTGCAAAGTGCCCGTATGCGTCGGGAAAGTCAGTCAATGCGTGGGAATACTGACCGTGAAGGGTTCTAGTACAGTTATGCTGCCGAAATCAGGCTGGAACAGTGGAAATTCAGCCGAGTTTGTGCGGGGCAGCTTGTAGGGAACCACAGCGTTTATTCCCTCTTTTGAACAATAAAGAAATACCGAAAGGGGCGCCTAAGTTAGGGGCCAATCTGGTGTCTGTCTACTCATACAGGTGCAATCTAGCAGCCTGAATCCCTCTCCCCTTTGTTGTGTCTTGAAAGTACAGGTAAAATAGACGACTAATAATGGGTGAAAGCTAAATCAAGGTTTAAAGTAAAGTCTACCGCCCTTTTTGGATTGAACAGGCCGGTTTCAGTAGGAAATAGTAGAAGGTCAAAAAGCGATACCTAATAACACACCTCAATTCAATTCTAGGACCAAAGGTCCTGGTTTTCTCGGCCATAGCTACAACACTACTAAATTCTTTCTAAGGTTTCATGCGGTCCCGTACGGGGGTACGTTTTGTACCCCCATGGTCTTTTGTATTTTGTTTTGCACATCATAGAGCCGCTCTAGAAGTAGCCACATGGCGGCAAAGCGAGTGGCCGATGGCTTCTTCAACTCAAGGTCGGAGTAGGTGCGGTAAATGGCAAGCACCCTCACTTTGCCGTTGATGAAATTGATGATGGTGCTTGGTTGAGGATATCTTTCACCCAACCTAGCTCCCCTATGTCTTCAAAGAGAAGGTCAAGGCAATGAGAGGCACATGGAGTCCATACTATGGATGGAAATTCCTTCTCTAGCCTCTTACTCATTGCCTTGCAATTTGAAGCATTGTCGGTAATCACTTGCACGACATGCTCCGCACCAACCTACACAAGACGCATTTGTGACAAGAAGAGTTAAAACTTAAAAATTAAAACATAGGACTCATTGGCAATTGCTCAAGACATAAAGGCTCGATTTACGGTTTTACCTCAAGAATGGCTTGGCGGATGTGCTTCCAAATGAATGCCCCGGTCACTTTCTTCCCTCTCGAACCCGCATCCACCGCCCGTAAGAAGTACGTGCCAAGAGGACAAGAAACAAGAATGTTGGTGATGCCCCTCTTCTTGCGGTCGCTCCATCCGTCGGAGAGGATAGAGCATCCATACTTTGCCCAACCCGCACGTACGGGCTCAAGTGACTTGTCAATCTTTGCCCTCTCTTCACCAAGCTTCTTTGTTCTCATGTCATGGTATGACACACCCGTCCACCCTTCGCATGGACCAACCGCCGCAATTGCTATGATCATCCTCTTCCATCGCTCCAACCGAAGAATGTTGAAGGAGAGATTGCATTCAATCACCGTGCGGGCAATCTCTATTTCCGCGATTCTTTGTCTCTCCTTGAGGAAAGACAAGGGGCCGGAGCATCCACCCATCGATTTCGCAAGAGAAGTTTGCTTTGCCATCTTTGGAGGCCGGCCACCATCACTTGAAGACCCCTTGGACTTCTTGGACTTCTTGGAGGAGGCACTACCATCACATGAGGCCGCGGTGGCACCGGTAGCCATGGACATAGTTGGAGAGGCCTCTTCCTCCGAATCGGAGCTATCAACATCCGACGACACGAACTCATCCGAGGTGACTCTACCCTTGCGTGTCTTCAATGGAAGATACTTTCTCTTGCATTCCGCAAGGATATCTTCGGGGATATTAGGACATGGCCCCGCTTGTCCTCCCATCTTTGTCAAGTGGATGATGAGACGGGTGACGGAAGAGGTCATAGCTTTTGGGTAATATTTGCACCACCACTTGCAAGAGTTTTGCTTGCCCCCCACCCGCTCAAAATATCGGCAATGCTTCTCAAAGGCTTCATGAAGAGGAGGCGGCATTATGTAGTATGTAGCTAGTAGCTACTAGTATGATGTATGATGTATCAATAGATTAGAGAGAGAGAGAGAGAGAGAGAGAGAGAGAGAGAGAGAGAGAGAGAGAGAGACCCAAGGAAGCTTGAAGGAGAGACCCGTCATGGTGTCACCCAAGGGAGCTTGAAGAAGAGAGATGGTAGACCCAATGGAGACTCGAGAGCTTGAGAGCTTGAAGCTTCAATGGAAGCACATGGAGATGAGAGGGTAGAGCATTGAGAGGCTTAGGGCTAAAGCTTGTAGCTTGTAGTTGTAGGTTGTGTTGGATAACAAAGGGGAAGGGTTGCTTAAATAGGAGAGAAAGAGCATGTGAGGCTTGACATTTGAGCAATGGGCATTGGCCCTTGGGCAATAAGCATGGCAATGTGCCAATGGCCCATGGGCAATAAGCATGGCATTTGGCTTCAAAACTGCCCGCAAACGGCTCCAAAAGACCTACAAACTGGACGTTGCAAAACGTTCAAAAAGCTGCCAACGGTCATAAACTGCCGAAAAAAGTCACCGGACTAAACGAACGGAACGCACGGGACGGGACGGGTCCGGCCGGACGGAACGAGAGGTTCCGTTCGACATACGAAAACTACCCTGGCCAAAACCACAAGTAATGACACAAGTGTGGAATACTTGCTTCAAGCACCCTTCCCCTGTGATATAAAAACCCGTTGCATGGGTATAAAACCCCAAAACCAAACTTGTGAAACATTTGGATTTAACTTACCAAACGCACAACTTCTATGAAAATGAAAAATCACTCTCTACATGCACTCGAGTCACAGAATGTCTTTCATTCACAAACACACACACACACATATATCACACATGCACACACAAATATATACTTGTTTGTATACATTTATATCTATATATATTTGTATGTGTCCATGTGTGATGATATAAATATATATCTATACACACACACGCATGCACACACGCACTATACATAAAAATTCATATATGAACATATACATACATGTTTTAAGTATACATTATTAGACACACAGAAAGACACACATTTGTTTATTTATTTTTATTATTCTTATTTTTATTGATAAACATATATATCCATTATTTGTTTCGCTTTTTCAATACCTTGAAACGAAATGTTTGAAACCCTCAAAACCCCGAAACGGCAGAAACCTCGAAACCTTTCATGTCACATTGCACCGTTCTCTATTCAATATCTCCAAACAGAGTATGAATAATGCACAATTGCATATTCAACCCATAGCATATGGAAAATAGCTCAACTAGATCGACATCGTGGGTTTGCCGTCCCTTGTTTATAAGCTACTAGGCATCAAGTGTCAGGCTCCTTCATTCAAGTTTATGAACTTTATGAATCTTACTGCTTGGGCTTCAATCCCTACTTTTGCCCAATCTGCTGATTCATTCGTTTGTGTCAGCCCTAAATAAGCAACAGTCTTCACCAGATCTAGTTGGGTCAAGGAGTTCAATCTTGACGGTTATATAAACAGATAACCCAATTTTTCTCCGACACCAGTACAAACATCTGCAGACCAATTTAAGCTTCAAACAGCAAAGCATTTGGATGAACTACAAAAAGGCACTCCATCGATCTTGGTGGAATAGCCAATGAGGCCAAGTTTTGGAAAATATTTTGTGTTGCCCAAGTGTCGACTAAATGGACATAATATGACTCGAACATACACAGCAAAAACCTGACTTTTCAAAATTGATCACATAACAAGGGATTGGTAGCAACCCTTGTCATCCCCCTTGAGTCTAACCTCTCTCTAATAAAGCAGGGCCAGATTAATCGTGGCAAATACTTGACTACCAGTGCGCAGGCTTTCTGTAGCACTATGAGCCAAGGTGTGTGGGAGAGTGAGTGTTGTTTTAAATCAAAGGTCAAGTAGTTTTTTATACAATCTCCTCTTAAGCTTTTCAAAAGAGCTGTTCTTTTCATCCTTTCCAGTGGCCAGCCCTGTCAGCTTGTTACATAATCTCCTCTTCCTATCCCTTGACATAAACTTCAAGATGCATAGATCTAATACCCCTCTTCCTATCCCTTGGCATAAACTTCAAGATGCATAGATCTCGTACCCCTCTTCTGATCTTGTAGATCATCCATTGGCCTGTTTACACATGTCTGTGTGCAACAAGGTGTTCATTCATGTGCTTCCTTGGCCATCTATAGAAAACACTTTGGCAAAAACTAAAATATCCTGGTTCTTAGCTACGAAGGGCTCACACTCCAGGAATGTATTCTTATATCATCACCTAGTAGGACAAGAAACTTTTAATCGAAAAAAAACAATAGGAACATCCAAATACTAAAAGTTTGATCAGCGTATTCATGTAGAACATTGAATATAAGGTGCTTAGTTTGGTGTCAAGTGCAGTGATCTGTGATGCCAAAATTGTATTCCTTTGTTCTGTGTGTACAGAGGATCGTTCTGCGCTCATCAAATAGCTGAGGCGAAGGCCTTTCACATGATGTTGGCTCTGGCCATGGAGATGGCGCTGAGCACCAAAAAATTGATGGACTTAAGCTAAATCAGAGACATATGCAACCGGTCGTCCCAGACAATGAGCAGCCTGCACATCACACAAATTGCGCAAGGGGGTTTTCCTCTCATTAGGAGCAACCTTGTCTTTAAGATCTGCCTCTAAACTAAGACCCGACTTTTAACTGGCACCTCTACCGTGATTTTTACCACCTCCATACAGAATCAGGTAATGCAAAACATAACATTTTGAATGATGTAAACAACATGGTACAAGTTAGTAATGTGACTCTTAAATATGAAATGCTTAAGCAACAGTAGTACAGTCCAAGATTGCATTAGATTTTCAGATAGGCAAAGATTACACATTGAATAAAAGATTATATATCCCCACATAAATACAGGAAAAGCCTAGATTCACCCATGAAGGAAAGCACAAGTTGTAGACTCATGGTAGTCACGTTTCAAAACAGGAAAATACTGAATACAACCACCATTCAACTGATTATTCTAAAACTGAAGCAAATGTCTAACCCAGACGTCACGACATCCAAATTTGGCTTCATAGAAAGCTACATACACTAGTCCTCCAACTTTAACATGTAACTCACATGTGGTAGTCCTCTTAGCCCCACGCAATACAGTCTTCATGGTTCAGAAGAAAAGAAGAGCAAAATCAATCTGGAATAACTTCTTGATTTGACTTATGCAATACCCTTGATGAGAGCACAAAAAATAAATACCTGGATCTCATTGCCTAATCTCAAATCTAAAGAAACAGGCCTACAGATTTCCTTTAAAGGGCTTAATTCTAAACTTTGGGCTATCGAGCATGTCAGTGGCCTGTGCAGTCAATGACCCTACACCATAAGATCCAAATATTCAAATTCTAGATCACTAAGCTTCAACAAAGATGCAAAAAAACAAGATGCCAACCAAGAACGGTATACGGTAAGCGACAACAAGATGCCAATAAAGAAAGGCATAGGATAAGCAACTGCTGTTTCAAAAACTCCATCTTTACCACTCAGAAAAGAGCAGCATTTATAAATTTTTTAAAAAATCAGATAATGCGCATGATTAGAAGAATGCAAAAGCAAGATCCTGAAGAATTAACTGCTGTCAAAACTCCATTTTTAAACAAGACGCCAATAAAGAAAGGCATAGGGTAAGCAACTGCTGTTTCAAAAACTCCATCTTTACCACTCAGAAAAGAGCAGCATTTATCAAAAACAGAAATAACCTTCAGATAACGCATGATCGGAAGACTGCAAAAGCAAGATCCTGAAGAATTAAACGTGAGAACCAAAGTGCAAAGATCCATGACCTGACTGAACTTGAGAGCGTGCTCCTCGCCAGGAAGCTGCATGTTGCCGTTGACAAAGACGAGCATACCACCACCTGGGCCAGAAAGCTGGCAGTCTACTGTTGAAACATTGTGCTTACACTGCTGGAAGGCGAGGCTTGTGAGCTTGCTCACGATGGCCTGCGCGCCCGCGAGCTTCTGGCCCTCGAACGTAAGCATGGACCCATCCTGGTAGAGAGACACCAGGCCCGGCCGGTTGGTGTCAAAGATGGAGTAATAGTGATCCACAAACGCCCTCCCTATCTGCTCCGGATCCATCTTCTTCCCGCTCCTACCTCGCTGCCTCTTTCTCGATTCTTCTCTTGGACCCAAATGCGAGCGTTCCGGTGTTCAAAGCCAGCATAACATAGCTTATAAAACACGTTGGAACCTTCATTATTGGTGGGTCAAAGAAGCATCAATCTGAAGTGTGTGTGTGTGTTTTGGGGGGGGGGGGGAGAGAGAGAGAGAGAGAGAGAGAGAGAGAGAGTGTGTTGGGGGGGAGCATCAATATTATCATATGTGTTTTTGTGTGTGTGTGTGTGTGTTTTTTTTTTTTTTTTTTTGGGGGGGGGGGGGGGGGGGGGGGGGGGGGAGAGAGGCCTCTTTCTCGTGCAATATCATTAGAAGAAAATTGCATAAAGATGTTGTGGCTCTGCCTAAAGGTCAACATACGGATTGTGTGATATATTCATTGGCATATCACACAATGTAAATAGAGACTCCTTTTCTCCGAGAGAGAGAGAGAGAGAGAGAGAGAGAGAGAGAGAGAGAGAGAGAAATGAAATGTTATATTAACGTCTTCAAAAGGCCATAATGACCTATGAGACCCGAAAGTTACAAAGTGGTGGATCTGATACAAAGTCAGAGTAACAAAATAACCTAACAACAGTACAAAACAAAGATATATACTATGGGGTCCTAAGTTGATCGATGTGAACCAAGCAAAAGACCAAGCAAAAAATGGGCGGCTTGTTGGGATAGCTGAATCACAAGAGATCTAGCATCGGTCGTTGGTGAATCTCATCAATTTCCTCCATGGTTAGTAGTCTGACCGGGCGTCGTGCATGCCTGGCCAGCGTGCTCTGAATTTTCTATCGTAGCCTCCGTCGATGCTGTGTAGTTCTTCGCAATCGCGGCGGGCGCCTGGATTTCCCAGTTCAATCGCTCGGTCAATCAGTGTGCCTCTGGTATGAGACGAGGGGGAGCTCTGCTATGGGAGTGGCTCTTGCGGCTGTCTCATGTCTGCTCTGAAGAAGTCTGTGATCTGTCTTTGAGACTGGCTAGCCTCGCCATTCATCAGGCTATCTCTGTGTCTGCGCAGCTCGAGCAAGAACAAACCCATACATCTCTGATCTTCGTATCCCATGACTCTTGAGAGTGGTCCAAAACCTTCTCTGAACAAGCAATGGAAGCAGCCTCGTATCTCGTAGTAGACGGGGCAGCGACATGTATAGTGTAGCTCTGTCTCAGGTTCCATGTTACACAAGGGGCATGTCCTGTCCTCTGCTGGTACTCCGCTGTATCTCCCCGTCTCAATCCGCAACTGGAGAGAGAGAGTCTTTCAGATTACTGTGATGAGCGAGCACACCAAAGTAAGGCATCAAAAGAGACTCTAAATAAGGATTAAAAGAAGTGTCTAGCTGGTGGTCTAAGTGTGGTGTATGTGTATGCGGGCAGTACCTTCCAAATGGATGGAAGAAATACCTACAAAATGGATATAAGAGAATATGGTTTGTGATATTTCTTGGTATTTTTTGTGAACTCCTATAAAGTTTTTTGTAGCAAATCACCCATATCCCGTGTGAGGCGATACAAACGTTCGTGAGGGCTACCAGAATCACGATGGTCGAGTGTTCAACCAACCAAGCTAGCTCCTTTGGACTGAACTCTTGTAAATTTACCAAAAGGAGGCCTCAAGAGGTTATATAAGAAAGACTAGGTGCCTATCATAATTTATCTATGGCATCCCTCCTTGTTTCTACCAGTCTCTTTTAGTGTTGATGTTAAGAACTTCAATGGTGAACACTATGAACTTTTTTCTCCTCTCTCTCACCAACCACACAAGAGGGGTTGATGGTTAGAAATCTTATGGTGACACTAAAAATTTTATTCTCCTCTCTTCACAATAAGAAAAGAGTTTTGGGTGCTCCACATGCCTTTAATGAGATTTTCTAAAGTAACAAATCTTTAAAGCTTCTACTAAAAGAAGAGTGAGAATGATGGACGTATAAGAGAATGCATGCATAAATGAATCCATAAACTTTAAGAATCAGATCATTATTCCATGGCTTTAGCTTGATTAAGATGCCCACAAAGGATGGAAGCCACTCCCATCAGATCTTTAAGAAATTATCAAATACTAGTCCATCAAATTTTATTCCATATGTTTCTCTCCCCATAATAATCAATTAACTCTTGAAAAAAGAAATTATTTCAACTTTTTCAAGATTTTTTGGCAGCTTCGCCCCACAATATACTATCAACATTTGTGGCTGCAAATAAAGGTTTACATCATACTCATACTGTGTCACAATGCTGTGATAATCAGTATGAGTCACAATGCTATGATAATCAAACTGTCTCTTTTGTAATGCCCACATTGTGAAATTGAAACCTACCGCAAACCTATGTGGCGTTTGGTCAAAATCTTGTTTGGAATAATTGACTAGATGCTGCGAAGACTTTTAGATTTTTAGCCCCTTTCCAAAAACATCAATGATGGCACCTTTTGGACTGTGTTCTTCTTTAAACCAGTTTAACACCATTCCAAATTAAGTTTTGTTTTTCTAGCTCATCAATAACGGAATTCTTTTAATTGAACAATCAAAAGGAAGATTCTGTGCATTCTTTTCCCATTAGTAAGAGTTAGGGTGACATGCTTTTTGTCTAGAATTGGAAAAAGGGATGGGTTAGGGTGTAGGGTCTTTGATATTTATATATAGAGTGAACATTTAATTGGAGTTAGTATATGTTTGTGAGATGATCACTTAGTTGACTGCCAGTGTTTGGCAACTAAGAAGTAGAACGACATATGCAATTGATTACATCCATACCAAAAGCTCAGGCGGTAAAACTATATGCTATGGTTTTGAGACTTCATCTTGTCACAAGATGTGAGTAGTTGTGTGGAGAGAGAGAGAGAGAGAGAGAGAGAGAGAGAGAGAGAGAGAATTACGCATAAACAAGTGGGACAACAAAAAGGAGGGACAACGAGATGGTTAAATTCTAATTCCACGATCTTATGGGAAAATAAAATTAGATAACTAACTCTTTGTATTTTCATGGTTGTGTCTTTTTATGCTATTTGTAAACCCATAAGCAAGTTATGCCTACACGGTCCCAAATTGTTCGTTTCTAGCCCAAATTGGGTCATTAAGAGGGGTTGATCTTATTGTAAAACATAATTGAAAAGCTAAAATGCTAAAGATAGCACTATTTTTGTTCTAAAACTAATATCTAACACTCCCAAATGATTTCTCATGTTAAATTGATAATTTACTATGGGGAAGTACCATGGGAGTAAAAGCTAGAATATTGGTAAGGCTGCCAGACCGGTCTCTCTCAGGGATCCAAAGGGGGACAGCCTGCAAAAGAGCATTGTGCTTCAATGGGGCTTAAAAGACCTAAGGTTCAGCTCCATTAAGGCTTCCATAGGCTAAGGTTCCAAAAATTAAATCTTTTAACCAATGGCCAAATCAAGGGGAAATTGGGTGGTCATGGGAAGACTAAAAAGTCTTCCCACATCCCTAGAAAGGAGGGGGCGAGCCCATATTGTAGGGGATGAGAGAGAAACACACACGCACACACACTCCAAGGCTCCCCTTTTACACAAAGGGAATACTGGACACATGTCAAGCACCTAGCCCAGTTGCCCCCAACCTCCCCTCAAATCTTATTGGATGACCATAGAGGTGGACCAATGAGGATTAGGCTAGAGTAAATTTAGTCTAATCAATTTAAAAATCCTTGATAAAAAAACCAATAGAAATTAAGCTCCCTAGAAGACTATTGGAGGGGTCCAATGAGCATCCAGTAGCCCAATGGCTTGCTTGATTCCTATTGGCTAGAAGACAAAAAGGTCCAATGAGAGTTTAGATGAGTTATTTTAATACCTAAATCTCTCACAAAAGGGAAAAGGGGGACACTTGTCAAAAGGCTATCAACTATGCTTCTAATTTGTGATTGGCTAAGCTTTGCAGGAGCCAATGGGAGGCCAGCATGAGCATTTAGCAAGAGGGGTCGACCAAGATGAAAGAGGGGGCTGCATTTTACTCTAATACAATGCTACACACACACACACACACACACACAACTCATATGTGCAAGAATAACTCCATCTCCTTCTCCAAGCATTGCAAAGTAGAGGCCTACACCAACAACTCTTGGCTATGGAATGCAAATCCAACCAAGAGCCAAGCTTCAATGGCATGCTCATCTCCTCTACCATGCTAATTAATAAGCTAAGCTATGCTATTAGAGTGATTATGTGAGGAGAATACTTCTTTCTCCTAAGATATCTCTTCTTCCTCTCAATCTATCCTCATTCCCTGCTAGCTCTCACCATTTTTGAAGGCGTGTGAGGTCTTGGGACTGAGGCTAGGGACACTAGGTGTGATTTTCAAGCATAAATTGGTGCATGAAGCTTCCATCTTCATTGCACCAACAAGATTTGTCAAGGAACACAAGAATTGTATTGTACAAAGGTCTCCTTGATGGGAGAAACTATAATACGAAGCGTTTATGGAGGGGGGACCGGCTCCATGTAAATCTGGTCCTCAAGTGTTTTCAATCATTCTATTTCTCTCTCTTTTCAAGTATTGTCAATGCCAGATTAGCTAGGTGTAAATTGCTATGTTGCTTTCTCAATTAAGTACTCTCTCTATGCTCATTAGGAACTTGTTCTTAATGAAATGCTCACTATGTTATTAATTTCTGCTACACACAAGTTATTAGTGCATTAAATGTTACATTGATATCAGAGCTATTGGTTTCTCGATTCTTTCTCAAGAAGTGAGGTCCTCAAGCTTGCTACAAATGGTTGCTTTTATTAATTGCAAAAGAGTAAGTAGAATAAGGATTTTACATCCTCGAAGCACGCCTGCTTTCTGCAGTTAACAGGGACACCGTCGAGAGCTACGGTCTTAATAATGGAGTCTTACGGGGCTTGCTTATGGCTTAACCAATACTGAGCTATTAGAAGCTTGATAGGAATCGGTGCTCTCTTGGCTCTGTTGAACCCTCTCTTCTATTCCTTGCAATTAATAATATTTGAGCCATGGGTATAGATGCTTGGGTGCTTATCTTTGAAGGTAAAGAGGAGTAGCAACTAGGGCTTGAAGTGCCAAAGTACAAGTAAAAGTTTACACCTAAAATTTGATAGTATGGTTGACAAAGGAAAAGAGATTGAAATGAATGTTGATAGCTTTGATTTTGCCAATGAAAGAGCAACTAATGATGCCCCTATGCTTGTAAACTCTCTTGTTTCTAGGCTACAACAAGCCCTAGGCAACCCATCCCTCCAAGGTGAAGTGCTACAACAATTGTGCACCCATGGTATTCTCCAAACTCCCCACCAAGAAGAGAGAGTACCTAGGAAGCCTCCTAGTGAGACTTCCAAAAGAGGACTCTCACCGATAAGGGAAGAAGAAGAGGATCCGTACAAAGGGCTCAAAAATCTACTACTCGATGATCATGTTCTCTTACCTTTCCCCAAGCATGGCATAGAGGAGATCCTTTGTGGTGAGCATTCTCTTCTTGAATTTCAACCAAGGTAGCTCTAGGAGGCTCATTACGTGTATTCTTGTGGGGGCAAGCACGATAAGCAGCCCTTGCTCCCCGCACTTGAAACAACATTTATCTTTCCGATAACGCTCTAGCTCTTTAGGAGAGAGTTTATTTTTGCCTTTATAAAGTCCCTTCTCCTTAGCTTTGTTGTTGTTGGCGTTGCCTTTGGGAGACTTTTGGGCATTGTCCTCCCCCTTAGGCTTGTTACGGTCCTTGTTTTCCATGGGCTTAGGGTTTCTCTTAGCCCTTGTTAGAAGTTGATTCGTGAAGCCACCATGGTATGGTGTATGACCGCTATATGGTGAGTGGCCTTTGGGAGTTAACATACTCCGCCATATCCTCAGCTAAACTCGCACAAAATTGTTGTTTTCGCTCTCCAAAATCCATCTTTTTGAAGACAGTGGCTTTGAGATGTAAATCCCAAAACTTGTCTACATATTTATGAATAGATTCGCAGGGAGAGAGCTTCAAGCTTCACCATTCAATGAGTAATTTGTCTTTGGCATCGGTGGCCAAAAACTGCTTCATGATGGAAGCTCTTAAAGCTTTCTATGTTCATGGAGCTTCATTGTTTGCTTGTAGGCTAGACCACCATTGCGTGGAGGACTTTTGAAAATGCATAGCTACATGACGTAGCTTAGAGGAATCCGTGAAGCCCTCATCTCCAAACGCCGCATCGAATTGTTGGATAAAGGCCAAGACTTTGTCCGTAGCACCAAAAGTGCCATCGTAGGTAAGGAAAGAGATGTTCTTTCCTTCCTCTTTGAACTTTTTGAGCTTGGACGACCTCTTCCAGGCGGCATAGGATTTCCTATGGCCTCTTCTTTTAGGTGGTTCAAGAGCTGCACCATCACTTTCTTCAGAAGAGGAAGAGTATGAGGAGGATGGAGAAGAGGGTGACCTCTTTCTCGCCTTTTTCTTCCCTTGTTCCTCCTTGTCTGCACCATCACTTTCTTCAAAAGTGGAGGAGGATGAAGAAGATGGAGAAGAGGGTGACCTCTTTCTCGCCTTTTTCTTCTCTTGTTTTCTCTCGTCCCTCTTTGAATTATGGTGTAGAGAAGTATGCAATGGTCTTCTCTGTTTAGGGGGTGTTGAAGAGCATTTTGCTCGCCTTCTTCATGGAGCCATCTCCGCCGAGGTGGCAGGAGACTCACTTCTTTCTCGTTCTTTTGGTGGGGACTCTACCGTTGAAACTTGGGTTCTCCTTCACCAAGCTAGGCATCCAAGCCTATGAGATGGGAGATGTCCTACCTGCCGATGGTGTTTTCAAGGGGTAAGAAGCCTCAGTCACTCCCTTAATTGGGAAATTGAGGCTCCATGTCCAAAGCTATGTGGACAAGGAGGATTTCTTTATCTCTCCTCTCAAGCACGAGGATGTAATCCTAGGGGCACCATGGTTTGATCGCATGGCTGCCAATGTTAAATTCCTTGAAAGGAAAATCTACTTTAGGTTCAGGGAAAAAGATATGTACATAGATGCTAAGGAGTTGGGTGGTACCATACCTCTTGTACATAAGCAAGCTTTCAATAAGTCAATAAAGAGCTCTATTTCCATGTACGACATGATTTTTGTTAAAGATTCTCAAAATGAACATAATGCTTTAGCAAAAGAAAATATAAATAATCAAAAGGAATTAGAGTTATCTAATTTCCTCAAGATGTTTTTATTGACGATATCCCTTTCGAACTACCTCCCAAACGAGGCAATGACCATGCAATTGAACTTCTTCCAGGAAGTTCACCGCCTAATAAACCTCCTTATAGAGTTTCCCAAGCTCAACAAGAGGAGATTATGCGGCAAGTGCATGAGTTAGTTGAGAAAGGCATGGTTAGGCCTAACTCATCTCCATTTTGTTCACCCATGTTATTAGTGCAAAAGAAAGACGGTACATATCGTATGTGTATCGACTATAGAGCACTAAATAGGATCACTATCAAGAATAGGTTTCCCGTTCCACGGGTAGAAGACCTATTTGATAAGCTACAAGGGTTGACCTACTTCAGTAGGATTGACCTTAAAAGTGGCTACCATCAAATAAGGATAGTTGATCAAGACATTGTAAAGACCGCATTTTGCACTATGTTTGGTCTTTACAAGTACATTGTCATGTCTTCTAATGCAACAGCCACATTTAACCACTTGATGGAGAAGTTATTCAAGCCTCATCAAACCTTTACTAGAGTGTTCTTTGATGATATAATCATCTACTTATTCATTAGACGAACACAAGCAAGACCTCCAGGTAATATTTCAAGTTTTATGAGAGAATAAACTTTATATTAATCGAAAGAAAAGTGAATTTTTCTTACAAGAGATTCAGTATTTAGGTCACATTATCTCTCAAGATGGCATCCAAATGGATCCATCAAAAGTGGAGGTAATAAAAGGATGGCCTAATCCAAGGAATTTACATGAACTAAGAAGCTTTATAGGTATGTGTGCATACTATAGATGCTTCATAGAAAAGTTCTCACAAATCGCGGGACCATTACATGACTAGCAAAGAAAAACGTTAGGTATACATGGTCCACCAAGGAGAACAATGCTTTTGAAAAGCTTAAAGAGAAGCTTATCTCTCAACCTATGCTTACATTGTCGGATCTCTCAAAGCCATTTGAGGTCCAATGCGATGACTGTGGTGATTGCCTTGGAGCTGTTTTGCTCTAGGAAGGGCATGCCATAGCCTATGAAAGTCAAAGGCTCGACCCTGTTGAGAGCAAGCTCTAGGCATATATGAGAAGGAACTCTTAGCAGTTCTACATGCTCTAGAATCGTGGAAGCACTATTTATCGGGGACTCCTGACGGATCACCAAAGCCTTAAGTACTTCATGATGCAACCCAAGCTCTCCGACAAACAAATGAGGTGGGAAAATTTCCTTTTGCAATTTCATTTTCATATTGCTCACATTCCTGGCAAGCATAATCAAGTAGCTGATGCACTCTCAAGACGATCGAGAGTGAATGATGTTTCCATAGCAACTCACAATGATCTATCTTCTATGATAGATGAGTACGCTTTTGATCCTGATTTTAGAGATGCGATTTCAGCCCTTGCACTAGGGAAGAAAGAAGAACCATTTATCCTACAAGATGGTTATCTTCTCTATGGCAATAGACTATGTGTTACTAACTCACTACGTGAGAAAGCAATGTATGAATCTCATGCTCCTCCTTATACGGGGCATAGAGGGATTCAATCTACCCTAAAAGGGATTGAAACATATTTCTATTGGCATGCCATGAAAGCAAACATACAAGAGTATGTTTCAAAATGTGTGGGATGCCAAAAGATGAAGTTTGATAGAGGGAAGCAACCTGGATTGCTTCAACCTTTGCCAATCCCTAATTCACCATGGGAGAGCATATCCATGGATTTTATCTTTGGATTGCCCAAGTCCATCCATGGAAATACAGGAATATGGACGATAGTAGACAGGTTTATCAAACAAGCACATTTCATACCTGTCACAAAGACTATCAAAGCCCATCAAATGGCAACCCTCTTTATATCACAAATCTTCAAGTAGCACAGCTTGCCAATATCCATGTGTCGAATAGAGATCCTAGAATGACTAGTAATTTTTGGAAGGGTATCTTTGAGAATTTAAGTACAAGGCTAAACTTCTCTTCGGCCTATCATTCCCAAACGGATGGCCAAAGTGAAATAGCTAACCTAAAAATTATTGATCTACTAAAAGCCTATGTCACAGAAGTAGATCAAAAGTCCCAATTGGAGAAGTACTTACCCTTAGTGGAGTATGCTTACAATAACACTATACATACTTCCACAAGAAAAGCACCTTTTCAGGGAATAGAGGGAAGATCAAAAAGTCCCTTGCTCCTCAAGGTACATGGAAAGATCTTCGCAGAAGATGAATATAGCCGAGACCTGCAAGAATCTTTCCAAAAGATTAAGGATGCTATATCCATCTCTCAGCAAAGGCAAAAGGCTGCTGCTGATAAGCACAGAAGAGCCCTAGCCTTTAAACAAAATGATTGGGTCTTGCTTAAGTTTCCCATGCTATGGTCCCTTCCAGATTCTTAGACCAATCAATGAGATGGCCTATCAACTCAAGTTGCCCAGCCATTGGCTCATGCACAATGCTTTCCACGTGAGCCTATTAAAGCCTTACAGAGAAGAACCACCTTAAGAAGCAATTATTGAAGACCCACCGGAGGACCAAGAAGAGGTGTTGCAGCCCGAGTCCATTCTCTGACACGAAGACAAGGTATTATGAGGCGGTAAGACTATCCAATGATATCTTATCAAGTTTAAAAATTATCCTTTTGAAGATGCTAGATGGATGCAAGGCATACAATTAAAGGATAACCTGTCAATGCTTACAATGATTCCCTAGAGTAAGCAAATGTAAATATGTATAAATGAACAAAGTTTTGTCTTATAAGACTCTCTTTTTCTTTATTGTGCACAAATTTTAATAAGTATGCGTGCTTAGGATCATGTTTGTGAAGACGACGTCTCCCGAACACCAAGTAGAGCTTGTCAGTCTAATATGGAAGACTGATACAGACTAATGTGCAGACATGCTTGCAGCAGCTAACACTCTCAAGCATCAAATGGGCTAGTCATCCATTCTGGGATGATGTCGTAGGGTAAAATAGGGGTCCTCTACCCACTAGCAAACAGACTAATGACTAGACTTTATCTTCTCTACCTCATAGTCGAGGACAACTATGATTTCAAGAGAGAGGTAATGTCATAAAAACTAATATCTAATACTCCTAAATGATTTTCTCATGTTAAATTGATCATTTAATATGGGGAAGTACCATGGGAGTAAAAGCTAGAATATTGGTAAGGCTGCCAAACCGGTCTCTGTCAGGGATCCAAAGGAGGGAAAATAGGGATCCAAAGAGGGACAGTCTGCAAAAGAGCAATGTGCTTCAATGGGGCTTAAAAGATCTAAGGTTCAACTCCATTAGGACTTCCATAGGCTAAGGTTCCAAAACTTAAATCTTTTATCCAATGGCCAAATCAAGGGGAAATTGGATGGTCATGGGAAGACTAAAAAGTCTTCCCACATCCCTAGGAAGGAGGGGGCGAGCCCATATTGTAGGGGATGAGAGAGGAAAAAAAAAAAAAAAAACACACACACACACACACACACACACACTCCAAGGCTCCCCCTTTACACAAAGGGAATAATGGACACATGTCAAGCACCTAGCCCAGTTGCCCCCAACCTCCCCTCACATCCTATTGGATGGCCATAGAGGTGGACCAATGAGAATGAGGCTAGAGTAAATTTAGTCTAATCAATTTAAAAATCATTGATAAAAGAACCAATAGAAATTATGCTCCCTAGAAGACTATTGGACAGTCTACCAAGGGGTCCAATGAGCATTCAACAGCCCAATGGCTTGCCCGATTCCTATTTTCCAGAATACAAAAAGGTCCAATGAGAGTTTAGATGAATTATCTTAATACCTAAAGCTCTCACAAAAGGGGAAAGGGGGACACTTGTCAAAAGGCTATCAACTATGCTTCTAATTTGTGATTGGCTAAGCTTTACAGGAGCCAATGGGAGGCCAGCATGAGCATTTAGCAAGAGGGGTCCACCAAGATGAGAGAGGAGGCTGCATTTTACTCTAACACAATGACACACACACACACACACACACACACACACACACACACACACACACACACACACAACTCATGTGTGAAAGAAGAACCCCATCTCCTTCTCCAAGCATTGAAAAGTAGAGGCCTACACCAACAACTCTTGGCTATGGAATGCAAATCTAACCAAGAGCCAAGCTTCAATGGCATGCTCATCTCCTCTACCATGCTAATTACTAAGCTAAGCTATGCTATTAGAGTGATTTTGTGAGGAGAATACTTCTTCTCTTAAGATATCTCTTCTTCCTCTCAATCTATCCTCATTCCTTGCTAGGTCTCACCATTTTTGAAGGTGTGTGAGGTCTTGGGACTGAGGCTAGGGAAAATTTTCAAGCATAAATTGGTGCATGAAGCTTCCATCTTCGTTGCACCAACAAGCTTTGTCAAGGAGCACAAGAATTGTATTGTAAAAAATTCTCCTTTGATGGGAGAAGCTATAATACGAAGCCTTTATGGAGGGGGGACCAGCTCCATGTAAATCCGGTCCTCAACTGTTGTCAATTGTTCTATTTCTCTCTCTTTTCAAGTATTGTCAATGCCATATTAGCTAGGTGTAAATTGCTATGTTGCTTTCTCAATTAAGTACTCTCTCTATGCTCATTAGGAACTTGTTCTTAATGAAATGCTCACTATGTTATCAATTTCCTCTACACACAAGTTATTAGTGCATTAAATGTTACAATTTTCATTTATAATCTCCTCTTTGATTGTTAATGACATAGCTTAACAACGCTTAATGAAACACTCAAAATAGCAAAATTACGTCTAGGTTTGCCTTTGTCTTTGAGTTGATCAAGGGTCTATTAAACATAATTAATATCTAAAAGAAATTAATAGCAATAATTAGGAGCATGAGAGATGATCTCATGACCTACCATAAAGGTGCCCTAGGATTTGTGAGATTAGGAAGTCCTATCACTAAAGGGCTCTTATACCAATAGTTGGGTATTTATGGTGGATAGATTAGGGTTGCATTCATAGTGTTAATGAAATAGCTTAACAACACATAACCAAACATTCAAAATACTAATGAGAATTAGCAAACATTATGACACAAGACAGAATTTAAGCAACCCATGAGCTTGATACAATGATCTCACATAAAATGTGTGTAGAGATGGAGCTTTACATAGGAGAATTGGAGTAGCTAGGGTTTCACATAAATAAGGGATAGGTGATGGTCTAATGGGGTAGGGATTGGTCATTTAGTGACCATTTCCCATAATGTTGACGACCACGTGGCGACCGACAGGGAAATCATGGGGTGATTGTATGCTAGTTTCCATGACTCATACACGTGGCTAAAAGGTAGGTGAAGGGATAAAGACTCCATGTGACAAAGGGTGCACAACTCATGTATAACACATACATGAAAATCTAGAGAGTATATACACAAAAGCTATTAAAATTTGATTGCAGGAATGCATGCAAAGATGGAGAAGATGAAGGAGAAGCTAAGGAGCACACAAAACAGGAAGTAGTATCATTGAGTGTGCCAATATAAAAGATAAGACTTGCACTAGAGTGATGGGCGTATATACAAGTCAGGGGAAAAATCTCTTAAAGAGGGAAAAAAATGCCTCAACAGTCCTAAGTGTGTTCACACACATCACTACCATTAAATGGTAACAAATCCCACTAGAACTGATGTTGTGAACATGAGCTTGCACTCACGTATAGGCAAGTGCCATACCTTATGTGATCAGTCCATAAAGGGGAGTAAGCCACCAAAAGCTTTGCAAAAAGCTTCAAAATTTTCACGAGACAAAGCTTTTGTGAAAAGATTGGCACGGTTGTCTTGCATAGGTACATATGACAGATTGACCTCTCCTGTAGATAGTCTCTCCCTAATGTAATGATAATGCATCTCTTTGTGCTTTGTGTGATCATGGAACACTGGGTTCCTTTCAACTCCCAAAGAACTCTCTACCTATCAATAAAGATGATGGTGACAACCAACACCCAAGTCCGTGCAAAAGCATATGAGCCAAATGCACTCAATAGTAGATGTGAAAGTTGCCTTGCACTCAACCTCAAAACTAGAAGTGTCCATTGAAAGCTACTCCTTGCTCAACCAAGATATGCATGAGTTTCCAAGCATGAAACAAAAACCACTAGTGGACACTAAGGTGCCATAGCAGCCATTTTAATCCATGTCTAAACAATCGTGTAAATTTGGAGGTAAAGATCCAAATTGGAGGCAATGTTTCCCCCTCATGACAAAACAACCAAGATGTATAGTGCCACTCAAGTAGTGAAAGATCTGCTTCACTGCCTTCCAATACATGAGGAAATCCATACACCGAGCAAAAAAAACCGAGCGTGTCATTTTTTCGAGCGAAAGTAAATAGAATTGTAATGTTCACAAATTGAGTTTTTTTATTAAGCCTTGGCATACTGTCAAGTGCAGGCAACAGTATGACAAAATGATCAATCTTTAGAGGATTGAAAACTCGAGTGCATGAAGGTGATTGTTGCTACAATATAAATTTGTATTTGATTAAATAACATAATCTATCAAAACTCTAGGCACCCCTCCTTCAATGGCAATTGCAAGGAATCCAAAAAATGGCCAATTCAGAGAGGAACGTAAACCTTAGCTTGTAAAGCTAATGCTATGCTGAAACTGTGGCCCCACCCAATGCCTAGAACAACTCCACTTTTTTTAGTGTAGCCTAAAACTCATGAGCTATAAATTTCAACCCAAGGACACAAAAATACACAAGTTCATGTGTTTGCAAGGCACACATGTGAGGCACCGGTTGTCTTTTTTGAGAAATCCTCACATATACATCGAGGGAAGTTTGCAATGGTCACAACATGTGTCACCCCCTTTTAAATGGAGCCTCAAGTATTAACATAAAAAACATGTGACACATTAGGCACCAAAATAACCTCTCTCACTTGTTTTGCATGCATGCTTCGACCCCAATGCAATCCTCCCATTGAAGTTTTTGCTTAATTTGAACTCCATCTAGCATGCTTTCTTTCTTTGAATTTAGCACAGAAAGAGCTAAGTTGTGCTTCACATTGCCCAATAGTCGTTCATCTGTGCTATCAAATTATCGCCTTGCAGCACAAATCCATTTTTTTTGCAACATCTCAACGTCCCATGAAAGTAGGCACATTCCCTCTTCCACAACCTACATCCTTGGGGTTGGTCCAGGGGGTCCAATAATCATCTCATCAATATTTAAAGCATGAGTGTTAATTTTGTTGTAAAACCATAGGAACCCCTCCACAATTACTCTTGGTTTGGCACCCACGACACAATATTTTCTCCTTCCCCAAAAGCATGGTGCAAAAACACCATTTTGCACATTATCGGAATTATTGTTTATGAACCTACCACAATGTACTTTCTCTCCAAAAAGAACACCAAAACACGTCATTTTTTTACCAAAGTTTGTGCGTCAAACCGTTCGAGGCACCTTCTTCTCTGGCCAAAGACTCGGAGAGCCAGAAGCATTATACTTGCTATGTGGTACATTGTAAACAAATGTAGTGACAGTAACAAAATCTGGCATGTGGCAAAAAAAACCTTGGCGATTGTGGCACTTCTGTTTAATGGGCCCATATTTCTTATCACTATTGGAGAATTGAATTTGTGGCTTACAGCTTCCAAGATGAGCTGCTCCTATTGTCATGCCAACTACAACGGCCATGCTTGTACGTACGAGAAGAACGACACAAAACCTTTGGCAATTGACACTTTTATTTAATGGACCCACATATCTTGCCACTATAATGGAGAATTAAATTTGTGGCTTACAGCTTCCAAGATGAGCAGCTCATGTCGTCATGCTAGCTAAAGAGGTCACACTTGTACATACGTTGGGGGTGCACGTGAGACACGCATGAGAAAACCATGTTTTATCTTAAACATGCAGGGTAACAAAATAATTTAAATACGCTTTAAATTGTTTGTGTGTGTGTGTGTGTGCACTCTCTCTATCTCCCACACGGACAGAGATCACTAGACTCATACATCAAGATCTGATTTAGCTAGATACGAGGAGCACTTGGATACAGTAGGCGTAGGAGTTGGGCAAAAAGATGGCTTTTCATAGAGAACATCTTCTCCAACTAAAAAAGGATGACTATGTGATCAGACTGGCCTATATGGACACTCATTTATCCTATGGGATATGATGGTCTATTGGTTAGTTGTGCACATCATCGCATCGATTAGAGATTGAGATTGGTAGATTTAGGAGAGTACCAACAGAGACCAAGACTTGCCAGTTGTGTCATATAGAGCCAGAGACAGAGTTACGTCACATTTGTCATTGTCTAGTATACTATGAGATGGGAGGCCGCTTCATTGTCTATTCAGAGAGCGCTTTGGACCATTGGCTAGAGTCATGAGATATAACGATCAGAGATGACTCGGGTTGTTTTTGCTAGAGCTACGTAGACACATGGAGAGTTTCTTGAGGAGATCAGACAGTGGGAGACATTCATAGAGGGTGATCATTGACTTCTTTAGAGCAAGGAGTCAGCAATCAGACGAGCAAGCTTCAGAGCAAACTTCAAAGCCTATCTATACGAGAGGTACATGTGTAGACATAGCCAATGAGCTCAAAAGAGCTAGACGCCCACATCTACAAGGGCGTATAGGTGTAGACATAGCCAATGAGCTCAAAAGAGCTAGAGGCCCACGTCAGTGAACGGAGGCTCGATCAGAGGATTAGGGCTATTCTAACATGACATGGGAGACGTCCAGAACAACTATTTACAAAGGTGGACATTGACAGTGCTCTTCGGCAGCCGATCCAATACTTTTTGGAATGACTCCTGATGCTAGACATCCTCGAGCATTGATGATGATGATGATTTTACATTTTAGCTTTACTTCGTTTTTATTTTGTACCCAGACATTGTATTAGATCGACCAAGATTGTATCACTTTGGTCTCATAGGTCATTTTGGCCTATTGAAGACGTTTAATATAACATTTCATTTCCCTTTCTCTCTCTCTCTCTCTCTCTCTCTCTCTCTCTCTCTCTCTTTTTGAAGCATGAAAGAGGCTGATGTCTAATGACCAAACAAGGACTACAAAACCCACTTTTGGCCTTACCTGGACATCGAAAAACAAGTCTATACAAATTTACTATAAAGTAGAGCTACATGTAAGAAGAATAATAAAAAAGTCAGCACCAATGACTTTAGACAATGTTGGTACTTTGCCAAGTGAGTACTTGTTTCTTTGCCTCATGGAAAACAGGTGTGAGCAAAGATAAACGCAGGTCACAAGCGACAACTCAGGCAGTTGCAAGACATGGGTGTGAATGAGCAAAGTCCAAAAGGCCTGTTAGGAGATCCACATTTTATGGTGTAGCAACAAGTAGTTGGTATGCAAAACCTTCTGCGTCCACCAGTGCATAGCGAACACACTTGAAAACTTCCCAGAGTTCTCCTGGTGGTGGTGTAAAACCGACTTCCCAAATCTGAATGTGGGAACATCTCCCAATCGGTCTCATTGGCCATCAGGTTGTGAAAATCCTCATTAGGGGATGCTTTGTGAACTGCATTTCTGTGTTGCACTAGAAGCTCTCCCGCAACAATGCCACTTCCCTCCTCCCCTGCTCGACAAACAACCCACGAAGAGAGTAGCAGGAGTGTTAAAAGCAGACGAGCTGCGCTGGGAGAGGTCTTTACTCTCTCTCTCTCTCTCTCTCTCTCTCTCCAGTCTTTCTCATTTGGGCCGCAAGTTGTAGCAGCTCCAAAAGCAAACAGGTTGAAGGATGGCTTTTAGGGGAGCTGGAGCAGCTGCTCCTTGTGTAACCTGCTCGGTGCAAGCTGCAGGCAGCTCCAATTGGGGACAAGCTGAAGGACGGGTTTTAGGGACGCTGAAATGCAGTGTGCTTGCCCCTATAACAAGTCGAGAAGTGAAGTTCAACTTCCAAGGGCCTGCCATGTGTCAGTGGCAAGATAATGTAAGTGATGGAATGATCAAACCAATAGCAATAGTTTGTCCCACATGAGGATTCCTTTACGCTTGAGTTGACCCAAATGTGATCCAACGTTGAGTAATTTATTGTTGTTGGTTCTTTGATTATCTGTCTGAATCCATATAGTGTCATGTAATGTTGCAGAGAGATAAAGCAACCATTGCTATTGCTTGCGTCTATGTTGAAATCTCCTGCGATAATGGCTTTCGTGGCCATGTCTAATGCACATAAAGTTTTCTTCAGTGCTTCATAAAGGGACGACAGTTTCGACAAAGGATGTCTGTACAATGAAACAATGTTTAATTTCTTGTTGCTCATAATAGACATGTTTGATGAAACAACTTCAATCCCGTATGATATTGATTTATATGTGTCGATAAAGTGAGACTTACCTTTGTGTAGTATAAGAACACCTGTTGGTCCTTCAGAGGAAATATAATAATCCAGGAAATGTGTTTCTTGATTTTTTTTTGTGCGTTTCTTGGATGCACAGAATGTCCGATGACATAAGGCTAGTGTCTTTCATAATGTTGGAGCAATGTGTAGATAAGGACACTGTGTTTATGGATTGAATCACGATATTGTTTCCTGCAAAGTCTGTCAAGTTTTTGTTTAGAGTTTTCCATGTTGCTTCTTGCTTCTGGCGTTCTATTTCTTGCAACACTATCTTATCTATTTTTATTTGCTTTGGATCAATTCTGGAGAGGAGAAACAAGTTTTGGGGATTTTTTATTCCTGACAACACTGTATATATCAATCCATGGCTTTTTATTCTTGAAGGGTCGAAGGCCAACGTGTGAAGTGTCAATCCTTGAGATCTATGAATAGTTCAAGCCGATGCATGTTGGACAGGATATTGTGTTCTCCATACGATATTTAACATATTTTTTTCGACTTGAAACTCTCTTGTGATTTGTCTTACGGGAGTCCATTTTTTCGATATAGATTCTGTGAAGAGATGCTGGTTCTCAAATCTTGTACGTTGACCTACTCTGACGTTGTAAAATTCAATCCAAATTATTTTTTCGCTTGTCGATGTCTGTGAACGACTCTTGTAAAGTCCATCAACTCCATTTACAAGTCCATCTGTAATGTTCAAGTTTTCGGCGCATAGTTCTACGACCAAGTTTGGCTTTAAATGCAAGGTTTTTTGCAAGCCTCCGCATTGCTTCGAATCTTCTGGAATCTTTATATGTTTCTGACAACTTTTGGATTTTCTGTCGGTAGCTTCAAATATATCCGGTATTCCTGGTGTAATTTCAAATACGTGCTTGTTGTACGTGTCTTTGCTTTTATTATCGTAAATTAAATAAGAATAGTTATTCAATGGAGGTGGTTCACGGCAATAAGAATCATTTAAGTGTTTGATATCTTCCTCTGTGTGCTGACTTTGACGTATCCGATTAAAATTTCAATGAATCTTGCATTTTCTTGTCGCATTGGCTGTATTAGTTCGTAACGTTTGATATGCGAGTGCCAAAACGAAACTAGCAATGTGTCGACTATGTTTTTGTGGTATGAGAAGATCCAATTATCACGAATAGAACTCGCTTGACAAAGATCTCCACAGATGATAACGTCCATGCCTGCAAATGGTTTATCATGTATTCTTTTTATAGCGCGAAGTCGTGCATCAGCTTGTTGGAAAAGACTTCGTCCAACAAGGGAGATCTCATCGATAACCACCAATTGTAAATTCATATACTGTGAAGATAGTTCATCTAATTTTTTTGCGCTCAACGAGGTTTGTTCGCTCGTTATTAATGGGAGACGGAGAGCGGAATGTATCGTGGTTCCACCGATATTGAATGCTGCTTTTCCAGTATATGCTATCAATAAAATTTTAGCAGATTCAATGTTTGTAGGCAATTTAAAATTGTAGTGTCGTAGCAAGCCTTGAACCAATAGCAACATCAGAAATGTTTTACCAGTTCCAGCACCTCCAGTAAGAAACAGGTGTATTGGTTTGTCTGGATTTGTTCGTTTTTTCAGCATGATATCATCGAATAGAAGACGTTGTTGGGTATTCAACATTTTTAAGCTTTCATGAAATTGTTTATTTGAAATCACAATCAGCTTTGTTATTGTTAGTTTTCTATTGTTGGCAGTATTCAAGTCTGGAAGATTTGAAGCGATGTTATCGTGCATGTTTTCATGTGAAGAACGAAAGGAACGCGATGTCGATGTTGTTGCAGTTTGCGAGATACTATTTTCATTCACAATGTCTTTGTTGAATTTTTTCTCGTTGTAAGACACAAGATCTAGATCTAGATGACGTTTATATGTATCTTCCCATGTCTCAGAGCAATGAAGATGCTGGTTCTCATCATTGTACCAAGGTAAATATAACAGGCATTGTTCTCGATAAAAGTTGTCAAGATCTTTATGTTTGTCCTATCGCACATAATGAATAATTCGGTTTTCTCTCAATGGAACAATTTTACGTCCACAATGCTTGTAGCATGAGCAAAATTCTGCTAAGCAGATATTACGTAAGTGTGTTGGTCTTCTGCTATATTTGTCGACGATGTTTTTGAAAAATATGTCTCTGCTATCTGGATCTAATTGTTTGAGGGTTTCTTTTCTTTTCAAAATGAGTGAACGCTGGTCCGGAGGATTTATGTTGAGACAAAAATAAATTCTCTAGTAGAACTGTGTAAAGGTGAAGACATAACAATATAAGCAGCTTGTTGTGCACTTAGTTGCTGCATATTCAGAATTGTGTTTCCAATGCGTCGTAATCTTTCCACAGTGTTGGCATTATTGGCGATACAAATATCGATCTCAGCTTTAATAGCTGTTATTAATGTGCTATCCTTTTTTGTTATGTACGATGCAGCAGCTTCGTACGCGTTTACTATGTATTGGATGTCGATATAAGCGTTCCATAATTCTAAAATTTTTGGATTGAAATTGTTTGTGGAAATGTCCTCTATTCTTCGTCTCATCAGCACAATCGGTGTCATAATTTTCGATCGAATTGCCAATATGTAATCGTTAAAAGAAAGATCTAATTTTTCCAGCCAATCCTTAAAATCACTTGGTAATTCTTCGGTTTTGGTTGTTTCGAGGAATTCTTTGATTTTCTTAAGATTTCTTTTGTGTTGTTTAATATTCTTTTCTTCTTCTTCTTGCAATGGTCTAAGTATACAGGTACACGGCATCGGGTATCGAAGAAAATCAAAGCGACATCTCTTTCCTTTTTTCAAGCAAGTTCTTCGATGTGAGTGTTGTTGAACGTCTCTCAAATCTTCCCGAAGAAGGTTCTTGTCAGTACTAATGCATTTGTTAATGAATGTCGTCACGCTAATTTCTTCTGTATCAGTTAGCTGGGGTGCATTTTCAATCCATATTAGACCATGATCGTGCTGACTACCACGACTTTGGAATTCGGTCACGAAAAAGTAGTCTTTCACTTTTCCTCCTAGAATGTTGTTGTCTTTGTTCAGTAGTTTTTTTCAAGCTTCGAAATCTGTGTAAATAATATTTGGAACATGTTATTGGGTCCGATCGTATGAGTTGTCTAATGTAAGAATTTTCTGTTTCATTGTCTTTTTTGGTTATAGAAGTGAGTTTTTCCAAACAGTTGATTCGTTCTTTCTAGTGTCTCTCTGCAGGCAGCTGAGAAAGTGACAAAAAAGGTAGGAGGACCTAACTGTTTTATCATTGCGAAGATATTTTTCTTAATTTTTTGTTTGTAATCTGGAGAAGTTCTCAAAGATTCATAGTCTCTGTAACCTATCTTTGATCGAATAATTTTGTCGACGTTTGTATCATGTAACACATCTCGCGCGTAAAGAACGGTCCCTTCGAGCTTGGCCTTTCTTAGACGAACCCATATAGATGAAATAATTTGTTGGGTCATTATTTTCACTGCTTTAAAGAACAAGTTTTCTATATCCAATGCAAATCGTCTTTCGCCGTGAAGCAATTCCCATTTTGTAATTTTATGGTAATTTTTAACTGCTAGATCGTGGTACTTGCGCGGTTCGCCAAAGAATATTATTGGAAAACCTAATTCTTCACAGAATGTGTCTTTTAATAAACCAAGTGGATGATTTCCTTCACAAGATGCAACGTGTAGGATCTTATCGTTGTAGTCAATGATTTGCTGTGATGACGTGAATTGATGAACGAGAATATCGTGATAATTTTCATCGTCTTCATCATTGCCATTGCACATTGCAAGATCAATAGAATGTGTCTTTTGCAAAAGGGTCATATGTCGCAACCAATCCTCGTTTAAATTTATACTCTCTTTTGCGTAAAGATGAAAATACAAAAGCTCTTTCAGCGCTTCAAGAGTGAGCAGTGGACGTACTAATCCGCTCAAATAACAATGGTTGTATTCTAGTTTTCTCTTTAAACCTATAAGAATTGAGTTTCCTCATCGATGAATCGTGGCAAACTTCTTTGTGTTTCGGTAACGTTCGCCAGTACATTCACAATGCTCCCACGTAAACCATATTGTCCACCGTATGTCAACTCTCATATTTTTGAGAACAGTATTCGAGGTGCGATCAGTCTTTCTTCTATTTTGTTTAGTTTTTGTACAATGTCGATTTTGTCATTCAATCCAATTTCTTGTAAAGATTTGTAAGTCACTGCTGATTTTCTTCTCTTTCTTTTGCAAGGTTCACACATTTGCATAACATTGTCGCTAGATTTCTTTTTTTGTGTGGACATTATTTGGTAGCTGAAAAGCAGTCTATTACAATGCTCGCACAAGATCGAAGGAGTATCCTGTATTTCCTTTAAATATATTTCTATAGGTGCATCAATGGAACGCAGTCTCTTTCTCGAGCATGATTCATTTTCCCGAGGAGGAATATTTTGATGGGACTTCCTTAAGCATTTTATTTTTGTTGTTATTGCTGTTTTTGTACGAACTGTGTTGGTTTCTTGACACAAATACTCTTTGGCAATACATTTGTTGCTATCATTAGGATACAAAATCAGCAGTTTGTGAAGTTTTGAAACCTCTGAAGGTGTCCAAATTTTAAATCTTTTCGACTCTGATGCAAAATTGTGCATAGGAAACACGTATAAAGTTCCATCAATGTCTCTGATCAGTATTCGCTGTTTTGTACCAACATTGCTGCATGCACCGACAATGAATTTCTTTCACTTCTTGCGCTGTTCCCTTTGTAAAGTCACCTCGATGCACAGGTGGTTCGCTTCACAAAAAAGCTCGATTAGCTGAATAGTTAACGCCAATAAATTGAGAGAGGTTTTTAGCAACGTGTAGACTCTATTGTAAGTTGTCTCGTTCACGTCACCGTTATTTCCTAAGAGAGTGTTAATCACGTTTGTCGATGCTGTTTGTAGTCCCATTTGAAACAAGGTATAAACAGCTAAGTTTGTTAGAAGATCCGTTGGTGAAAGTGTTGTTTCTATAACGTATTGAAAAACAGTGAATATATCAACATCTAAACCATATGTACGTAAGAAATATTCATCGACACCAAGATTTTTTAAATTGTCAATAATGGAAGCATCCATTCTTTGAGTGAATTGAATGGGCAGAGTAAGGCAGGGAGAGAGAGAGGGAGAGAAATTCAAAACAGGAAGCTCTCTGTACAACAATGTGATTGACACAAGGAGGGCAACAAAGAGGAAAACCAAAGAAGTTCATTTTTCCAGGCTCTTGGAAAGGGGAGAGAGAGAGAGAGAGAGAGAGAGAGAGAGAGAGAGAGAGAGGCCACTAGAATAACAAAGGTTTGTGTACACCATTGTTGCGAGAGAAATAGATAGTGGGAGCAGGGATGGGGACAAGAGAAAGAAACAAGAATACAAAGATATTTGAGACAGGGGAACTCAAAGAAGAAGAGTACAATGAGTGGAGAGAAGAGAGAGAGAGAGGGAGGAACCGTTGGAAACAGTAGAGCTCTATGGAAAACAGCAGATTTGAAAGAGAGAGAGAGAGAGAGAGAGAGAGAGAGAGAGAGAGCGTACTGTGCGCGCGCGCAAGGAGGATGGGCAGAACAGGGGAGAAGGGGGGACGAAAGAGAGATCAATTCAGCTAATAAAAAACGAGTTTCTTATCCGACTGTAGCCAGGTAAAAGGATAGCGAGAGGAAGATGCGGACAACCGGAAATGCTGAAGCTCTACGTGCAATACTGAAACTGACAAACACAAGCAAGGGCGTCTTCACGGGCAATATTTAGAGAGAGAGAGAGAGAGAGAGAGAGAGAGAGAGAGAGAGAGAATGTTGGGGATAACGAGACCCTTTATACAACCATATTTTACAGAGAGAGAGAGAGAGAGAGAGAGAGAGAGAGAGAGAAATGCGAGAACAAAACCCTTAAAACCTTATAACGTAGTTACAACTGTTTTTACAAAGGTTTTTTATTACAAGGATTTTTTTACAAGGCTGCTTTGATGCATTGAAGACTACTTTACGCAAACCAGGAAAACCAGCTCATGACTCTTCAAGAGCTTTACCAGTGTTATTTATATACAATGGCAGACTCCTACTATGCTTCCAAGACCTTTACCCCAAGTAAAAAGCGATCAGATTTCCTGCAAGATTGGTTTTGAATGTGCCAGTGCGTGTTGTCGATGCCAAGATCTCTCTTGCAACTAGTGGATTTTTAGAAAACAAGCTTTGAAAAGTCTTGCCCAAAGCCAAGACCTCGTCAACAATAAGACTAACTAGTTGTGCAGAAATGACAGGGCCTTCGCTTGGCTTGATCTTCACTTGAAGCCTAGGAATCTCGTAGCTTGTAGTCGTCTTTTGGCAAGTGATACAAAATAAACCCTCTGTGGTTTTATGAACCTTATTCAATTTGCAAATGGCACACAATGTCTCCAAGAGAACACCATTTATGTTAGAGAAACGCAAGACGCCGAATACCTGCAGGTCAAAAGTGAGAATTAAGAAACATAAAGAAAGCCAACGACATAGTTTCTAAGCAACATTACCTACTTCCCATAACCGAGACTCTCAACCTCTGTCTTGTAAGTTTGCAAGAGATCAGATTGCAGACGCTTGCTGTGCACAGACACCAAGATTGTAAGATCCAAGATAGACAGTGTATTCTCACGGCCTAAGAAAGCCCTGACATTCCTTGCAACAAAAGTTCTCCATTGTCAACATCCCTTTTGATAGACTTATACTCTTCTTTGCGATCATTGACAAAAGTCAGTTGGAAAAAAAAGCACACGTGACAAATAAAAATTTTGCCTTTAAAACTACAAAAGATCTTAGCATGCGAGACTTACAGTTGCCCGATCTTTAGGAGCAGAACCGTCAACCACCAATAGGTCTCCACGTGTGGAATTGGCGTAGATTTCAAAATTCTCACTCTTAATAACAACAAAAGCAAACATACTCAAGTAACTTTTCGCAAAACCTAGACCCGCACTTGCAGCCTCATCCAAGAAAAATCTTATCTTCGTTTTTGGATAAAAGCTCAAGCGAATTGGAAATGAACCAATGCAAGTGACGATCGAGGTAGCATCCAAGTAAAGAGAGAAAGGCGATGTTCCACCGTCTGCCTTGTTCTTTGTTTTGATTGCAGAACCCTCTATCTGCACAAAGCTACCAACGCTTAGAAAGAAAGCAAATTGACTTATCAAAGGTGAACCGACGACGACAGTGACTATGTTGAAGTTGTGCGAATCCACAAGATCAACCTTGAAAAACTTCACAATTTTGGGATCGGAAAGCTTGTATGTACCATAATTGTTCAGCACACAACCCTCGATTGCAAATCTAGGAGTGATGTCAGAGAGGTCTGTTACATGTAAAAAAGGCACATCATGTTCTTCAATACGAGGTTCTTGCTGCGGAAAAGAGTTGACTCTAACTTCGTCTTCAGTATCAGTCAAAGCATCAACAAAACAATATACAAGAACATGAAAATCTACACATCGAAAGGTAGAGGCAGATAATCAATGTTTTTGGTTCAATATATACCATATCTCTCGATCTTAACAATAGCCATCTTTGCTTTTTGCGCTTTCGAGCATCCAACTTGTGCGCCTAATGAGAAAGATGGGACATTTCAAAATACAAAAGATAAACTATTCTTGCATGGGATTTCTTCAAAATAAGGTAGAATCAAACGTATTGCAAGCTTGCCCTTTGCCTTTCGAGGGAGATGGTTGGATAGCAAAGTTTGGTTCACTGTACACACTACGCTTTCAAGAAATTGTCAGAGTGCTTGCAGATGACTCACTCACATCAATCCGTACACATTCACGTTTGGAAATTCCACTTTTTGGATGCAGAGTATACGCAAGACTCGCATTTTTTCTTGGCTCTACGAAATGAATATGTCTAAGCAAAAACACCAAAAGCACGAGGAACACCGTAACACCCATACTCCATACCGTCAATCTCCATGCTTTGTACACCACCACGACTATATGCCATATTTCATCACACTTGTTTGCTTTCTCTACATGACACAAACAAATATAAAGACTAAGAACGCTTTGCAACTATGATTCTTTCATCTATCATCCAAACAAAATTTACAAGGAAAAGGGGATCAAAAAACGACGAGGGATTCAATGGCGTTTTGAAGCAATAAGAAACTTTATTGCATCACCGATGTAACAGAGTAACGCCACACAAGACAAACAACAGTGGGGAGAGCAAGGAAAGCAAATGTCGTTTCTTTTTTAGCAGTGAGCTATATCGAACCACCAACCCACTATAAAGTATGAGACTACAAAGCAAACAAATGATGCACAATTTACATTTTTTTAAGCTCGAACGGAGTTAACTGTGATAGAGAAAGGGGGGGAGAGAGAGAGAGAGAGAGAGAGAGAGAGAGAGAGACCAGCGTAAGATGCAAGGTTGCAATGCTAAGGGCACCGAGACAGAGGAGAGAATATTGAGAGAGAGAGAGAGAGAGAGAGAGAGAGAGAGAGACCAACGTAAGATGCAAGGTTGCAATGCTAAGGGCACCGAGACAGAGGAGAGAATATTGAGAGAGAGAGAGAGAGAGAGAGGAACAAAAAGGCTGGGGATGTGTGATCGACATTGAGAATGCCTCAAGAGGCTCGCGACACACGACGAGCCAACATTTTAAATAATACGATTTTTTTAAAAAAGATAGAGAAAAAGAAAAGAAGAGAGATAAGTAGAAAGAAAATGGGGGAAGGGAGTGCTCGACGTGAGCTAAGCATGTTCACACAGTGTACATAATGAAACCTCAGTCTGAGTCCCTCGAATGACAAAGACAAAGTATTGCAGACTCAGAAGAACACGCACAAGTGAAGGGACATAGACCAACCAAACACACAACAAACATTGTCCTGCAAAAGAAAAGAGATAATCATAAGGCCTTCAATCCACAATTGTTGCATATCTCAACCGATCCATCTTTAGATCCCTTTCTCACTAAACTATCAATGGCGACAAGCAACACATGCAAGTGATAACGTGGGACACAATAAAACCTAACGACACAACCATCAACAACAAAAAACCACTCCAAACACGACAACAAACGAAACAAGCATTCCCAAAAGTCGAGTTGGACCATGTGCCGATGCACACGAGAATTCATTTACGGAAGTAATGGACACAAGAAGCAGTAGCCTGCAAAAGCAAGAAACTCATCACAGCAAAACCGAAGCCAAGATGTCCGCAATGTTCTTGTCAAAATCTACAACAAAAAGGCACGTTCGTGCCGTCTATAAATCTTCAAGCATGCTTTTAAAAAAATTCCAGAACGCAACCAACAACATGGAACCACAATGAGCCTTTCATAATAGAATGTCTATGCACATAAATATACAAGCATTGTATGCATCTTTCTGTGCAAAATATTTTCATGCATCAAGGACAAGAGAGTCGAAAGACTTTAAAGAAATTGTGTAACAAATAGACAGAATAGCAGATTATTTTTCTAGAAACTGGAATGAAGCAATACACATCCAATTGGAAACAACATCTTCAAAACTTAACACATGCAATCTTATTCACCGCCTTTAAAGGGCACAACCAAAATCAGCATCTTTGGGTGACCTGTATGGGGGGGTGTGCTACACTTCAAAGCTAATCTCAACAGCAAACAAACAAAAAAACTTGCTTCAAGCTTTTAAAAAAGTAACTGTTTGCAAATTTGCTTGCCTTCAAATATACTTTTCAGCCATAATGTAGACATAGACAAGTTGCATGCATTTTAGCACTCAGATTACCAACAGATACACCAAGATTAAACATCCCAAAAAATGGGCATGAAATTCAATCACAATTGTGCGGCTCTTTTACACGACTTGGAATATGTTTGGCCATCTACACACACAGGCGACTCAAAGGACTCAAATCGCTTGACAACAATGACAGTGCAGGCTAAAAGTTTTCATGAAGCAAACTCACTACAGGCGTTTATCCATGCAGAACAGTAGAGATGTACTCTACTTACCACACACATCTTTGCAAAACTTGATTTGGCAATTTATGAACTCTACATACGCACATGCTTTTCATTAGACAAAGGCGAACAAATGAACAAGAGCTCAGTACCTCTTCTCCTTCACCTCCTTGTAAGGCTGCCACTATGGCAGGCCAACAAGCTCTAAATTTTCAATGTACATGCACAGGTAAAAAAGAACATGCAGTAGACAACACAACAGTCCATACACTAGCTTTTCAAGCTGTCATTGCTTGTCTGCAGCATCGTGACTTACTATATGCGTACAATGAAATGCAGGAATTGTAAACCCTTTTCAGTGGGTGTTGTTGTTTTTGGAAATGGATTTGAAGAAAGCTTTTGATGAGACCGTTAGAGAGTTGTGTGTCCTTTGATGCTGATTACCAAAAGTTGCAATAATCTATATAAGTGAGTGAGCTTAGGGCAAGTGTTTCTAAACCCAAGAGAGATGGAGTACTAGACAGTAAACGCAGGAGAATTAAGGGGCAAACGATACAAGACCTGCCACACCCTTCCTTGAAACACTGTAAATAACACAAGACAACATAGTCTACATACCCAACACATGCTGAAGAAGAAGAACAATACCTGATATACAACTCTCAAAGACGCCCAACAGTCCCAACCTCAAGACCCGCCTATTTAATCCCATCTCAGACCACAACCGAAAATGAGAACTCCACAAGAAGCCATCCCGCAATAATGAGCCAGATCCGAAGGCAATCAAAGACCATGGGCAGAACATGGCGCACCTGGCAGAGGTTGGCGAAGGTGAGCATGCAAGCCGTCCCGAATCTGAAACTGCAGACGCGTGGAGCAGAGAAGCGAGGGCATAGGAGCTACCATCGCGCGACTCACGCGCATCAGAAAGAAAGCTTCGCCACAGATTCCAAAAAGGGGGAGGTAAGGTGTCTCCTTGTGGACCAATGAGGGGGGGACACATAGATGCCCCGACTTTGAGCCAAATGCTAAGGCTGCCAGTATGGCATGCCAATAACGTTGGGACCTACCCCCTAACTAGTACCGCGTCGACGCAAGAGGGTTAAGGGCAGAAAACATGCGTCTCGACATTAACATTTTGTATTAAACAAATAAGCAAAATCATTGAAGGCCTGGGAAAATGTAAACTTCATGCAATTCATGGCTCTGTATTAGGAAACATGCACACAACACAGAGTCATCGTTCAAATTTAGAATAGAGGTGTATTACTTTTAAAATTATTGCCTTAACTTAACTCACAAAGATTTACCAATCTCGCTATTGAGTTTTAAATAGACTACGGTGTGAAAATGAACCCATGGTTTAGTAATTTCATTGTTGTTTTATAATTGATAAACGCTATTGGCACACATAACTTGCATCATTCGGTACGTTTTGTTTTCCTTAGATAGCAGTATGTTCTGTAGGCACAAAGAGTTAATAGATTTTTAGCTATACCAGGAGACTACATTACCATTGCTTGTGAGTTTTGTTCGAGTGTGCAATCACTAATATGGATGCATCTACACAAGTGTATGGCTAGAGTTCGGTCTATAGATGTTGGTGGATACAAGAGGGAATGGTAGGCTCGATCTGTGGATTGCCAAATTTGGTTTTTTTTTACTTGCCTTTTGGAGGATTCTTGCATTCTACACCCTTACAACCTCCATGTTGCACTAAGGAGCATGTGAGAGCTGCCATCCATTTGACACACAATACATTGGAAGATTCTAGAGAGCTTGTTGTTTCAGGATCTACTGCAGGTATAAATGTCTTCTATACTAAGCCAGCTAAAATTGTTGTTGCTTTGTTTACTTTGTTTATAATCTGCTTTCTTTATGGTAAGTGATACTCTTTAGCGGATTGAGGAGATGAGTAGAGCATCTAGCATGGTTGTTCATCATCAAGGAGTTATTGTTATTCATCATTCACCTTATGAATTTGTCCAGGATGTTGGTGGTGATCATCATAAGGTTGATTTTGTTTTTAGTACCTTGTGTATGGAATGAATAAAATATTCCATTTCAAGTGTTTTCATGTTTCTTTGTAATGTGATAGTTCAATGCTTTTCTTCATTCATAGGTATGGTGCACGAGGTCCACTTTACCTTGATGAGAGCATGCCATTTTTTAATGCTATGGGAATGACTCCTACAGATACCATCATGCGACATTACTTACCAGAGTTCGCTTACACAGCTATGGATTTTGGCCTTGCATGGAGAGGATACATGCAATGTAGCCCTTCTTTCATTGCTAGTCTTGTGGAGCCTTTGTGTAGGCCAAAGGGTCTTTGTTTGGAGTTTGGTTGTGGGATTTCTCCTGTTCTCAGAGCATGTCTCTCTTCAAGATGTGCTCGTGCAACATTGGATAGCGACGGCACTTTGATTTTGACATTGGTGTTGCCTCCTCTTCATCCCCAATTTAGAGGGGTCGATAGGCAGGAGGCATTGAGTTATGTAGATATGGTGGATGAGGAGAACATACCTCCCACTAGGAACCCATTTGATCATTTGTGAGCATTCCATTTCTTTTGGTCATGGACATGTCATATTTTGAGTACCTTTCCTTACTTAGATTTTACTTTTGCAAGCTACGTATGTTGATTGCAATATTTGATAGCAATTAGCCAACTATTGATGTGGTTTGAAATTATTTTGGAAAAAAAAATCACTATTTGAGGCCCGCTTATTTACTTTGATGTGTTGATTTTTGCTTCATTGAAGTGCCTTGCAAGTGTCCATTGAGGTCGAGGCTAAAAGGATGGAACGAGATCCATGGTACAATGTTCAAACCGTCGACTTAAAAATGACAACAAATAATTCCTTCTCCTATGCGCGCTCTCTCTCTCTCTCTCTCTATCTCTGTGTTTGTGTGTTTGTGTGTGTGTGTGTGTGTTTTCCTTGGATATCGCTCGATTTTTGTGTTCGCTCGATAAATCTTGCTTGGTGCTTGGTAAGACTCCAATACATAGGCCCTAGGCTATGCATAAATCTACTCACAGTGTGAGACAACATATTGAACATCTGACCTCATAATGAATACATAAATAAGGAAACCAACAACCTGTTGTTGATATAGTTTTCCCTCAAAGTAATATCTAGCATCATGAAGACTAAGCTTAAAAATTGTCTTCATAGAAGTAGAAATAGGCTTGCAATCGTTAAGGCTAAATCTATGCAACAATGTCTCATGTATGCTTCGTGTGACACAAGGCAATACCTCCACCAACCTGCTTAAATTGTATACATGCAAAAGTTGTCAGGACACCGGCAAGGCCGGACTAGATAAGGCAAGGCCGGGCTAGGCGGTGTGGAACGGGGAGTCCAACTAGGGCAAAAGGCCAAGGGCATGCCTATATAAAGGGTGGTTGGATGGTGGACTCTCAGGCTCTAGTCACCCCTGTCTTACATTGGTATCACAGCAAGGTCTAATTTTGGACAAGAGGGCGTGGAGCTTTTGCATGCTCCTCTCTTTGTGGGCGTGAAGAGCAGCTTGCTAAGGGAGACGATGAGGTCGACTATGTGAGAAGTGCCACTTGTACCGGGAGGGAGGCAACCTTGACCTCCAACAAACGCTATGTGGCTTAGCTCGGCGGATGCGCGCTGCCTTGGGGGGGATTTTACGTCACTGGAGCGACGCCCAAAACGCAACGCGCGGGGAGTTCTCTCTCTCCCTTGCCCTCGCGGCATTGCCGTGGTCGCCATAGCCAAGTGCAGACGTTTTATTTCACATACAAGGCGCCCAAAGGCTTTGGCCTTGGGCAATTCATAAAAAAAAACCTCAAGCTAGGGGGCGTGCCCACTCGGGCACACACCCCATACCCAAGCTAGGGTGTTCGAAGGTTGTTGGCAAGGCCGAGAGCTGACACAAGCATAGGCAAGGGGCCACCGAACTCTAGGCAAACTGTCCGAATTACAGAAATTGCAGAAGTTGATTGAAGTTAAAGTTTGACGGGGTTGAAGTTTTGAAAGAATATCTATTGCAATTTCTTCCTTTGAGAAGATTCAGTCATCAACGACGTTTCAAGCAGTACAAATTTTTGTCTGCATCGTCAAGCATAGTTGATTCAACTATCAAGAGCTTGTGGAGTTCCATATACGGCGGACTACTATCGATTTTGACGGAGTTAGCACGGCTACTCTACTTTGCGAGTGCTCCCAATATCATGTATCTTTTTTGAGTATTTCTTTCACCGCAATGTGTAGCCATGGATTTGGATATCAATATGACATTCGATTTTGAGCAAAGTACTCTTGATCCTACCAATGATGGCCCGCGGCCGGATCCTCTCAAGGAGAGTATGTGTGACGCTATGGCAGGAGAAGATACTTATGAGTTGCCCGATATTCAAGAATTTCGTGCACTTCAAACCCGCATGACAGTCATGGATGAAAATTTTAAAGCTTTAAATGAAATTGTTACTAAACTTTCCACATTAGTAATTCAATTAATGCTGAGGGCGAGCTTTTTGAAATGGGGCCTCTAAACCCAAACCAATGGGCGTACCCTCACAAAATGTTCGTAAAGAGGTACGCACACTACTTGGGGCACCACCTTCTTTTGGGAGTGGAGAAGGAAACCAATCAAAATAACATTTGCACTCACCCACTCAAGCAACACACTTTGAGAACCCTTACTCTATGTACACTTTGGACACTTGACACCATCAACGATTATGCAACCCAATGCCGTGCATCAAATGTAAATATGCAATTTGTGGAATAGCATTCACCTTCTCCCCATAAGAATACCCATGATACATCCAAACTCCTCCTCTCTCAAGCAATCATGCGCACAAGACCTGCCTCTCAAACACACAAGAGAATCACCTACATCGAACTAACACACTTTGCATAGAGAGCTCATCTCCATCTATGCAATGCCGTGACAAATAAAATCACCATGAGAGGTAGCCACATGCATATGTAATGAAGCAAAAGAGAGTTGGAGTGAGAATTTTCTTTAGAATAATTGAATAAGTGTGGAGAAATAAACCAATGGTAAATTGAGAGTAGAACACTTACTTGATTTCTCGCACACCTTTTAAGGGGTAGACAGATGCGGGCTAACCATCACGAATTGCGACACTTGATTGTTTGAAGATGATTTAATGATCATTAACATAACCATGAGAGAGATCATGATGTATTTACAAGTTATTGAGGTGCTACAATGATTTATTGGGTTGATGGAGTAAGAGATTGTAGAATAGAAAGAGTGGAGGATAGAGTTGCACTTCCTCCAAAGAGGAGGGTTAGGAGGGAGGATGTGAAAAAGGGAGAGTTGGGGGTTTCTCTACTATTGATCAAGAACAACATGAAGTTGAAAATATAGGTGTGTGTCCTTGAGTCTCTCCAAGGGGGGCTATTTATAGTTGTGTAGGAGTGGGATTATGCTACACTTAATTAGGATAAGTGATTAGCCCTAATTAAGTGTCCTTTGACCACTCATTGAATATTGGACATAAAAGGGACTATTTATTCACCAAAAATATCATTTTAGACCGTGAAGGCTCCATAGGGGTGCATAATGTAGGTGGGCCCCACCATGAGGCCCTACGGGTGGCTCCTGCGGGGTATCTCAACTTGTCTGTCTTGGCATTTAGAAAGCATCTTTAGGTTGGTCCCATCACGTATAAGTGACCTTGAACACTCATTGCTCTTCTACAAGACGAGTAGGGGAAAAATAAGATCTCACCCTCTTGATTTACTTGATTTATAGTTCCCTTTTGCTGCAAATCTGACAGATTTACACTATTTTGACAATAATTTTTTACCTGTAGCTAGGAATGACATGCTTTAAAAGGCAAATTTGAACTTCTCAACATGTTTGATATGAATTTGGACTATTCTTCACGCCCATGCACCAAGGAATTCGGTTTGGAAGGTCCACACTAGGCTAGGGAACCTTTTGCTTCCAAGTCTTCTTGTATGGGCCCTTTGCTTGTATGCATCCAAGGGGAATCATGCTTTTTCAAAAGGCTATGATGCTTAAACAAATAGAGGAGGGCCCAATATTATTTGCTTGTGAAAAGAATATACAATTGGAGTCTTTTTGAAAGGAGAAAAACTATATGTATATTCTTAAGAGATATTGGGCCACCTATGTAGGGGGCATAGAAGACTTGTAGAGATGGACCATAATCTTTGGTAAAGACAAGTGGAGAGTTGATTTCCATGGTAATTTATCTATATGGGATGGAAGATGGATATATTATTTTTCTACTACTAATTCACAAGAGGTAAGAAAGTTTGGGGGTAGATAGTTGGTTATTGTATGTTTACTTTTATTTACAAAGCAAAAAAGAAAAGGGTGGTAATATAAATATATGACTAAGGTGACATTTTTGGGAAGAGTACAATGTATGTGTCGCCACAAAGGTTAAACGAAGAGGGGGAATTTACTCTAGATAACTTAATAGCGTAGAAAAATATATACACATATGAGGAAGAGGACGTTGAGTAGGCTAAAAAAGGTTGCAAAAAGATGGTTACCATTTTATGCCACTCAATGCATCAGCACTCTAAGAGTCCTGCTGACACCCACATGCATGAGCACGTTGGCACACAAGGGCAAGGCCCCATTAATGATACATTGCATACTCTCACTGCCAAAGAGGTGGATGACTTGTTAAAGAACTTCAAACCACCAGTCTTTAAGGGCGAAGACCGAGACTGCAATAAGGATGCAGTGAACATCTTTCTCATCAAATGGGATGGAATTCACGGCTTAAGGCGTACTCCGGATGCATTCAGAGCTCTGTAGACGAGCTTAACTCTGGAAGGCAAGGCCTACAAATGGTGGATGTCTCTCAAGGAGAAGAACATCATACCAGAGAGTTGGGCAGCCTTTGAAGCAATGTTTAGCAAGGAATTTTTGCCTACTAATGAGGCCGATTGGAATTGGACGGCTTGGGACACATGTTCCATGCACCAATACCCATCACTCCTTAAATATATCTCTCACTATTGGGACGTTATCCTCAAGTTGGAAAGCTTGGATACCTTTCAACAAGTACGAGGGTTCATACGAGGTCTGACACCTGAGCTTAAGAAGTATGTCAAGACCCAAGACCCTAAAACACTTGAGGAAGCCATAGTGAAAGCACATATTCATGATGACCCTGATGAGAAGAAATTACATAATAGTAACGTGCCTGCTAGTATACATGGTAATACACGCACATAGTATGGGCACAATAAAAGAAAATATCTAGTTGCTAATTCAAATGCATCTAAAAAACCCAAGGGGTCCAGGGGTCCTCTTTCTCCTGAGTATTTTGATAAAGCCAAGAAAGAGAGGTTATGTTTTCAATGTTTAGGGAGAGGTCATGGCAAAAAGGATTGTCCCAAGGGGAAATCTGCTGCTCAGGGGAAGGAGAAAGCAGTGCACACGGTGAAACTACTGCCTCTTGAGTCTTCCTCGAAATTCTCCACAGTGGAAGGAACACACACTGAGGTGGTGCATGAATGCTGTCTCACAGCTTCCATGTGGCAACAAACCTTTGGACCACATGAGTTAGTACGTATGCACGGATATCTGCAGGGGCATATGGTGCACATCTTGATAGAGGACAGTGCTACTCACAATTTCATCAATTATGGATTGGTGAAAAAGATCAAACTACCTCAAACTCCGAGTGCCCACCGCTACAAGATAGCAATGATGAATGGACATGATACTGAAATATGGGATACTCAATGCCGAGCTGTTCCATTGGAAGTACAAGGGTACTCTACTTGTTTGGATTTTTAGGTTATGAACATGGAAAGGGCTGATGTGGTTCTTGGTAGGGAATGGTTGCATAGCCTAGGACCATCACTGAAGCGTAGCTATGAGCACAATAGCTTGATGTTTGAATCCCATGGCACACATGTGTTGTTGTTAGGAGAAAAAGATATACCTTCATCACCATTGATTTGTACTGCTGAGCTTATGCAGCTCGTTTCTGATAAGGAAATAGATCAAGTTTTCTTTTGTTACTCACTATCTCATTTTCTTTCTAACATTGAGTCTATGGAACATTCCTCAACGCCGCATGTTTCTCTCTCCTCTATTCCACCAATTGCTAATTCTAAACAAGCAAACATTGCTAGTCAATTACAACAATTATTAAAGGAATTCCAAGATGTATTTCCTAATGATTTTCCATCAGGATTACCGCCGACACGATCAGTACAACATAGCATTGACGTGGTTGTAGGCTGTAAACCTGTTAGTAAACCACCTTACCGTATGAGTTACTCAGAGGCTGCTGAGGTGGAACGTCAACTTGCTGACTACCTTAGCAGAGGGTTTATACAACCCAGTTCTTCACCATGGGCTTCACCTATCCTTTTAGTGAAGAAAAAGGATGACAATATGCACATGTGCGTAGACTACCGGGGCTTAAATGCGGTTACGGTTAAGAACAAATACCCATTTGCCAAGAGTAGATGAGTTATTTGATAAGCTAACTCATGCTCGCATTTTTACGAAAATTGACTTACGGTCAGGATATCACCAAGTTCGTATTCGGCTTGCCGATATACCTAAGACTGCATTCCGAACACGGTTTGGACATTACGAGTTTTTGGTGATGCCCTTCGGGTTAACCAATGCGCCCGCAACATTCATGACACTTATGGATAGTGTCTTGAAGCCATATTTGGGCAAATTTGTCATTTGTTTTCCTCGATGACATCCTAGTCTATAGTGCTTCTGAAGAAGAGCACTTACAACATCTCAGATAGGTGTTTGAGTTGTTACGTACAAACAAGTTATATGCCAAGGAATCTAAATGTGATTTTCTAAAAGATGAAATTCATTATTTAGGGCATGTTATTTTAGCTCATGGCCTATACATGGATCAATCCAAAGTGGATACCATCAGAAAATGGCCTCCTCTTAAAAATCTGGAAGAATTACAGATATTTTTAGGATTTGCAGATTTTTACCGAAGGTACGTTAAAAACTATGCTCAAATTGTTGTTCCTATGACGGATCAACTTAAAGGCAAAGGAAAAGCTTTTCAGTGGGGATCTGCTCAACAGCGCAGTTTTGATACGCTCAAGGATGCATTAGCTATAGCTCCTATACTGGCTATTGTAGATCCTTTAAAACCATTCATTTTGGAAATGGATGCCAGTGATCGTCCTATTGAAGCAGTCCTATTACAAGACGGACGGCTGATTGCATTTGAAAGTAAGAAGCTTGATGCAGCTCAGCAGAACTATTCTGCTTACGAACGCGAACTCTATGCAATAGTGTCTGCCTTAAAGACATGGCGGCATTATCTGTATGGTGCTCAAGTTGCGATTGTGTTTGACCATGAAAGCATCAAATGGTTTACACAACAAACAGATTTAAAGGGTCGAAAAGCCAGGTGGGCCGAGATCCTTCAGGAATATGACGCCAAGTTAAGGTATCACAAAGGCCGATACAATGTAGTGGCAGACGCTCTAAGTAGAATACCAGAGATTAATACACTCTTGTTCACGGAACTTCGTAGTGACTTTTTAGATTCTCTCAAGGGCAAGTATGAGCATGATGAAGCATATTCCAAAGTGTGGAGCCATGTTCAAAAGAGGGATCCTTCTCACTCCAACGACGGTAGTGTACAATTAACCTCCACACCTAGTTCTCCTTTATCAAGTGATGAACTACAACGATGGAAGCACTTTACCATCGACAATGGGTACCTACTCCCCAAGGGGAGAGTTTGTGTACCGACGAACACGGATATTCGGCGCCAAATTCTTTATGAATGTCATGATAGTCCAAGTGCAGGGCACCCGGGGATTAGAAAAACTTATGCTCTCGTACAACGATAGTTTTACTGGCCAGGTATACATGGATTTGTTCAAGCTTATGTCTTGCACTTCCAAAAATGTTAAGTTAACAAGGCAGAGCGCCTGAAAGCAGGAGGACTCTTACATCCTTTGGAGATTCCGAATGGAAAATGGGAAAGTATATCTATGGATTTTATTGTAGGTTTACCAACCACTATATGAGTTCATGACTTAGTATGGGTGGTCGTAGATAGGTTGACTAAACTATGTAAGTTTATTCCGACCAAATCAACGATTAAGACACTAGAACTAGCCAAGTTATTTGTGGACAATCTATACAAATTGTATGGTTTACCAAGTAACATTGTTAGTGACCGTGATCCCAAATTTAAGAGCCATTTTTGGAGGGCTGCATTTATACGATTGGGAACACAACTAAACCTCAGTACAGCTGATCTTCCAGAAACGGATGTTCAAACGGAACGGGTTAACCAGGTGCTAGAGGATATGCTAAGAGCATACGTTAGCAAAAAACAGTCAGACTGGGAAGAATACTTACCTATTCTCGAGTTTTCCTACAACAGTGCTAAGCATGTCATAACAGGTTTTAGTCTTTTCATGCTTATGTACGAGTTTCAACCTAGGTCACCAGTTACGGTGTGGTTCGCAACCAAAAAACTCCAACAGGTTAAGGATTTTCTCCAAGACCATATGGATATGCTGAAACTTGCTCGTCAGAATGTCCGGCAGGACAGGATTGGTATAAGAAATACGCTGATGAGAAACGTAGGCAAGTTACCTTTGAAGAAGGGGAGGAAGTATTTTTACGTGTGCCAGAACATTTAGAAAGTCTGAAAACTGGACCGACACCTAAATTATCTCCCCGATATTGTGGGCCTTTCAAAATACTCAAGCGAGTCGATGATTGTGCCTACAAACTATTACTACCTTCACATTCTCGCATTCATCAGGTGTTTCATGTAAGCCGTCTACGAAAGCGGTTACATGGGGACGACAATGTCATTGACCAACAGGTTTTGGTTGATTACATTGAACCTCTTACCTTACCGCATGAACCTAAATATGTTTTGGATTATCATGAGTTGCGTACACGTCATCACGTACGACAACAAGCCTTAATCAAGTGGAGAAGGTGCCACTTGGGAAAACATTAGTGTTCTTGAGAAGAAGTTTCCCACTTTTGTTTTCGAGGACGAAAACTCTTCTTAAGGGGGGAGTAATGTCAGGACACCGGCAAGGCCGGACTAGATAAGGCAGGGCCGGGCTAGGCGGTGTGGAATGGGGAGTCCAACCAGGGCAAAGGGCCAAGGGCATGCCTATATAAAGGGTGGTTGGGTGGTGGACTCTCAGGCTCTAGTCACCCCTGTCTTACAAAAGCCCTTTATCTAACATCTCAAAAGAGGCATTCAATCAGTCTTAAAATCAACAATATGTCCCTCATTTGGTCCAGTGAGCAACATATCATCCACATAGAGCACAATAATAGAAAATACATCATCCCCAAACTTGACATAAAAATTTCTTTCAGTTAGAACATCTAGTGCCTTCCTTAGACTACACTCCTTGTTTTCTTACCCTCTCTAAACAACATCACAAGGTTGTGACACATATCCTTCCTCATGCAAGTCACCATTCAAACATGCAATTTTTATATCCAATTGATGTACATTCCAACCATTATGGGCTGCCAATGCACAAAATGCTACAATAGTAGTCATACAACAAGTGGGAGCAAAAGTCTTATCAAAATTAATGACCTTCTCTTGAGCAGAGCCTCTTGCCACAAGTTTAGCCTTATAATGCTCAACACTACCTTCAGAATTATGTTTTAACTTGAAACAATACCAATGGACCTTTTGTGAGGAGGCAAGTCACACAAAGACCATGTGTCATGCTTCACAAAAATATCAACAATCAACCAAATTTTTGAATTTTGTGCTTCAATAAGTGACAAAGGTTCTTCCTCAGCATGCATACTAGACACAACCAAAACATACAATGTGATGCATAAGAGGCATGTTGAAAGCTAGAATGAGTATGCCTAGACAAATGTGCACCCAATTTACTATCACACAAGGTTTGCACCAGCCATTTTCGCATACCTCTAGCTTGCTTATTTTTAGCCCTACCCTACGTCAACTACATATTGTAAATCTACATCATAAAATGGCTTATATATAACATCATTTGAAACCTACACAAGCTGCACATGTGTCTCGTTAGGGCTTACATTTGTACTCCCACCACTGAATAGAGGCACCTATCCCAATACTGTCGTTGGACATGCATGCTTAACTAAAAAATCTCCCAAATTGGTTTAGCCATCTCCTGGCCATCTAGATCCCACCACCTTACGCTAATAGGGACTTCTAGTCTATCCAATTTGAGTCCTCTTACATGTTGGAAACGTAAGTACAACATCCCCCCTTGGTGCCGACTTTTTGAGCATATTTAGAAAGGACATAGTGCACAAGGTTACTTTGATAGCCAATGAGTCTTAGAACTCACAAATGCCAGTCACTTTGACTTTAAAGTCCAGGATAAAACATATGGTTCTTATACCATGTAGAAAATCATGTAGGAAATCCAAGGGGACAAACTTCTCAGGAGGTCACCCATCCACTGTTGTCACCACACATGCACTTGTAAAAAAAAAGATTTCCCAAAATCATTTGGCCATCTACACTAAAGAGAGGGTTTTTGAAACTAGAGAGTAGACAACTTCAAGGCTTAGTTGATGTAGTTGTGGGTTGATATTGCAAAGCAAGGTCTCTTGTGTAAATTGGGTTGATTTCATGCCTCCAAAACAGATACTCATGGACTAGCTTGTTCTAGGAAACACCTAGAGGAGGAAATATCAAAACTATTCATAAGATGTACTAGACTATAGAAGGCTAAGTCAAACCTATTAGGTACAAAAAAGAGGTAGCATGAAAAAATAATGTGATAAGGATGATACATGGTAAGATCATATGTGTGATAAGGAAAAAACTAGAAGAGGAAATATCAAACATGCTTTGATTGGACAAATCATAAAATGTACTAGATAATAGAATGCTCAATCAAACATGTTAGGTTTGCACTAAAGTATGCAAAAGAGGTGGAACCAAGCATGAAAAATTAATGCGATAAGGATGATATGTGGTAAGCTTATGAGGTAGAGAAAATAATATGTCTTGTCATCATCGTAACCAGAAGGAGCAAGAAATGAGTAGGTCACTCAGGATTGCAAGGAAAAGCTAGACACTAAGAATGAAGCAACCAAGTTATGATCTACTACAATGGAGCTTGAAACAGAAACAAGGTCAAAGGTACCATACTTAACACTTGTTGATTTAGAAGGTCATGTGTCAAATTTGAGATTTGAAATTGCATGTATAGTATTTGAAGTGTGTACTAAAAAGATCTTACTCATCTTTAAGTACCTTAGAGAACCAAGTAAGTGGAACCTCAAACAGCTTAGAGTAGATTATTGAATGCACAAATGAGTGAATATTCAAATGAGAGACACAATGGAAATGATGCTTATGTGAGAGACAATTTATTTGAACACAAAGCAGTCTTAGATAGTACTCTGGTGACACAAACATGAACTTTAAAATGTTTGTATTCGGTCTTTGAAAGTACCTACAATCACAAAATAGATATTTCTAGAGAAACGTGTAAACTATAGTAGGTGGAGGCAAGATGACAATGCAAAAACACAAAAAGACCGCATATGAGAGATGAAACCAACAAACGTGCATACCTAGAGACTTGCTTGTACACACTATACACACACACACACACACACACACACACACACACACACACACACACACACATATATATGTGAGTGAGAGAGAGAGAGAGAGAGAGAGAGAGAGAGAGAGAGAGAGAGAGAGAGAGAGAGAGAGAGAGAGAGAGAGGCATACACTGAAGTGCATGAGCGAGAGCGTGTGTGCAACAATGGAGAAGAGAGGAGACTTTGTGTTTGCAAGGGCTAAAAATCAGTCTCAATAGGTGAGCCCCCTTATGCTATTATGTACATAATGAATTAGTGTAGTGGGCGAGCGCTTGGCCTAATCGGCCACATGGGGCTTTACCCCAACAACCTCCCACTTTAAGGCCAATGTGGTCGTGAGGGAGAAAACAAAAAGAAAATCATACAAAACCTGTACAAGGCCATCACAAGTATGACCTCAGCCAATGCCCATTATCTCATTGAATCTGTGTGCATCCAGCTCTAATTGTAGAGGAAGTATAGAACAATCGACCACATACTTCTCACCAAAGCCGCACACATCCCGTAGGTATCTCACCGCACGCTGCAAAGTACCCCTATGCTCAAGGCCAAGATCAGCCACTGCACGATTAACTTCTCCCACTGCAAACGCACCTACCGCAAATGCAATCTCGGGTCTTGAGATCAATATCTTGTACATGAGACTCCCAAATGCTTATGCAATCCTGCTAATCTCTGCCAATTTGACCATCTTAGTCAAATCTGGCTCAGAACTCCACTCATGGAAATCACCTTGACACCCGAACTCCAATCCTTGAAATCCATCCTCGTGTTCATCGCATGTCACATGCGCACCAAGAGCATATGTCTATCATGAACCATGTGTGGCAAGAGCAATGCCTAGCTCCAACTGGCCTAAGCATATCCATGAATGAATGAATCATGGCTGAATTATCAACACTCAAGCCATCCATATCTGTCATTGCATCCACGAATGACATGCCCTCTTGTACAATTGTTTGCACAACTTGCTCAATATGCTCACAAACTGGAGCATCATGCATCCTATCCGCAAAACATACATGTCTCGTCTCTCTGCATGGTGGTACTCACGAAGACAGTTATCTCACACGTGATGTATTCGCATCACATGAATCATGCCAACACTAGCACCTCCTCTCGCTATGCCTAGCTATCCATGATGCAATCTAAAACTATGCTCATCCAGCACTACCTGGCATCCGCTGTCTCGTAACTGACTCACAGAGATCAATCTTGTGTCAAACTTGGCACATGGCATACATCTTGCAACATGTATGATGCCCCACTCGGCAACAATAGTCTGACATCTCCTCACTCGACAACAGTAGTCAGACATCTCTTGCACCAATTATGTCATGCAATGAACCATAATCTAGACACATACATCCAAGCATACCACTAGAATATGTGCTAAACCACTCATGACTCGGTGTGATGTGAAACCTACCAATCGTATCTAGTATCCAATGTGAAGGTAATGTGTCATCAAAAGCCAACGTAAGAAAGTCACTAGTAAACATGGAAGCAAAGTCAACATCTCTATCATGCTTAGCCACATATGCTACATTTGCTCCCACACCATCCAAAGTGGTAGCATCCCTCTTGTGTTGTCTCCTGCGCTGTCTCATCCGCAAAAAAAAAAAGCCTATATACATGCCCTGTATGACCACAATGCCAACACACAACATCTCTGTGTTTGCAAGATTTCCCTTTGACTGTAGGCATCTCTCTAGACTCATTTGTGCCAAAAGCATTGCACAATCTTTGCCATATATATCTAGTTGTACATGCATTCAAACTAATGTGATAGAAAGACTCACCAAGGTGTAGCATGATTGTCGAACGTGCAAGCTCGTCCAAGTCCTCCCACTCATTGTCGTTCATAGACTCTGGCCTAGCATCCATGTCCTGTAGTGGCAACACTTGGCCCAACTGAGTCAATGCATCATGCATACCTGCTTTCTAATGCTCAAAGTTTGAACCATCAAACTTCGTATGGAAAATCATAAACTTTGACAATGATGTACATGCCAAATCCATGGTGATAGCCTATGACAAGATCAAGCACAAATCAATCAACTGAATAGCCAAAGCCTGGGCTAACTCACGCACCAAGTACTATCAAAATACAACAAAAGCTAGCATAAGCTGTCCAAGAGAACTGTCAAAAATATGGTGATCAATATAACGAAACAAGTGAGCAAGACCACTCAAACGATGCCAAAAAAAAACTTGCCCTAATCCAAGAGCACTATGTAGTAATCGGTGAAACTATCATCAACAGTCTCCCTCCTGAAGTGATTACCGCATACATGTCAAATGACAAAATCCAGTGAGCAAACACTCTCATAATGTGATGCCAAAACACTATGGCAAAGCAACCACTGGGTGCCAAATGCAATCAAAACACGACTACAAACCATGCGCATAAACAAGTAAACTTGCAAGAAAAATCGAGCAGAGTTTCGATTGTATTTGGCTATCTAACCATAGTAGCCATACATGCCATAAACATGCACAAAACCATGAACAAATCATGTGCAAAATTCGCACTCAAGCATACATGAGCTGCTCCAAACTCTCAACTCCCTAAACCTGGAACACAATCCTATAATCTGAAACACAAAGTGCATCAACCACACTTTGCAAGAGCTAATGAAATATAGGCAAGAACTTGGATGTAAATGAGCCAAAATGTGGCACAAATTGATGCTCAAAACAATTGAAAATCATCCCACATATGCCATTGCAAGGCAAAGAATATCATTTGTCGAAAAGCGCACATCATGTGCATCCACATGGCAATACAAACAAGCATCAAGCATGCACCAAATGTGTATCAAATAGCCACCAAATTAGCTGACAATTCAACCCACAATCATACAATAAATGCTTGCAAAACTCTCTGCAAATTCGTGCACCACACTCTCAAAATTTGCTAAATCGCATAAGTCAATGCACATAACCTGGATGAATCCACTCTTAAATCCTAAGAGTCCACAAGAATGCATACATCCAAATTATTCTCAATAATGCACATAAATCTGTTGAAAATCTCAACCCACACTCTCTTCCACTGAGAGAAAAACATCAATGCACAAAACAAGAGAGCGACAAGGCTCAATCCGAGCTCTCCGAATGTACCAAATCACCACAATAGGCATTCATAATCTTCAATTTTTTGAACACCCTACAGCAGCTGGTCAGCCCATATCTCTCAAACCATTCAAAATTTGCAAAAATTTCTTTCTTCAAAGTTGTAGATCTTGGAAAAATTGTTGGGATTAGAGGGAATGGACATGAAATGAGCTACTTTTACAGGTCAAAATAGATTCGTAAAAATCTATAGCTCTGTACCCTAGACGTGAAGGCAGGCGCCTGCCAAACATACAACAAAATCAATGCTGAATTTGGAAAAACTTTCAACAGGAAAGTTAAAGACCACAACGTGTCCGATAAAGACATTCAGAATCAAGATAAAAATCAACCTTTTACTCAGCCAAAATTTCACTGTAAAATAGTGCTAAAATTTCACAGCTTCACCGCAATATCCACCACAATGTCACTGTGATCTTCGTAATGAGCTTTGATACCAGTTGAAGTGCATGAGTGGGAGCGTGTGTGAGTGTGTACAACACTGGAGAAGAGGAGACTTTGTGTTTGCAGGGGCTAAAACTCACTCTCAATATGTGAGCCCCCTTATTCTATTATGTACATAATGGATAAGTGAAATGGATGGACGCTTGACCTAATCGGCCACATGGGGCTTTACTCCAACGTACACACTTTCAAAAGTAGAGTTCTATGCATGCTTGCAAGAGAAACAACGAGATAGGAGAAGAAAGACACAAGACTAAGGGAAAAGGCTACATCCTCCATATGGGTCCCTCAATGGACTTAGGTGCGCCTATTTATTAGTATGGGAAGGAATTCTACAAAAATATAGAGAGAGTGTTTATAGATAGTGATAGCCGTTTTTGGGCTCTCCATAATTGCCATAGTAAGTTAACCCACCCTATCAAATCACTTAAACACTATGGCTATCCCTACCATTTCAGTGTACATAGGCGTGTGTGAGTTAGGGGACTTTTCCCATATTTTCTTAAAAACCCTTAATTAGCTAGTCATTGGGCTAGTTGAGCCAAAAAAATATAAGTATATTATGGCCCATTTGTGTGTAAATATTTCATTGTATATAGGCCCTAAATAAAAGGTTTTTTCATAATTATTTTGGTATTTATTTAAATATTTCTACCTATGGTGTGTTATTTATGCTATGTACATTGACTCACCATTAACATATTTTTTCTTAACATTTTGCATACTCTTTATTCCATATAAAAATAATTTCATGCAAGCTTCTCTTATTTTTTGTGTAACTCCATCCCAACAAAAATCCAAAAAAACTAGTTTTATTTATGTGTATATTTTTTCACTATTGTGATTTTTTCCTTCCTACATCTATTCTCTTTTACTCTCATAAATTAAAACACCAAAAATATTCATCTTTTTATGGTAGACTTATAATGAGAGAGATTTATTTTGACCCCTTTATATTTTTTCCACCTATATTATTTATATTTGACATGTACATATTTTTTTAGACCCCTCAATATTTGATTTTCTTAGTTGTACTATTCACTTATACCATGATCTCAACAATATCTTCAATTATAGACCTACCAAATAAGGTCAAGGGTCTGTGGAATGCATGCATGCACCATGGGGAGCTCACTCTTGGAGGTATTCAAAAGAATCATCCAAAGAAGGACCTCACAAGGACCTTGTGCAGTGGAAAAAACAGTTGGTTTTGCTGAATTTTTAAAGATCACATGCTCCCCGAATTTGAAAAGGTGATACAAACAAAAGTTGTAGCTCGTGAGCTGAAATTTCACCTCAAATGTTTTCATATTTTTTTGAGCTACGAGCTGTGAGCTAGGATTTTATTTGTGGACCCCAGTTTGCCCATGTTATGCAGCCACACTCCCTCTTCCACTTTATCATTTTCCTCTTTCACACACACCTCTCCACTCATCATCCCCACCTCTCTCACCACTCCTCTCTGCACCCTACTCACCTTCTTCTAAACCTTGAAGAATAAGAGAAACCATGGTGAACTCATGTTTCCTACACACACTTCCATTCCAAAATTGACCACCTAGTCTCATTTTTCCCCATCCATATTACCCATTTCTATCAAAAAACCATAAAATTCAGCCTCTTCTCTTGAAAGACAGCATCATGGTGATTGATTAATCATATTCAATTACCTTGGCTCCCAAACGAAGGTCAAGAGTGAAAAAAACATACCGTCAAAGCTGGTGGACCGTCAACAAGCGTCAAAATTGACCCTACTCAAGACACTTGGAGCATCAACATCGTAAGAAATCCATGTTTTCTTATCTATTAAGAGTTTTTTCTTCCTTATTTGTATCCTACTTGGATACTCCCATTGTAAATATCCAATTCCATTTGTAAATCAATAAAATAACTAACTCTACTAATTTACTAACACTAACCTACTATGAAAAGTCCTATCACCTCCACTTCTCTCCTCTCTCTCTTCTTCATCTATCCACACCAACTTCTTGATAATTCCAAGAAAAAGAAATTAGATAAGTGCTAAAAATCTAACCCAACCATGGTTAGAGGAGTAACCCTAGCCTTCAAAATTGCTATAAAAGGAGGGTGTAGCTAGCACAAAGGGGGAGCCATAAGCAAGAGCACTATGCTATAGCTTGAGAAGCCAAGCTCAACCTCTCTAGAAGGAGCTCTTGAGTGGAAGCTCATTGCCTTATGCATGTGCATGTGTTGTAATAGGGGTGATTAGCAAGGGAACTCTATGCCATTGTAAGAGAGAGTGATCATTCAATTGAGAGTTGGAAATCTATCATTTCTCCTACTAGTGTAAGCCCAACATTTGTTGAATCAAGGAGGGTGGATTTGGACTAAGCTTGGATACTTTGTCTCTCTTCCAACGTGAAGTAATGGACAACAATGATGTGTAAGTGTCTTGGTGTTTTTTTAAGTTCTTGATAGCTTGTCTCTGGGTGTTGTCATCAATTTAGCCATAAATCCCACATACTGTAAGAGGGTGACAGGGTGGAGAGGACTCCCTTGGCCTTAAGACAGTGATTGGGGTGGCTTTTCTTGTGATGTGTTGTGGTGTAATTTACTCAAGCTATGTTGAAAAAATACTAATCTCACTTTGATTGGTCTTGACAGATTTGTAAGAAGGTATTAATGCAACAAGCACCCCCTCCCCCTTCTCTCTCTTTCTTACATATATAATTGTGTTTGCTTGATCACTGTCGATACATTTCAAAGCAGCCCGAGCTCTCTCTCTCTCTCTCTCTCTCTCTCTCTCTCTCTCTCTCTACGCGTCCTGTTCGCATTCAAAACTAGGTAGTGCCCCAAATTTGTGTAGGGTTAGGTTGCGGGTTTGTGTGTGTGTTTGTTGTTTTTTCCAACCCCAACCCAATTGAGCAGCACGGGAGCCTAGAAGGGTGCTTAGAGGCTACTCTTCTTGTTGCCCGCCCCGGACCGCCTCAAATTGGTGCCCCCACGGAGGACGGCTTGTGTATTTTTTTGAAGGCTCAACCTTTAGCATAATCAAGTAGCTTGCATGAATCACGAGAATTTGTATGATCCCTTCATTCCCATTGCAAGGCAAAAGGTACACATAATTGTTAGTACTAAGTTGCAATTTCAACATGTAATTCGTAGAATTTTAGGTCCTCTTAGGTTGGCAGAGATAAACGCATCAGTAAATCTTTTTATTTTGCCTCTCATTAGGTACGACCTTAGTTTGGACGTCTATATTTTTGTTTTGTTTTAAGAATTAGGTCATGCATAGACCATGGATAATGGCCCAAGAATAGAGGTTTTCCCCTTTCATTTCACTCCACACATTAGAATAAACATTGCAATTAGTAGAAAAATCCATTTTCAACAACGTATGGTGTTCATGTTTGGTGCCCAAAGAGTAGGAGAAATTCTTGCATCACCAAACCCTGTCATCCTGCCTCTTATTGATTATCATAGGTCATTTGATGTGAATATTTTTATTTTGTTGTAGAATAGATTGCAATTTAGAAAACATTATTGTGAAAATTTTTTAAGAAAGAAAAACAAAAACGTGTTGTCACTTTGAAACCGATTCAATGGAGGCCCAACGCAAATGTCCGGATATCCTCTTTTCTTTGGAGATCCTGGAGAGGATGCAGAATTATTTTTAGCAAATTTCAAGATGTCTTGTCGTATCAAGAGGATAGTAACTGATCAAGAACGTGTAGAGATGTTTGAGGTGGTCCTTAGGAAAGATGCTAGCACTTGGTTTGACTCTTTGCCTGAGGAAGTTAAAGGGAATTACACGAAAGTTGTGAATCATTTCAAGAGATACTTCTTTGATCCCCAAAACACTCAAAAGCTATGGCAAGACATTGTTTCTCATAAGCAAAAAGACTTAGATGACTACTACTTGTACAAGCAAGAGTTTCTACGTCTTTGGGCTGTATGGGTGAGAAATGTTGCTAACCCTGGTGATGGTGTAGAGTTCCTAAAGAAGGAGAGGTTCATAGCTGGACTCTTTCCTGACCTTAAGATAAAAGTTGAGACCGGTGCACCCACTACCTTTGATGCAGCTGAAACTAGGGTTGCTGAGAAATATAGGAAACTCAAGTGCTTAAGGGGGGAGGTTCCAATAGAAGGTCTTAGACCCAAAGGTAAGTCACAAGAATCAACATCTAGGGAGCTTCCGGAGGTAACGGTGGAAGTGATTGAGAAGTTAAATGAATCGTTAAGCAGCTTGTCAATTCACCTTGCACAAGCTGTAGGTCCAAAGGGACAAGCAAAGAAGTCTGAAGAGCGAGATCCACGACCTAGGAGAGTCTTGCAATGTTGGAATTGCGCAAAAACAGGACATGGGATGTATAATTGTCCTTGGCTTCGTGGGGAGCCAGGGAGACCTAACTTGAATTACCCAGTGATGAATGCAGGTGAAGGAACTAGTCAGTGCAACTAAATTTTGCAATTGGGTCCACCTAGGGGATTTTACCAAGAATTCTCTCTTAGTCAAAACTCCCCAAGGATTAATTTGGCTCTAAGAGAGTTTTCCACCAATTATAGCTTCCCATCAAAGTTGTAAGGTCCTCAAGCCCTTATTCCCATAATGCACAGTTCTAAAGCCAAAGAATAAGTCCTCTTTCCCACAAAGACAATCGAAAACAAAATCTTGAAATAAAATACACACTTCATCAAGATCCTGTAGTAGAGCAAAAAAACCTATCTTTCCTTTTCTCCACCACTTGTGCTTCAATTAGAAAACAACAATGGATTGTCTCATCATAGATATGACATTGGGATTATTATTCTTACTAGTCTTTAGGTGTTGCCTCCGGTGGTAGCACATCCCTCTCTCTCTCTCTCTCTCTCTCTCTCTCTCTCTCTCTCTCAATCAATGCACATATCTATAGTATAGATGCAAGTATTTTCACCAAAGGAGGACTAGACACTACCCAAAACTTGGATAAGAACTTCCTCTCATGGGTGGAGAAAAACGAACTAACAAATTCAATGACCAAGGTTTTCAGACTTGGCAAGCAAAAATAAAAGGTTATTTAATGTGTAAACAACTATGGTCGCAATTGAAAGCCACTAACAGATGGGGAAAGATTAGAAACCAAGCAAAGCTTAGCACAATTTGTAGCTAAAGAGAAGCAACCTTCAACATCTTGCTCACTTCTCTTGATGAAAACTTTGTGCACTATCTTCACGATTGCAACACTGTACAAGAGGCATGGATCACCATAGAGTAGCACTTTGGATGTTAAACAGTCCAAGATTACATTAAAAATGCAACTCTAGAGGATACATCATGGAGCATGGGAAGGATGTATCTACTTTTTTCAACATGCTAAAGGGAAATTGCATGCAGTTCATTATGTCAAATGCCTTGTAGAAAATGAAAACCAAGTTGTTGTGCTTTTAAAAGTTCTCCCTAATGTAGCTTTTTGGCAAATCGTGAGTGTTCAAAGAGAAAGACCTTATGACTAAAACTAAAGATGGCATCCACTCCCTTTGAGAGCATGAGAAAAAGGTTAAATGCAATAAAAAATAAATAGGACGAGCTCTAGTTGACACATCCAAACTGCTGCAACAAAAGCGCCAAATGAAACTTGAAGTGCACACATTGTTGTAGGACCAATCACCTTTCAAAGGATTACTATGAAGCCAACAATGACAGAGAGAGTGGTTACATGCGAGTTTATCATATGATTTTATATATCAGTTTAGGTTTGCGTTGTGGGCTTTGAGAGTGGCACAAAGGATTTCTTACTTCCAGGGGTTGTTTATTGGTGGTCTTCTAGTTGGCTCTTGGCACATGAGCTCAATTATATTGTATAAGTTGTACATGTGGGATTGTGGATACTCCCAATCATTGCCTTTGGGGTTGCTTCACATCACTCCTTGTTTGGAGAGCTCTTGCTTTACTTGTCTCTAGAGCCAGGGTCCAATATGTATTTCTTTTGTGAGGAACATGTAATCTTGTGGTTGATGCATTGTCCTAGCAGTCATTTGTTTTTTAAGAGTGCTACCACAAATCCGGTCTTTATGCTGACAACCCTAGGGTATCTCATGGGTACCTTGAGTATGACACCTAGAGAGGATGCATGCAACATGGTGCTTCTTAGTTTCGAGATGAGGTGTTTTGCATCCTAGTTGCCATCATCTTATGGAATGTTTGGTGAGCCTGCTGCCTTCACGTTCTCAGTGCTACACCGTCCTCCACTGTGGACATCCTTGCAAACATTTGGGTGGACATTATCCACACTCTACGCTCACTCTACGTAGCTAGTGGTATTCAACAATGATTTTTTGAGGACAGCCGATGAGTAAAGGCTTGTTTTTCTTAGATGATGGGATCACTCCTGATGTTTTTTAGGTTTTGCTAGAGGTCACATTCAGTGGCATTACTCCCCACCAAAGTGGTTCATCCTACACTCCTCTCATACCCCACCTTGAAAAGTTGCATTTAATGGATTCTTCCATATCCACCCATGAATTTTTTCACCCCTGTACATCCTACAAGCTAGGCTACTTTTATAAACTCCAGGGTTCTATTGTATTTAGATTTATAGAGATAATCTGTTGTATTTAGATTTGGTGAGATGATCTTTCCACCATAAAAGAAGAGAGAGAGAGAGAGAGAGAGAGAGAGAGAGAGAGAGAGAGAGAGAGAGAGATTGTTAAAAGGTTGTCATAAAACATTTTAACCCCAAGTATCTTTGAATTTTGTTAAAGGTGTGCAGACAGGGGTCCAAAAATCACACACACCATGGTCGAGAATCTGAAGCCTAAGCACCACCCCAATGGTTTTCATGGGAAATTCATTGGCAAGCACTAAGTGCTACATATTTGGGATGCCATGCTGGCAAGCCAAGGGGACAATGTATTACACACTGTAAAGGGTGAGGGCTTGTCATAGGGGGAAACACCCCACAATATAACACTAACCACAATATTGATGAGGGAAGCAATTTGCATTGCCTATTTGAGGGGCTAGCTTTCAGAGCTTTGCTATTGTACTTAGCCAGCGTACCTGTTGCCACCTAGTTTTTGGAGTAGGCCACTATGTGTGAATACTTTTTCCCCCCAAAAAAGAAGATGATGATTGTGATTCCAATTCAAACAACAAACTTTGACTTGGAGGAGTGTTATTTAATGTCTGTAGAGGTTTGTTAAGCCCTACAAGGTGAGATTGTGAGTATTAGAGCAAAACCAAGAGCCAACAAGTGAGAGAGAGGTCCATGGTGAGCATCCGTGACTTCTTTGTGCTAGATGATAAGGGTTCAATGGCCTTATTAGGCAGGGAGTGAGTCCCCTCAAGAAGGAAAGCAATACATACTCCCACCTTCTCATATTACACTTGACCTTATCCAAGACACATTGGAATCTTTGCTTGTGCATTATGTTGAACCCCATGGGAGCTCCCAAGTGTCAAAAAATCTTTCCTTTCGATACAATCTTTCTCGTCCATAGAGATGGTTCGAATGAGTTGTTAACCCTCACGGCACACGGACACCCATCACCTACGATGGACGCGTATTATGTATTTGGTAGAGTCAGGTACCGGGCTTGTCGGACCAATAGGGAAAGGTAGAGTGATCGCCGGTGAGAGGCGCACTTTAACTTGGACATTCAAGGGATTAGTTGGTTAAGCATGGGCGCCCAAGTGTGAATGGGGTGAGCTCCTATAAAAGCCAACTAAACCTAATTTTTACTCATTCTCTCATTTGTGCAATTGAAGAGTGCTCTTGCTCCATCTCCATCTTCTTCTTCTTCTTCACCTCCTTGTGTGTGTGTGTGTGTGAGAGAGAGAGAGGGAGAGTGTGTGTGCGATCGAGCATTGCGAAGGCACGACGGCGGCGAAGCGGTTGAGCGCGGCACGACTGCAGCTTCTTCTTCATCGCGGCGAGGAATCCACCACGAAGGCGAGCGTAGAGCGGTGAGTGACACACCCTTTGTTTTCTTGAGCTTGCTAGTTTAGGCTTGTTGTGTGCTTGGAGCCGTTTGTGGCTCGCATACGGTGTATTGGCAAGTCCCTTGCTTCGACAGTGCGGCAAGGAGCGCACATTTTTGGCGCCGCTGCCGGGGATATGCCCTACACTAAGCTCGGTTAGCACTTTACGCTTCCTTGTGGTGCAATCTCTATCATAGGAAAGGCAGGGAAGGAGTGTGTGGAAGGTTTCTGTTTTTTGCGTTTTCTGCAATTGCTGTCAAGTTTCAATTTCTGCTATTGTCTGTGTTTTTTCAATTTCTGCAATTTCTGCATTTTCAAGTTCGGCGTTTTCAACCTCTGCAATTTTCTGCAATTTCTGCGTTTTTGCTGCATTTTCTGCAATTTCTGCAATTTCTGCATTTTTTCCGCAATTTCTGCAATTTCTGCATTTCTGCGTTTTTTTCAATTTCTGTATTTTCTGCATCAAAAAAAAAAAAAAAAAAAGAAAATGGAAAAAAAAAAGTTTTTTGAGAAATAAAAAAAAAAATTAAAATTAAAAGGAAAAAAAATTCGGAAATAGTGGGCGGCGAAATTTTTAAACGTGACTCTTAAAACGGACGGGTTGGTTTGTATAAAAGATAGATCGGGATCGGGATCATTTTCCCAAGCCCAAGCCCAAGCAAACGGACGGGTTGGTTTGTATAAAAGATAGATCGGGAGCCCAAGCCCAAGCCCAAGCCTCAGTCCTCAGTCTTATGATATATACTAGACTCACTCTTATATATATACCCTACTCCCTCAAGAGAGAATGAGAGCATGTGGGACAAGTCCTCCACTCTCCTCCTTTCTCTTCCCACTTGCACCCTTAGACTTTCTAGTTTGGGCCTAGTTCCCTACTGGAAATTGACAGTTTTAGGGATTTCGAGGGCATAGAGTGACCAAACGGAGGGCTATAAAGCACGGCACGACCCTCTGACCGATACGCTCGTTTCGAGCTATCACACGGCCCATTCCACGACACGCTCTAAAAAATCTAGCAAAAAAAACAAACAAAAAACACGCTAAAAACTAGTCACAAGGCCTCCTAGAGCAGCTTTTTGACACCTAAGGGTATCAAAAGCACATGCACTTACGCTCTGGGCGGGTGCTAGAACACGAGCATATTGAGAGTGCCTCTGTTCATACGGACACCCATTACCCATCCACGATAAGCTCTAGACCCTCAGCGGGGACACAAGGTAGCACCACCCAAGACCCTAAAATAGCCGCTAGTGATTCCTCCTCCGACTCAGAAATCATGGAAGCATACCCTACCCAAAACACTGAGAGAGAAGGCCATGCACCTCCCGAAGCTCCACAGCCTAGTACTAGTATGTTTAGCCGTTTCATGGAAACATTAGGTAGAGCTACTCGCTCGGAACCTGGTGCAGATGAAGCACGCGAAGGGGGTGGGGAAGTGGAATCTCCTTTCACATCGCACGTGGACCCCACACCCCCAAAGAGTGTCCATGTGGATATCCTACCAACTTCTTACCAAGAAGGCCCTGTTGAGCTGCCTCCTTCAGAAGTTCCCTCTAGAGTACCGTTGGTGGCAAGTAAAACCACGGGGAGCAACATTGCTTCTACCTCACAAGAAATCGTTAACACGTCGACTCTAGAAGGATTGTTCATTAATGATCATTGGACATACGACCTCCACACTGAGGTGTTGACGGATCTACACTCTGGCCACGCCTACCATGTAGGATGGATAGAGATTGTACAATCCACCTCTAGTGCCACGAGCATCGAAGATCAACAGAAAATGATCTGTAATGTTATCCATGGCATTATTCAATCAGAAAGGCAAAACCGAGGGGTAAATATACTCTCAACTGGCCCCATGAGATTTCTGGATACGAGCAAGGCTCAACAGCCTACTCTATCACAAATGGAGACTCCTCTAATGAGTCCCATGGACCCATCTTACGTCATTTCACCTGGGGTCTCTATGCAATCTGAGCCTCCGAGCGAAAACTTTAGCTTCCCTAACTTGGCTCAACCCTCTATCAAGGAAAACACAGTGCTCACTCCAGGGATAAGCCTGACAGAGAATGTACCGATGACATCTACGGTTAGCGCAGTGCCACTACCTAGTGTCGTAGTACCTAATATGGGGCCTCGACCATATGTGCCTCTAGCCCCTTATGCACACATGGCCCCCACACCTCCAATTGTACCACTTGCTTATGCTCCTCGAGTGCCGCTCCCTAGCTCTTATCCGAGTGGACCTATGCCCGGTTATGTTCCATATCCTGCATCATCCACACATATGCCAAGACCGGTACCCGTTCCTCTCCCACATATGATTCCAAGAGTACCTCCACCGGCCCTGCCTCCTCACATAGGTGACTTGGCAGCGTTTGCTCAAACCATAGGTCGATCTATCGCGGAAAATATGCGTCATGCATCTGATAGAGAGCCTAGAAGTAAGGCAGTACAAATTGCCAAACTCACGCAAAAATTCAATGGGGACGAAGATGCTAGGAAACACATTGAAGTGTTTGAACAAGTATGTGATTCCTTAGGGGAACGCAACGAACTACATAAGTGCAATGCCTTAAGCTTGACATTAAGTGGGAAGGCTGGAGATTGGTATAGAACCCTAAGGGTGGACGAGAAAACAATCTACCCTACCCTTCGAAGGTTGTTTCTAAAGGAGTACATACGAGAAGGTGTGCTTTGGGGTGTAGCATCTCAGCTACAGAAGGCCGAACGTAAGGAAGGAGAGTCAGTAAGGGACTTCATTAGTCGTCTAAAGCACTTAAACTCTCGCTGCCCTGTAAATGAGCGCTTCAACAATAACCAACTGCTTGATCGATTCATTCGAGGGTTGAGGAATGAAGGAATCTATAATGGACTAGTGATTAGAGGTATCACAACCTGGGAAGATGTCACTGCCAATGCAATCCAATTAGAGGACAACTTGATGATAGCAGGCATGAGGGTGTCTACTGACACGAGATCCACTAGCTCACAAGCCATTGAGTATGAACCCATGACTGCAAAGCCCATTGCCAATGAGCCAAAGGTATTTGAGACATTCTTGACAGATCTCACCAAGGCAATCCAAGAGTCTCTTAAGGATAACCGACCCCCTCAAAATAGTCACATGTATCCAAGAAGGGAGCAACAATGGTGTTCCATTTGCTTAGGTCCACATAGCACTAGTGAGTGCCCTACGTTTAGAGTAAAATTTAATGGAACTTGCAACGCATGTGGTAGGTATGGTCACCAAGCTAAGGATTGTTTAATGATCAAACGTATGATGGCAAATAGACCACCTGTAGCCTGGACGGATGCGCCTCGAGCTCCTGTATTGATGCCTACTCCACCTGTTGAGCAACTACCGCAACACATGGTCCCTAGATCTCAAAATGTTGTACAAGCTACACCGCTACCACCTCCTGTGCTAGGACCGCAGCCCCCGCATCCAAGAGTCGCCCCTATGAACCAAGTGGGTTGCGAGCCATCTAATGCTTATGCAGATGGTTGTGAGGAGGAAATAGACACTAGTATTGCCTACGGACTTGATACATTGGAAGAATGTCCTATATACTACATGGAAGATTGTTGGGGACAAGTCAAGCCGGTTTATCAAGCTGCTGCTCTCGCATCCAGAGGTCAAAATATCAACACCCAGGCTAGGAGGCCACCTCTTCAATGCTACGAGTGTGGTGGACCACATCGAGTAGCGGAGTGCCCTATTAGGCTGCAAAAGAATGCTGCACAGATGCAAATGAATCAAGGGAGCACGTCTGCAATGCCAATACTCACATGTAATCGTTGTGGCATAGATCACTTGATTGCCCAATGCCCCTATAACCCAAATGCGCCTAAAATCACACCCCTGAATTTGGTCGAAATTGCTAGTGTGACGTCACCAATACCACCCGTCGCACCCGCTTATGCGATTACACGGTCCATGCTTCAAGGGCCAGGACATATCCTCGAAGAGAGAGATACCGCGTTAGTTATCCAAGCAAAGAAAAAGAAGACACGAAGGAAGAAGTCGCAGAATACGGAAAATTCAAAGCCAAGTTCCAAAACAAACATAGGAACAGGAGATGACCCCGTGTATATGAATGACCTCGAGGATGATTCAGATTCAGTTGAGACAATGGAGACTAGAACCAATACCACAAAGGGAAAGACCGACAAAGAAACCCGTAACATGGAACCAAATGAAAACCGAATGAGAGAAAACCATAAAGAGCCTCTGAAAACACCACAAGTGTTTCCAAATCCAATCCAAGTCCCCCAAGATAAACCGCAGGGGCAAAAAGGAAAAAATCGTAAAAAGAAGATTGGGACGTATCCAAACCCAGTAGACGAGATTGAGCAGGTGAAACATCTAAGAGGTTTAGTGGAGGAGACTCAAAGGAAACTAGAACCAGAACCCATGCATATCAAAATTCATGACACAGTGTTTCCCACGCAAGTTCATCCACCCCACATGAACCATAGACCGTTAGCCATATCTAGTATCATCCAAGAAGGGAGTGAGGACAGGACATCAGAAAGTGAGCATACACCCTTCTTGTTGGAAAGGATGTTTAACGAAGGAATACCTGATCCCATTGAGGAATATGAGATTCCATCCTCACCAGTTCCTAGTCAAGGACCTACACCCTGCAAAACGCCAATGAATGTTGCCAAACTAGTGGACTTCATGTCTTCTGAGGTCCGAACCACGATCATAGCAAAGCTGTATGGAGATCCTGAGTTATTCCTTGCACTTCGAGCATTCCTTAACGGAGAGCTACGAACGGGATTACCGCAGTTTGCGCAACCAAATAGGCCTGACTCGATTATGATTGATGAGGAAAATCATGTGCAATCACTTGACTTAGATGGACACGAGTCTGTGATCGAGGTACCCATTAACGAATTAGGCCAGTATTTTGAAGGTGACGAGTCTAATGCGACCCTACCCATCACTACCAAGGGATTAACTATAAAGGGAATTCTTGATGGTGGTGCGGGAGTTAGCATCGTTACAAAAGATTGTTGGGAATCCATGGGAAAACCCCGCCTCAGTGTTACTAACATTGTGGTAAAGATGGCAAATGGTACCATAGCCAAACCTATGGGGATGCTCAAGGATCTTAAGATCAAAGTTCTAGGACACAAGGTACGACATACGTTCATTGTAATGGATTTCTCTAAACACCTTATGTCATATGAAATGATTTTAGGACGACCATTCATGAGGGAAGCACAAATGGTTCACGATTGGTCTAAAAATCATGTCTATTTGCAATTCCAAGACTCTGTCCTTAGAGTGGATTTGGTGACTGGTAAGGTACACCCCTTAGGGAGTAAAACCATTATTGATCATCGCTCTGACACCACAGTTCACTCGGCCCCACTACAATATTGTTACACTTGTAAGAAGGATACAGACATTGGCCAAGATTCTCCTTATATGGATGTGTTACCGGGTATGACGGAATCAGACAATGTGGATTGGGTCCACCTAGCATCAACCATAGACACTTGGGGAAATAGGGGGACGACCTGGGTAACACCTAAGGGGGATGAAATTCCTATACCCTTAAATATGCTACAAGCAATGCATATCGCTTTCGACAAGACTCATCCTAATGTAAGGAAGAAAACATACAAGTGGGTCCCTAAACCTTCTTTAGTGACCATAACTAGTGCTAAAAAGCAGAAGCCTTGTAAGAAATGTACCACTCGCTCCAAGAAAAGTAAGAAAATGTTGCGATGGATCCCTAAACGACTATTGGAAGCCCAAGGCTACTATCAAGGAAATGATCAAATCTGGGTGCCAAAACGTAGATTGTGCTCTTACCTATCACCTGACCCAAGTGAGCCCAATCCCGTAGCTCCAAAACGAATCAATGATCGTGGAAAGAAAAAAATCACAGAATGCTACACACCCGCTCCCGAGCTAGTTTGGGTACCAAAGAAAGAACGATTTGTTCCACCTAGCTCAGGAAGGGGGGAGTCCCATGAAGATTCTAGCTCCTCATGTAATACATCCATAGAGGTAAAAGCTTCTACACAGTCTCCATCTATAGTAGTGGACCTCAATGAAGCTACAAAAGAATCCACACCTCCCAGTGTTCAAGAATCACCTGATGAACCACTTCAAGTTCGATCCTGGGAGAGTACCTTACCACCCTTGCAACTTGACGAGGCACCTAGGGTAATAGAAAACTACTGGCAAAAATCCTCACCTATTACCAACTGGAACAATTGGTTTCAAAGGGTGACAAGCTCATTTCAAATGGTATGATCTACCCAAGGAAGGGGGGAGTGTTTGCTGACAGTCATCATTCACTTGTTTCCCTCTCAACCTTTTTCCCTGACCTCTCAATTCCAATCTTAGGGAATGTACATATAAAGCTTTATACTCACCAAAAAAAAAAAAAAAAAAGAGCAAGAGCAATTAGCAAACGAGTATGCACAATAAAAGTCAAAACATTGACTCAGACCTACACATGTCACATCTGGTACAGTGAAACAGAAACCTATGCCATAAAACACCTTTGATCCTCATCATTTGAGTGATGGAGGGTAGGTAAGATTAGTACGATAGGAGTGTTTCTGTTTTAGAGTTGAGTGATTAGCAAAGATCTCTTTTCCCACTAATGTGCCTCCTGGAGGTATTCCTTTTGTTTCGTAGTGTGTACAGGAGCGTGTTGCTATTGATAGGATTTGGACCTTCATGGAACCTTCAAATCAAGCGCGACCATCAACACAAACAGGTGTTTCTTGTCCATTAGCATTGCCCTTATCTTTTTTGCATCCATGTTGGTCTGCCTTGATTGTGATTGGTAGCATAATATTCAGCGCATTGGCTTAGTATCCAACATTTAATTCAATGCAATCTTTTGTCATAATCACTTGTTTAGGTGTAAAAATCAAGCAGTCCGACTAAGCTAGTTTGACCAAGCTAGGTATTAGAAATCTTCTCTTAATACCATGGGGAATGCCTTCCTAATAATCAATGGTTACTTAGGTTCTTAATCCGATTTAGGCAGCATTGTATGAAATGTACTAGGGCTTTCTAGTGGGCTTAACCCTAGTGACCTTTAGCTTAAGTATTATAAAGGGAGTTTACTAATGTGATGAGCCTGGGGAGGGTAACAGTGTTATATGACCCCCCAAAGTTACAAAATTAAAATGATGAAAATGAACAAACAAAAAATCAAAGTGCTACAATGTAAAATTTTAAGCTGGAAGAGAAATCTCAGCTTGATTTGGTACTTCACTCACATGTATTGCCTATGGTACTAGAGCCCTAGAGGTTCCCAGCGTGGGCGCTTTTCCTTGAAAAGCAAAAAACCCAAGGCATACAAAATAAGCACACACATCATAATTGAATCAATGTGAAAAGACTTTGGGGGGTCAAAGAAAAAGTAATCAGTCAGGCGATGATTTCATGAGAAATTCCTTTTATGGTAGCTTAACTACAAGGTTTTCTAGATATAGCCTCTAGTCAGCCCTCGAACATGAATACTTGGCTCTCGCGATTAAACAACTTAATTGACCACAGAAAATTAAGAAGCTTACCCATGGTATTAATATTCGATCTCTAGTGATTTTCGACCGTCAAATTAGCGACCCCAGACTTGTTTAATTTTTTACCTTTACATCTGTTTATGCATTTGATTACATTGCAATTTAATGTTCATTGCTAACAAATTGTTTGAAATTCTTTGACCAATCAATGTGTCTACCTAAAACTGCATATGCTTTTTAAGAGAATGCCATTACTGTGCCAATGTTGTTTGATTTTGCAGTGACTGAAGAAGGCTAAGGACATTCATCTCAAATGCTCTTCCACCTCGACGATCCAGCTTCAACTCAATAGCTTCCGAGGACGGAATCTACATCAGGAAGGGGGGCATGTTAACCCTCACGGCACACGGACACCCATCACCTACGATGGACGCGTATTATGTATTTGGTAGAGTCAGGTACCGGGCTTGTCGGACCAATAGGGAAAGGTAGAGTGATCGCCGGTGAGAGGCGCACTTTAACTTGGACATTCAAGGGATTAGTTGGTTAAGCATGGGCGCCCAAGTGTGAATGGGGTGAGCTCCTATAAAAGCCAACTAAACCTAATTTTTACTCATTCTCTCATTTGTGCAATTGAAGAGTGCTCTTGCTCCATCTCCATCTTCTTCTTCTTCTTCACCTCCTTGTGTGTGTGTGTGTGAGAGAGAGAGAGGGAGAGTGTGTGTGCGATCGAGCATTGCGAAGGCACGACGGCGGCGAAGCGGTTGAGCGCGGCACGACTGCAGCTTCTTCTTCATCGCGGCGAGGAATCCACCACGAAGGCGAGCGTAGAGCGGTGAGTGACACACCCTTTGTTTTCTTGAGCTTGCTAGTTTAGGCTTGTTGTGTGCTTGGAGCCGTTTGTGGCTCGCATACGGTGTATTGGCAAGTCCCTTGCTTCGACAGTGCGGCAAGGAGCGCACATGAGTCGTTTGAAATCCGTTTAGTTTATCTTATGTAATCTACCTTTATACTTCATGAACCACTTTTGTGCAATTGCATAGAGAGGCCACAACTAAGATTATTTAGAAACCATGTCCATGGGAAAAAAAGTGAGATGTATTTACCCCAAAAAGCAAATGAATTAGCTTAATAGTCAGTTGCAAAGGTCTTTGTGAGGACACATACCACCAAGGGTAGGGGGTAAAGGTTGTGGTTGCTTGCCTGATTAACATCCTACACACTAACTCACAAATACATTTAATGACTAAGGTAATACACACATAAAACACTATGTGTTGTTTCTTCAAATTGATCTCTCCTTCTTCTTCCCTTTCATTGCACGCTCTTTAGTTGGTGTCAGAGCACACATAGCAACGACTCCCCATCCTCTCACGTGTGGAAGCTTGGAGAGCAAGAGGCTTGGGTTCTTTGTAGAAATCTAAGCTCGTTTTTCTCTTTGGGGAAAGTTGATGTAAGGTCTCCACCTTTCTAGCTATCGGGAATGAACTCATTGGTCATACAATCAGGTAAAAACACCATCTCAAAAGCAATAAAAAATGGTATTTTTGGAATCTTGAGCATAACAAACCTTGGGCTGAAAATTTTTAGAATTAAATTCGGATAAAAACTGACCACGCTAGTCCTTTTGGAAGATTCAATGTAAATGAAATTATTAAGAAACATTGAATGGTTGCACTAATCATTTAAGCATAGACTTTACTAAAGGCCTCACATATATTTTATAGATATTTACCAGATATTTATCAATTAAGCAAAAAATAGGTCAAAATTTAGCAGATTTGATTTTAATAGCTGACAGGTGATGGGAGGGGTCATCCTTGACTTGCCAAGGACATGAATAGCAGCAGGATACTAGGTGAGCCATGCAAGTTACTACCATTTCTAGTATGTGAGTGCCCAAAAACCTATAAATAGGACCCCTTGCTTCACAATTTCACTCAAACTCAGAGTCCTTGCCATTTCTCTCTCACATAGAGAGAACTCTACTAAAAAATCACTACAGAGCAAAAACTCTAGCTGATTATCCATGGTAATTAGCCTAATCCCTTTTTAATTAGCAAAATTATGCTAATTTATCTCTATTTCTTACATAATTTAATTAATTAAGAAAATTAAACTTATCTATAATCTAAATTACTCTCTTAATTCTTAATATTCTGCTAATTACTTAGATTAAGATTAGGGATATAAATCTAATTAATTATTAAGCCATATTAGGGTTGAAATTAATATTTTGGGTCTTAAATTAAGAGTAAATATACTAATTAAACTTAGATTAGTATAGATAACATTATCACACGTTTTGGATTTCCCTTTGAACTTGTGAGTGACAATGAAACCCATTTTATAAATGAAGTGATAAAAGAACTCACATTAGACTTCATGATATCCCACCAGCAAATGGCTAAGCTGAGAGTACCAACAAAACTCTCATCTCCATTTTGACAAAGATAGTTGAGGCTCATCATACAGATTGGGATTTAAAGCTTACATCGGCTCAATGGGCTTATCGTACTTCTTACAAAGTGGCTATTAATTGTACACCATTCAAAATGGTATATGGCCAAGAAGCAGTTATGCCATGGGAGTTTTTAATTCCTAGTCTACGCGTAGCTTCACAAGAAGGTTGGGATGGTAACCCTTTAGCCGTATTAGATTTTTCAAAAGCTAGGAAAAATTATAACATAATTTTTTGATTAGTTTCTATAATTAATTAGACATACATTAGCTATTTTCAATCAAAAAACTGATGGGAAACCTACTTAGGTGACTGAAATATTCTTAAGTTAATTATCATGGTTAGGAAACACTGTTAGAAACATGGGGTAAATTACTCATTAATAGATAATTAATCTAAGTATTTAATTAAGCTAAAATTAGTTGTTTTTAATCAAAAATTAAAGGGGTAAACTAGTAAATCGTGGTAGATAATTAGGTGCTATTCATCAGACTTAGTTTACATGATGAAAAAACTGTGATAATTATCTAAAGGCTAGAAAATTAATATAGCTATTTATCTAAGTCAAATCAAACTAACTCTAGCTAAAAATTAAAGAGGAAAATTAGTAAATCATGTTTGGTAATTAAGTGCTATTTATCAGAGTTAATTTACATAATAAACAGACTGTGATAATTATCTTAAGGTTAGAAAATTGATATAACTATTTATCTAAGTTTAATTAGACTAATTCTAGATGAAAATCAAAGGGTAAATTAGTAATTAAGTGCTATTTGTCAGAGTTAGTTTACATAATAAAGAAGTTGTGAAAATTATATTAAGTTTAGAAAATTAATATAGCTATTTATCTAAGTTAAATTAAACTAATTCTAGCTGAAATTAAAGAGAGAAATTAGTAAACCATGTTAGATAATTAAGTGCTATTTATCAGAGTTAGTTTACATAATAAGAGACTATGATAATTATTCTAAGGTTAGAAAATCAATATAACTATTTATCTAAGTCAAATTAGACTAATTCTTGTTAAAAACTAAAGAAGAAAATTAGTTAACCATGTTAGATAATTAAGTGCCATTATTTAGAGTTATTTTACATGATAAAAAAGCCATTATAATTATCTTAAGACTAGAAGATTAATATATATGTTTAAATAAGTCAAATTATACTAATTCTAACTGAAAAAGAAAGGGTAAAATTAGATAATTAAGTTGGAAAATTAAAAGATAATTATCAAAAGTAAAAAATATCATTATATACTTGTGGTAATCATGCCATAGTTAATTAGTCAATTAGAAAATTATAATTGATCAAAAGCCCTATTTTTAGCTAAAGAATAATTAAAATAAATAGACTTTGCAGTCAAAAGTTTCTAGAAAACTTAGAGTAAGTGTAAACCAGTGATATAAAGTTGAGGAAATGAAATCTTTAAGAGAAAATAAATAGAATAAATATAAAGCTCAAAATATGCAGATTCCAAGCTTAAAATTCAATGTGGAAATTAGAAAAAAGATATAGAAAATTATAAGAAAATTAGGAGAGCTTAAAAAACCCTTAGGAAAGCTTTGGGAAAAGTTATCATAACTATATAGGCAAATAAAAAATTACTAAGTCAAGAATTTACCAATTAAAACTACAAATATAACCTTGGTTGGGTTAAGATTGAAGACAAAGGTTAAGTCTAGCTTTTGGATAATTTACCTAATGATTAGACGTGCTTTTTTAAAATGAAAAGAAGTTATGGCACCTTAAAGGACCCGAGAAAATCCTACATCTGATGATGAGGACAGAGCTCCAAAAAGAACTAGAGCATCGCACGACCACGAAGCCAGGCCTAGTAGTAGGCCTATTGATGAGAGTGTATAGGCCCTGGTGCTACAAAAAATGCCAGATCAGTCCCAGGTGTATCTTTGTTATAATTAAGTTTAAATAGTTCAAGTTTTCTTTAAGTATTTAACATTGCATACGTAAAGAGGGGGTAAGGAATTAGGAAAGTAAAACTGGCTGAAACGGAAGGCATCTTCCAAGAAACCAACGGGCAAGTGTTTGTATATTAGGAAATAATTTTTTGGTTTAAGTATGGTTGAATTAGGAAGGATATGATTGATCATCCTTAAGACAGGTTGTCCCAAAACACTTGTTTCAAGAGACCTTTGACTCCTTGGTATATTTTGATGAATAATTATGGTTTTCCAGCTATGGATAAGTCGATTACCCCCATGAACGATGAGTTTCTAGTACGTGTCATGTCTTGGTGTTTCTACATAAGTTAGGATATCGTTTTTATCTTAGGGGAGCCGTCCGGTTGTATGGGGAATTGGATTGGTGTATGGGCACCCCAAACCTTGGGTGGAGGTTTATCCACTCTGGATTGTGAATAAAGAATGGGTGCTGTTTTTTCACCCTTAGGTGGTCTTGAGACAAGAAGAGTACCGGTCATGGTTATTATGGACAATGTTTTGATTGACAGTACCCTGTCTTAAGTTTAAAGATGTCTATTTGCTAAAAGAATGCTTTTCAATGCTGTTTTTAATACTTGATTGAAAGAATTACTGTGACAGAAAGTTAAAAGAAACCATTATTTTAAATGTTAAAACAATGTGATAGTAATTAGAAAACAAAAGAATCATGTGTGAGTGCAGGGTGGTAGGTGGGGATTGACTAAGGTTGTCAATCATGGACGGGTGGACCTGATTAGTCAGGTAACTATCCATCCCCATGCACTAAAAACGTTTAGAAAACTTCTTCACTTAAAAGAGGAGTCCACCAGCGGCTGTGCCCTCACATATGTTAGGGAAAAAGAAGCGTTGGTTGAGGATACCTTAGCCTAATTTGTGGAAGTTATAGGGCCGAAAGAGTTTTGGACTTTTAAAATATTGTCCCGTTTTTGCTGTGAGACAGGACTAGGTCTTCTTCTAGGGCTATAGACCCAAGCCATTGTCAATGGTAAAGGTCTATTCCCTAGATTTTTTTTGTTTAGAGACTCTGATTTTTATTAGGCTTAGAGACCTGTCAAAGATTCCATCTCGATCTTGGTATTGGCGGGTTGGGGATCTTACATTTGAACCTTACGATTTGAAGACCTTGGAAGCTTTTTTGGAGAATATGCAAATCCTTGGGGAAGTAGGTCCCCAACACGACTTTTTGAGAAACCATTAATTAGTTTAGGGGGGGAAAAGAAAGGAAAAGGGAAGGGTGGGGAAAAAAAAAGGGAAAGGTGAAGGAAGGGGTGGGGGGGTATTTGTTTTTTTTTAGTGCTTAAGGGTACCTCCAAGGGTACCGTAGGCTTGTAGCCTAGTGGTTAAGGTTGAGCCTTTGTTCTCCTACGTGCTGAGGTCAAATCCTACCCATTAGCATTGATTTTAAATTGTGAGTTGAATGGAGATGCTAAAGCATCTTGGGAAGATTCTATGTAATGGAAAGTAAAAGTAGAGCTAGTAGTGGAGAATATGCAAATCCTTGGGGAGGTAGGTGGTGCCAATTTTGGACCTATTACTATCATGTGGAATCTTAGGAGATACCTTGGGTTTTATGGAAGAAAAAGAAAAGTCAAGTTTTCCTTGAGGTGCATTTGAAAGCAAAGTTAAGTTTTCCTCGGAGGTGCATTTAAAGGAAAGTCAATATGTTGATTAGTTTCATGAAACAAAAGGGAAGGGTGTCCAAAAAGAAAGTGAAAAGGAAAAGGGGGTGGGGGTGGGGGTGGGGGGAGAGAGAGAGATCAGATTTTTGTTTTTGTTTTGATGAATAAGGCCACCCTATATGCCATCATAGGCTTGTATCCTAGTGGTTTAGCTTGACCCTTAGACATTCAAGGTGATGGGTTCAAATGTGAGTAATGAAAAGCAATATAAAAAGAGTTTTTTTGTGGCCTTTGAAATGAAGAGTGGTTGGAGATTTTGAGCATCTTGTGAAGATTTCATGTAATGAGAATTGGAGTAGACCGAGTAGATGGTACCTAAGAAACACTAAAACCTTTGGAAAGGTTTAGGAAAATTCAAGGACAACGCTAAAACAAAAAGTAGAAATTGAAGCTTGAGATTTTTTTTTCTTTTGGCAAAACTCACAATGGTGAGTGTATTATATCAAAATAACCACAAAGATTTAGCATGGAAAAAATTTGTACTTTGTACTTTTTGGTTGTGCTAATATATTCCACTCACAATTATGAGTTTTGCACAAAAAAAAACCCACAAAGATTTACAAATTGAAGCCATGATCATACGAAGCCATGATGTCTTCCTAAAACCACAAATACATACGCAATACATCAGCTGAGAGGGGAGCCACCCCATAATAATCATAGGGACTAGCTACCTAGGGAGCAAACCTTGACTTGAGCAAGAGCCCGCCTGCTCAAATGTGTAAGTCGGCCATTGTGGCCCGAATTGCCTAGTTCCACTCTTCAGAGTTCTTTCGTTTCCCAGTGGTGACAATCGTCTCCCTACTTTCTTGGACAATCTCCATGAAGCTAGCTGTTTCGAGGCGTTCTTAAAAACCCGACCATTCTTGACCTTCCATATGTACTTAAAGTAAAAAAACATAACAATTTTCATACAAATAAGCAGTGCTTGACTTTCCAACACCTTACCTCTCAATAAGAGATCATTCTTGAAGAAACCTTTCTTCCAGGTATTTTGATTCCACTTGCAAACAATTTTCATACAAATAAGCATTGCTTGACTTTCCAACACCTTACCTCTCAATAAGAGATCATTCTTGAAGAAACCTTTCTTCCAAGTATTTTGATTCCACTTGCAAATCCCTGCCAGGCCACAAATTGTTGGGCACTCCTTGAATGAGTAAAGGAGGTCCTCACTAGCCGTTCTACATTGCGAGCATCCATAAAAAACAATACCTTTGGCTAGAACCTTCACCCCAGTCGGTAGGGCTCCCCAAAGTACCTCCCATTGAAAAACCTGCATCCCATGTGGACATTGTGGGCACCAGATGTTCTTTGCAATCAATACCCATCTTGATTTTAGCCAATGCTTATCCACTACTTGTTCAAAGGGGAAAACCAATCCATCAAAACCATCAAGGTGTGGTACACGTCCTTGGTTCGCGGTTTTAAAAATTGTATATCCTTGGGCCACTACTATGCTTTCCACTCGAAATTGGACTCCCAAGCAAGCAAATAGAATCTATCCGGCCCTTCCAAGGATCTATTGACTAGCATACTGTCAGCCCAATTGAGGTGGAACTAGAAAGATAATTGGTTTGCACCTTTCCATCTTTTGCTATTGTTGTCCCAAAGCTGACCCAGTCGACATAGTCCTTTGTTATTAATCTTCATGGTAACTTCACCCTAGAATGGGTTCAAAAGGATGTTTTCGCACCTTAGAAAGCCATGGGGACCAATGAGTTATTGAGTTATAAAATTATTTTGTAATCTCTCCCCATTCCAAGGCCTCTGTTGCTCTGTTGCATTTCCAAATAAGCTCAGCCATAGTGCCCCCAAGCCTCAGGCTAGCCCACAGAGGGGCAAGCAAGTTATCATGCATCTCTAGCCCTTTCCATTGGCCACCTTGAAAACATCGTTTAGCGTTGTCCATCATGTCCTTTGCCATAATAGCCCATTCCTAGTCTTTCTTTGTGATTGTTACCACAAATGGCACACTGTGCCTCCACATGAGTAACAGGGTTCAAGATCCTGATACCACCTTGCTCTACTGGTCTCACCACAAAATCCCATCTAGCCCATTGCCCAGTGTATTAAGTCTTTAGTGATGTTTTTCCATTTCAAAATTTCTTTCCAAGTGCATTTGGTCAACTTAAGTACTGGACTATTGAAGGCTATGTAAGGGAGCATAAACACATTTATCACTTTGCTTCTGCTGAAGACAGGGAAAAGTACATATTCCCACATGTGCATCTTGTTTCTTACCCTCTCTAAGACCCGGAGGAATCTTTGCTTGTGTGTTACATCCACCCCAAGAGGGGCTCCCAAGTGCCGGAATACCTTTCCTTTCGACAGTATCTCCATGGTCCACATTGGCTGATTGAAAGAGTCTTTTCTTCATGGAGAAGTCAACCTTGATATTTCAATACTACACTTCGACCCTGTTGCCAAGGCATATGTTTGCACAATCTCCAGAGCCTTCCTAATCACCTGAGGACAAGCTTTGAGACAAAGAAGGAGTCATCCACAAAGAGCTTCGCAAAGGAGTTGGTCATTATTATGTAGGGGAAACCTTTGGATCTCCCCTCTTACATTGTTGTCTTTGAGCAAGGTTATTTAAGGATAAGAACAACACTGGGGCTGACGAGAAGCCATGTTTCATGGATCTTTTGACCTCAAATGCACCCACAACTCTTTCATTAAATAAAAGTTCAAACTGGCTACCAACAATGAGGATGCGAACCAGGAGACACATTCGTGGCCCAAAACCCAAAGCCTTCCGTACATCTTCTATGAATGACCAAGTGATCCTGTCATAAGATTTATCTAGATCCAGATGTAGCAGGATGCACTCTTGCTTAGTGAAGGCTGCATAGTCTATGTCGACCATTACTGCCAAAATGTTATCATAGATGATCCTCCCTTGATAAACCCATGTTGGTGAGGAGTAACAGATTTGTCCAGGAGGGGAGAGAGGTTAAGGACAATTGTTTTGGTAATAATTTTATAAGCCACTAACATCATAGTTATGGGATGCCAATGTTTTAGTTGGAAGCAATAGTTAACCCTCATGGACACCCTATCACCTTTGACGGACGCCTTATCATTTATTTGAGTCATGGACCGGGCTTGTTGGTCCAATACGTGTGTAGGTGATCGCCGATGAGAGGTGCACCACTTATCCCATTTTTACACGATTTTTACTATGATCGGCATCTGTGGGCACCAATGTGTGAATGGGTCGGATTGTTATAAAAGGTCGATTTTGATCTAAAATACTCATTCTTTGAGGTGCATGCTAAGAAGTGCTCTTGCTCTACCTCTATCTTCTTCTCCTTCGTGTGCTCATGGGTGTGTGTGTGTGTGTATGCTTGAGAGAGAGAGAGAGAGAGAGAGAGAGAGAGAGAGAGAGAGAGAGAGAGAGAGAGAGAGAGAGAGAGCATTGCGGCGGCATCGGCGGTGGCGAGATGGTTGAGTGTGGCGGCAGCGGCCGCTCCTTCTTCTTTGTAGAACAGGATCCTTCTTCTTTGTAGCACAGGATCCTTCATGACGAAAAGCATTGAGTGGTGAGTGACACATCATTGTCTCTTTGAGCTTGCTAGGACTGTCTAGTTGTGTGCTTGTAGCCATTCATGGCTCGCACACGGTGTTTGGCAAGTTCCCTGCCTTCGTCACGTACGACAAAGCGCACATTTTTGGCGTCACTGCCGAGGACTGCCTTGCACTAAGCTTGAGGAGCACTCAGTGTTACCTCTTGAAGTCATTCTTTCATCTGTTTTTGGCTTTTTTCTGAGTTGTGTTAGATCTGTTAGTGGCTATAATGTGTAGGTTTAGCAGGATTTGTTAAATTCTATCAATATTGAAATGTGCAAGTTTTTGTTAGATTTGCTAATTTCTGTAATGTGTAGGTCTATTAGTTAGTGTATAGTGCTGGTATGTGCAATAAACAGTGAGTAGTAGACAATGTGAAGGTTGACTGTTCTGTCAGTGTGTAGTTTATTGTGTTAGGCAGTGTGTCAACAGAGATAATTAGTGTTAATTAGCTCGATTAGCTGTAGGCAGGTTAGACATAGCTGCCAGAGGCAGCTGTGCGCACGCGTGAGCTCAGCGCCCACGCGCATCATTATCCACAAAAAGTTTTTTTTAAAAAAATAAATAAATAAAGAAAAATTAAAAACAAAAACAAAAAACAAAAAAATCTTATTTTGAAAGAAAGGATCGGGATCATTCCACGAACTCGAGTCCGAGCCTGAGCTCGAGCCCAAGCCCAGGCCCAGGCCCAGGCCTCATTCCTCATCTTATGATATAGTATAGATACTACTATATATATAAAGACTAGAACCTCTAGTGAGGTGAGGGTATGTGGGACAAGTCCTTCAAGTTCCCCACCATTCCCTTCACACTTACCCCTTGAACGTACTAATTTAACCTTCTTTTTGACTAGGAAAAGACTAATTTTTAAATTTTGAGGGCTTTAAGTAACCGAATCGAGGGCTGTAAAGCACGATATATCCCTCTAACCAAGACGCTCGTTTTGAGCTATCAAACGCCATATTTTGTGGCTATTTTAGAAAAAAGGACCTAAAAAACAAAAAAATTGATAGTAAATTTGGGTTGCAAACGCCCAAAAAACTAGGTGAGCAGCTTTCACGGGCACTCACCAACACTTCTAAACTGTTGAGGTCACATGAACCTACGTTCTGGTTGTGTGCTAGAGAACGATCACATAGAGAGTGTCTCCATTTATGTGGGCACTCATTATTCCTCCACATTAGGCTCTAGGCCCTCAGCGGGAACCCAAGGTAGTACCACTCAGGACCCACATATTGCATCTAGTGACTCTTCCTCTGAGTACTACGTCATGGAAGGTTACCCAATTACTAATCCCGATAGTTCAAGCCAAGACATGCATGCCATGGACCCATGGCCCGGGCCAAGCTTGTTTAGCCGCTTGAAAGAGACTTTGAGTAGAGCCACTCGCTTCAAACATGGAGCCAATGATGTAAATGAAGGGGGTGGGGAAGTAAATTTTCCATTCATGAACAATGTAGATCCCATGCTCTTAGAGAGTGTGCATGTGAATACTCCATTCACTGCACCCCCTGACTCTTCAAAGCTATTCCCCTCTGAGATTATATTACCTGATGGTAGAAGCCTTGCCGAAGTGCAAGAGGTTGAGCGATATATCATTGCGGTAGGAAAAAGGAAATCGAGAGCCTACGCAAGACAAAGCAATGGAGAGAGTTAAAAGCAAATGACCCTATGTCAACATCCATGCTAGGCGAGCAATCGAGTGCTCCTGAATTAGAAACCATTAAGGGTCAACCCATAGAGAGCCACATTGCATCTAGTTCAAAGGACACCCCTAGCACCTCAATCCTAGATGGAGAGCTTCTAAATAAAAACTGGGAGTATGAACTACAAATGGAGACTTTAACCGACCTATACACATGTCACATTTATCACGTGGGTTGGTTAGATATCCTACAATCCACATCGAGTGCTACTAGCATAGAGGAGCAACAACAAAGAGTTGGTGATGTCATACATAGGGTTATTGAGCCGGAGAGGCAGAAAAAAGGGATCCACATGTCTTCAACAAGTCTCATGAGATTATTGGATACAGGGATGTCTAAGCAATCAACTTCATCACAAATGGAGACTCCCTCGGTAAGCCCGATGGATCCTCCATATGTTGTTTCACCAGCAGTTTCAGTACAATTTGAGCCCACAAGTGATAACTTTACCTTTCCAAGTTTAGCTCATCTTTCTCTTGATGAAACCACGGCTACCGTGCATACCCCAATGATGGGCATGCCAAAAAACACGCCATGGACCTCATTTATTAGTAAAGCACCACTACATGGTGGCTCAATGCCTGCAACAGTACCTACAAGTGTGTATCAATCATATGTACCTATAGGTCCTCGTACTCATATAGCTCCTGCCCCTCCCATTGTTTCAACAACTTATGCTCCACAACCACAACATCCAAGCTCTTATTTCAATGGGACCATACTAGCTAGCATTAGCATGTCACATCCCACATCTGCTATGCCTAGGGCCACACATATGAACTTTGGGCCACCACATGGCCCAACATCGTACTCAACTTGGAACCCAAGGGCTGCATATATGTTAAACCCAATGCCAACCCCCATTTTAGATGCAGTCTCGAGAGCATGTGTCCCCACTATACTTGCTCACTTGGGTGACTTGGCAACATTTAATAGCCAAGCTCACACAAAAATTTAGTGGAGACAAGAATTTGAGAAATCATATCGAAGTATTTGAACAAATATTCAATTCCCTAGGAGAACACAATGACCTGTATAAGAGTAATGTTTTAAGCCTGACCTTGAGTGGAAAGGTTGGGGATTGGTATAGAACCCTAAGGGTGGAAGAAAAGACGATTTACCCTACTCTTAGGAGACTGTTCTTGAAAGAGTACATACGAGAGGGAGTACTTTGGGGTGTAGCATCTCAGCTCCAAAAAGCCCAACGAGAGGAAGGAGAGTCAGTGAGAGACTTTATTAGTCTCTTGAAGCATTTGAATTCTTGTTGTAATCCAAATGAGTGCTTCAATAATAGCCAATTTCTCGATAGATTCATTAGGGGATTACAACATGAGGATACCTACAATGGCCTAGTCATTAGAGGAATCACCACTTGGGAAGCAGTCACCACCAATGCGATCCAATTGGAGGACAACTTAATGATTCAAGGAGAAAGAGTGTCTGTTGAGCCTAAATCTACTAGCTCGCAAGCATCGGGGAATGAGCCAATGATCATAAAGCCTATTGCTAAAGAGCCAAAGATGTCTGAGATGACTTTAGCTGGTCTCACCAAGGCCATTCAAGAAAGTATTAGAGACAATCATACTCCACAAAACAATCATATGTATCCAAGAAGGGAGGAACAATGGTGCTCAGTTTGCTATGGTCCACATAGTAACAGTGAATGCCCTACGTTTAGAGTAAAATTTAATTGGAATTGCAATGCATGTGGAAGGTATGGTCATCAAGCCACGGATTGCATAGTATTTAAACGCGCAATGGACAATAGACCAACCTTAGCATGGATGAACACATGTCGAGTGCCTGCATTGATGCCGGTCCCACCTCTTGAACAACCGTCACAACACATGGTCCTTAGGGCTCAAAATGTTGTTCAAACGACACCATTACCACCTCCTATGTTAAAATCACAACCTCCACAGCCGAGAATCACTTTTGTGAATCAAGTGAGTTGTGATTTATCTATTGCTTGTTTGGAAGGTTGTGAGGAATATATAGACCCTAATATTGCCTATGGGATTGATGCACTTGAAGAAATTCCACAATACTACATGGAGGACTATTGGGGACAAGTAAACCTGTCTATCAAGTAGCTGCTCTTGCAACAAGAGGCCAAAATATCAATTTCATTGCCAAGAGACCACCTCTTTAATGATACGAGTGTGGGGGTCCACATCGTGTAGCCGAGTGTCCTATTAGATTACAGAAAAATGCCACACTAATGCAAACCAATCAAGTGAGCACATCTACAATGCAGATACTCATGTGTAATCGATGTGACATAGATCATTTGATTTCCCAATGTCCTAATAATCCAAATGCGCCAAAGATCACGCCATTGAATTTAATTGAAGTTATTGAGGAGCCATCGCAAAGTACACCTGTGGTACCAATAAATGTAATCACACGATTGAGGCTCCAAAAGCTAATTATATTCTTGAAGAAAGAGACACAACATCAATTGCCCAATCTCAAAAGAAGAAGAAAAGACAAAGTAAGAGATCACAAAAATCAACGAATTCAGACCCCAGTTCAAAGACCAACATAGCGACCGGTGATAACCTCATATATATGAACGATGCTGAAGAGGATTCTGATTCAGGTGAAACCATGGAGACTAAAACCACAATTAGGAAAGAAAAAAACAAGGAAGATCATCATGAGCCACAATGGCCAGGACCCAAGGAACCCAAGAAGAAGATAGGAACTTACCCAAACCCTACAGAGGAGATCGAACGAGTCAAACAATTAATGGGTTTGGTAGAAGAGACCCAAAGGGATCTAGATCCAACACCTAGGCAGATCCAAATTATCAACACAGTGTTCCCCAGGCAAAATCAACCTCACAAAGACCATAGACCACTCACCATACCTAGTGTCATCCAAGAAGAAAGTGACTTTAAGTCATGGGAAAGTGGGCGTACTCTTTTCCTATTGGAGAGAATGTTTACAGAGGGATTACCTGACCCTATCGAAGAAATGGAGATCCCATCTTCCCCAGGTCAAGGGATTGAAGCCCAAAAAGTGCTGTTCAATATTGCCAAATTGATAGATTTCATGGCTTCAGACGTTAGAATCACCATTATGTCCAAACTATATAGAGACCCCGAGCTATTCTTAGATCTTTCAATGGAGAATTGAAAGTTGGGCTACCACAAATTGCACAGATAGATGGAGCTAGGGACGTGCCAATAGAGGAGGAACACTTAGATCCACAACCCAACTTAGATGAGAACTCTGTTGTTGAAATACTTGTTAACAAGTTGGGAAAATAATATGAAGGTGATGAATACAATGCGACCATACCAATCACCACCAAGGGATTAACTGTGAAGAGAATCCTTGATGGTGGCGCTAGTGTTAGCATTATAACTAGAAATTGATGGGAAACTATGGGAAGACCTCACCTTGGGACTACAAAAATAGTGGTAAACATGACCAATGGGACTATTGTTAAACCTATTAGAATGCTAGAGGATCTCAAGATCAAGGTCTTTGGACACAAAATAAGGCATACCTTCATTGTTATGGATTGTTCCAAGCACACTATGTCATCTGAGATGATCTTAGGTCGTCCTTTCATGAGGGAAGCAAAAATGGTGCATGACTCGTCTAAAAACCATGTCTACTTGCAGTTCCACGATTCTGTCATTCGAGTTGATCTTGTAACTAGTCAGGCACGTCCTCTGGGAAACAGATTTATAATTGATCATCTATCTGACACCACAATTCACTCGGTCCCATTGCAGTATTTTTACACGTGTAAAAAGGACACTGATGTTGGGAAAGATTCCCCTTATATGGATGTTCTACCTGGGATGAATCAGTCCGACAATGTGGATTGGGTCCACCTAGCAGCAACCATAGACACTTGGGGAAATAGGGGGATGATCTAGGTAATACCTGAGGGGGATGAAATGCCACAACTCATACCTTTAAATATGATAAAAGCAATGCATATAGCGTCTGATGACCTACCAGAGGAAGGCTTGACTGACATTGGAACCAATAGCGTCTCAAAAGACTATAACCCACATGATTTGAAGTAAGAATCATCAATTGAGATTGACTCTGAGGACAAAGAATTGTTGGAATTAGGGTTGCAGAGAAACACACACAGCTTGGAGAAGACGAAGGAAGCTCAAGGCACACTATAGAGAGTGTATTACTAGTGTGCAATGGAAAGATAGATAGCCCTAGAGTGATGGGCGTATATACAATGCTCGGGGGAAAAAACCTCCTAAAGAGGGAAAAAATGCCCCGGCGGTCCTAGTGTGTTCACACACATCACTACCACATGTATATGGTAACAAGAATCTCAGTTAAATCTTGGTGCAAATGTGGTGACAAACCATTCAAGGCCTAGTGATATCCTAGATGACAATCTATCAATTGAGAGGAGAAGATATGAGTAGCAATTCATCTAATGACTCTTCACTGGAGGAAGGTCGTAATCAAAAATTAGACAAGAGGAGTAAGAGATATAAGAGGCGACAATATCGAGAAAATGTGCATGCTAGGATCAATGAAAAATAAATCTACCGCATAATGGCTTAATTATATAGGGGCATGTGATACTCATCGAAAGTTGGTAGATAATTGGGGTGAATACCTTCAAAGCATTATGTGGTGCAGTCCACAACCCATTGACATTGTTATGGAATTGATATTTTACTATTTTTGCAGCTGACAGGTGAAAAAGGCTTGACCGACCTAGGCCTATGCGAATGGATATGTATATCATGTACAATTTATTATTCAAGTGCTCTTTTATGAGCTTTGGCCATTTATGACCGGCCGGCCAGTTTGTACTCAATTTGACCATTCAAGAATCTATAAATGAAATATGTGCAAGAGGTAAATGGTCACTCTTGCACGGGGGGAGATTGCACCCAGTGCTCGTGTCTATTCTTCTCTCCTCTCCTCTTTTTCACTGTGCCAGGCATAGTACTCCGCTCTAGGAGGTGCGCTTGCACATGTTCTCTTCCTCTCTCTCGCTTGCTGTCCCTCTCCGTTCGCGTACATCATTGATTATGTGCTATGCGAGGCGTCAGGTATGTTGATTCATTCATTTATGATTAGCAGTATGTTGTTTTTGGTATTTTGCAGGGCAGCCACACATCCGTCTGTAGCAGTGGTATCAGAGCACAAGGATACGCTCTTGGTAACAATCAGTCTCACAAAGATCCAAAAACTAGAAATTGAGCAACGATCTATATGACCATGTACCAAAGCTAATTGCACTTACATAATTTTTTAATTTTTTTCTCTTCTTTCTTGATTTATCAAAATCTTCTCATTTTATTTCTCTTTGATTATACTTATTATTGTAAATCTTTTGGATACTTAGCGTTACTCCTACGTTAATTTGTAATTCTCAAAAGAATCTGACTAAGATATATAAATCATGATATTTCATATATTGAGTGACGATCTAAATATTGCTAATATCTCATTTTAGCACTCGGTAAATAACGACATAGCTTGTATTTTGTTCATGATGCACGAGAGGATAGATACAATCAAGGATACAAACGGAAAGAAAATTCTCGATAGACTTCAAAGATCTATCCGACGAGGAGAGTTGAACTTAAGACTTGTTATTCAAGAGGGAAATAGCATAACCAATCTACCACACTTGGGTGCTAAGAAGCGAGACAGAGATTCCCTTTTATTTCTTGGCATCACAAGTCTGCTGCCCGTGAGAAACCATCCCTAATGATAGAACTTGTAGAGCTTAACTTCGTTTGAATATATGTATAAATCTATATGTTCCCCCCCCCCCCCCCCCCCCCCCCCCCCCCCCCCTTTTCTATTTTGTTTCCATTGGAGCAGCAAAAAAAAATAATAAAAAATCACCAGGGCAACCTTCATCACCAACAGATTTGAACCAGCGGGCTATAGCAAAGACAGATGCATTGGGGAACAACATCATCCCCATCTGTCCTACACTTGCCTGGCCTCTGCTCCCACCTGAGCTTCTACCCACCTCCTAGACTTAGCTACCCTCCAGTTGCAGTGCCGTTGTTGCCAAGACGACACGCAGCCAGACATGAGTTTGTTTAGCCGCCAAAAACATTCACTCTCTCTCTCTCTCTCTCTCTCTCTCTCTCTCTCTCTCTCTCTCTCTCTCTCTCTCTCTCTCTCTCTCTCTCTCTCTCTCTCTCTCTCTCTCTCTCTCTCTCTCTCTCTCTCTCTCTCTCTTTGTCAATTGGCGATTGCACACACCCTGTACAGGCTCGTAATTTTTCTTGAAAGTCGAAATTCCCCCCTTTAAATCATGCAAAGTGAAGGCACTTTTCTTTGAAGCCATGCAGAGTGGGAGATGCTCTCTCTCGCGGCCCACACTCTTTCTGTGAGTTGCATGCAACCAACCAAACTCCCACATCCCATGCGGTGGCTGGTTTGTTTGTTCACAATGCTCAACTTTCTCTCTCACTTTGCAGCCACCAAACCAACCACCCATGCAGTGGCCTTTTGCTGTCTTCCTCTCAGTGGTCTCTCAGTGGCTTTTGATCGCCATTTACTCTCTCCCTAGCTCTTCAGCTAGCGGCCACACACACCGTCCCTATTTTCTATCTCTTTTTGACCAAATGCCCTCGAACTCTCTCATGCTCTCTCAGTTTTCTACCTACACACTCTCTCTTTCTCTCCCTCTCTTTCCCTCTAATCGTTTGACGGTGCAACACCCACATGACCTGTCGCTTGTGCATGACAGACTATTTTCGGCCATGAAATCATAACTTGTGGAGACAGTGGAGGTGGCTCAACCTGCAGCCAAAGTGGTGACTTTAGGGAGCATGTCTACAGAATTAAAAGGGAGGCTGCAAGACACTGGGGGGAAGCATAGAAGGAGGGCCGTGAGCACGGCTAGAAAGTAGGAGAGGAGCAACATGCATGGAAAACAAGGGCCATCAATGCATGGGTTCAAGACTTTGGCTAGAGACGGCCAGCCGGTGCGTGTAGCGTTTTCCTTAAGGATGATATTAGTGATAATGAAGATGATGATGATGATAACGAGGATCATGCTGATAATCAACTCTCAAAGCTCTTCATCGACTCCATCCCCGGTTTCTTTCTTTCTCCCTCTCTCCTCCAAGTGGACTGCTTACAGAGGCAGACATTGACGAAGCTCCTCTGTGGCTGCTACAATACTCTCTGCGACGCTGCTCACTGGTCGCTGTAACAGATCCTCGGGCATCAGGCTGTAGATGGCGATTAAGTCTTTTTTTTGGGTTTTAGCTTTAATGTTCTTACAATTTAATCTTTTACTGTCCTTCATTTGTTCTGTATCCAAACATTGGATTAGATCCATCATGACTATTTGAGTTTGATCCCATGGTCTTCTGAAGACGAGTAATATAACATTTCCTTTTTGCTATCTCTCTTCCCCCTCCACTACGACTCCTTATGGCGGCGGACATTGAGGACGCTCTTCGGCACCCACTGCAATACTTTCTTTGATGTCGGACACCCACGCGCATTGTCGATGACAATATTGCTTTTCATTATGACTTTAGGCTTTTAGTTGAAATCTCTCAGTCTTTCCTTTACTTCATTTTGTTTTTGCACACCCACAAATTGGAGTCGACCCACAAGGATTGTATCGCTTAGGTCTCATTATTCATAAGAATATGACATTTCATTTCGACTCTCTCTCTCTCTCTCTCTCTCTCTTTCTCTCTCTCTCTCTCCCCCCCGTTCCTCACTCAAAATTTGTTACTATGGCTAATAAAATATCTCCATAACGTGACCAATATATCTGATATATGTTGTTTTTAAATAAGGGTTTCCTTCAAATTCTCTTTACTGTTAAGTATGGAGCTTGATTTACCCTTGTAATTTTCTGTGGTAAAAGCGCACATTTGTAAAGCCCCCATTATGAGGAGAAGCCATCGTGCGTGAAGGAAAATCACTCACCGGAAACCAAAATTTTCATGGGCAAGAATCAGGGGCAACTTTAGACGGAATATTCCTTTTCGTCGGAATATTATGGCCGGACGGCGGCCGGAAAGTGGTCGAAAAACAACCGATCGGTTGGCCAGTGGCCGGTAGTCAATGGCCGATGGCCGGTGGTCGGAAGTCAATGGCCGGTGGCCGAATTCAATATCGGACTTGTCTTCTCAAGGGCGGCCACACATGGGCGGATTGGAGGGTCCGATTTGGACTTATTCGCACAAGGGCGGCTACACATGGCTGCCTCTCATAATTGAGGGCAGCCCTTTTGGCCTATAAAAGGAGGCCATTTCTACACACATTTCATAGTGTGAAGTTGATGCAACAAGGTGAGTGTGAGGTGGTGAGAGTGAAGCAAGGCGGGAGCTCTATCAAGGGTTTAATCCCTTTGTAAACTACTTCTTCTTTTGAAGTGCTAAAGCCATTGAGTGGCTGCTTTCCTGTGGACGTAGCTCACATTGGGTGAACCACGTATATATCGTGTGTACTCTCTCTCTCTCTCTACTCTATAATCTCTTGTGTGTGAAATCTATCTCTCTCCATTAAGTAATCTACTCAAAAATCTATTTAGCTACGTCTTATTTCCTAACATTTACTTGGCATAATGGTTGCCTTGATAAATCAATTCTTCTCTTAGAGCTCGAAACACGAAAACCAAATTAAAAGTCATCAATAATTGAAATTTACCTTTAAATTTGAAAACAAATAGCTCGTGTAGCCTAGAGATCTTGAACAAAATTTGGTTTGCAAACATAGCTATATAATCTAATAATAATAAATATATAAATATATATTCTTGTAATGCATGTTCTCTTCTAGCACATGTGATGGCGCAATTCTTCATAAATCTCTTTCCAAAAAAGAAGGATAAGCTACCTACTAATTGCCTTACTGAGAGAAAAGTAATATCTGTCCACAGGCCGTGAAGCTAGTGGTACTTAACAACTTGAATAATTCTAGAGTTTGTCATGAATATAGATGTTCCATACTTCAGTAGATTGTTATTTTTTTAACTCTACCTGGCTCAATGTGCACATGTCTAAGGGTCTTCATTTCTTTGTAAGTATTAGGTGAGACTATAAACAAGTGATAGATTTATTTATTTATTTTAAAAGAAAAAAATTTATTGTTTTTGTTGCATCATATGGTATAATGATAGTGTAATTTTTTTTACATATTGCTTGATATAGTTTCATTTATTTGCTTCTGTATGACATCCATGCTATTGTTTCTAGTACTCTTGTGTACCTAATTAAGATAAACCATGATGAATATAAGGTCATATAGTTGGAATGCATTTTTATTTTATTTTTTTTTCAATTTTATTTGACAATAGTTTAAACAAAAGTCTCATTATTAGTTTCTTAATTGGAATTACTATTTTCCCTTCCTATTGTTATCACACAACATTAATCTCTACTAACTACCATCCCTACGTTGTAAACAAACTCCCATTACCAACTTTTAAAATGGTAATGAATTTAGTGTGTGCTTCAATTTGTTTTAGAATTGTTCAGAAATCATGTTTAGCGGCTTTGTCTTTGCAAATTACTATTGCAGACAAAGCTAACCACCGTACTCTCATATCAACGAACCCCCAGGTAGCATTTTTTTGCAATGGTCTCTGTAGCATTTTAATTGTCCTTGCTTTAAGATCTCGTCATTATAAAACATCTCTCAACTGCTCATACTGCAATATACTTGATTATTATGCTACTGTGATAATATTCACCTTCTCAAATCTCTTGTAAGCTATTTTTTTGTGGTATAGATACGAGACAAGCTCAACGAGTTTGCAACAAGAATCTTTTGCTTATCTGCATTCTTTTATGACATGTGAAAATTAACCATCCCTAACATTGTGTCTTCTACTACACTGAATGCAATTTCTATCGAGATGAATTGTCATTAAATTGTACAACTCCCACGAGAGCTAAGGTGCTTTGGGATACTGGAAAAACCGTTTGTAAGTATATTTTCACCTGAGAATGGTACAATTTTGTGTCAAACAGGTAGTAAATATTTTTTTGTTAATTTTATGTCTTGTCTAGTCCATTGGTCACATGCACACAAATTTGCCGATTTAGGTAGTGTGTCAATGCTCATCTGGTGCAGATTCACTGATTTAGGCAGCACAAAGATTCATGTTTTAAAAAAAAAACAATACCAAATGAAGATTCGCCGATTAGGCAGCATTAGTGTAGATTTGCTGGTTTAGGCAACACGTCTTATTGGTGTAGATTCACCGATTTAGGCAACACCAATCATGAAATCATGCTGCAGTGGCTGGCCTCCACTGTAACTGGTATGATTTTGTTACCCGCGTATACAAAATGACGGATATTTGGATTTGGATTTGAAATGGGTACATGTTGGAAGATGTTTGGATTTGGATTTGGAATGGATATATGATGATTTCCTTTCGCGACAGTATTTGTGGAATTGGACTTGAGATTGATGAAAATTGACTAACTGAATGATGAGTGTGACCAATGATATCCTGATGCATCAGGGTATGACATATACTGCTTATTCTAGTGGTATGGGGACACTAGAATAGATAGTATGTGGATAACAAAAGGCATAAGCAATATTGTTTAGCTTAAAAATTTTTTCTTTTACTATACGATATTTTGACACAGAAGACTAATCACTATTTTTTTTTGACAAGTGTCGTTTGCAAATTCATACTTTGCAATTGAGGACAGTTGCAACAGAGAGGTATATTATGGAATTGATATTTTAATATTTTTGCAGCTGACAGGTGAAAAAGGCTTGACCGACCTATGCCTATGCGAATGGATATGTATATCATGTACATTTTATTATTCAAGTGCTCTTTTATGATCTTTGGCCATTTATGACCGGCCGGCCAGTTTGCACTCAATTTGACCATTCAAGAAATCTATAAATGAAATACGTGCAAGAGGGAAATGGCCACTCTTCCAGGGGGGAAGATTGCACCCAGTGCTCGTGTCTATTCTTCTCTCCTCTCCTCTCTCTCGCCAGGAGGTGCGCTTGCACATGTTCTCTTTCTCTCTCTCGCTTGCTGTCTCTCTCTGTTCGCATAGATCATTGATTATGTGCTATGCGAGGTATCATGTATGTTGATTCGTTCATTTATGATTTCAGTATGTTGTTTTTGGTATTTTGGAGGGTAGCCACACATCCGTCTGTAGCAGACATTGCACAACTAGAAGCTACAGAGAAACCAAAGTTGAGCCGTACTGTAAGGAGATGACAAAATCAAGAGCTAGCTCAATAACAAAAGGAAGAAGAAAAAAAATCACAGTCCATAGAACAACAAGACCCCATAGACTTACATCCTGCACATGATCATTTCAAATCCTATACCACGAAGGAGCGTAAGGTTGTGTATACAAAGGCCCAAAGAACACCTATTGATGGAAGTAATGGAGTTTATGATGGTCCAATAATAGTTAAGGAAATAGAGTTAGTAACCCCGGTGAGGAGTCCAAACCTGTTTCATTGCCCAAGATCTGACAGAGATCGAGGAATATGTACTTAAGGAGATCCTCAAGGAATTCAAGGATGTATTTGCTTGGAAAAATCATGATATGAAGGGTGTTCCACCTTTTGTGGTACAACACACAATTCCCATGAATAGCATGGCTAAACTAGTCCAGCAACAACCCTACCCAACGAATCCTAAGTATGCAAAGATTGTTCAAGAAGAGATTGAAAAACTTGTCAAATGCGGATTCATATACTCTATTGAGCACTTAGAATGGGTGTCTCCAATACTTATCATGCTAAAAAATAATGGGAAACTCAGTGTGTGGATCTCAAGAAGGTCAATGCCACCACTTGGAGGGACCATTACCCCTTGCCATATTCAGAACATGTGCTTGAAAGAGTTGCAGGGAAGGAAGCTTATAGCTTTTTAGATGGGTACTGTGGATACAATCAAATCATAATTGCACTAGAGGACCAAGCTAAAACTGCTTTTATAACTGAGTTTGGAGTGTTCTCATTTTGTGTTATTGCTTTTGGCCTAACCAATGCCCCTGCTACCTTCCAAAGATTAATAAACACTGCTTTTAGGGAATATTTGAGAGAGTTTTGCGAAGCTTTCTTAGATGACCTTTGTGTTTATTCTTGTTGGAAAGAACATCTATCATGTTTACAAAAAGTGTTTGAAAAGTGTAGATTGTATCGCATCTCATTAAATCCTTTCAAATGCCAATTTTGGGTTAAACATGGCGTCATTTTAGGGCATATAGTGTCCAAAAATGGGATTTCCACAGATGAGAGCAAAAGTAAAGCCATTTTCAATTTTCCACCACCTACAAACTATAAAGGAGTTCAAAGGTTCATGGGCCATGTTGGTTATTCCTGGCGGTTTATTCTAAACTTTGTCGAGATAGCTCGCCCATTGTACAAGCTTCTTATTGAGTTTCATGGACCGCGGAGTGTGACCATGCCTATGAATTATTGAAAAAGGCCTTGACAAGTGCTCCCATCCTACAAGTGCCCGATTGGAATGTAATTTTCCATGTGCATATTGATGCATCAAACTTTGCTATTGGGTGTGTTCTAGCTCAACAAGGAGAACATAAATTGCACTACCCCATTAGCTTTGCAAGTCGTCAATTAAATGATGCTGAGAGGAACTACACCATTACAGAGTGGGAAGGTTTAGCTATGATTTATGCAGTAAAGAAATTTTGCTACTACCTTCTTGACAACAAGTTTTTTTTCTAGGTTGATCATCAAGCATTGTTGTATCTAGTAAATAAACCTTGTTCCACGGGAAGAATTACACGATGGTTGTTAATTCTTCTTGTGTTTGAAATATCGTTGTAGTGAGACCCCATAAAAGACATATCATGGCAGAGCATTTGTCTCACATACCCAATGGTGAATCCGCTATTGGAATGGATGACAAATTGTCCGATACTTCCCTATTCCTAGTCGAGACCATGCCTGAATGATTGTGGACTTTTTAGTTAATGGTTCTCCACCCAAAGAGCTTCGTAAAGATATAGCTCGAAACTATTAAAGGTATGTGAACCTTATTCTCTAATTGCTAGAACTCTCTATAAGCTAGGGAAGGATGATATTCTTAGATGTTGTACTCGTGAGGATGTATATTTATACATACTGCAAGAAGCCCACATGGGTATAGTCGAAGGACATTTCTCAGGGGAACTAACTGCTAGAAAGGTGTTGCAATCAGGCTATTGGTGGCCTACCTTATTTAAAGATGCATCACTTTTTGCAAAAGGGTGTGGTGAATTCCAACATTATAAGATCACACAACAAAAGGATAAGATGTCCTTACATCCTATTAAAGTGACAACCATTTGAAAAACAAGGTTTAGACTTTGTTGGCCCCATTAGTCCAACAATTCGTAACACTCAATCTCGATACATAATTGCTGCCATTGACCATGTGACAAAGTGGGCACAAGCCAAGCCGACACGCAAGGCTGATGCAAGGTCAAGCACCAAGCTTCTCTTTGAGAACATTATTACAAGATTTGGTTATCCCTTTGAGATTGTGAGTGATAAGGATACTCATTTTATAAACGGAGTGATAAAGGAACTCATGACAAACTTCATGATAGCCCACCATAAGTCTACACCTTATTATCCACAAGCAAATGGCCAAGCTGAGAGCACTTACAAGACCTTAATTTCTATCTTGACCAAAATAATGAAAGCTCATCGCACAAATTGGGATTTGAAGCTGACATCAGCTCTATGGGCTTATAGTACTACTTACAAAGTGGCCATTAATTGTACACCATTCAAAATGGAATATGGCCAAGAAGCAGTTATGCCATGGGAGTTTGTAATTCCTAGTCTGCGGGTAGCTTCACAAGAAGGTTGGGATGGTAACCCTTTAGTTGAGCGTTTATAGATCCTTGAGAGGTTAGACGAAGAAAGGCAAGTGGCTGTGCAAAATGCAATTGTGGAGAAAGAAATGGTTTGACCGTCGTTTAAAGAACAAAGATATCAAGGTTGGGGATAAAGTACTTATGTATGGAGTGCATAATGAAAAGAAAAAGTTGAAATATGCAAGAAAAAGACTATATAGAGTATGCAAAATTATTCCACAAGGTACCATTCGTGTGGAAACTCTTGATGGAGTTGAAACCGTTGGATTCCACAATGGGAGTAAATTAAAAAAAGATACTATGATCCTTTAAGCCAAGAGGAGCTACATGCCATCCATAAAAAAAGGTAGCCAAGGCACAAGAAGAATTGAAAAAGATACAAGCTCAAGCTAAGGTTAAAGAGCGACAACAACGTATTAGACTCCAAAGAGAGGCCAACATTGGAGTTACACATGCATTTCACGTTGAAACAGAGGATGATTGATTGGACTTTGGCACACCTCTACGATACCCTCTTGAGCTAAATAGCACATATGAGAAAGTGCTATATAACACCTTATTAGACACGGGTGCTAAATATATTCTACTATCATATGGAGTGTGGTGTCAGATTAGGAAAGCCAGCTCTATCTGAGAGTACTATCCAAGTCAAGGGTATCAACAAGAAAAAAACTACGGTTTTCAGAATCTGGCATACTTTTGTCAGTATGACAATGGGGTTGTATCTCAAGACTTTTTGGTCATGCATGCTGGAACTATGGAAGGCAATATAAACCTAGGACACACGTGGATGATAGCAACCGAATGCACTATTGATTGGGGGATTGGGAGTGTCACAACACAGAAACCAACTCTTAGTCCTGCCACTGAAACAACAGTCCCTGAGATATCACCTCCTAAGGAAATAAAACCCAAAACATTGCATGTCCACGAAGTTGAACCATCTGTACCTATAGCCCAACCCTCTAGAGCTTCAACTTCTGTCGCTGAAACAAAACCTGAGACACACAAGACTCAGTGCGATATAACAAAGAAAACATACAAATGGATCCCTAAATCTTCTTTAGAGACCATTTTTGATGCTATAAAATAGGAGCCTTGTAAGAGACACCCCACTCCAAGAAATGTAAGAAAATGTTGCGTTGGATTCCTAAAAGACTATTGGAAGCCCAAGGCTACTATGAAGGGAATTATCAAATCTAGGTGCTAAACGTAGATTTTGTTCTTACTTGTCACCTATAGACCCATGTGAGCCAAATCCTGTAATGATAAAGCCAATCAAAGATCGTGGGAAGGGAAAGAACACAGAACACTATACACCTGATCTAGAGCTAGTTTGGGTACCCAAGCAAAAACGACTTGTATCGCATGGATCAAACATAGAAAAAAATGAATATTCTTCCTCTTCATGTAGTTATTATGTAGAAATACAATCTTTGAAACCACCTCCACCTACCATTGTAAATATCCATACTAACAACAAATAATTTGCACCTCCCATTGTAAGTTTGACACCTACAATAACGTTGCAAGTAAAATCATGGGAGAGTACGATACCACCCTTGCAACTAAATGAAATGCCTTGGGTGGTAAAAAACTATTGGTCAAAGTCTTCACCCATAACAACTTGGAACAATTAGTTTCAAAAGATGACGACATCGTTCCAAAAGGTATGATCTACCCAAGGAAGGGGGGAGTGTTTGCTGACATTCATCATTCACTTGCTCCCCTCTTAACCTTCCACCCTCACCTCTCAATCTCCCAATCTTAGGGAATGTATATATATAGCCCTATACTCAAGATAACAAAAATAAAAAAGTAAAGATCAAGAGCCACCAAACAAAAATTTGGAAACCTACAAATTCATAATAACACATTATCCACAAGGAAACGACCTTTTGACATGACCCTTATAACATTTGCATACTAACCACAATCTATCTGTGTGTACAGATGTGGCTAGTATGCTAGAGTCACCCACTCCTACCTTGGGAGAGAGGTAACCCTCTTTACTTTTCCCAAGTATTTCACATAGTCTACCCAGTTCTTGCCTGTGAATTGGATTTGGTAGATACGCTAGTGTGTGAGAAGAATTTTGAGGAATTAGAATGGCTGATACGTCTCTTGACCACGACTGATCCCTACTTAGGAGAGACCCTTTTGACCAAGATGACTATAGACATTTAATGAAATTCTTAGTGAACATTTGTGTCTCTAATGATGAGGAAGATCTACATGATTACATGGATGACACGTATGGTCTCACGGATGATGGCTTTTTTTCCTCGACGATGACGAGGATAGGGGTTTAGACCTAGGGCTACCCGTCCATCTATTCAATATCCTATTCCCTTGACTCTCTAAGGGGGTGCAAATAATTAGGTTAGGGTTCCTTATGTTGTTTTAATTGTGTTCAATAAAGGTTGGTGTCTCTTGCCACTGATGTGCCTCCTAGAGGTACTCTTTCCAGTGTGCACAGGAATTCCCTGTAGTTGTTGGGATTTGGAATCTTTGTCTAGTTCACTCTTTGAATCAAGCATGATCATCAACACAAACATGTGTTTCCTGTCCTTTAGCATTACCTCTTCTTTTTTTAGCATCCATTTTAAAAAAAAAACTGTGATTGGTAGCATAATATTCAACACATTTGCTTAGTATTAAACATTAGACTCAATATAATTTTATGTCATAGTCCCTTGTCTATGTTTATAAATCAAGCAGTCTGACTAAGCTAGTATGACCAAGATAGGCATTAGATATCTTCTCTTAATACCATGGGAAATGCCCACTTCAGCTTCTTAATCCGATTTAGGAAGCATTGTGTGCAATGTACTAGTGCTTTCTAGTGGGCTTAATCCCTTTTGACCTTTAATTTAACTATTATAAAGGGAACTACTATTGTGATGAGCCTGGGGTGGGGGGGAGGGGGGGAGGAGGGGTTAATAGTGCATTATGACCCCCCAAAATTACAAAGTTAAATGGCAATGAAAAACAAACAAACAAAAATCAAAAGTGCCAACAATGTAAAATCTTAATTTCGTACTTCACTGACATGTATTGCCGATGGTACTAGAGCCCTAGAGGTTCCCAGTGTGGGCGCTTTTCCTTGAAAAGCAAAAAGCCCAAGGCATATAAAATAAGCACACACCTCAAAAATTGAATCAATGTGAAAAAACTTTGCGGATGCAAACAAAGGGAATAATTTAGATGATGATTTCATAAGAAATTCCTTTCATCGTAACTTAATTAGAAGGTCTTCTAGGTATAGCCTCTAGTCAACCCTCGGACATGAAATACTTCGCTCTTTCAATTAAATAGCTTAATTGACCAGAGAGAATTGAGAAGCTTGCCCATGGTATTAACAATTGACCTCTAGTGCCTGTCGACATGTTAAATTAGTGACCCCAGACTTGTTTTTTTAAAACCTTTATAACTGCTTATGCGTTTGATTGTATTACAATTTAATGTTTACTGTTGACAAATTGTTTAATATTTTGTTACCAATCAATTTGTGTACTTACTCACTGCATATGATCTTTAATTGTATATGAAAATGAAATTACTATGTCAATTTTGGTTGATTTTGAAGTGTTTAAAGAAGGCTAAGGACATTCAAGATGCTCTTCCACCTCGACGAACGGGCTTCATCTCAATACCTTTCAAGAATGGAATCTACATCAGAAATGGGAGTATGTTAACCCTCACGGACACCCTATCACCTTTGATGGATGCCTTATCATTTATTTGAGTCATGGGCCGGGCTTGCTGGTCTAATAGGTGTGTACGTGATTGCCGACCACTATGGGCACCCATGTGTGAATGGGTTCGATTGTTATAAAAGGTCCATTTTGACTTAAAATCCTCATTCTTTGAGGTGCATGCTAGGAAGTGCTCTTGCTCTACCTATATCTTATTCTTCTTCATGTGCTCATACGTGTGTGTGTGTGTGTGTGTGTGTATGCTTGAGAGAGAGAGAGAGAGAGAGAGAGAGAGAGAGAGAGAGAGAGAGAGAGAGAGAGAGAGAGAGAGAGAGAGAGAGAGGGTGTGATCAAGCATTGCGGCAGCAAGGCGGTTGAGCGATGCGGCGGTGGTGGCTCCTTCTTCTTTCCGGCACAAAATCCTGCATGACAAAAAGCATTGAGCAGTGAGTGACACACCATTGCCTCTTTGAGCTTGCTAGGACTGTCTAGTTGTGTGCTTGTAGCCATTCATGGCTCACACACGATGTTTGGCAAGTTCCCTGCCTTTGACATGTGCGTGTGGCAAAGTGCACAACAATAGATTTGCTTGGGGATAGGTTAATGAGGCCCCTTTTATACTTGAGTCCAACACTCCATCAACCAGGGCATGGTTAGTCATTCTTCTGATCGAGGACTTGAGCTCATCCCAAAATTCTTTGAAGAACTCAGTAGTCAATCCATCCCACCCAGTGGACTTCTCCTTGCCTTACACTTACAACATGAGAGAGCATTCCTCCTCGTTAAATGCCTTCTCCAAAATGGTACCATCTCAATTTTAAAAAGATATAAATCAGGCAAGTCAACATCAACCCCGATGGGTGCTTCCCCATGAGCCAACCTTGCCCTCTGATGAGTACTTCCTTTCTTCACCACACTTGTGAAATCAAACTCAGGAAATATAAAGAACCATCTGACCTTACGCCATGTATTCCAAGGTTTGTTTGCCAAGTATAATTGTATTTGATGATTCACAAGAATACAAATTTATTTGCAAGATTGTAGTGTCTAAAATTCTTCACAACATAAATCATCCCTAATCCTTCTCTCTCCGTGGTCATATAATCCTTCTTCATACTATTCAAATGTCTACCAAAGCAGACTATATGAAAATCCATGTTGTTCTTTCTAGGTTACACTAGAATGCATCCTATAGCATAAGCTGATGCATCTATGTGGACATGAAAACTCTTTGTCCAATCAAGAGCCTTTAGAATTGGAGCAGAAATCAATCTCAATGTCTAGAATGCTTCCTCACATTCATCAATTCAGTCAATTTTTAGGACAAGGTAGTAGAGAGGTTTGGCAATAATTGCATACATATAGATGAACCATCTACAATATCCACAATGTCCCATATAGGCTTTTACCTCCCTACCTTTTGTAGGTCTTGGTAGAGCAGTAATCACTTGAATCTTCTCAAAATCTATAGAACTATCATTCTTGGACATGTGTCCTAGTAGAATCTTTTCTTGTCTTACCATGAAGACACATTCCTTTGGATTTAAACAAATATGATATGTTCTACACTTTTCAAAGATCTTTTTCAAGTGTTCTATATACTCATTCCTCAATAGAAAATGCACGCATAATTCATCTATGTAAATCTCTACGAATAGTCTTAGGTACTCTTTTAAAAGCATGGATCATCAACCTTTGGAATGTGGTAGGTGCATTTGTTAAAACAAATGGCATTACTCTGTAAGCAAATATGTCCCATTCTGTAGCAAAAGTGTTCTTATGTTGATCCTCTAGCTTTATGCCAAGATGGTTATGGACTAAAAAGCCATCAAGATGGTTATGGACTAAAAAGCCATCAAGAAATCTATAAGCTTCCTTTCTTACGACTCGTTCTGTGACATGATTTATAATAGACAGAGGATATGCTTAGATTCACACATACTCATAACTTCCTATTTTTCTTGGGTACTACTAGCATTGGTGAAACCCAATCTGTATGCTCAATCTCATAGATAAACTTTGCTTCTTTAAGCTTGTAAATCTTCTTAATTTTGTTTGCAAAGGTTTCATTATACATATAGGGACATTGCCTGCTAGGTCTTGCATCACTCTTAAGGGGATCATGTTTTGACAGATGTCTAGATTGATACCCTTAAGATCTTTAGATGACCATGCAAACACATCTCTATATTCCTTGAGTGTGGCTATTTGGTTCAACTAAATTTATGTGCTTGGCTTTCTCGGACCATCGGAAGATATCCATGGTTCTTTAAGTTCCCACATTGGTTGCTGGACTACTATCTTTTAATCTTGTATTGCATATCTCTTGTAGTGAGAGGGTATGTCAAATCGATCAGTGTCTGATCCCTCTTCACTCTCCATCGCCTCAAGTAGATGTGGTTGTAGCCCCAGTCTTGTACCATTTCAAGTTGACTCATAAATGGTTTCCCTAAAATGATATAAAAGTTTTTTCCTTGCTGAAATCTACTATTGCAAAGATATGTTCATACTCTTATCCCACAAGAGGTTACTATAATATTTTCCACCATACCTACAAGTCTCTCAACATAGCCATTTGCAAGTTATAATTTCATTCTCGTTTTTATGAGAGCTAGTCTTTCTCATTTCTCTCATATTTCTTTGGTGGCGATGGCCACTCCAACCCTGCTATCAAGTATAGCAATCATTTTTATCCCTTTGTTCCACTAGATTAGCGGGTTGCCACGACAAACTTCTGTAGCATAGCTATCTAGCACTAACATAATGTCAATACTCAAGGAAGTGACTCGAACGGGATATGACTACTCTTTGAGGGTGTCACCTCAAGAAGTGAACCTCCCAAGAAAATCAATTAGCACAATAGGCAAACAAAAACTATTTGATCTGAAAATATGCCTATGTCCTATCTCATCGGTCTAGATCATCATGCCATTTCATTGATTAAACAAACTCGGATCTTCACAAAACTTTAGGGAAAGCTATATTAGGTTTAAGGGCACTAATCTACAAAATTTGGTGGTCATTTGACAAGGTACGAGAATCCCAATCCATCATGGTCTACGTAAAAAAAATTACAACAATAGAATAGTCTAGAAGGGTCTCCCTAAGGTCTAACAACACTCTCCTACGGTCAAAATGTCAAAAAACAGTAATTTAAGCACTCAAATCTGTAGATAAGACTCACAGCTGTGTGGTTGCAAACCACAACAAAACTAGAAATGATTATACTTATTTAAAAGAGCAAGAGACAAGGAACATAATGCACTTTGTGGAATCACATTTGGATTACCAGATCATGAGAAAAAAGTGCTATAAGTTGTAGTCGAGTAGCCGCTCACAGTCACATGTACAAAAGCTCTTCCAAAAACTCAAGATAATTTACAACGATGTGTTCAAACTAAAGCTATTGAGATTTATACCTAGGGCCTTTCAAATGGCCTATGGCCAGCTCACATGGATCTGGGCTCATGACAAAAGAATACAACTTAGAGTATACATCATTTGTCTCAAAATTATATGGGCTCAATTACAAGGCTTTTTGAAAAAATAGGATAGATAACATCAAATTTTGGAGCTTGGATAAGGTGTGGTCGTCTAATAGGGTAGCTGTTGTATGTCCTCGTGCATTTATTTACTACTCTCCAATAGTCAAATTGTCTTTTCTCCAGTGTCTTTGTTATCTTGCTGAACTTTGTGGCTCTGATAACGATGTTGGCTTTGATTGAAAAATCTTTGGACAGGTTGTTTAGTAGTGTACTCTGATATGTGACATGCATAGCTTGCAGACCTTTGGTTATTGGGTTGAAGATGGTGGAATCCATCTCAAAAAACCCTGTCATGAAGGCTTCCTCAAAGGTTTGCATATAGGGTCATGGAATGAACATTATCCATGCATACATACCCATAATGATGTTCTTAGAGGGGGCTTTGGTTTCCATGTTCCATCTGTTGCAATCTGTGCCTTTGAGAAATTCCTTCCATGGGTGCTCAGCTTGGTGCTCAGCCTTGTCAATATCTTCAAAAGCCTCTATGCATGTAAGTATCATCTTGCTATTTTGCAGGTCATCTGGCAAGTTAGATCTGGGACATATTGCATCATAGTGATCACTACCTTGAGGGTATGCACCATGTATGCCTCTGTAGCTTTGTGGTTGTGTGCAGGCTTAACAATGATTGGATAGCTAAAAAAAAATGACATCCTACTTCTTCATGTATAGTAAGTCTCCCACGATCACCATCGTGGAATGGGACAATATGTGGGGTTGTTCCTTAGGTGTTGGGGGAGAATTTATGTACGTCGTTTCATCCTGGGGTCTTTTCTCAAACCATCTCTTTTACCAAAGTGGCTGGCTCTCTAGGTGAGTAGTAACTGCTCAGCTATGACTGACACTCCTTCATAATCACCCTTGGCATTTAGCTCTCGAGATAGTAGTCGCTTTTTATTCCATAACAATGATTCTTGTTTCATCAAAGTAGGGCCACCATTTCATGACCGAAATTTTTGATGTGCTCCTCAGGATTGAGCATTAGAAGGGCTGCCAATTCTAGCACTTTGAGTTTGTACTTCATGTATTCCTTGTGGGACCCTTTTGGCATGTCTTCTATCCAACTTCAAAGCTCATCTTTGGCATCTATAGAGTCTTTTTATTCTTCAATATCTTGCATTTCCCCCCTGGATGATGTACTTGGTAGGTCCACTTGGGGCATGTCGGTGCTTTCAAATTCAACCAGCTCTTGTGTTGAGTGACTGGTACTATTGATTTTGATTGCAATGCACTTAATTCCAAAGCTTTGGCTTGTAATTCCTCTAAATGGGTAGAACAATTAGCTTTAGACTTGGCCAATTGCTCTTGAATCCCTTTGATCTTTTGTTCTCTTTGGGAGTTAGTTGCGAGGAATCTAGCCATGAGTAGTTGCCGCTGCAACTTTTCCTACTCAAGCTCAGTCTTCAAAGCTTTGATTTCTTCAGCAGTTGTAGTAGGTGCTTGAGAGGTATATGCAGGTGTAGGTACTTGTTGGATTGCTAAGAGGGTGGAGAGGGTGTGCTTTACCAAGTTGTAAGACTTGCACAACTTGGAGTATTTCTATTTCTCCCCCTCCAGAGCCTCTTCTAGGGTCTATTGTTGCACTTGTATCTCTGTGCTAGCTTCTTTTTGTCTTTTCAAGTCTGAGTAGTTGTTGGAAACATCTCCTTCTCTCTTGCTAGATCGGCTTGGACTTGTATCTTATCCGCTTGTAGACTGGCTACATGTTTCTTTAGCCATTTTATTTCTTGGTTGGTCTCTAGTGTATTTTCCTTGGCATCTTTAGCATCTTGAGTGTGCAGCTGGGAGATCATTTTTTGGTACTTGAACTGGAGCTCGATCATTTCTAGGTGCTCTTAGAGATAAAATTTTACAGGGATCCTTTCCGATGTAGCTGCATCTTCTTGAGTGAGAGGTGGTACCTCTCCTCTTGCTTGTGTTTCTCGTTGCTGTGAGGTCTCAACAATGTGATCTATTTTTGAAGGATCCTCTTTGCCTTGCTCCACAGGTTACCTTTGTTCTTCCTCAATGTGGTCTTGATCTTTTTTTCTGATGACACTCAGCTCTCTCTTGATGTTGATCCACAGAAGGAGGGGATGTCCGCTTTGGAGAGATTTGCTCCTTTTCCTCCATCTTCTCCTCATCTTTTGTGGTTGTAGATGTGTCCTTAATAGTTTCTTCATGTTGGGATTGTTGGCTTCTAGAAGATTCCGTGGAAGTTTTCTAAATCTATGGTCTTTTGTCTTTTTAAGTCTTCCTCCTCTTGTTGGTCAGCTTTCCTCTTTAGAACATTGTGGATTCTTTGACGGAAGCATCGTGTTAGGTAAAGGTGGTGTGCCTCACCGTGCTTTGCCCGTGTCTGCCGGTCAGTGTCCGACCGCCCACATTTATCTCCTTATTCTTTATACATACAAAGAATAAAGAGCTCTCACTCATTCTCACATTGTGCTCATACAGTGAGATTTGGGAGCTCCAGCCACATCTTGTGTACACTCTCTCTCTCTCTCTCTCTCTCTCTCTCTCTCTCTCTCTCTCTCTCTCTCTCTCTCTCTCTCTCTCTCTCTCTCTCTCTCTCTCTCTCTCTCCCCTTCTCACTCTCCACATACGCACCGCATTTACGCACTCACAATTGATATCAGAGCTTTGGCGACACGCGTGCGACGGCCTTCTGACAAGACGGAAGCGATGGAGCTCGGTTATGGCAGCTTGAGCTCGACGGCTGTGGATACGGCTTGATGGTGTCAGATCTCAGCTTAGACATGTATATTCAGCTTGTGTAGCAAGACATTGCTGAATTTTGCAAAAAAAGACCAGGAACAAGAAGTGTCGCAACTCGTTTTTTCTGTTTTTGGCTCCCGAAACAGCGTTTTTTACATATCTCTGTCACATGGAGTCGGATGGATATGATACAAGAGTGTAGGTTGGGGTTTTGGCACATTCCAAATGCGATGGTGATATCCATTTTCTGAAATTATTCTCTAAATTACAGTAGGTGCAACAGTAGCAAGTTTATGCTGCATTTGTGGGTTGAAAACGAAGATTTTTGGCATATCTCTTTTACCCGGACTTGGATACATGTGATCCAGGCGTCTACCCTAATATTTTGACACGTTCTTGATGCGCTAATCATATCAAAATTTTGAAATTTTGAGCGCTAAATTTTTTGCAACAGCTTGTCAACAATCTCGACATATCGAGGTTTGCAGTTTGATTCCTATAGTGTAGAGAGTGACGCGGTTTGCATCTTTGGCTATGTATGGCACACTGTGGTGCTATTTGAGAGAGGTCACCTTGTTTTTGTGTATGTAAGTGATGCTTTGGGATGTGACTTTTGGATCGTTACAATCCGGATGCTGTTTCATGCACATTGTTTGATTGCGTAGGGCATTTCAGAGCACGATTTTGTGCACTTTCATGCTATGTATGCATTATGCAGATACATTTTGAGCCAGCCATAGCTTGCAGGTAGCATGTTTATAGGTTTGCAGTGTTTTGTGGACATGTACATGTCCATAGAGCTACTCAATCAGGAGTGAGCCAGTTTGCCAGGCTTTTGGCATTGCATGTAGACCATTTGTGGATTTTGCTATTGAGACAGTGTCTATTGTCATGCGTATTTGGTGAGATTTTTGAGTTTTGGCTTAGTTTCTAGGGGAAACTCTATCGGGTTTTTCCCAAAATTTCTTGCCATGGTTTATGCGTATTTGCAGTTTTCTCTCTGATGGTTTAATGGTCGAGTTGACTCCCACTCTGGTAGTTATCTGTAGTTTTTTTGGCTTGTAGTTTGCATTGAGTTTTGACTCATATTGCAAACAAAATTCTATTTGTTTTTCCTCGTCTTCTCGCCATAAAAGTTTGCAGTGTTATGCCATCTTGTACAGTGGTCGATATATTCCCACTTTGACAGTGATCGAGTGTTTATTGTCACATTTGACAGGTTTTATCAATTTGGACACGATTTGGTGTTCTTGTACCCACTCTCGCAGGAGTGAAGATTTGCGTATGCTTGTGTGGCTACATATAAGCTAGTCACAGGTTTTTTTGCAGATATTTGTAGGCACTTTCTCTTGTGAGACGCGTTTTGAGCTAGTTTTCTCTCTACTTGCGTATATGGTTATGTGCTTTATGCTCGGTTGAGCAGTTTGTCCCAGTTTATGCTTGCAGAGTTTGCAGATTGTGGAGTTGTTTTATGCATATGTGAGCATTCAGATTGATCATGCTTTTGAGCATTGTGTAGTGGTCGAGTTACCTCCCACTTTGTTTGCCATAGTTTTGGCATGGATATGGAGATGCTTCAGGTTAGAGGTGATTATCGCTCACAATCGCGACTGACATGTTGGCACTGTGGCCACGATGGGAATATTAGGCACTATTACTTGAGGTGTATGAGGTAGCACAAGAAGCAGATGCATGGTACTACTACAAGGACATATGCTAGAGAGTATGCATGTAACGGGCACGTCACTTTTGAGTTTAGCTTGCCTTCAAGCTACTTTGTGTCTTGGGATAGCACATTGTCTATGCGTTTTCTACTAGACAAGCATGCAGTTTTTCATGTGATGCCACGTCATGATTTGTTTTTCTCTTTCTCTAGTGGGAGACTTGGTTGTGTGCAGTTTGTTGATGGTTCAACATATGACATAGAGGGTGCTGGAGATGTATGCATGTCCTTGCCTAGTGGTGCATTGCTTACGCTATGAGATGTATGTTATGTACCAAGACTAAATTTGAGTCTCATTTCAGTGCGTTTATTGCAGAGTAGTATACATTGTGTACTGCTTGGAGAGTGGTCATTTCAGATGCATAGGGGATCACTGGTGATAGCTGGAGGTGCTAGGAGTGGTCTGGCACGAGGCGGTGTAGTCTTTGTGTATTTGCAACCATGTTTAGAGAGAGAGAATAGGCGTGTCTCTTTTGCATATGTGCTGCATGGAGAGCGGGTTGTGCATTTATCTTGTGGTGACTTTCATGTAGACACTGGTATCTCTGGGATGCACAACTTTGTCAGTCATCAGTTGAGGTGACATCAGTTGCTGATGCATTGTTCTATGATGCGCCTGATATGTTTGAGGGTGACAATGTCCTTCAGACAGCTGTGTATGATTGCAGTGGTGCTGATTTTTTTTATTTTGCAGTCATTCTCAGCAGATATGCCTTTGCCAAACGATGCTGACATGGTGATGCATAGTCAGGTGGTTCATGATGAGAATGCATAGGGCATTGAGGTTGATGACAAGGATAGGTTGGCACACATAGTGCATGTTGCGTTGGCCTTTAGGTCTCTCATGTCTGACCTTTTGGTCTCGAGACCTGATCTTGCTTATGCGGTTGGTGCATTTGCAGTGGGAGTTGTCAGTCATGCAATGATTGACACTGCTATTATGCATTGTGGAGCCATGTAGGTCGTCACTCAATACCTGCATCAGGAGTGTCATCGTAGATCTAGCCCTAGTGGTATGCATGTTGCATCTACACTAGAGCGGTTACAGAGTGAGCCAATGGGCATAGGTTGAGAGCCGTCACCTCTTGTATATACTAGTTGTAGGCTAGTCTTCTCGCCACTTATCGCCACCTCTTGTATATACTAGTTGTAGGCTAGTCTTCTCGCCACTTATCGGCACACAGCCTTTAGTGGGAGAATATTAGGTAAAGGTGGTGTGCCTCACCGTGATTTGCCTGTGTTTGCCAGCCGGTGTCCAACCGCCCATATTTATCTCCTTATTCTTTATACATACAAAGAATAAGGAGCTCTCAGTCATTCTCACATTGTGCTCATACAATGAGATTTGGGAGCTCCACCCACATCCTATGTACTCTCTCTCTCTCTCTCTCCCCTTCTCACTCTCTGCCCACGCACCGCATTTGCACACTCACACATCGTGCCAGCCTAACATCTGCCTTAGCCCTTTGGTGTCTTTCCTCTTTAAGCTTTTTGAGATTTTTGTCGAGATTGACATCATCCTCACAATCAGAGGGGGTTTGATGTTGCTCGGTTTCCTCCATCTTCTTTTTATCTACATCTAGCTTTGTCACTCTGTCCTCTCAACACTGATGCGCTTGCTCCATTGACCTGTGTGCTTGAGACTTTGGAATGTGATTAGTCTGTGTTTTTTTCTTGAGTAGAGGTACCTCAATTTCTTATTCTTCTTGTGAGGATTAATATTCAGAGGGGATGTCTTCGTTTGTCTTGATCTCCTTGCCTAGCTCAAAATCTGAACCAGTGGCCTCACTGTCAGGTGTCCACGCCCTTGAGCTATGACCCCTTGTTCTTATCTTTTGTAAAAGTGGTTGATGAACTTCCCACTGTTTTTATCACATGCTTGGCTTTATGTAGCAGATTGAGTTGTGACTCAGCTTCAGGAAGATCATCGATTATCCCTAATGCTTAGTATGGTATCCTGATCAGCATTGGCCCTACGTTCATATACATTTTGTTGTGATTGCTACCCTTTGAGTTAGCTTCTGCCATATTTTCCAGGATGTAACTTCCCAAATCACACTGTGATCACTCTTCTTTTGCCTAATCTGATGGCCATCACAACTACCACATGGAGTATTGGTTCTGTATATTGGGGTGGCTTTTGAACTTTCAAGTGTTGTGAAACCAGTCACAAGCACAATTCTATCTCTGAGCAAATGAGATTTTTGCCTAATCTGATGGCCATCACAACTGCCACATGGAGTATTGGTTCTGTATATTGGGGTGGCTTTTGAACTTTCAAGTGCTGTGAAACCAGTCACAAGCGCAATTCTATCTCTGAGTAAATGAGATTTTTGTAGGTGATTTATGCCCTTGTTGCTTGATAAAAGCCTTGTCATTATGATGTTGTCTTGTGTAGCAGGTTGTGGCTTCATGCAGACAAATGGAGAGCTTGGTAGATGAGTTCACTCGTGATTTTCACTCTAACAATAGTAGCTCTGTCTTTATCCGTCAGGGTGGCTTCTTTGTTGTACTGAATTGAGCTCATGAGATCGTGTGCTCTTTGAAAGTCCATCCCTCAAGGAGGTAGCTTGAAGAAGCTATCAAGCTAGAGGGATCTAGCACTGTCCAAGACTTTTGACTTTTGTGTCATCTGGCACTTGGAACTTGCCAATGAAGATGGTTGTTGGTATTTGGGCAAGCTCTTCATCCATTACATGATACTTCTTGATGGATAAGATGTTAATGACTTCATACGCTGCTGCTTCCCACTCCTTTTGAGCTCATTGCACGACATCCTTCTACCAAAATTTCAGCTTTTTAGGGTGCAAAAATTGATTTAAAAGCTGTCAAAAAGTTGAAATAACGCAAACTTGACCATAAAATGAAAAATGAGTATAACTTGAGCAAAGAAATTCCAAATTTGACCAAACTTCACCCCAGTGTGACTAGGACAACTACAAGTTTATATCATTTCTAGGTCAGAGGTACATGGATCACAATCCATGTTGGAACACATTTGAAATGATGTCTTCACCATTTGGTTTAGCATGCTTAAGAGATGTTATGGGTGAAAACTTTTGTGATTTGGATCACTGGTTTGGGTTCTAAGCCAAATTTTGAATTTTTTTTGTCAAATTTGGAGGTTTCTGGCATTTTCACAAGGGTTTTGATATTCAAATGTCTTGATATTCTAGGGTTATGCTTTAAATGGCATGTGGGACTTGATGGCTTGGTTTTGGTCTTGAGATGTGAAAAAGGTACATGGATCACGATCCATGTTTGGTCATATTTTGGGGGGGTGAAACTTGGTGGGCATTTTCTTATAGCCTCTCCTAGCACACTGGTGGAATCTTTTCAAATTTGGATTGAATTTCCCTCATTTTATCAAATTTCTCAGTTTATGGCCTAGTTTTTTCAACTTTGACCACATTGGTTTTCTGTATCCCACTTTGATTGATCCCTGTGGCTAGTGTGTGTTGATTTTTGCAGATATGATGCTTCAAGGTTGACTTTTCCCTTAAGTCTACTTGTCTATCAATTTTCACTTCAATCTGAGTTTGACTAACGTTCCTAGCAGAGTTCACAAAATTTGTACTTGTTGCAAGCAATTTTGGACTTGTAAGCATATCATAAATTCAATTTTTCCATTACAACTTTGCTCTCTAAAAAACCCTAACTTTGCACTTTAACTCTCTTAAACTACTGAGCTCTTGAAAGTGAAAAAACTTCTTGACCACCTGATGACTACTACACTTGCACATATTGTGGACTCTGAATTTGCCAATCTTGCTCCTAGGATACATGGATCGCGACCCATGTTTTGGGCCCAAGTTCTACCACCCTAAGCTATTGGTCATGAACTTTTGGTGTTTGGATCAAATTTTCCTACCATGGTTCAAAATGACCATTTGTAAACCATTTTAGGGTTTTTGGGTCTAGAGAAGTCGTAGTGTTGCATGCACTTTATGGGTGGTGTGATTCGCTCCCGCAATATTGGCACCATTGTCAAGGACACAAGAACTTGAGTAGGTAATCCTACTAACACTCGTGTGATGGTTGCTTGCTTTAGTTTTGGCTAAAGAAAGCATTTTTCTTAAATGGATCCAGAAGAGGATATTTTGAGATCAAGTGGATAGCTAGGAAGCGTGTGTTTTGCCGAGGGTCTACGACTAGGTAGATTTAGGCAGGATTTGTAGTATTAGTTGTAGATTTGAGAGTTGTTGGTGGTCGAGTGATTTGTGAAGTGATAAAAGCGTTTGCTAGTCCATGTGGCGCATTGAAGCGTTTTTCTACTCATAAATGCAAAACCCCATATGATGTGTAGGAGTAGCTTTAGGTAAGTGATATGATTTTGATCTAGAGCTATTCATCACTGAATTACTTGCTAAAGTGCCTGTTTGAGACCTATTGTCTGCTCTTGTGCAAATTTATCTAGAGATTTTTGCTGAAAACTTCTCAAAGACTTTTTATGCTTCATTTTTTTTACCAAAAGTCTTGTTGAAGTGGTCCATGTTGACACAAGCATTTTTGCAACACCACCCCACGTCATGCTCCATTAATTTTTTTATGCAATTTATCTAAAGGTGTGCTCTCTATGGTGTCAAAGAACAAATTTTTTATTGTTGAGCTTTGCCCATGATGTCATGTTATGGAGCATAGCTATTTCTGCCGATGAGCTGTAGCTTTTTTTTATTTCTTCTTATAGACATTGATTCTCTCTTTGTGCCAGTGTTGGCCAAAAATCAATTTCACAAACATACAAAATTCCCTTTAGGGTAGATTCTTAATGCATTTCTGGCTAGTCGTGGGATAAAACACCAATGTATAGTGCCTTATACACCTCAGCAAAATGGTGTTGCTGAGAGGAAAAACAGGTCACTAACGGAAATGGCACGATGTATGGTCAAAAGTCAAGCTTTGCCGCATTCTTTTTGGCTTGAGGCCATCATGTGTGCCACTTATGTACTTAACAGGTGTCCTACGAAAGCTTTGCAGTCTATTACTCCATATGAAGCATGGCATGATAGAAAACCTTCTATTGAGCACATGCGTGTTTTTGGCTGTTTGGCATATGCTTTGGTGCCACAAGTGCAGCGCAGAAAATTGGATGATAAGGCTGTCAAATGTATTTTTGTTGGTTATAGTGCTGAAAGCAAAGGTTACAGGTTGTATCATCCGCAAACAAAACGTATTTTGGTTTCACGGGATGTAGTGTTTGTGGAAGATTCTGTTCAACCCTTGCTGTCATGTACTAGAGACAGTAATGTAAGCTCACTGGACATTTATGACACTTTGTTGCCTCTTTTCAGTGGTGGAAATACGAATGTAAGTTCCAATGAGGCAAATGTACAGCCTATGGGGGTTTCTGAAAATGTTTTAGAACAGCCTATTACTGATGCAGATGTACATGATGTACTTGATGAGGAAAGGGCTGAAAATGAGCAGGCTAGAGGTATGCCAAAATGGCTGGTGCACACTTTGCGTGACAGTAAATTGGATGCACCTTTATCTAGTCGTACTCGTTCAGGCTCTCGCCATGCATCTTATGCATCAGATTGTTATGCTTTGGCTGTGTCTAGTTTACATGATGTTGAGGAGCCTCTGTCTTTTGATGAAGCACAGAATTCAGAAAATTGGATTGCTGCCATGAAATCAGAATATGATGCACTTATAGAGAATGACACATGGACTTTATGTGATTTGCCTCCTGGCAAAAAGGCCATTGGTACGAAGTGGGTTTACAAGTTGAAACGCAAGCCGGATGGTGAGATCGATCGCCATAAGGCTCGACTTGTTGCAAAGGGTTATGCACAACAAAAAGGCATAGATTATGAAGAGACTTTTGCTCCCACTTGTCGTATGACTACTGTGCGTTTTCTATGTGCATTGGCAGCTCATTTTGGTTGGGATGTACATCAATCAGACATTGTTACTGCTTTCTTGAATGGTGACATATTTGAGGAAGTTTATGTAACGCAGCCTCGCAGTTTTGTCATAAAAGGACAAGAGGACAAAGTGTGCAAATGTAAGAAGGCTTTGTATGGGTTGAAGCAATCTCCTCGTGCTTGGTATGAGAAAGCTGACACTCATTTGGTTAAACGAGGCTTTCGTAACAGTCCAACAGAAAGCACATTGTATGTAAAGCGTGAGGATGATGTATTTCTCATTGTGGTTCTTTATGTTGATGATTTGCTGATCACTGGACCAAATGAGAGACATATTGCTGAATTTAAGGCTGATTTGAATGCTACTTTCAAGATGAAAGATTTGGGGCTGTTGCATCATTACTTGGGTATACAGTTTAAGCAGTGTGATGGTGGTATTGCCTTGTGTCAGAAAAGTTACATAGAGACATTGCTATGTAAGTTTGGACTTGAGGATTGCAAACCTATTGCCACTCCCATGGAAACAGGTTTGAAGTTGAGTCTACATGATGCTGGCGATCCTGCTGATGTCACTCTTTACCAAACTGCTGTTGGCTGCCTCATTTATGTATGCAACACGAGGCCAGATATTCAGTTTGCAGTCTCGCAGGTCAGCAGATTTATGCATAGCCCAGGGTCTAAGCATTGGCAGGCTGTCAAGAGGATTTTCCGCTACCTTAGTGGCACTTTACATCTTGGATTGTTTTATCCCAAGGGGGGATCATTGCCGCCAGACTTACATGCTTTTTCGGACTCAGATTGGGCTGGTTGTTTTGACACGCGAGTGTCCACAAGTGGTTTTTGTTTCATGCTTGGCAGTTCATGTATATCATGGTTGAGCAAGAAGCAACCTACTGTGGCCACTTCGAGTTGTGAGGCTGAGTACAGGGCAGTCTTCACAGCTACGGTTGAGTGTGTATGGCTCAGACGCCTTATGGCTGACTTGGGTGTTGGACAGGACACTGCCAACACTATCTACACTGACAGTCAGAGCGCATTGGCAATTGCGAGGAACCCAGTTTTTCATGCTCGCACAAAGCACATTGAGGTGCATTACCACTATGTCAGGGAGAGGCTCTCAGCAGGAGAGATCAGCTTGGCTTATGTGCCAACACAGGACAACCTTGCAGATCTTTTCACAAAGGCATTGTCTCGTGAGAAGCTTGAAGCTTTCCGCAAAGCTTTGGGCTTACTCCCCTTTATGGACTGATCCTGTCCTCAGGGCATGGCACTTCCCTTTACTCATGTGCCAGCTCTCGTTCACCGCATCACTCCAGGGGGGATTTGTTACCATATACATGTGGTAGTGATGTGTGTGAACACACTAGGACCGCCGGGGCATTTTTTCCCTCTTTAGGAGGTTTTTTCCCCCGTGCATTGTATATACGCCCATCACTCTAGGGCTATCTATCTTTCCATTGCACACTAAGTAACACACTCTCTATTGTGTGCCTTGAGCTTCCTTCGTCTTCTCCAAGCTGTGTGTGTTTCTCTGCAACCCTAATTCCAACAGATAGATTCCGGAATGAAAAGGGGAACCACTATTTAATAGTTAGTAACCCTGGAGATTACAAAAGATATGGAGATAACGTGGCGAAAGGGAAAATGATTTCAGAAACTCAAGAACCGCCACCAAAAATTGATCGGCCTAGAGCTATTTTTATGTATGATAAGAAAACAACCAGGGTTCCAACTTATAACGAAAACGTGGGAATCTACAAGCATGAGAGTGAGGGTATAGTCTCTTACTTTCGTAGCAAAGAACCATACGTAAACGAATTAAGCAAAGACAAGGTTCTTTACTTGTTCTCTTATGAAACTGCTACGGGGAAGGGCATAGTTTTTGTTGATAGATACAGGCGAGAATACCAACGTATTCTCCCAGAGGAATTAGAGAGAGCAACATGTCCAGGAGCATCAGCATATGCCCCTGAGGAAGTGTCAAGAGCTGCCTACACCCTAAGCAAGTCAACGAATCCTTTTTCAGATGAGTATGACGCTACCTCACATTCCACCCAGACCGAAACCGAGATGGTTATCAAGCCTCACGAGGGTTCAGAGATTTGCAAGAACCACCACTCTATTCAAGGTATCAGGCAGAGAGTAAGCCAAAGACACAGGGGTCAACAGAGCCTGGAGGACCACCCATGGAACGAGTTCGAAGAGAAGAACCATCTCCAGCAAGAACCGTTAGAAATTATGGCTTAGGAGCACCAATGGGAAAGGAACCAGCCTATTACAGAAGGCCTGAGGAGTTATATCGACTAGGACGGGGGGATCCAATGATGAGGCTTGTAGACCATCGAAGAATTAGACCTTCTCAAGTGCAAAAATGGGTAAACAAGAAATACACAGAAAGCAGAGACCCAAGAGATCATGTAGCAGTCTTTGTGCGCATAATTAGAGCCGAAGAGGTGTTAGATTTTCCTACCCAATTTGCAGGGTTTGGACTAACCCTAGAGGATGATGTTGCCACTTGGTTTGACTCTGTAGAGCGTAGAGACTTTGAGTCGATGGAAGAAGTGTTTGACGAGTTTATCGAGGAATTCTCTCAAAGGGGAATAGCTCATAATATCGTCTCACAGATTCATAAATTCAAACAGAAAGATGGAGAATCTGTACGAAAGGCAGCCCTAAGACTAAAAAGATATGTTAAGTTCTGTTCGGTTGAAGAACTGCCAACTCAGTCCAGACTTATGCTAATATTCATCCAAGGACTAAGGAATGCAGATCTCCAAAAAGACTTACATATGAAAAGGAGCACGACGTTGAATGAGTTGACCAAAGAGGCTCTTTACCTTGTGGACAATTGTGCGGTCTACAAAGAAGGGGAGTTCAAGGACCTTGATGATGATTCGTCTTCACAGCAAAGTGGAAGCAAGTCTTCTAAAACAGCACCGAAAGGAGAAGTAGCGGTAAATCAGGAGCAGCTTGTAGATGAAGTGCTAAAAAAGATCAACTTGTATGCCAAACCCCAGGCTAAACAGCCCAAGTGGTGTGCTATTGAACAAAAATGGACAAACCATGGGACCGAGGAATGTTATTATAACAAGGGATATATGAGAGAGAGACCTTACGCTCCCCAAGCTCCAGTAGCTTCCCCTCAAATTCCACCGATGCCTAGATATCAAGCAGGCAACTTACCAGGACCTGTAGGTGTAGAAAGACCACAACCGGTGTTGGGGCAACAACCACCCCTACCAGGATTACGACCAGTTGGTATCAGATACACACCAACATTAACCGACTCAGAGGATAAGGCTTTGGTGCCTATGCATGCATATTATGAAGATCCCAATGGATATGCGGAAAATCCTGTCTATTATCCACCGGAAGAACCCTCGACACCAGAACCATGGAGCATGATAGGAAATACAGGACCACCAACTGCTGCACAGACAACAGGAGAAGGAAGGTATAGCCTAGATGAATGAATATTGTTGTTCATAGCCAATGGAAGCATGGGCGGACTGAGACATGCTTACCAACAAAGAAGAGCTCAAGGAGCACCTCAACAACCCAAGGGACCCTGTTACAAGTGTGGTGGAGACCATTGGCTGAGAGACTGTCCTCATGAGGAAATCATTAGAGTCAATGCATATTGCCCAGAATGTGGAATTACTCATTTGATTCACGATTGCCCTAAAAACCCAAGCAAAGGAGCAAAAACCACCTTGAACATGTTAGAAACAGTGCCTTCCAGCGGAGGATCGAAAAATGAAACAATCATACCTATTCAGGTGGTAACACGAGCCCAAGCCCAAAGAAGGACGAATGAACCCATAGTTGAAGAACCAAAAACCGATGCCCAAAGTTCAGAAATGAAAAATCAGAGAAGCACTTGTAAAGCTAGAAAGGTGCGTAGGAAATCCAGGAAAGAACGAGAGCAAACAGCCCTATCCGAGGAGTTGAAACATACAAAGGATAGATTGGAACGGTTAGAGGACCTAGCTAGCTTAAGCTCACACACCACAGCAACCATAACACCCAAGGAAATAGCAGAGCCCAAAAGTGCAGGATTAGGAGGATCTGTACTGGCAGACAAGGTAAATGAGCAGTTGGATGCACTTCTAAAAGCTTATGAAGCTCGACTTAAAAATAACCAAACCCAGGAGCAAAGGTGGATGACTTATCCATATGTAGAAATAGAAAAAAAGAGGATGGATATGTGTAAAAAGATGATTGAGACGGCTCAATCATTGATGGAAGACCCACTGGGTAAACCTGCAAATTGGCATGAGGCACCAACTCCAACCCCTACCCAACCAACTTTAGAGAAACATGTGGAAACACAGGAAAGACTCACTAATTCCTATGAGTCTAGAGGAGAGCCTATCATAGTGCCAAATACCATCGGTGGGGAAAGTGACGGGTTCCAGCCTAAAATATTGGCAGAAATGGGTAAGGACTGTGACGGTCTAGATGATATGTGGAAGCAAATCCGTGAGGCCAACGAGGCTAATAGGATGAGTAACCACCTGAATAGCGCGAGAAAAGAAAAGAATGTGATCTTACCTCCTATTGAAGAATTTGAGGCAACGTCGCAAATGAACTTTGAGATATATTCACAAGGGGGAGACCAAGGATCAATTAGTTCGGGGCACAGCCAACCAGACTCGTTGAGAACTTTACCCTCTTACCTAGGAGAGTATGAAGCTAAGTCGGAAGTGAGAGAAATCCCATCTCAAAGTCTTTCTTCTAACAAGGTGATGGATTCACAAGGATTGATCGAGTTGTTATCCACTCCGGTGGCATGCACAATCACGTTAGCAGAACTCCTAAGGTTAAGGCCAAACATGTGGACCACAATAGGAAAATGCCTATAAAAATTTGGAGTGAAAGACCCCACCTTGAATCTACAAGAAGGGATTAGAGAGTTGGACCGGCCTCAACTAAACACTAGGCCAGTACCATTGAATAAGGTTGGAGAATATTGCGAGGGAGAAGACGGAAACACCACGCTACTGGTAGAATTCCAAGGAGTAGTTTCCAAAGCTATTCTTGACAGTGGAGCGGGAGTTGCTATCGCCACCAAGGAAATCTGGAAAAAATGGGGAAAACCAGCTTTAAGGGCTACCAGAATGAAACTGCAGTTGGCAGATGGGTTCATGGAGAAGCCTCTAGGACTCTTAGAAAAAGTGATTGTCACTTCGTGCGGAATCGAGTATGAGCATACATTTGCAATAGTCGATTTTGACAAAAAGAACAATTATGAGATCATCTTGGGACGACCATTCATGCGATAATTGAAGATGGTCCAAGATTGGGGTTATGACCACATATACCTCAGACATGGAGAGACAACAACTAAAAGACACCTGAAAGACCATAGTTACAAAGATGTGAACCAAACACATGTGGAAGAGTTTGATTCGGCTACAATAGTAAGATCAGAACTACCAACATGGTTAGGGAAACCAAAAGAGCTATGGATGTGCGGAGCTTCACATTGTGGAAGCTTAAGAAGAGAGGAATGCGTCTTAGAAAGAGCAATTGAGGACAAGGAGTATATTCCGGAACCTTTCCCTGAAGATGCCTTGGAACCTCTAGAATGGGAACACATACTAGCAACATTGGATGTCTGTACCATTACCGACAATCCAACAACAAAATTTTGTGATAAGGATGGCTATGATGTGTTACCCTATTACATGGTAAGCGTTATACCAGAAAAAGAGACGGTAGAACCACTAGAACAAGAAGAGTTTTACAACTCCTCTGAACACTTAGAAGTAAATGATGATGTAGATAATGAGTGTTCAGACACCTCAAGTGAGTGTGGAAATGAAACCGAGAATATCAAGTTTTATGATTTTGCTAATCAACACCCTAGACGCCAAGAACGCTATAGGAGGAAACGAGCAGGAAACAAAGCGAGAGAGAACCTGATGCCAAGGATAAAAGGTAAAACTCACTATTTGATGCTTGTAAAAGCAAAGGATTGTGTAAAAGATCAAATATCAGGAAGATTCTCAAAAAATCGAATAGAAAGAACGCAAGAGGAAATAAAACAGGTACGAAAAACTAAAACCGAAACAAAATCACAAAAATCTCAAAAATAAAAAAAAGAAACAACAAAAGACCGACAGTGGACCAAATTGGAGCGTAAACAGAAATACCAAGAACTGAAACGGTCTTTGAGAGAGATATGGACTACTGAAGAAGATAGTGATGGTAAAGGGGAGTCAGAAAAGGGGAACATGAATGTACCATCACACTATCGGAAATTTACTATCCAGGATAGAAAAATCATAATGACACCGCCAGTCAGAGAAAGAACCAACCAAGAATCTTACGATGGGCCTGCAAATGCAAAAAAGATAGACCTCGCAGAACCAGGTGAAAAGCCTCAGCCGGTCTATATAGCTAACAATTTAGAGCCTAAGGAGGAAGAACAACTAACACAACTTCTCAAGAAGTATAAAGATGTGTTCGCTTGGTCCTATAAAGACCTCAAAGGAGTTGATCCATTGATATGTCAACATACAATTCCTTTGAAATCGGATGCAAAACCTAGCAAACAACGTCCTTATACATATAATGACACATTTGCTAAACGAATCAAAGAAGAGATTGATAAACTAATGGAAGCTGAATTCATCTATGAGATTGAACATACAGATTGGGTGTCACCCATTGTGGTAGTTTCCAAAAAGAATGGAAAACTGCAAGTGTGTGTAAACCTCAAGAAGGTGAATGCAGCAACCATAAGGGATAATTATCCCTTGCCAATCACAGAACATGTACTTGAGCGAGTGGCCGGGAAACGGGCTTATTCCTTTCTGGATGGGTTTTCAGGATACAACCAACTGGCAATAGCAAGGGAGGATCAACACAAAACAACGTTTGCCACAGAATGGGGGATTTATGCGTATCGAGTTATGCCATTTGGCTTAACTAATGCACCAGCCACTTTCCAGAGGTTAATGACCCACGCATTCAAAGAATACCTCAGAATATTCTTAGAAATTTACATGGATGACCTGTGTGTACACTCTCTTCTACGAGAAGAACATATTCACCATTTGCAAAAGGTCTTTGAAAAGTGCAGGACATATCGAATCTGTCTTAACCCGGAAAAGTGTGTATTCATGGTTAAGCAAGGACGAATCTTAGGACACATTGTCTTAAGAAATGGCATAACCACAGACCTAGACAAAGTCAAAGTCATTGTAGACCTATCCAGGCCTACTAATGCGAAACAAGTGCAATCCTTTATGGGACATTGCGGATATTATCGAAGATTCATATACATGTATGCGGTTATCGCACAACCTTTGTATCGTTTGCTAGTCAATTTCGAGTGGACCAAGGAGTGTGAAACTTCATTCCAAAAGCTGAAGGAAAACCTTATATCAGCACCTGTACTAAAGGCACCAGATTGGGAAAAGATATTCCATGTGCACATTGATGCATCAGCATATGCCATTGGAAGTATTCTAGCTCAACCTGGAGACGGAATAATGGATTTTCCGGTTTGCTATGCGAGCTGACAGTTAAACAATGCAGAAAAGAACTACACAACAACCGAGCAGGAAGAATTAGGAATGATTTATGCTGTAAAGAAATTTCGGCATTATTTGCTGGAAAACAAATTTGTGTTCTTCACAGATCATCAAGATCTTTTGTACCTAGTAAATAAACCTTGCAATACCAGGGGAATCGTACGTTGGTTTATTATATTGCTAGAATTTGACTTCACAGTGGTGGTCAAAAAGGGTAAAACCCATCTACGAGCGGATCATCTTTCAAGGATACACAACGGGGAAGCTCCTGAAGGAGTAGATGATGACATACCAGATGCTTATCTTTTCAACATTGAAATGGTACCCAAATGGTCGCAGGAAATTGTTAGCGTTCTTTCATTTGGAAATGGGTTTGATAATACGGAATGCAGATCCAAATAACAAACAATTCGACAAACAAAAAACTTCCAGTTGATAGCAGGACGGCTGTATCATCTTGGATCGGACCTAATCCTACGATTATGTATAAATCCGGAAGAATTTGAGTGCTACCTTGAAGAGGCACATGTCCAGGGTTGTGTATTTCATTGTTCAACAGTGAAGACACACCAGAGACTGAAACAGTTAGGGGTTTATTGGCCAACTATGTATGCGGACACACATTCTTATGTTACCAGTTGTACCATATGTAGTGCCAAATGACCAGTGGATCACGCAACTTTGTTTCAGGTAAACATAGCACCTCAATATATCATTGACTTCTTAACCACCAGGACGTCCCCTGAGAACATCACAAGAGCACGGAAAAAAGCTATAGAGCTGGAAGCTCGTGACTTTCAGTTAACGGGGAACCAACTCTATAAGCAGGGAAAGGACAATCAACTTAGAATCTGTGCAAGTGAAAGCGAATACCTGCTGATTCTAGAACATGTACATAGAGGAATAAGTGGAGGCCATTTTTCAGGCGACGATAAGACGACAAAAATTGTCTTAACCACAGGAATTTGGTGGCCTACATTGCACATGGATGCTGAAGAGTTTGTAAAGCGTTGTGATGCATGTCAACGCACCAAGATGCCAATAAAAAGAGATGAGATGCCATTACGGCCAATGATGGGAGCAAGAGCATTTGCAAAATGGGGCATTGATTTTGTGGGACCTATATCACCCCCTGCATATCGCACCCATACCCAATATATCATTGTGGCTACGGACTATCTCACAAAATGGGTTGAAGCCAAAGCAACACAAAAAGCTGATGCACGCACCACGACACAATTTTTGTATGAGAATTTTTTTGTACGTTACGGGTTACCAATCGAAATTGTCAGTGACCGTGGAGCACATTTTCTCAATGAAGTCATTGAATATCTGCTAGAGGAATTCATGGTCATACATAGGAAATCTGCACCATACCATCCACAGGCCAATGGGCAAGCTGAGGCCACTAATAAAACACTATGTACGGTTCTCACTAAAATAGTGTCAGAATCAAGAACAGATTGGGATCAGCAGCTACACTCAACACTATGGGCATACATGGTAGCTTACAAAACATCAATCAGAACAACACCATACAACATGGTGTTTGGCCTAAATTCTATACTACCCATAGAGTTTTTAATTCCAACTCTACGAGTAGCAAAAAGCTTAGAATGGACAGGGCATGAGCTCTCTTCAAGAATTGATGATCTTGAAAAGCTAGATGAACTCCTCTTACGAGCTGTCGCTTCAATCTATGCTAAAAAGAGAAGAAAAAAATAATTTTTTGACAAACATGTGCGTACCAAAGAGTTTAAAACAGGTGATTACGTACTTGTTTATACCTTGAAGCAACATGCCAAGAAACTTAAAAAGTGGGGGATGGGACCATTTGTGATTAGTGATCTATCACAAAGTGGCGCTGTCAAGCTTGCTACATTAGCAGGTGAAGAAATGCCAAACTGGATTAGTGGATGTCGACTGAGGAGGTATCATCTACCACTCACACACGAGATGCTCCAACAAATTCATCAAGGAAAAGAAAGAAAAAATGAAAAACAGAGAGTACGAGAAGAAGCTTAAACCGAAGCACAAGAACGCATTGCAAAAAGACGGCTTCTGCGACAACAACAACAAAGTGGAACACCATTGCGAATCAATGCCATTCGACTCACGAAGTTGGAGGAGGAAATAGTGGAGCCAATAATTGCAGTCAAAGTGGGCAGCAATCAAGTTGAATCAACAGCATTGCTTGATTCAGGTGCTCAAGCAAATTTGATCTCTAACGGATTATACCAACAGCTCAAAGTCGCAGGTCAACTTCATCCTACTCCTCATATGCTGGAAAGTAGCACATCACACCCATTGAAAACATTGGGATGGACTATATTGCATGTACAGATACATCAATATATTTATCCACACAAATTCTATGTGGTGACAGACGAAAGCACACAACACTCAATGATGCTGGGGCAACCTTGGCAAAAAGCATACAATGTACAGATAGATTGGAAAGCAAAGGTAGTCAAAATTTAGGGCGAACATGAACAACAGGTGATAGCTTTTGCTCAACAATACCAGCATGATCAACTGCAAGCCATGCAATCACTGAAAACAAAGCCAAAAGCACAAATGCCATTAAAGAACAACATGATACCCGCAACCAACAAGCAGGTAAAAGACAACCATGCTAATTACAGACATATGAAGTCACCGGCCGCAATGCAAAGATGTAGGCTACCAAAACAAGGTAAACAAGTATGGATGCGGAAGGATAGAAATGCCATGAACGACAACTTCAAAATTCCAACAAAGCAGATGGTTCAACCACAAACCAAGGTCATCAAACAGATATGGATCCCAAAGAAAATGCTTAGCCATAACCCAAATGTCACTCACATTTGGATACCAAAGCAAAAGCCAAAAGAACTCCCTTCAGTACAAGCAACAACGGAAAGCAAACAACTGCATTTCAAAAAGGAAAACCGACATATGTGGATGCCAATGAAAGACAAACCAGTGTCAAACAAAAAAATGCCAAACCATCTACAAAGATCGGCAACAACAAAATACCAATGGAAAGCAAAGGCAATACGGCCCATAACCATTCCACCCCAGCCAATTCTATCCTTAGGAACAGTGTCGGCAAAGCAATTGCCGTTCGCACAAAAGACAGTTAAATAGAGAGCAGTAGAGTTACAGCTGTTACTTGCAAAGAAAGCAGGAAACTTTGACGGCGAATGCCAATAAGCATCTTGCTTATTCCCTTCTCTTGCACAACATTAATTTTTCCATGCATTGACAGAGTATGCATAAAATAGGGCCACATTAATCGGCCAGGCATTAGCACAACTGTTTCAACCTATGCACGTCACCTACTCCGAGGTGATACCATGTCGTCCAGGAGGACTCCGGCTAGGAGGGGGGGAGGCATTCTAGAGGCACTCTCAAATGTGGAACCAATAACAGAAACAGCAAAAAAGGGCATGAGTTTCGACTATTTTAAGGGTTGTTGTTTGATTGCGAAATTTTCTGGAGTAACCCAAGTACATATGCCCTTATACAGCATGAAGCTACAGGTATATGGGTCCAAACGCCAAATCAAGCCCCTAGGTGTGTGTATATAAGTAGAAATAGCCATTTTTCAGGCAAAATATTGGTAAAACGCAGAAATCCGGCCATAAAAATTGCATGTGAGTGTAAATAATGTGTTGCGGTGATGTTTGTGATTTGTTATGATTTTTGGAGATTTTCTGGGTTTGATTTGCTATTTTCCTTTTAATTTTGCTAATTTTCGTCAGAAAAACTTCAAAAATGCATATAGCAGGTGAAAAACAGTCGTAATGCAAAAAAAAAAATATGGTGATGATCAGTGAATATAGAAAAACCTATGGTACAGTGGGAGTGCAATTATGAGACTGGAGCGGAAAGCGTGTTTTGGCCAGATTTTGACCGAAATGCCAAATTTCTGGTAAACGGAACAAATGGAGTCCAAATCAAGAAATGTTTGACCCTAAACTGCATCTCGCAAAAAGATAGGAGCACATGTCAAATTTCATGAAAAGTGGTTCGGGGACCTCCATTATAAGAAACTTTCACCCCATTTTTAGCTCATTCTCACTATTGACTTTGTGGAGAGAGCTTCTGCCACCTAGAGCGGATCGACCTTCCAGTAGCTTCTACGACGCGCACGACTACCCAACGAGCTCCAGACATGAGAGGTAGGCTCACCACCTTGAGCTTTTCGCGCATGTTTGTCATTATGTCGCGAAAACTAGCGTAGGGGTCACACACAAAGCGGGCGGTAGAGACCTACAAGTAGAGACGGTGGCCTAACGGCTAACCCGAAAGCAACAAGACTTTATCGGCAGCTTACCCTAGTCTAGGAGACCAGTCCTGGATAGCCAAAGGCAGTAGGAAACCATAAAAAAAAACCCTAATTCCCAGAAACCCGCAAGAGGCCACCAAATGGGAAATCGGAGAAACGGCGACCAAATGCTACCAAAATTCATGGGTAGGAGCATCTCGACATGCTCGACAAGTCTATTTGACCCGCATGACCAAAAAGTGACCCGAAGCGGCACTAAACTTCAAAAACGGCATCAGACACACAAAGCGTCAAATTGCACTTGTGGCCAAACCGCAAGTCCGTTTGCCACCAAACTTCACGAGCGGCTATCCTAAGCCATCAACAACCAAGTCCTATGGTGGTAGACCACCACAAATCATCAAATGTATGTAAACGCAACCATGGGTGCCTCTAGAGCGACAAATTGCCAATTGGAGCTCCAGTGAAGCCAAAGTCGACAAAAACCATACGGCAAGGATCCCCAAGGGATCGGGAAGCTATGGAGACCAACATTGAGAAATTTCATCGCCAAAAAGAACTCCAAAAGTCAAAAAACGGCTCGGAGGCTCTGAAGTCCACACAAGGAGTTATACTCTATCCATTTGACTTTTTTGTTGAAATTAGGCTCAAAAGGGACTTAGGGGGGCAAAGGGCAAGCACTGGGAGCACCAGCAATGAAAAAATCATCAGAGACATCCTACGTGTAGGATGTCTCAAGGGCACTTTTTGGCACAAACTCCATCATTTTTTATCATGCACATGTTCTGAATGACATTAACAAGCCATACACCAAGTTTCATCACATTTGGACCAAGTTTGACCTCATATGCATGAAAAAAACGCAAAGTTAGGGCATAGAGGCAATAATGGGCCATTCACCTACCAAATCTTGTCCAAATCCCATGAAACTTGCACAACACATTCACCAACACATTAGCAAACAATCTGTGTGGTCAAGTAGAAAAAATGATGAAATAGACATCCTACGCGTAGGATGTCTAATTGACCTTTTTGACATGCAATGGATGTTTTATCATTCCAGATCAAATCACCTCATCATCAGGAGCCCATATATCAAGTTTGAAGCCATTCAAATCACTTTTGACCCCCAACACCCTCAGGATACACTTTTTGAGCCCAAAAACACCTCACAGAGCCTTACAAGCATCGAATCCTGTCTAAATTTAAATCCAAGAACATGGCCATGTTCCATAGGCCAAGGACAACCCACATAACAAGTTTCATGTCATTTTGATGAAAAAGACATCCTACGCGTAGGATGTCTCCAGCATAAATTTAGCCTTCTGTGCAAAGAATGACATCATGGGAGCCAATACCATGGTGCAATGAGCCCATATACCAATTTTCAACCCATTTGGACATCAATTGCTACCTATGATGGACATTCTACCCAAATTGTGACCTAAAGCCTGAATTAGCCCAAAAATCCACTTTTTGATATCCAAATCCAAATCCAAGCATATAGCCATGTTCCACGAGCCTTACACTACTTGCATGTCAAGTATGAACCACTTCTGATGAAAAAGACATCCTACGCGTAGGATGTCTAGATGGAAAATTTTGGCCAGATTTGCACTATGAGCACATGCACAACTTCACAAGTTCCTTTTAAACTTTATTTTCAATTTTCAAGTCATTTGGATAAGTAAAACTCAGTTTTGCAGCTAATATGGAAAAAACGCTAACTTCGGACTACTGAGTGCAACAGGATCTATGGCAGCCTCGAAGTCACCGGCAAAGAAGAAAAGAATGACCATCAAGGATTATTTGGATGAAGTGGAACCCTTTGTCATTCCAGAAGGAACACTAAAGCCCACCATCACCTGGATACAAGAGGATCTGTTGGAGTCCAACGACCTAAAGATCTACCAGGGAGTGTTCAAAGACAATGAAGGCAATGTCATAGAGCTACCAATGCTACCGAGAGAACTCAATGAGTTTGTACGAAGCAAAATGGCCGGCTACTTGGAGAAAATTGACCTCCACAACTACTTCGAAGCAATACCGGCAGGGGTGGACATCAAAAGATTCTGGGAGTTTGTAACAAGCATCGAAGAGGATGGAGTGGCCAAGGTAACAGATTTACAAGGCAGACGAGATACAGAGATAATAATCATTGAGCGGGTTGTAGCCCATGCACTAAACCTCTCCAATGAGGGAGACAGTGTAACAAAAAGAAGGGATGAAGTCAAGGTGTATAAAGAGAAAATGGCAAATTACACCTTTGAAGACATTGCCAACCCAAAGGTGGCAATCATGAGCCAGTTATACAACCAGTACTTCCACATGTGCACGAAGAGGCCACAGAAGTACAGGATGCCACCAAGTGCAATTGCCACAACGTTTACTTGGGCAATGACAAAAGGCACCCCAAAGATAATCAACTATGCGGCATATATACATGACAGCTTAGTAAAGATGGGCAACCTATATAGTGCCAGGAGAGCTGATCACCAAGGTGGTTTATGGGGCACTACATGCAAAAGGAAGGTGGCCTGACCCCCCATCTCAGAATGATTGGCTGCGAGTAAAAGAAGACAAGGAAGATGAGCTGCAAAGGGCACCAAGGGTGGCTACGAGATTGAAGAGACGGCTGGAGCCAGTTGAAGAGGAGCAACCCGAGCAGAAGAAAGGAAAGAAGGAGTTTGCTCAAGTGCCGGCCAAAGAAACAAGGTCTCAAAAAGCGGCAAGACTCGAGAGGCTGATGGAGAGTTTCCGAGCAGAGAGAGCCCTCAAGGGTGATTTAAACGAACTCTGGAAGCCATCTGTCGAGTCTATGTCTGGATCCTCCAGAAGAGTGCAAAGGGACCGCATTGAAGATTATATCAAAAATTTTGAGATTCTTGATGCTGCAGCAGAAAACATCCGCCATGTCCCTTTCACAGAGGAGGAAGTAGAGCAGATAAGGCAAAAACTGCTAGATGAACAAGAAAGCCAAGAAAGAGAAAGAAAAACAAAAGCAGATAGGGACTTAAAGGGAAAACCTGCAACTTTACTAGCCAGTCCTAAACCCAACCCACCGCCCTCACCACCTCCTAGCAGCCCTCCACAGGAAGACAAGGAGGCTGAGGACAAACAAGAAGAAAGGCAAGCAGAGGAGCAAGAGCAAAGGCCGGAACCTGAGCCAAAAGAAGAGGCCAAGCCTGAATCTCAGCAAAAAGGATTAGATGAGGCCTATTATGCATTTTTGGACCTGCTAGCTGCAGGCTATACGAAGGAAGAAGCCGCCATAGTCGCATTCGACTTGGCGAGGACAGGGCCTAAAGAACAGATGCAAGGCATCAGGCTAGTTGAGCTAAAAGAAATTGCTATCGATACGGTAGACCTGCACCCGCCCTCCAATGACTGGGACATGGTGATGACAGAGCTAGCCAGATTGAGGGCACAATCCATGGCTTCAAAGAAAGAATTGACAACTCTCAAAACCACTGAAGAACAGATAAAAAAGGAAGTAGATTCTCTGCAGGCACAAAGCCAAAGGCAAAAGGAGAGAGAAGATGACCTGCAGACCAGCTTGGCAACGACTCTACAAAACTGCCAAGCAATGGAAGAAGTAAATCAGGAAGCAGTAAAATGAATACAAGCAGCTAAAGAAGAGTGTCAGCAGCTCAGCAAGTCATTGCGAGATGCCGAAAGAGAAAGAGATAATCTGACACTACAGCTGGCCGAAGAATCGAAAGAAGTAGAGGCCATAAGGAATGCCAAGGAAAAAGCAGAGATAGAACAAGAAGCAAGCCTGGATGAAATCCTTGAGCTCAAGGACCAATTAAAAGTCAAAGATCAAACCATCCAGAGGCTGCGAGCATCACCTGCTAGAGTTAGAGCTACGAGCTCGACTCAAATCAATTCTGAGAGTCAACTATATGAAGAGCAAATGCAGGAACTTCAGAAGGAGCTGACTCTCGAGAAAAAGAAGAGATTGATGATAGCTGAAGGTTCTATAGTCATGCAAACGAGAATGGAAGAGGGCCAAAAAGCCCTGCAAGAAGAAGTGGAAAGCATGAAGATAAAGCTCGAGGAGGCAGAAAGAATAAACGCCGAACTTAATGACCTCCTCGTGAATATGGGCGGACAAGCTGAAGCGGAAAAGCAAACACTCCTCAGGCAAATTGAGGAGTTGAAAGGCCAGCAAGGAGGAGAGGCAGAAAGCTCAGGGCCAGCCGCCAATGAGGGCATCGACCTCGAAAATGTGGTAGATCCTGTGGACACTCCTATGCAAGAGGAAATCATAGCAGGATCCTCTCAAGAGTCACAGGATCTAACACAAGAAGAGGAGGAAAAATTGCGTAAGGCAATAGAGGAAGAGCTAAGAGAAACCACGAAGGAAGCCTTGGAATGGGAGCAGAGGGTCTTCAAATCTATGACAATTCAGAAGATCGACGCCAAAAATCTCAGGCACGAGTGGCTTCAACCCTCTCTCCCATATCCATTGCTTAAATATGAGGCAGCTACAATAAACAAGCGGATCAGAGAAGAGCCAACGGTACCTCTCTACAATGCAGACACCTCGAAGCCAGAAGGAGTTAAGCTTATAGTGGATTCTCAGCCAAAGTGGAGGAAGGCTTGGCTTACAAAGTACCCACAATACCTAATCCACCTGGTAGAGGCACCTAAAAATATCAGAGACAACCTCAGCTTCTGTTCTCTACCAAGGGTTAGGACGTGGAAGGCACAAGAAATTTTGCAAAGAAGCAAACCCACTTGGCTGAACTACTGCCGGGCATGAAGATAGGTGAGAGAATAAGTGTCGAATACATGGTGAAAACCCTAACGGGCGCCATAAAGTTGTTCACTGGCTCACCTGACCTACATGCATTATGATGAGGAAAATCTGCAGAACCATTTTAGCAGTGTTTGAGACCTTCAAGCCAGGCTAGGTGACCGACATCATATTCTTCTTCCAGGATACATACAGATGCGCCTATGATCTGTCAGGTCAGCCTTCCAAGGAGGTGATACATGCGCTGTATCAAAGAATCATGTTTCTACCATCCTATCACCTCCAAGCTTTTGAAGAAGCATTCTATACAGGGTTCTTCACCATGAATACAGACATCTTTGGCCCAACAATGCTGAACCTACATGCCAGGTACGAATCACTGCTAAAGATGCGGGAAACGATAAGATGAAGCAGCCGATTAAGGCCATGTCGGGGACGACATGGCCTTGATCGGGAGTGTTAGAAGCTGGACACACCCCACGGCAGTAACTACTCGGAGGACTATTATTTTTTGTAATTATTCATTCATTGAGGGAAACCTGATTTTTCACCTTGTAATTATTGGGACTTACAGAAGTTTCCAGATTGTATCCCAGTTTTGATAGTTAGATTGAGTAGATGGTTGATTTTGGAACTTTAGGGTTTGAGAAATTGTAAGGTATATATACCACTTTTTGACCTTAATGAAAAAACCTTTTGTCATTAAAAAAAACAAGTTTGAAGTCTGTGAGTGAGCGTATTGTGTACGAGAGAGAGAGTGTGAGCTTCATCTTGATGCTACGTGTGCTCCGGTGGTCGGAATTGAGTGCGGAGAAGTGCAGCGTGTTGCCCCCAACGAGAGCTACGCGCCGATACCTACATTGCGCGCGTACGGTCCGGTCTTGCGAGCTCCTTCTACGAGCTTCATCGGGTGTTTGGGTGAGTATACGTTGTCCGATTTTGCATTGCAGCATATCCACGCGTTCACATTGAGTAGAACTACACATTAAGCACTTTAGATTTTGAAAATGAAGACCTGCAGATTTCGGCCAGACATCCTACGTGTTTCTGCACTGGGTGTTTTGGGTCTGGATTTTGGTTTATAGACCCTAGGGAGAGCGACCTATTGGTATTAGTAGGGTCTCCTTCAAGTTCTATGGTGTTTCGAGATTGTTTGATGGGTGTTCGGCTCTAGAAAGCATTGTAGGAAGTTTCCTCTTATGCACTCTTGAAGGCTGTGACTTGGACAATTGGTAGAGACCTCTGTAGGAATTAGTTAGGAGTCGGTCGAGTGTAGGTTGACACCTTATGCTTGCTTCCATGCGCCTACGGGTCAAGCTTCGTCCTTAGCTGACATTACATGTTAGGTGAGTTCTCGCTGTGCTGACGTCCGTCGTAGCGTATCCGTCCAACAACAATCGGCGGTTAAACCATCCTAAGTCCAAAAATGGGTAAACAAGATATACTCTAGAGATAAATACCCAAGAGATCATGTAGCGGCTTTCAAAAGAGTAATCAATGCATAAGAAGTTTGGATTTTGCCACACAGTTTGTAGGATTTGGACTAACTCTAGAAGATGATGCTGCTACAAGGTTTGACTCAGTGGAAAGGCGTGATTTTGAAACTCTAGATGAGCTGTTGGAAGAATTCATTAAAGAATTATTGCAAAAAGACATAGCTCACAATATGATCTCACAAATCCATAGATTCAAGCAGAAAGAGGGTGAATCAATGCAAAAAGTGTCATTACGGCTCAAGAGATATGTCAAGTTCTGTCCGAGAGGGGAACTACCTATGTAAGCACGGTTGATGTTGATCTTTATCCAGGGAATGAGACATGCGGGTCTTTAGAAGGATCTGTATATGATAAGGAGCCTGACACTAAATGAATTGATCAAAGAAGCTCTTTATCTGGTGGATAACTGTAAGAACTATAAAGAAAAGGATTGTAAGAGTCAAGAGGACGGCACATCCTCTCATCACAATGATTCACAAATGATAGAGTCCATTGCAAAACTAGCTGCACCTATCAATCAAGAAAAGTTTATAGATGAAATCGTCAAGAGGGTAACTCCTCTTGTAAAGTTTGAGCCGAAGGAGGTTAAGTGGTGCAAAATTGAGGAAAAATGGACAAACCATACGAGGGAAGAGTGTTACTATAGCATGGAATATGCTAGGAGAAGGTATGTATAGCCTATTCCAATAACACCTACTCCACCCACATACGGTATGGGGAATGCTCCAGGTCTAGTAGGAGTTTCAACGCCGCATCATGTCTTAGTTTACAATTTCCATTGCCAAGTACTAGAATGCCTATAGACGTGAGATACACACCAATAATGGAAGCATTTAATAAACAAGCGCTAGTGCCGACTACAATGTATTATAACCACCAAAGTGGATACTACCCTTCGAAGTGACAAAAGATGAGAGAAACACATGGAGTGGTGAGGCCGGTACAACCTCCACCTCTAGCGTTTTGACCTGAAGAAATAAGGTATGAGATGGACAAAAGGACATTGCAGCTCATTGTGAGTTGTTTACAACCAAGAGGAAATGCAAGAAGAAGCTCCTAAACTAGAGATAGATTGTTACGAAAGCCGTGACAACTACTTGGTCAAACAATGTCCTTAGACAAAGATCACTCAATTAAATGCCTATTGTCTTGATTGTGGTGTCATTTAGTTGATCCTCGACTGTACAAAAAACCCAAACCAAATAAAAAAGATCACAACGAATGTCTCAAAAATTGTTCAGCTACCTAGTAGCTTGAAAAACAAAAATGTCATACCAATTCAAGTAGTTATGAGAGTGCAAGCTCAAAAGGAAGCTGACGAGAACCCAAAGACAGAGAAAATGGAAATGGACACGAGTCCAGAGATGGCGGGTGAGCCAAAGACCGATGCACCTAGTAAAAAAACCACGAGCGAATGGAATAGTTGGAAAGCTAGAAAGGCTAGCTAGGATGAAAGCACATAGGGAACGAGAGTATAAATCCCTAACTGAGGAGCTTAGCCAAGATAAAGAGAAGATAAGACAACATGAGGAAAGGGTTGCACCTTCTCTTACGCAGATCACTCAACCTCTGGAAGAACCATCCACATAAGAGAAACCAATAAGTGCTAGTTCAGGAGGATCAATGTTGGTCGAGAAGGTTAATGAGCCATTAGATGCCCTCATGAAAGCTTATGAAGTATGGCTCAAGAACAACCAAACCCAAGAACGGAGGTGGATGACATATCCCTATGCAAAACTAGAAAAGCAAAGGCTTGAAATGTGCCAAAAAATGATTCAAATAGCCGAAGCTTTACTAGAACCACCAGTTGGAAAACCTGATGAGGTGAACCTTGTTCCACCTACACCAATAATCCCACAAACTTGGAATGAAAAGAGCTAGATTACTATCATGAGCACGTATCAAAGCTTAAGGACCCAGCAATGAAAACCAAGGATAGTGCTCAATACCACAGATAACTCTTTCGAGGAATTTCACCTAGCTATACCTGAGGGTTGTAAAGAAATATATGGTCTTGATGAATTGTGGAAACAAGTCAGAGAGGCCAATGAAGCAAGTGAGCTAAGTAGATGAGTAAACCAAACGGGTGATGGAAGGGGACACGATTAAACCAGACGAGTGATGGAAGGGGAGTGTCTCTTCCACCAATAGAGGAATTATATACAAACGAGGGCACCACCTAGTAAGAAAATGAAGCTAAGACATAAACATAATAGAACCAGTGTGTTGTATGTAAGAAAATGCAACCAAATATGCCAAAGAGCATAGATAAATTCACTACACAAGATGGAAGTGGAAACCTAGGATGATAACCATTAGAGTCAAGACAAAGAGGGAGAGGAGAGTGAGAGTGTGTGTGCTTGTGCCTTATTTTAACCCCTTGGGAAGAAAAAAATAAAATGAGGAAGGGATGCATGTTTTCATGCTCATGCAATGACAACAAGAGATGGTAATACCGCACACCTCAACATACAAAAAATCACACACAAATCATGGCAAATCTGCACATCTCACAAAAACAATAGTGAGGAATAGTGCAACGCATACTCAGAATGCTGTGCTAAATAGTGAGATGGCATAGAGTGGCATAAACATGGAGTGTAGAATTATTTTGCAAATAAAACAATAGATACAAGTGTAATATATGCAAGAAAACAAAATGAGAGACTTGTAGGCTACATGGTACATGGCCGATAGAAGAGATGTCATTGGGATAAGTAACATGTAGGGCTTTAATTCCTCTTGCCAAATTTGCATGGTGCATTCTTCCAACTGAGTGTGTGTGAGGATGTTGTGATTTTTGTGTGACTGATAGTGTGCAATGATACTTTGGTGCTTGTCCTTGTGCTTTTGTTTATGTGCTTCATGCTATCCAAGTGGGATTCTTGGATTTCACAAGGTGACTAGAATTCATGCTACTAGTATGTAGCACAAGGGAGTGTGGTGATTTCATGAGAGTAACAAGAATTCATGAGTCCTGTTGTGTGTATTTTTTTTAGTGTTTCTTCCCTCTCACTTCCACTAAGGCCTCCTCTTATAGAGAAGGAGGGGAGAAATCTTGCTAATTTTAAATTGGTGGTTGCTCAACCATGGCAACTAGGAGGGGTGTGGTGCATGCGATCTTGGTTCCATCTTACGTACATGGATAATTAAAACAAAAGAGAGAGAATACACATAGTGTGTATGATAGAGGGGATATGAGAGACTTAAAATGAATTGATGGTGCTAAGCTTATTAGGTAGGGAAGAGAGAGAAAAATGTGTATTTACATTGGGATTTGTCAAAGGTGGGTACTTGATGGAGAGGATCGGTTGATCTTCCACTGATTTGCATGCTTTTGTTGATCACGAGATGGAGAACAGCTCAAGACCTACTTCCCTTGATCTTGCACCAAGAGAGAGAGTTGGAGATCCAAGTTAGTAGAGAGATTATATGTGGGTTAATTGTTGGGGTAAAGGCATTGTGCCTTTGGCTAGGGTCGGATGTTGAATGTCTGGCTGCCTGCTGACCTTTTCCTTATTCTTCTTATACCTAAAATAATAAGGAGCTCCTCTCACTTCTTGGAGGTTTCTCCACTCACAAACAACACTGCACTCTTGCTTCTTCCCTTCCCCGCACACACTACATTGCACCACGCACACATGCATCCATACACGAGCGCACTTTCAATTGGTATCAATGCCAGGATGGCGATCAGTGCATGCGTGATGAATTCTTGACAATCGACATGAAAGCAATAGAGTTTGGTGGTTGTAGATCCGGAATGGAAAAACCAAATCGCAGTAGAGTGGATGCATCGGTGGATCTCAGAGTTCAACTTTCCCTGGCAGAATCTTGGAGAATCAAGGGCATCTATAGAGGAATAGGGAGATCTCTACAGAAGGTCGCGCAATTTTGAACTTGATGGAAAGATTGGTGAAGCTCAAGCTTTGAGTGAAAGTTAGGATCTGCAAGTTGAGAGCTTGAGAGCAAGCATCAAAAGCTCAATTGTGAGCTCACAAGCTTGTGGGTAGCTCACAGGAAACAGAGACTCAAACAAAACTTGAATTTTCGATTTGAGACAGAGTAAGTGCAATCAACCAGACCAATGCAATCAAACATAAGGAGAATCTTGGAGAAATCGATGAGCATCTTGGGTAGAATTAGGGCAGCATGTGGTGTTGCTTAGAGGATTAAATTCAAAAGCTCAAAATTTGGCCAAGCATATGAGTAGCAGGCAGCACTAAGATTGCACGATAGGCAACATTGGGGGATTGAGCTTGAGTCCTAGCAGCAACGATCATTGGTTGTGTAATTCACACACACACACAAACACACACACACACACACACACACACACACACACACACACACACACACACACACACACACACACACACACACACACACACACACACAAACACACACACACACACACACACACATACACACACACACACAGTTGCTACATAGAGAGGGAGTTAGAGAAGAGCAAGAGTACACACATGGACTTCAATTATTGCAAAGAAAAAGAATTGATATTTCTTTGTTTTCTCTCTAGGAGTGTGTGCACATAGACATACACTTTCGACAATGGACAAATTGAGAGAGGTGTGTTCACACACACAATTATTGGAAGAGAAGTAGGGAAAGAGAGAGAGAGAGAGAGAGAGAGAGAGAGAGAGAGAGAGAGAGAGAGAGAGAGAGAGAGAGAGAGAGAGAGAGAGAGAGAGAGAGAGAGAGAGAGAGAGAGAGAGAGAGAGAGAGAGAGAGAGAGAGATTGAAAATTCTTTTAGTCAAGGAGAGAAGGGATAGGGTGTTGGCGCTCTCAGTGCATGTGCGCACACACAGGCATGTGCAAGTAGGAAAGTAAGCCCAAGTTTCCCCTGACATCGACATGACATCCTCCAACGATGGTTTTTCTTCTCATCATCAGCTTTTGACTACTTTCTTCTCAACATCAGCTTTCGGCGTTCTTCTTGGCATTTTGTTCTTCTTCTCAGCATTGGCGGCTCGCCATTGGCCTTGACCATCGATGACTATGGCATCGGCGTGCTTTTGTCTGGTAGCAAAGGACGACATTGTTTTTCTTTCTTGGCCTTGAGTGAGAGCAATTTGGCTCTCCTCTAGTGGTAGCTTTGCCATTGGATTCCCTCCCACACTCGTCCAGAGCGGTTTTATTCTGATAGACCTATCCGTCGGAATCCCCAACATCATGGCTCACTTAGCAGGAGACGATCGAGCAAGAGTGGCATTGGCTCTTCTCCAGCCCTTATCCAGAGCAGCTCGACACTACAATGTCTCCCCAATGACCCCTCCTGGCCTTGATTCGACATTTTGGCATCAACGATTTTCCATTTTTTTGCTTTGGCGGCACGCATATGACACATACAGCTCTGACAGATCATTCCAAAGTGGATCTTTGAGCACGCTTAGCTTTTGAGCGATCTTTGTGTCTGGTTATTTGTCGATGTCTTTACCTATTGACGAGGTCCTGTGTGCTAGATTCCAAGTGTTTTGCTCACAAGTTGCACATTCTTTGCAGTGTAGACTATGCAGCACATGTAGTGCTCATGTATAACCATGTGGGTCATTCCAAAGAGTGATTTAAGCACGATTTTGTGTGGCTATGCTATGTATGGATATGTGGATACAACGTGAGCTATATATATAGTCTGCAAGAAAATCTATGAAACCTGTGACTACCTATAATCTATAGCCACACGCACATATAAAAATCTCACTCCTATGAGACTGGATGCAAGAACACAAAACTGTGTCCAAGCTGAAAAAACCTATCAAAGTGAGAGTCTAAACTCATCACTAAACCATAAAAGAGTAAAATGTAGATATGCTCAAAGTATGGTGAGGATCTGGGAAAAATTCAACAGAGTTTTCCCTAAAAATTGAGTAGAAACTAAAAATCCTCACCAATACCATTAGGGCCAAAAACGACTCAAAAAGGGCTGTGTAAGGAATTGGTTAAATTACTAATTAGCAGAGCCGTTTGTGGTCAAAATGACTCCAAATTTGTCCGTTTTGGTCATTTAAAGCATATCTACGCAATCTAAAGCGTATCTAGGTACATATCTCTAAATATTCAAAAAGATATCGTTTTCTTCACATTCCTTTGTGGGTCACCTCAATTTTTTTTTTCATTTACTTCACTTGGCGGCAAATAGTTGTTTCCACTTTTGAATCTCTCTTTTTTCTCTCACCTTTCGTGATCTTTTTCTCTTCTTCTCTGATGAACGTTGTTCTGCTGCTACGTTATTTTCATTATACTTTCTGCTCCTTCATTACTTACAATGACTAATACATCTTCCATTAGTGATAACCGTAAGTTTCACTTTAACATTAAGCTAAGCCAGGAATATGGTACTACGCGGAGTGTCTATCAAAGACCAGTTACAACTGCAAATGAAGCACAACAACTTTGCAACGAGGGAAAGAAACACATTGATATATGGACAGATGGGAGCTTGTATCCAGCGGATCCCAGCACTGGAAGGTATCCATCTTTTCACACACCTCATGATTTGATGAGATTTGTTGGTGATGGGGTTGATGGCTTACTAGGATATAGTTCTACGTTATCTCATTTACACATTGATCATACACATTACATTGAATATCTCAAAACTGTTTCGTCTTCAAATGCAACAAGAATTTTAGAACTTGAAAACCAAATAGCATCTCTAAAACAAGAAAATCACCAACTTCGGACTTTAAAAGAAACTCCAATAGGATTAAGAGCACAAGTAAAATGAATGAGAGATGTAGTAAACTTAACAGAAGGTTCTGGACAAAGAAAAAAAAGATTAAAGATTACATGTGACTAGTCTTTTAGGATTTGATATGTCCATTGGTCAAGAAAGGGTGAGATTTTTGAATGAGGTAATGAACAAAAGTGATATTATTAAACTTTTGAAACTTCCTGAAAATCAAACTCAGAAAAAATTGGTATTTCAAAGTTTACTGAAAGATATGGGTTTACTGGTCCAACCTTCTCAAATGCAAGAAGTTTGTGACACAGTGGGGGTGAGTAGAAGGGGTTACAGGGCCATCTCTAAAACCTGGTTTCAGGTTTTAAAGTATAACAAGATTAAAGCTTTTGGGTTTCCTAGGCCTCATAATGTTGGGAAAGTTAGGACTCTATTAAACGAAGAAATACCCGAACATTTTGGAGAGTACTATCGTATAGAAGGAACGATGCCATATGAAAAACAGAAAAAAAATTCTTCTTTTGAGTATAATGTTTTTAATAACATTTGGATGAGTATAAAAAATGTTCAATCTGCTATGGTGAGATACTATAATATGCAAGAAGTAGATTGTGAAGGAAAACTTATATTTGTTCTGAAGTTGGATGAAGCTCAAATTCAAAAATGTCAAAAAATGGAAAGAGTATCCATATCCCTTATGAATAGAGCATTGGATTATAGCCAGGGTAAGCTTGATTCCCCATACCACAAAACTCAATCAGAAATGGAACTTTGGTGGATCGGAGTAGCTCAAATACCAGTAGAAAATCACGATACATTGAAATGGCTATTTTTGTAGACCGATATCCCTTCTGTTATACAAGACCAAAATGCAGGTGAAAAAGTCTGTGTAGATGGCATGGGTGACTTTTTTGTAGAATGGCACTTGAGTGTCGACCTAAAAGCATTAAAGTGCATGTTTGGTGTATGTGGAGGTGCCAATACCAAGTATCCATGTCTATATTGCATGGCAAGCACTGGAACAAAAGGATGGCTTGCAGAACACGAGGTTGGAAAAGAACCATCAAGGAATAGTGTTAATGTCATTGACTACCTATCGTCTTCTATGAGTTGGGATCCAATTCTAACAATAGATTTAAAAAATGTACATAAATGCACAATGCATGCAAAGATTAGAATCTTGGACAAATTGCTTCGACTCCATCTTGACTATGCATATTCTATTAAGCCAACTAAACTTGCAGACGAGTGCATAGAAAAATGCAAGGCTTTGCTCTCTCAAATGGGTTTTCATGGTGGTCAAGTGCATCTAAAAAAAGATCCCACTCTTTCAAAAGGAACCGGTGATGTTTTGCAAGATGTTTCAATGGGTGGAGCAAAAGCCGGAAGATTTTTGAGTAACCATGACAACAAACAAGTTGATGCTATGTGGAACTGCTGGAAGGATCTTTGTGTTATAACAACCAATGTCAAAAGTAGACCAGATGTAGCCAACAAACGCATGGAAGTGTGGAAGAAGCTCGACAATTTTTTGAAAGTTTTGAGACAACAAGTTAGCTCTGCTACTTATGCAGATGACTTTAAAAAGACAATAAAGCTTTTAATAACTGCTATTACAGATGCTTGGGGAGAAAAAGACATCACATATTACTTGGTGAGTATTCAATTACTTTCTAAAGTCTGGATAGTATTTTACTTTGCATCCTATTGAGTTCAACTAACTTTTTTTTATTTTTAGCATATTCTGTACCTGCATGGACCATATTTTGCAAAACAAGGACCCCTTGAAACATGGAATACTCAGGGAATGGAAAAATCTCACTACCAAGCGAGGAATTCTTTTTTCAAATGTACGAGAAAGGGAGGTGGACAAAGAAGGAGCAATGCACTAAAGGAATTATTCAATTGGTTCTATAGGAGGCAATTACAACGGATGAGATCAAACAACCATGCTGCTCAACCACAGATCTGAGATTAATGCTTCACTTTGAAACTTTGTACTGAATCTTTCTAAAGAGATCCAAATTCAAAAAAGATATTTTGGTGCCAAAAATTATCAAATTTACATCAGTTTTTGATTTTTTTTATATCTCCAGGCATGTCACCCCTATATCTCAAAAACTTTCTTCTTTTATAGCCCCCAAGAAGGTTGACATTTGTCTCCTCAGCTGCTACTGCATAGCTAGAGTAGCAAAGAAAGTATCCTGCTCTTGAGGCATTGAATCCTGTAGCATATCCAAACATTCGAAGTGCTACTACTCTCTCAAGTATCATAATCTTGTTTGCATTGATTTGAAGGGGAGTGTACCCTAAAAACCGTGACAATATCTTCAGTGCAAACATTGGCAACTCAGGATCTTCAGAATACTACATGTGGAAAGCACAGAAGGTGGCACTATCCAATGTAGGCATGTAGTGCATGAGAGAGGAGGCATCCCTTCTTGAAGAGCCCTCTATTGCTTTCCCTCTCAAGCCTTTAGCTCTCCCAAGAAAATTGTCTTTGTCAAGGAGTTCAATCTGCAAAACAAGACAATGAGTAATTAAAACTAACTTGAAAAAAAAGAAAGATTTCAGTAGGGAGATCACCTTTTGCAATTCATCTTCGGCAATGAATTTTTCTTGAAGGAGATTGCATGATCCGGTCATCTCTCTTATGTCAACTTCCTTTCCACTTTTTTTCAGCTTAAAGTCTCTGCCAAAAGATTGGATGCCAAGCTCAACAAGCCTCTTCTCAAAATCCTCATCTTTGAGGGAAGGGTTTTCCTCTTCCACTCTTCTCATGCATAGAGCAAGTGCATTAGGAGTAGGCAAAAAATCTTTATTGGATGTAGGAAGATCAAGTGCCAAAAACTCCTCTTTTGACTCTTCTTCTGTGTCAATAAAATCTTTGGCCACCTCAGAAGCTTCAGAAATGGTTGCAATACAGTAGTCCTCCCTCATATTAAGCAAACACTGGATATGATGGAGAGGAATATACTCTTTCCCATTGATAAAGAAGTAGGGAAGGTTTGGAATAGTAAGGGAAGCTTCAGATACCTCTATCTCATCTGTTGGCTCATCAATGACAGTACTAGCTCTAAATTGAGCAACATCAAAATTTGCACTCTCCTGCTCCTCAGCTGCAACATCAACTTCCTCCTCTTCTAGAATTTCACTTTTCTCAAGCTACAAAACTGTGGAAACATTTTTATTTGTTGCCTCATCTGTATCTTTCACTTCATCAGCTTTGCCTTGTATGTCAACTTTCAGGAACAAAAAGAAAAGAAAAGCAACTTCTTTTGGAACAAGGTTACAAGGTTTTAAATGTAATTGACAAGAAATGGTAGGTGGACAAACAAAGGAAGTCTTCTTAGAAAATCTTCCAAACCTCCTTGTTACTTTGCTCTTCTCAATTGAGTTTGTAGTATATTCGGTTAGATGACAATAAGCCTTCCCATCTAAAACCAAACACTTGCCTTCAACTGCTTCTTCAAACTATTTGAATTCTTCTGCCAAGAAGTCTTTCAAATGGTCTAACAAAGCTGCAAGATCAAACACAGGGTTGAATATTTCATATGCTTTGGTGTACACCTCCATGTCACCACCATCCATCACAGCCACCAATAGTTTCTCACTTGGACTCTCCTCCAAAATCTCCTCCCGGCCTTCAATCATGGTAGAGGAAAAGTTGACAGGTGAAGCTAGGTACAAGGTACGGAAATACGCCCAACGTTAATGTACTAGTGCCAATGACAAACCCGAACCACGTGATACGCGCTGGACCCAAGCTTTGGAACTTGCTCCCTACGCATCGTGCGGGACAAAACCACAGCAAAACGAACAACCCCGGACCACGCGATACGCGCTCGACCCAGGCTTTGGAAGTGCCTCCCTGCGCGTTGTGCGGGACAAAGTCACACCAAACCATAAAACAACACCGAACGACGCGATAGGCGCTGGACCCAGCCTTTGGAACTGCTTCCCTGCGCGTCGTACGAGACAAATCCACAACAAAGCAAACAAGAAGCGATAGGGGCCACCGATGTGCAATTTGCAAAGGATGAGATCGTGCGAGGCGAAAGGATTACACAAAAATGGATAATATCTCACGTCGTATGCGACAAGTGAATGTGCAACATTCTTAAAATTCGAGACCAAGCTTTATATAACATCTGAAATATGACTGTTAGTGACACGTGTCAGCCATGCACACGTGCCATGTGGCCTGCGCATAACGGTCGTCGTACGGACGGTCTTATGTATATAAACCCTTGTCACGTGCTCATTTTGTGCTTTCTCCCATACTCGACATTCGCATCATGTCGTCCTCAACTACCCGCACTTCGAGTCATCCGTCCACTAAGCCAAGCCAAGTTTCTTCTCAAACGACACGACCGGAAGTGTTGGGCATGTGGGTGCACCTCCTACCGCTTCCCACTCTTAGCATCCCTTACGACGCGATAGGCGCAAGTTGCAGAGTCTCGGTGAACCTCTCATCGCATCATACGGGGTTGCTGCTCGGCTAATTAAAAGTTTTCACAACTCGCATACCCTCTCTCTATACCATGTCCTAAGGTGTTTGTGTGCCCTCTATCGCATTGTGAAAGTCTTTTTTTTTGGAATACTCATGGCTTCCCAGACGACGCGATATGCGTATGTTGCAACGGTCAGGTGAGGCTCTTATCGCGTCGTACAGGGGATCTGCTCGGCTTTAAGATTTCACACCTCGCATACGACGTGATACGGTGATGTTCTAAGGTGTGGTTGCGCCCTCTATCGCGCCGTACAGGGCGTTTTGTGAATTTTTTTTTGGATGTTCCGGTGATCACATACGACGCGATACGGACCTATTCCACAGCTTGGGTCACCCTTCTATCGCGTCGTGTTTTCACCCTTCTCCTCACACACAGCGTGATAGAAACACCTTGAAGGTTGTGGCTTACACGTCTGTCGCGTGGTGTGTTCTTTTACCCAAATGGCGAGGACTAAGCAAACTACAAGGGAGGTCTACCAAGCCCCAACTGATCCAGAAATAGGTGATGCTGAGAAAGATGCAGAGAAAGCACCCCCTCCACTACCTCGTCAGAGGCCCAATGCCAGAAAAAGATTGAATTATCAGGTGAAGTCCCTAAGAGAAATAAGAAAAGCACAAAAGTCTACTTGTCTACTAATTCCAAAGCTCTCTTTCATGAGAGTTGTCAAGGAGATATCTGATAGACTTGTAAGCATGATGAATATCAAAACTTTTGTCTCAGTAAGGTGGAAATCTCAAGTTGTGATGTGCCTTCAGGAAGCTGCTGAGGATTTTCTCATAGACTTTATGAATGATAGCTACATTGCATTTGCATTTTCTCACAGGGTCACACTTATGAGCAAAGATTTTTTGCTTGTGTCAAGGCTAAGGTACAAATTTGATAAGGCTCTTGAGCTCATTCCTAGTGAGGATCTTAGAGCCTTCCAAATTTTAAACATCCCTCCTTCTAGGTAGCAGAAAGATTCTGGGGTTGTCATTGAGGATGTTACACATGAGTACGAGACAAGAAAGTCCCAGGATATTAAAGCAAGAAAGGAAGTTGAGAGGGAGAAAGACATGATATCCGAGGATGCTATCCTTAAAGAGCAAGCTGAAATTTTAAGAGCATCCAACTCTCTTCTTTATGAAAAAGTCACATGCCAAATGGTGGTGGATGTCTCCTTGTTTGGAGATACTGAGGCATATTTGGACATATTCCCTCAAGACACAAGTATGCTTGTAAATCCCAACATTGAACTTGGTGACACTGTGCTCTATATCTATCTCAGGTGTGTTGCTTTGCTAATTATTAGTGCATGTGCATGGCAGATAGGCACAAGGGGCTCATTGGGGCTTGTGTTTCCTTTTCCAAGTGTCTTATGAGGGATCTTCCAGAGGCTCTAGCTATGCAAATTGCCATACTTGACCCTCTAGTGACACAGCGCCTTTTCAACAAGCAAGGAACCCTTTCAAGTTTTTTTGATGATTTTAACATGCTGACTTGCAATTACTTATTATACCCCTATGTTGAAGGGTAATTCTTAACTCCTTACATGTTATTTTTAACATTTTGTGGTATTCTTAGCTAATTGTTTTTTATTTTGTAGAGGACATTGGAGTCTTATTATCTTCAATCTTTTGGAGAAAGATATTATATTTATGAATTCATTGTTGTCAAGTATCCATGGGAAAAGTAAACTGTAAGTATGAAGCATAATCTATGCTTGATGATGGCCCATTGTTTTCTATTAGTATCTTTTTGATTCAATGTCTTCTTGCAGTGCTGCCAAACTTATTGTTGGTCACGTGAGTACCACAAATAAGGATTACAATATAGAAGCTTTCAAGTACTACAATCAAAAAGTGCCTTTACAGACAGACTCAACATCTTATGGATGGAGGGTGCTTGCAAATGCATGGAGATATCTTGAGTCAAGGTGCCGGATGACTACACTCATTGTAAGTGTGGTTCATGTATTTATTTTGATGTTTTATGTATGTATGTCATGTCCTTTAGTTCCTTTTTCTATTTTTTTCAGTTGCATGACTATCCAGAGTCTTGGGTCACGTGGGTGAGAGAGAAGGCTGTTTCTATGGTTTTGGAAAGATCAATAAATCCAAATGATCCAGATTCTCCTTTGCCACCAAAGAAAGGTAGAGCCACCAAAGGTTTGGATGCAAAGAAAATGGATCAAACGAAGAAAAGTCCTGCAAAGATCCATACAAAGAAAAAGGATCACAAGAAGAGTCTTGCCAAGGGGAAGAGTCCCAAGAAGAAGATCCCTGCCAAGGGGAAGAGTCCTACCAAAAAGAAGATCCCTGCCAAGGGGAAGAGTCCCACTAAGAAGACTGCCAAGGGAAAGAGTCCCACTAAGAGCCTTGCAAAAAAAAGAGCAGATACAAAGAGCCATCCATTCCACTCACCATTGAAATTGAAGGTTCAAAAGCATCGTACACTTAAGAACAATAAGGGGGAGGCACCTAGCTCACCTTTCAAGCTACCATTCATGTTGTCAAAGAAAGCTGTCAAATCACCCAAGCCAGCCAGTCCTAAGGAGCCAAAAGCACCAACCCCTGCCAAGTCACCCGTGCCAAGCCCTAAGGGGTCCAAAGCACCAACCCCTGCCAAGTCACCACCACCACCCACTCTTGAACTTTCACCCCCTTCTGAACACAAAAGGAAAAGGGTCTCTGAGGATGCAGAATCCTCTCAGGCAAAAAGAAAAGTGGAATTTCATGATTGAATAGTCCACAAAAGCTATGTACACTTTTGTTCATTTTGTCCATATGAACATATATATATACCCTTTGGTGATTCATAATTTTGTCCTTCAAATACTTAATACCAACTGTCGATTCTTAAATGTGTATCATGATGTCATGTAAGTTTGAAACAACATAAGTAGAGAAAAGATAAATATATTTGCAAAATGATTACAATATTGAACTTTTTTTTTCAAGTCCTTGCAAGTGGCTCAAATACAACTCTTTTTGGGGGAAGGCATGTGATGCAAGAGGTTGAATTCTCCATCCTTGTGCTCACCACAATTTCATCCACTTTGAATCTATACTCGGGAGATGTTTCATCAAGAAACTCAAGAGATTCTCTAACATTATTTAGTCTCCAATTTGTTGTTACTATCAGGCTTCTATACTCGGTGTGTGGATGGACTGTGACCTTTAGTTCAAACTCTGGAAAAATTTCCTCAGAGTCGAGAGGAACCCAGCTACCTAATTTTCTTCTCCATCTCCTATAGTCGTAGCCTAGAACTAATGATTGACGACATAGTTGATACGAGATAGACATAGAATTTGGGCTTACTCTACAACTAATATTGTCACCAATATGGAAAGTTTCTTTGGTGCTCCATCCGTCTCCAAGAACATTATCTAGTTCAGTCATAGAAAGTCTTCTATTAAGCCACATCGTCTTTGTCCTCTGCAAATCCATTGTTTTGAAACATGCCACAAAGACATGTATAGGCAAGAACCATTGAACTTTAATCCTTCTTGATATCCTGCCCGGAGACATAGCTTTAAGGATGTCTTCTTTGATCTTGGATTTGAAGCTTGATATAGTACATGCATCAGGAGCTTCCCAATCAAGTGAACTTATGGTGGGAATGGGTAACTGATGTAGTTCTCCATATGCACCTTCTCGTGATGGAACTTTTTATTCTGCAAAATAGACAAACAAATCCATTGTTTTGTAAAAGGAAGGTGGCTTGTCAGCATACATAGCATCTGCAATCCCTTTATGCATTGCTTTGAACATCCCACTCAGACTCTCCATAGGCTTCCATTCCACGGCTATTGAAGGAAATATATCTGGAATGGAATCAAAAAATGAGAAAAACAATGGGATAATGAAAAAAATTCACTGTATCAAATAGTTTTTTTTTGTACTTACAGTAAGAATGCAGTGTGGGATATTCTTCCCAGTCTAACACCATATCCTTGGCCATGTACACATGTTGAACCTTAGCTAGCCAGCCATTGTCGGTCACTTTGAAAGCAAGAACACGACCTTTCCAATGGTTTTTTACTTTATCGCGTTTAGTTCTCTTCACTCTGTGTACACCTTTGCATGAAGGAAGCATTGCTACCCAGTCATTCACACGAAAAGATATGGACTTCCAAAGACCATCCTCTCTAACGTTATGAAAGTCACAAGAAGTTATGTTATGTGAAGGGCGACGTGCAAAAGACGCCATGGAAACTCAGAGATTAGAGAAGAAAGAAACTATAGACGGAAAGACTTAAAACCTCTCACAAACTAGAGAGCGAGAAAGGTATACGTTTGAAAAAAGTAGGTGATTTGTCATTAATGCTCTTGTTTTGAGAGCCTTCTGACATAGATTTCATTAGGAAAAGTTTGGACTAAAAAATGGGCCTTGTAAGAATTGTTGATGTGGCATAGCTTTTAAAAAGTGGGGATCGGTAAATTTTTTGCAAATAAGATCCAAACTTGTCGGAGGTTGGATATTTAGAATCTACTCTTCAAATGCTATCTATTGATATATAGCATGCATGTATCGGACATTGCCTTCATGTAGATCTAGAAAAAGGTGATTTTAGATTACCGTAACGGTAACAAAACCTGGCTGATTGAAAAAAAATGGCATAACTTTCATAGAAGTCATCCAAACTTTTCAGACCTTGGCTCTTTAGAATCCATTTTTCAAGAACTTTCCAATGATAGGTCATATCATGGGGTTCTAAGCAATATTTAGAGGGGTCTACCGGGTTGCTTTCTTTTGTACAACTTTGATGATGTGGCACTCTTAAAAGGCCCAAAAATGAGTTCAAATTCCTAACGTCGTATCTTTTGTGAAATATAAAATAGAATAAAAGACGAGACTTCATTGCTTTGAGCCGCAAATTTAATGAGCTCTCTCGCCGAAAGCACCTAAATATAGCAGTTTTAGCCTTGTCATCAAGACATTTAGCGGTTCTCCGTCAAAATAGGACCACCAAAACCCACAATAGAGGAGACAAGAGTGCCATACTTTTGTATACGTGTCAAATAACTATCGGACTATTCCTTAATCCTTAGATTAACAAACAGCCCTTTTTGAGTCGTTTTTGGCCCTAATGCCACATGTAAAGCATGAACAAACACTTAGTGCCTCAGTAGATAGATCCACAAATGGTATACATAACCTATCAAAAGCCTGGTAAAATAGCTCTTGAACGAGCAGCTTTATGGATCTGTACCTGTCCAAAAACACCTGTAAACTTGTGAATCTACTACTTGTAAGTGCAGACATTATCTTGTGGAATGCGTTTTGAATGTTTTCCCACTACTTGTGTATATGGTTATGCGGTATATGCTAGGTTGAGCTATTTGTCCCAGATTGTATGCTTGCAGATAACAGATTGTGGAGCTGCTTTTATGCATATTTGAGCATCCGTTTTGATGTGACTGATCATGTTTTTCATGATTGTGTGGTTGTCAAGTTGATCTCCCACTTTGACATTCACTTATGGTAGTTGACATGTGTGATAATTCAGAGATGACTTGTGAGAGACGAAGGTCTTGTTCATGCCGATATATGCGATGTTGGCATTGTGGTCATAGAAGGCATATTAGATATGGTTGTTTGAGACGTATGAGGCAGAAACAAAGATCTATGCATGATGCAGATAAGGTTTGGCACATGTTATAGAGGTGGCTTCATATGCCAATGATGATGGTGATGTCACATTTGCCTTTAGTGTTCCTCCTACTTACATGTCTTTGAGAGGTGACACTTCTCCATGTTGGTTACTAGATGAGGATGTTGTTTTCCACATCAGACTACATCATGAGTGGTTCAAAACATTCTCTAGTGGGAGATTTAATTATGTGCACTTGGTTTATGGTTCGACGTTTGATATTTGAGTGCAGGAGATGTTTGCTTCTCATTTCCCAGTGGTGCATCCTACACACTATGATATGTATGCTATGTTCCTCAACTGAGACAAAGCTTAATCTCAGTGAGATAGTTAGTAGATTGTGGGTGTTAGATACTACTTAGAGAGAAATCTTTCTAGATGAATTCTAGATTGTTAGTGATTTCCAAGGGAGACCACAGTGGCTTGGTTTATCCTTTGCATGTGTTTGAGGTACAAGACGGCATAGTCTCAATTTTGTTGTTGGCATGCATTGAGCAAGATATGAGACATGTATCCTTTATGGGTGAGCTCCACCATGCTCACAAGATAGGGAATTTATCTATGTAGGACATGCCAATAGGCTTTGTAGAGACAGAGGTAGAGCGATAGTGCTCTAGTGAGACACATTAGATGTTGTCAGCATCTATGCTGACAGAGGTGGAGAGGATCTGCTCCCTATAGACACATGCATAGATGACATGCATGGAGTTATTTGATACGCTCATGCTAGAGGCTCATGAGTTGATGATAGCACACACAATTCTGCCTATGGGTGAGAGCAATGTAGCCATCCCAGTGCTGATGCTGACACATCCATATGTGATGAGTAGTCATGAATCCTGATGATGCAGTGCATGCAGGTAGAACACAGGAGGCTAGGATAACCAAGTTTGTGTAGATTTTGTCAACATTTAGGCATCTCATGTACAACCTAGTAGTGTCAAGGCCCAACGTTGCAGCTACAGTGGGAGTATTTGCAGCAGGGATTGTCAATCGTATGATGACTGATAGTAGCATGATCCATTGCGGAGCTTTGAAGACCATACAGAGTTATCTATACGATTTACGTGCAGGCTTGCCTATCACTAGAGCCGATACAATTGCATGTAGATCAATCGAGGGAGTAGTGGGCATAAGTTGAGAGAGCCTCTCACCACTTTCTTTGTACATACTAGTAGTTTAGCTAATAGCAATCACTTATCGATGCATCGCCTTTAAGTGGGAGATTGTTGGGGTAAAGACATTGTGCCTTTGCTCGTGGTCGAACGTCCAATATCTGACCGCCCACTGACCTTTTCCATACCTAGAAGAATAAGGAGATCCTCTCACTTCTTGGAGGTTGCTTCGCCCACACACACCACCGCACTGTTGCTTCTCCCCTAACCTGCATGCACTACACCGCACCGCACATACATGCATCCGCACACGCTGCACTTTAATTAATTGCTAGTGTGCAAGTGCACAAGTGTGTGGGTGAAATGTGTAAGTGAAGAAGAGAGGGAGAGAGACCTTAACTTCCTCTTTGGTGAGAAAGAAAGAGTAAGTTGTAGAAAGAGGGAGAGATGAAGAAGGTAAACTTTTGTACATGTATGTGCATGAAAGAGTGATTGTTGTGTGTATTAGTGTATATGAGTATTGATGCATGTGTATAAATGAGAAGGTGTGTATGAGGAGAGGATATGAGGTATGGAGATGAAGAAAATGAGCAAGAGGTGAGAGAAGAGCAAGAAACTACAGGTTTTGATGAGGGAGAGATAGGAATGGGTGTGGTTGTGAGTGTGGAGGAGAAGGTTAGTGGATTGGAGGGTGGTCTTTATCAACATACATGGGCAAATAGTGTCTCACCATTTTGGCCATAGCTCAGATCCTAGGTCCAAAAAATATAAAAACATATGACCGAAAAGCTGAGCTCACAAGCTATGATTTATATGAAGAAAAAATTTTCAGAGGTAGAGCGGAGTCAAATGCAAAAAACTCATAAAGAAAGGGTACTCTTTTTCGATCCCCCAAAAGTCTCCTAGTGGTTCCCATTAGAATGAATTTCCTTATGCTTCCAAGAATGGCTTCTCCATGTGCATGTGAGCATGTCATAGAGACTTAACCATTGATTACATGTGTGTGTGTGTGTGTGTGTGTATAAAAGAGTAGAATAGGAGGAAGACCAAACAACGGGTTTCTCTTATTTATCATGATGAATAGTGTATTTATTTATACAAATTTTATCCATATAAAAGGAAATATATTTTGGAAAAAAGGGTGAGAAAACTCAACCTGTGAAATTCTTTGTAGACATGAAAATGTTTAAGTGTGAACATACCAAAAGAGGAGGGGTTTTTGTTGCGTAAGGAAAAACATGCTTCATTAGCCCTCCCCTTAAGGCTACGCTTTGAGCTTAAGGGTGGATGGTGTATTGCTCTTGGAAGAGGTAGCTTCATCACAAAACTCCAAAAAGGACACGATCAAATGGTTAGAAGTAGCACTTAAACCACCATCCATTCACTTTACTCTTATGTACTTTACCATTAGCATCTTGGAATCTATAGATATAGTTGCTATACTTCTTTAGGATTATGTAGGGACCTTCCCACCTAGGTGAAGTTCTTATCTTTTTGTGTGCCAAACCTATTGTTGTACTTGAGCATAAGTATACCTCTCTTTAATCCCTTGGACTTGAGATATTATTGAATAATAACCTTTTCTTCTCAACTTGTGCAACATACTACATGAAAGCCTCCTCTCTATCTAGTTGTAGATGCTCAAGATCCAAAATGTGATCCTGTAGGTGTGTTATAGTAGGTTCTGGTTCTTTAACTAGGACTCCAAGGTTGGCTAATTGTACTTCTATGGGAAAAATTGCTTCTTTTCCATAAAAAAGTCCTATAAGCCCAAATTGTAAAAAAGGGATGCTTTTCCCAATCATTTGGTTTGTTTTTTACCTTGTTGGTTCTACACATCATACTATTCACCTTCTCAACCAAGTTGTAACATTGTAGGTAGTATGTTAACCCTCACGGCTCACAGACACCCTATCACCTACGACAGACGTTGTATTATTTACTTGGTAGAGTCAGGTACCGAGTTTGTCGGTCCAATAGGAAAAGGGTAAGAGTGATCGCCGATGAGAGGCGCACTCTAACTGGAACATTCATGGAATTAGTTGGCTAAGCATGGGCGCCCAAGTGTGAATGGGGTGAGCTTATATAAAAGTCAACTAAACCTAAAATTCATTCATTCTCTCATTTGTGCAATTGAAGAGTGCTCTTGCTCCATCTCCATCTTCTTCTTCTTCTTCTCCTTGTGTGTGTGTGTATGCATGAGAGAGAGAGAGAGAGAGAGAGAGAGAGAGAGAGAGAGTGCGATCGAGCATTGCGGTAGCACGACGACGGCGAGGCGGTTGAGCGCGGCGTAGCGGCGTCTTCCTCTTCTTCGCGGCAAGGAATCCTCCACGAAGCAAGCGTAGAGCGGTGAGTGACACACCATCGTCATCTTTGAGCTTAGTAGTTTAGGCTTGTTGTGTGCTTGGAGCCATTTGTGGCTCACACACGGTGTATCGGCAAGTTCCTTGCATTGACACGTGCGACATATGCGCACATTTTTGGCAGCGTTGCTGGGGATTGCCATACACTAAGCTTGAATGGCACTCTGTGCTTCTTTTGTGGTGCAATTTCTATTGTAGGAAAGGTAAGGAAGGAGGGTGTGTGTGTTGAGAAGAGGGATTTGGTGTTATACTGTGTGTTTCTTTTGTTAATGGAGTTTTCAAAGGTACTGTGTTTATTCTCTGTGTATTAAGGTTGTTAGTTTTCTTTGTTAATGGAGTTTTCAAAGGTACCATGTGTTTATTCTATGTGTACTAAGGTTGTTAGTTTTCTGTGTACAGTAAGTAGGAAGTAGATCTGTGAGAGTTAATAGAGTGTGTTAGTGTGTAACAGTAGGTGTATTAGTTAGAAGTAGGTAGATAGAGTGTGTGTGTGCTCTCGCGCAGGCCGCGACGACCTTATCCTTAAAAATAAAAATAAAAACATTAAAAAAAAATAATAATTTAAAGATAGGACCGGGATCGGGAATATCTCCCAGACCCAAGCCCAAGCTCACGCTTAGGCCTAGACCTCAGTTGCCTTTTAAAATTACGAATTTTAGCTTCACACGTAGCTAAAAATCGATTTTTTGAGGACCAACGGAATTTCAGATGCCCGAAAATTGTGTTGTAAAGCACACAACGATCCTCTAAGTGATACGCTCGTTTCGAGCTATCACACACTTTAATAATAAAAAATTAAACATTAAAAAACATTAAAAACTTAAAAAACACGAGTGAAAACGGACGCTTAAAAAGGGTAAGCGGTTAACCTTCGAGGTTATTCGCCGACGCTTGTAGGGTGTCAAAGGCACATGCATCTGCACTCTGGTTGTGTGCTAGAGACGGAGCAACTAGAGAGAATTTTGACTTACGCGAGTTCTCAATATCCACCTACTTTAGGTTCCGGGCCCTCGGCAGGAACCCAAGGTAGTACAAACCAAGACCCGAACATAGCGGCGAGTGACTCTTCCTCTGACTACAACGTCATGGAGGGTTTCCCAATGCCTAATCCTGATAGCTCAAGCCAAGACATGCATGCCATGGGCCTACGGTCCGGGCCGAGCATGCTTAGCCGCCTGAAGGAAACCTTTAGTAGAGCCACTCGCTCCGAACATGGAGCTAATGATGTAAATGAGGGAGGTGGGGAAGTATATTCTCCATTCGTGACCAACATAGACCCTATACTGTTAGAGAATGTGCACGTGAATACTTCATTCACTGCACCTTCTGACTCCTCAGAGTTATTTCCCTCCAAGGTCATATTACCCGGTGGTAGAAGCCTTGCCGAAGTGCAAGAGGTTGAGCGATATATCCTTGCAGCGAGGGAAAAGGAAGTCGAGAGCTTACGCAAGGCGGAGCAACAAAGAGAGTTAAAAGCGAAAGCCCCTATGTCAATATCCTTGCTAAGAGAGCAATCAAGTGCTCCTAACTTAGCAACTACTAAAGGGCAACCTCTAGAAAGCAACATTGCATCTAGCTCAAAGGACACCCCTAGCACCTCAATCCTAGATGGAGTGTTCTTAAATGAGAAATGGGAGTACGAACTACAAACGGAAACTCTAACCGACCTATACACAGGTCACACCTATCAAGTGGGTTGGTTAGATGTCCTACAATCCACAATGGGTGCTACTAGTGTGGAGGATCAACAACAAAGAGTTTGTGAGGTCATCCATAGGGTCATTGAGTTAGAGAGATAGAACAAGGGGATCAAGATGCCTTCAACGGGTCTCATGAGATTTTTGGATACAGGAAAGGCTAAACAACCGAACTTATCGCAAATGGAGACTCCCTCGGTAAGTCCGATGGATCCCCCATATGTTGTTTCGCCAAGGGTCTCGGTGAAATCTAATTCCACAAGTGATAGCTTTACCTTTCCAAGTCTAGCTCATCTTTCCCTTGATGACACCATGGCTACCATGCCTACCCCAATGATGGGCATGCCAAGAAACACGCCATGGACCTCATTTGTTAGTAAATCACCGCTACATGGTAGCTCAATGCCTGCAATAGTACTTACAAGTGTGTACCAATCGTATACACCCATGGGTCCTCGTACTCATGTTGTCCCTACCCCTCCCATTGTTTCAACTTCCTATGCTCCACAACCACAACACCCAAGTTCTTATTTCCATGGGACTATACCGGCTAGCATTAGCATGTCACATCCGACGTCTGCTATGCCTAGGGTCACACATATGAACTTTGGACCACCACATGACACAACATCGTAACCAACATGGAACCCAAGGGCTTCCTATGCGCCAAGCCCGATGCCAATACCTACTCCACATGTAGTCTCTGGAGCGCCTTCACCCACGGTGCCTGCTCACTTAGGTGACTTGGCAACATTTGCTCAAGCTATTGGTCGATCTATTGCCGAGAATATGCGTAACGCGCCTGATAGAGAGCCTAGAAGTAAGTCAGTACAAATAGCCAAGCTCACACAAAAATTTAGTGGAGATGGGGATGTGAGAAAGCATATCGAAGTGTTTGAACAAATATGCGATTCTCTAGGAGAACACAATGACCTACATAAGAGTAATGCTTTAAGCCTAACCTTAAGTGGGAAGGCAGAGGATTGGTATAGAACCCTAAGGGTGGAAGAAAAACCAAATTACCCTGCTCTTAGGAGACTGTTCTTGAAAGAATACATACGAGAGGGAGTGCTTTGGGGTGTAGCCTCTCAACTCCAGAAAGCCCAACGAGAGGAAGGAGAGTCGGTGAGAGACTTTATTAGTCACTTGAAGCATTTGAATTCTCGTTGTAATCCAAATGAATGCTTCAACAATAACTAATTTCTCGATAGATTCATTCAAAGATTACGACATGAGGATATCTACAATGGCCTAGTCATTAGAGGTATCACCACTTGGGAAGCAGTCACCACCAATGCGATCCAATTGGAGGATAATTTAATGATTCAAGGAGAAAGAGTGTCTGTTGAGTCTAAATCTATTAGCTCACAAGCATCAAGGTATCAACCAATGACCCTAAAGCCTATTGCTAAGGAGCCAAAGATATCTTAGATGAATTTAGCAGATCTCACCAAGGCTATTCAAGAGAGTCTTAGAGACAATCGTGCTCCGCAAAACAATCATATGTATCCAAGAAGGGAGCAACAATGGTGCTTAGTATGCTATGGACCGCATAGTACCAGTGAATGCCCTACATTTAGAGTAAAATTCAATGGGAATTGCAATGCATGTGGAAGGTATGGTCATCAAGCTAAGGATTGCATAGTATTTAAGTGTGCGATGGCCAATAGACCAACCTTAGCATGGATAGACACACCTCGAGTGTCTGCATTGATGCTAGCCCCACCTCTTGAACACACATCACAACACATGGGCCCTAGGGCCCAAAATGTTGTTCAAACAACACCTTTACCACCTCCAGTGCTAGGACCGCAACCACCACATCCGAGAATCACTTCTATGAATCAAGTGGGTTGTGAGTCATCTATTTCTTGTTTGGAAGGCTGTGAGGAAGATATAGATCCTAATATTGCCTATGGGATGGATGTGCTTGAATAAAGTCCACAATACTACATGGAGGACTATTGGGGACAAGTCAAACCTGTATATCAAGTAGCTGCTCTTGCGGCAAGAGGCCAAAATATCAATTACACTGCTAAGAGACCACCTCTTCAATGCTATGAGTGTAGAGGTCCACATCATGTAGCTGAGTGTCCTATTAGGCTACAAAATAACGCCACACTAATGAAAACCAATCAAGCGAGCATGTCTACAATGCCAATACTCATGTGTAATCGATGTGGCATAGATCATTTGATTGCCCAATGTCCAAATAATCCAAATGCACCAAAGATCACGCCATTAAACTTGATTGAAGTTACAGAGGAGCCATCACAAAGTACACCTGTGGTACCAGTAAATGTACTCACACGATCGATGCTCCAAAAACAAAATTATATTCTTGAGGAAGGAGACACAGCATCAATTGCCCAATCTCAAAAAAAGAAGAAAACACGAAGGAAGAGATCGCAAAAAGCAGCGAAGTCAGACCCCAGTTCAAAGACCAACATAGGGACTGGTGACGACCCCGTATATATGAACGACGCTGAAGAAGATTCTAATTCAGGAGAAACCATGGAGACCAAAACGACCACTAAGATAGAAACCAACAAGGAAGATCTTCATGAGCCACAATGGCAGGGATCCAAGAAGAAGATAGGAACTTATCCAAACCCTACAGAGGAGATCGAGCGAGTCAAGCAATTAAGGAGTTTGGTAGAAGATACCCAAAGGGATCTAGAACCAACACCTAGGAAGATCCAGATTACAGACACTGTGTTCTCTACGCAACAACAACCTCACCAAGACCATAGAACCTTAGCCATACCTAGTGTCATCCAAGAAGAAAGTGACTTAAAGTCATGGGAAAGTGGGCGTACTCACTTCTTGATGGAAATAATGTTTACAAAGGGACTACTTGATCCTATCGAAGAAATGGAGATCCCATGTTCCCCACGTCAAGGGACTGAAGTCCAAAAGGTGTCGTTAAACATTGCCAAATTGATGGATTTCATGTCTTCAGAAGTTAGAACCACCATCATGTCCAAACTATATAAAGATCCTGAGCTAGTCTCAGCTCTTCGAGCCTTCCTCAATGGAGAACTAAATTTTGGGCTACCACAATTTGCACAGATGGATGGAGCTGGGGAGATGCCAATAGAGGAGGAAGACTTAGATCCACAACCCAACCTAGATGAGAACCTTGTTATAGAAATACATGTTAACAAGTTGGGACAATACTTTGAGGGTGATGAATCCAATGCGACCAAGGGATTAACTGTGAAGGGAATCCTTGATGGTGGCGTTGGGGTTAGCATTGTGACTAAAAATTGTTGGGAAACTATGGGAAGAACTCACCTTGCGACCACAACCATAGTAGTGAAGATGGCCAATGGGTCTATTGTTAAACCTATTGGGATGCTAGAAGATCTCAAAATCAAGGTCTTTGGACATAAAATAAGAATTACCTTCATTGTTATGGATTTTTCCAAACACACTATGGCATCGGAGATGATCTTAGGATGTCCTTTCATGAGGGAAGCAAAAATGGTGCATGACTGGTCTAAAAACCATGTCTACTTGTGGTTCCAAGATTCAGTCATTCGAGTGGATCTTGTGACGGGTCAAGCACATCCTCTAGGAAACAAGTTTATAATTGATCATAGATCTGACACCACAGTTCACTCAGCCCCATTGCAGTATTGTTACACGTGTAAAGCGGACACTGATAGATTCCCCTTATATGGATGTACTACATGGGATGACTGAGTCGGACAATGTGGATTGGGTCCACCTAGCAGCAACCATAGACACTTGGGGAAATAGGGGGACAACCCGGGTAACACCTAAGGGGGATGAAATACCACCACTTGTACCCTTAAATATGCTACAAGCAATGCATATAGCTTCTAACAAGACTCAGCCTAATATAATAAAGCAAACATACAGGTGGGTCCCTAAAGCTTCTTTAGCGACCATAGCTAGTGCTAAAAAACAGAAGCCTTGTAAGAAACATCCCACTCGCTCCAAAGAATGTAAGGAAACGTGGCGTTGGATTCCTAAAAAACTATTGGAAGCCCAAGGCTACTATCAAGGAAATGATCGAATCTGGGTGCCAAAATGTAGATTGTGTTCTTACCTGTCACCCGACCCATGTAAGCCCAATCTTGTAGCTCCAAAACAAATTGACAATCACGGAAAGAAAAAAATCACAAAATGCTACACACCCGCTCCAAAGCTAGTTTGGGTACCGAAGAAAGAACGATTTGTTCCACCTAGCTCAGGAAGGGGGGAGTCCCATGAAGCTTCTAGCTCCTCATGTAATGCATCCATAGAGGTAAAAGCTTCTTCACAGCCTCCACCTATGATAGTGGACCTCCATAAAGCTACAAAGAAATCCACACCTCCCAGTGTTCAAGAATCACATGATGAACCACTTCAAGTTCGATCCTGGGAGAGTACCTTACGACCCTTGCAACTCGACGAGGCACCTACGGCAATAGAAAACTACTGGCAAAAATCCTCACCTGTGATCAACTGGAACAATTGGTTTCAAAGGGTGACGAGCACATTTCAAACGGTATGATCTACCCAAGGAAGGGGGGAGTGTTTGCTGACAGTCATCATTCACTCACTCCCCTCTCAACCTTCCTCCCTGACCTCTCAATCTCCCAATCCTAGGGAATGTATATATAAAGCCTTATACTCACAAAAAACAAAAAAATAAATAAAGAGCAAGAGCAATTAGCAAACGAGTATGCACAATAAAAGTCAAAACATTGACTACCTACACATTCACATCCGGTACACTGAAACAGAAACCTATGCCATAAAACACCTTTGATCCTCATCACTCGAGTGATGGAGGGTAGGTAGGATTACAACAATAGGAGTGTTTCTGTTTGAGAGTTGAGTGATTAGAAAAGTTCTTTTTTCCCACTGATGTGCCTCCTAGAGGTATTCTTTGTGTTTCCTAGTGTGTACAGGAACGTGTTGCTGTGGTTAGGATTTGGACCTTCATGGGATCTTTCTCTCGTTCACACTTCAAATCAAGCGCGACCATCAACACAAACATGTGTTTCTTGTCCATTAGCATTGCCCCTTATCTTTTTTGCATCCATGTTTGTCTGCTTTGATTGTGATTGGTAGCATAATATTCATCGCATTTGCTTAGTATCAAACATTTAATTCAATGTAATTTTTTGTCATAATCACTTGTCTAGGTTTAAAAATCAAGCAAGTCCGACTAAGCTAGGTGTTAGAGATCTTCTCTTAATACCATGGGGAATGCCTTCCTAATAATTAATGGTTACTTAGGTTCTTAATCCGATTTAGGCAGCATTGTGTGAAATGTACTAGGGCTTTCTAGTGGGCTTAGTCCCTATTGACCTTTAGCTTAAGTATTATAAAGGGAGTTTACTAGTGTGATGAGCCTGGGGAGGGTAACAATGTTATATGACCCCCCAAAGTTACAAAATTAAAATGCTGAAAACGAACAAACAAAAACAAATCAAAGTGCCACAATGTAAAATCTTAAGCTGGAAGAGAAATCTCAGCTTGATTTGGTACTTCACTCACATGTATCGCCTATGGTACTAGAGCCCTAGAGGTTCCCAGTGTGGGCGCTTTTCCTTGAAAAGCAAAAAACCCAAGGAATACAAAATAAGCACACACATCAAAATCGAAACAATGTGAAAAGACTTTGGGGGGTCAAAGAAAAGTAAATAAGTTAGGCGATGATTTCATGAGCAATTCCTTTTATCGTAGGTTAACTACAAGGTCTTCTAGGTATAGCCTCTAGCCAGCCCTCGAACATGAAATACTTGGCTCTCGCGATTAAACAACTTAATTGAGCAGAGAAAATTAAGAAGCTTACCCATGGAATTAATAGTCGATCTCTAGTGCCTTTCGACCTTAAATTAGCGATCCCAGACTTGTTTAATTTTTTACCTTTACATCTGTTTATGCATTTGATTATATTGCAATTTAATCTTTATTGTTGACAAATGGTTTAAAATTATGTTACCAATCACATTGTTTGCCTACAACTGCATATGCTTTTTAATTCTATATGAGAATGCAATTACTGTGCCAGTGTTGTTTGATTTTGCAGTGATTGAAGAAGGCTAAGGACATTAATCTCAAATGCTCTTCCACCTCGACGAACGCGCTCCAACTCAATAGCTTTCGAGGACAGAATCTACATCAGGAAGGGGGGCATGTTAGCCCTCATGGCTCACGGACACCTATCACCTACGACGGACGTTGTATTATTTACTTGGTAGAGTCAGGTACTGGGTTTGTCGGTCCAATAGTAAAAGGGTAAGAGTGATCGCCAATGAGAGGCGCACTCTAACTGGAATATTCAAGAATTAGTTGGCTAAGCATGGGCGCCCAAGTGTGAATGGGGTGAGCTTATATAAAAGTCAACTAAACCTAAAATTCACTCATTCTCTCATTTGTGCAATTGAAGAGTGATCTTGCTCCATCTCCATCTTATTCTTCTTCATCTCCTTGTGTGTGTGTGTATGCTTGAGAGAGAGAGCGATCGAGCATTGCGGAAGCACGACGGCGGCGAGGCGGTTGAGTGCGGCGTAGCGGCGTCTCCCTCTTCTTCGCGGCGAGGAATCCTCCATGAAGCAAGTGTAGAGCGGTGAGGGACACACCATCTTCATCTTTGAACTTACTAGTTTAGGCTTGTTGTGTGCTTGGAGCCATTTGTGGCTCGCACACGGTGTATCGGCAAGTTCCTTGCATTGACACGTGCAACATACGTGCACATAGTATGGCATGGAGTGTGTCCTAAAAATCCCTAGCCTTTCCATGGGCTCCAAACTAGGTTTCCTATGAAACTTGGTTTGCTATTTGAAATGATCTCAAGAGGAATCCCAAATCTACAACAAATATGCCCAAAAATAGCCTTGATTCCACTTGTTGTCACTGCTTTTGTCATCAAGCCATGTAACAACTCGCATAATGATATAGCACTTTTCATATTGACCTAAAGGGACGGGTCTAATGGCATCTAACCCCCACTTTTTGAATGGAATGTAGGAGATGATTTACCTTTGTGGTTGATAGGTGAGTCTCTGATCCCTAGCCTTCTGAAACCCTTGCATGTTTTGCACCAGTTGTGAATGTCTCTTTGCAAACTAGGCCACACAAACCCGGCTTGTAGAATCTTTCTACTAGTGATGTCAAGTGTGAAGTATCCTCCACAAACACCTTCATGGAAACTTGCTAGAACCATCATAGTTTCAAGAGAGAGTGGCACCTTTCTTATGACTTGATCCTTATCTTTTCAATAAAGATCATCATCCATGATACAATACCTAGATGTCTTGTGAACCAACCTTGCTTTTGGCCCTTGGCGAGATCACTTAGACACTCTCTAGTTTCTAGAAATTAGATAATGTCAGTCAGGAAATCACTTTTTTGGAATAAAGGTGGTCTCAATACAATTGCTCCTACTAAAGCATCTTGTAGTTGTGCACAAGCCAAAGAATTGTCTTCTTGATTTTTTCAATGGGGACATGATGCAATTGTACTTCTTTAAATTGACTAGATGAAGTAGATGACTAGAAAGACCATAATTTTTGGAGGCCAAAGTACCATTTTCCCGTTTTACCAAAAACATTGCATCACCAAAGACATTAGGACATTGAGCCCCATTTTGTGCACACCACTCAAGTCCAACGGTTAAGGCAGCATATTCAACTTCATTGTTGGAGTGGATAGCTTCCAATACTTGCCCTTTAGAGAAAACTTTCTCCCCATGAGTGTCAAAGATGACAAAACCTATTGTTGCCTTATCCATTGTGCAATTGTAGGCTCAATCAAAGAAAAGAGCGTGAGCCCCCTCCAACTTAGGGAGTTCCAACATAGGTATTACCTCCTTAGCATTGGACTTTATTTTCAGCTTCTTTTCATAGTGGTGATGGTGAGAATTCTTCTTAGACTAGTGCTTGTGGATCTCTCTACTTGCATCGTGTAATCAAACTCTTGCAATCTGATGAGCCATTTTGAAATCCTAGAAGAAACATCCATGTTCTACATTACATAAGGAAACACTTCCTCCACTGTTAAGATTATAATTGGTCTAGGCAATAAATAAGAGTGAAATTTAGTAGTAGCAAGCATCAATACAGACACCATGTGCTCCATTGCCATATATCCTTTCTCTAGTGGAGTCATCATGAAACTTAGCAAGTAGATAGGGCACATAAACGAAGTGTGAGGGTCCTTTTTCATTAATAATGTCCCAAGTGTGTCATTACCCACATTAGGGTTAACATAAAATGGCTTGTCCCACTTTGGAGGTGCAATGGTGGGGAGTGTCAGGAAACTGTCATAACTGTGGTGCTGACGACCATTGGAAAAACGAATGTCAAGAGCCTGACAAAAACCTCAAACCAATTAAAGCCTATTGCATACAATGTTTCAAAAAGGGAGGACACTTTCCGGAAGATTTTCCTAAGAATCCTTTGAACAAGGGTAAAACTATATTAAATGTAGTCCAAGTGATGCCTAGTAGCTCATCAGAGAGTGAACTGATTGTTCCAATCAAGGTAATCACTCGAGTCCAGGCAAAGAAAAAGAGACACAACTCCTCTGATGATTCGGAAAATATGAAAGTTTCTTCTCAAAGAATCAAAATGAGCAGAAGCAAAAGATATGAGATGAGAAAACAAAAACAACGGGTTGAAATCGAAGAGAAAGCAAAGAAGCTAGCCCAGGACAAGTTGAAAGAACTGGCAGTGAATTCAAGGAAACAATCGTGAAATCTAGAGGATCCATTCTGGTTGATAAAATTTTTGAGCCTATTAATGCCTCCTTGGAAGCCTACCAAGCAGGACTTAAAGCAGGCCAATACATGGAAAATAAATGGAAAAACTATCCATCTCCAGACATAAAGGCAGCTAAGATGGAAGCTTATCAAAATTTTGTAAGAATCACGCAAGTAATTCTGGAAAAACAAAAACCCAAGCTTGAAACTATTGCAAAACCTGAAGAGCTTGTGGTAGAAGAAACGAAAGCAAAATCTGATGTGGTGGCAGAACCCCACCTTGAAACAAACGAACCAGAGCTTATAGTGCCTGACAGCGAAGATGCTTTAGACGGAATTCCATTTGTAGAGGAAGACTGGCCAGGACACTTATGGGAAAAAGTAAGAGAGATCAATGATGGGAGCCTAACTTTAAAGTCAGCTCCTATAAAGGAAGTCTGGTTGGATAACCTACCTTCTGATATGAACATGGATTTACACTTGGGGGGTTCACTTTGTGTAAAACTACCATATCATTTGCGTTCAAGACATGTTTGTAAAGCCCCTGTTTTGTGAATGTTGTTAAGAATATAACGTACCCTTTTCTTTTAAAATATGTAAGTTTTTTTCAAATTTGAAAAAATAATGCCCTTCTGTATATATATTTCTGTAAGTTTCAAGAACTTTAAATACCCTTCTGTTGAACTCACGTGATAGGTTACATTTTTATTAGGTGACCTCCCGGGGGATTTACAATCCTTGTACGGGGATTGCGGATCGGAAGCTTCGGGAATGTCGAAACCATTGACATTAAAAATATTACCTTCTTACTTGGGAGATAACAAAGATGAATCCATCGTGTGCAAGACCACTCAAGTAAAAAGAGCTGAGCAGACTCTAGAAGTAGACAACATTCATTCAATCATGTCTACACCCATCCAATGCACTCTTACTTTGGGAGAACTGTTAAAACTCACACCATACTTGTGGAATGATTTACAAAAAACCCTAGAGAAGGTGGGGATAACAGGGTTAATCTCGAAGAATTTGGAAAAATTGAAAAATGAAATGGAAAACAAAGAGATTCGATCAGTTCCCATGAACAAAGTTGGAGAATATTATGAAGGGGAAGAAGAAAATACCACCCTCCCAGTGAAATATAATGACATTGAAACCATGGAGATACTGGATAGTGGAGCTAGCATAGCCATAGCCACTAAAGCAGTATGGGAATCCTGGGGACAGCCAGCCATTAGACAAACTCAAATAAAATTGTAGTTGGCTGACGGACACATTGAGAGACCATTAGTGTAACTTTTAATGGCCTAAAAACTTGTGTGTAGCGGAAATTAGCATGAACATAGTGGGCATTTTATTAGAATAGATTCCTAATGAGAATTACAAGGTGCTTGGGTGGAGAGAGCAACAAAAAGCATAACACCTAGTTAGATAGCATGAACAATACTTTCAAAAGAGAGATAAATTAATCTATTGACAACATTTGAGGACCGGATTTTCATGGAGCCGGTCCCCCCTCCAAAAGGCTTTGTATTATGGTTTCTCCCATCAAGAGAGACATTGTACAATACAATTCTTTGTGTTCCTTCAAGACTAGCTAGTGCAATGAAGATGAAAGCTTCATGCACTAAGAAAAACACTTAGCAAACACAACATCAATTATCCCCGGTCTCAGACCCAAGACTTCACACACCTTCAAAGATGGTGAGATCTAGCAGGGTATGAGAGTAGATTGAGAGGAAGAAGGAGCATTCTTACGAGAAAGATGTACATCTCACTCATATTAGCATAGCTTAGCTTAGTAATTAGCATGGTAGAGGAGATGAGCATGCATTGAAGCTTGGCTCTTGGTTGGATTTGCATCACAAAGCCAAGAGTTGTTGGTGTAGGCCTCCCTTCTCACAAGCTTGGAGTAGGTGATAAGCTTGAGAAGGAGAGAGAGTCTTCTTTACTTCACACATGAGATTGTGTGAGTGTATGTGTGATAATGCCTTGCAAAAATCAGCCCCCTCTCTCTCTTGGTCGACCCCTCTTTCTATTTGCTCATACTCTGCTCTCATTGGACCTCCCCAGGCCCAACCAATGGTAATTAAGCAGTATAAGTGATAGACTTCTGACATGTGTCCCTCTTTCCCCTTTTGTGAGAGCTTTAGGTAATTTAATAACTCAACTAAACTCTCATTGGACCCCTTTGCCTCCTGGCCAATAGGAATCATGCAAGCCATTGGGCTGCTGAATGCTCATTGGACCCCTTGGGAGACTGTCCAATAGTCTTCTAGAGGACTTAATTCTCATTGGTTCTTTTATCAAGTGTTTTTAAATTAATTAAACTAGATTTACTCTAGCCTAATTCTCATTGGTCCACCTCCAAGGCCATCCAATAGGAATTGGGTACACCTTGTGGGCATCTGGGCTAGGGAGCTGACATGTGTCCCTCATTCCCTTTGTGTAAAGGGAGCTTGTGTGTGTGTGACTTTCTCTCTCATCCCCTACAAGCTAGGCTCTCCCCTCCCTATGTAGGGATTTGAAAAGACTTTTTGGGACACACACAAAGACTTTTGGGACACACACAAAGCATCCAATTCCCCCCCATGGTTGACCTTTGGACACAACCTTTGACTTTTGGAACCTTAGCATTTTGGAAGTCTTAATGGGCTGAACCTTAGGGTCTTTTTAGCCCATTGTACATGGCTCTTTTGCAGATGACCCCCCCTTTGGATCCCTATTTTCCCTCCTTTGGATCCCTATTGTGGCCGGTCTGCTAGCTTAACCAATATTCTAGCTTTTTCTCCCCTGGCACTTCGCCATATTAAATGATTAGCTTAACATGAGAAAATCATTTAGGAGAATTAGATATTGATTATTATGACATTACCTCTCTCTTGAAATCATAGTCGTCCTCGACTATGGTGTAGAGAAGATAAAGCATATTCATGAGTCCTTTTCTTAGCGGGTAGAGGATCCCTATGTTACCCTACGACATCATTTCACAATGGATGACTAGTCCATTTGGCGCTTGAGAGCCTGAGGCTGCCGCAAGCATGTCTGCACATTAGTCCTATCAATCTTCCATAGTAGAGTGACAAGCTCTACTTGGTGTTTGGGAGACGTCGTCTCCGCAAACTTGATCTAAGCATGCATACTACTTCATTTTTGTGCACAATAAAGAAAAAGAGAGTCTTTAGGTTATCCTTTAATTGTATGCCTTGCATCCATCTAGAATCTTCAAAAGGATAATTTTTAAACTAAATAAGATATCATCGGATAGTCTTACCGTCTCTTAGTACCTTGTCTTCATGTCGGAGAATGGACTCGGGCTGCAGCACCTCTTCTTGGTCCTCTATCTCCGGTGGGTCTTCAGTAGTTGGTTCTTGAGGTGGCTCTCCTTTGTAAGGCTTTAATAGGCTCACATGGAAAGCATTGTGTATGAGCCAATGATTGGGCAACTTGAGTTGATAGGCCATCTCATTGATTGGCCTAGGAATTTGGAAGGGACCATAGTACCTTTTTGCTAGTTTAGCATAGTAGTTTTGGTGTCCCATAGGATTCTTGCCCGTCGTGTGCCTTAATCGAGCCTTGGGAAACTTTAATAAGACCCAATCATTTTCTTTAAAGGCTTGGGCTCTTCTATGCTTGTCAGCAGCAGCCTTTTGCCTTTGCTGTGAGATAGAGATAGCATCCTTAATCTTTTGAAAAGATTCTTGTAGGTCTCGGCTATACTCATTTGCAGTGAAGATCTTCCCATGTACCTTAAGTAGCAAGGGACTTTTTGATCTTCCCTCAATTACCTTGAAAGGTGCTTTTCCCATGGAAGTATGTATAGTGTTATTGTAAGCATACTCCACTAAGGGTAAGTACTTCTCCCATTGGGATCTTTGATCTACTTCCGTTACATAGGCTTTTAGTAGATCGAGAATTGTTAGGTTAGCTATTTCACTATGGCCATCCGTTTGTGGATGATAGGCCGAAGAGAAGTTTAGCCTTGTCCCTAAATTCTCAAAGAGACCCTTCCAGAAATTATTGGTCATTTTAGGATCTCTATCCGAAACTATGGACATTGGCAAGCCATGGTACTTGAAAATTTGTGAAATGAAGAGGGTTGCCATTTGATGGGATTTGATAGTCTTTTTGACAGGTATAAAATGAGCTTGTTTACTGAACCTGTCTACTATCGTCCATATTCCCGTATTCCCATGGATAGACTTAGGAAATCCAAAGATAAAATCCATGGATATGCTCTCCCATGGTGAATTAGGGATTGGCAAGGGTTGAAGTAATCCAAGTTGCTTCCCTCTATCAAATTTTGTCTTTTGGCATACCACACATTTAGAAACATACTCTTGTATGTTCACTTTCATGGTAGGCCAATAGAAATATGTTTCAATTCCCTTTAAGGTAGACTAAATCCCTCTATGCCCCGCATAAGGTGGAGCATGAGATTCATACATTACTTTCTCACGTAGTGAGTTAGTAACACATAGTCTATTGCCGTAGAGAAGATAACCATCTTATAAAGTAAATGGTTCTTCTTTCTTCCCTAATGCAAGGGCTGAAATCACATCTCTAAAATCGAGATCAATAGCATACTCATCTATCATTGAAGATAGATCATTGTGAGTTGCTATGGAAACCGCATTCACTCTCGGTAGTCTTGAGAGTGCATCGGCTACTTGATTATGCTTGCCAGCAATGTGAGCAATATGAAAATGAAATTGCGAAAGGAAATTTGCCCACCTCATTTTTTTGTTGGAGAGCTTGGTCTACGTCATGAAGTACTTAAGACTTTGGTGATCCGTTCGCAGAATGAAAGGAGTCCCCAATAAATAGTGCTTCCATGAGTCTAAGGCATGTAGAACTGCAAGGAGTTCCTTTTCATATATGCCTAGAGCTTTCTCAACAGGGTCGAGCCTTCGACTTTCATAGCCTATGGCGTGCCCTTCTTGAAGCAAAACAGCTCCAAGGCAATCACCACAAGCATCACATTGGACCTCAAATGGTTTTGAGAGATCCGGTAGTGTAAGCACAGGTTGAGAGATAAGATTTTCTTTAAGCTTTTCGAAAGCATTGTTCTCCTTAGCAGACCATGTATACCTAACACTTTTCTTTGTTAGGTCATGTAATGGTCCCGCGATTTGTGAGAACTTTTCTATGAAGCATCTATAGTATTCACACATACCTATAAAGCTTCTTAGTTCATGAAGATTCTTTGGTTTAGGCCATCCTTTTATTACCTCTAATTTTGATGGATCCATTTGGATGCCATCTTGAGAGATAATGTGACCTAAATACTGAATCTCTTGCAAGAAAAAAATCACTTTCCTTTCGATTAACATAAAGTTTATTCTCTCTTAAAACTTGAAATATTACCTGGTGGTGTTGCTTGTGTTCGTCTAATGAATTAGAGTAGATGATAATATCATCAAAGAACACTCCAGTGTAGGTTCGATGAGGCCTGAACAACTTCTCCATCAAGCGGTTGAATGTGGCTGGTGCATTGGTCAAACCAAAAGGCAGGACAATGTATTCGTAAAGACCAAATGTCCGGGTGCGAAATGCGGTCTTTACAATCTCTTGATCAACTATCCTTATTTGATGATAGCCACTTTTTAGATCAATCCTACTGAAGTAGGTCGATCCTTGTAGCTTATCAAATAGGTCTTCTACCCGTGGAATGGGAAACCTATTCTTGATAGTGATCCTATTTAGTGCTCTATAGTCGACACACATACGATATGTGCTGTCTTTCTTTTGCACTAATAGCACAAGTGAGCAAAATGGAGATGAGCTAGGCATAATTGTGCCCTTCTCAACTAACTCATGCACTTGCCACATAATCTCCTCTTGTTGAGCTTGAGAAACTCTATAAGGAGTTTTATTAGGCGGTGAACTTCCTGGAAGAAGTTCAATTTCATGGTCATCATTACCTCGTTTAGGAGGTAGCTCACAAGGGATGTCGTCAATGAAAACATCTTGAAACCCCTTGAGAAAATTGGATAACTCTAATTCCTTTTGGTTGCTTTTATTTTCTTTGGCTAAAGCATTAGGTTCATCTTGAGAATCTTTAACAAAAATCATGTACACGGAAATAGAGCTCTTTATTGACTTGTTGAAAGCTGGTGTATGTACAATGGGGATAATGTTACCCATTTCCTTAGCATCTATATACATGTCTTTTTCCATGAACTTAAAGGAGATTCTCCTTTCAGGGAATTTAACATTGGCAGCCAGGTGGTCAAACCATGGTGCCCCTAGGATTACATCCTCATGCTTGAGAGGAGAGATAAAGAAGTCCTCTTTGTCCACATAGCTTTGGACATGAAGCCTCAATTTCCGGATTAAGGGAGTCACTGAAGCTTCTTGCCCCTTGAAAGCATTGTCTGAGGGTAGAAAATATCCCATCTCATAGGCTTGTATGACTAGCTTGGTGGCCAACTCTCTAGATATTAAATTGTGAGTAGAACTAGGGTTAAAGAGAATAAAAGCATCATGTTCTCTTACCTTTCCCCAAGCATGGCATAGAGGAGATCCTTTGTGGTGAATTTGGTGAGTCTCCTCCTCTTGGATTTCAACCAAGGTAGCTCTAGGAGGATCTTGGCGGTTGTTCTTTTGGGGACAAGCGTGGTACGTATGCCCTTGTTCCCCGCACTTGAAACACCGGTTATCCTTGCGATAACGCTCAAGCTCTTTAGGAGAGAGTTTGTTTTTACCATTGTAAAGTCTCTTCTCTTTAGCTTTGTTGGAGTTACCTTAGGAGACTTTTGGACATTGTCCTTCCCCTTAGGCTCGTTGGAACCCTTGTTTTCCGTGGGCTTATTATTTCTTTTAGCCCTCGTTTGGAAATTGATTCGAGAGGCCACCATAGTATGGTGTATTACCGCCGATATGGTACGTGGCCTTTGGGAGTTGACATACTCCGCCATTTCTTCGGTTAAGCCCACACAAAATTGTTGCTTTTGCTCTCCAAAATCCAAAATTTTGAAGACAGTGGCTTTGAGTTGTAGGTCCCAAAACTTGTCTACATATTTGTGGATGGATTCATAGGGAGAGAGCTTTAAGCTTCGCCATTCGGTGAGTACTTTGTCTTTGGCATCGGTGGCCAAAAACTGCTTCATTATGGAAGCTCTTAAAGCTTTCCATGTTCGCGGAGCTTCACCGTTGGCTCGTAGGCTACACCACCATTGCCTGGCGGACTTTTGAAAGTGCATAGCTACATGGCGTAGCTTAGAGGACTCCGTGAAGCCCTCATCTCCAAACGCCGCATCAAGCTGTTGGATAAAGGCCAAGACTTTGTCCATAGCACCAAAGGTGCCATCATAGGTAAGGAAAGAGATGCTCTTCCCTCCCTCTTTGAACTTCTTGAGCTTGGACGACCTCTTCCATGCGACATAGGATTTCCTATGGCCTCTTCTTTTTGATGGTTCAAAGGTTGCACCATCACTTTCTTCAGAAGGTGAAGAATTTGAGGAAGGTGGAGAAGAGGGTGACCTCTTTCTCGCCGTTTTCTTGTCTTGATCTTCGTCGTCTTCACCATCACTTTCATAAGAGGAAGAGGATGAAGAAGAGGGTGTCCTCTTTCTCGCCTTTTTCTTCTCTTGCTTTTTATCATCCCTCTTTGAATTATGATGTGGAGAAGGGTGCGATGGTCTTCTCCACTTTGGTGGTGATGGAGAGCATTTAGCCCGCCGTCTTCATGGATCCATCTCCGCCGAGGTGACGGGAGACTCACTTCATTCTCGTTCCTTCGGTGGAGGCTCTTGAGTTCTCCTTTGGGAAGGAGATGCATCATCAAGAAGTAAATTCTTGAGCCGTTCGTATGGATTCTCTTCTTCTTCTCGAATCGGAGAGAGACCTCTTTTGGAAGTCTCACAAGGAGCTCGTCATGGTGGTGAGCTTGGAGAATCCCATGAGCACGGAGCTGCCCTTGCACTTCACTTTGGAGAGATGGATTGCCCATGGCTTGTTGAAGCCTAGAAACAAGATAGTTAACAAGCATCGGAGCATCATTAGTAGCTTGCTCGTTAGCAAAATCAAAGTTATCAACATTAATTTCACTCTCTTTACTATTGTCAGCCATTCTAACAACTTTAGGTGTAAAAGTTTTAGGTGTACTTTGGCACTTCAAGCCCTAGTTGCTACTCCTCTTTACCCCTTTAGAAAAAGCACTCAAGCTATTGTACCTGTGGCTCGAATGCCATTAATTGCAAGGAATAGAAGAGAGGGTTGTTCAACACCAAAACTGCACCGGCTCCTGTCAAGCTTCTAATAGCTCAATAGTGGTTAAGCCGTAGGCAAGCCCCGTAGGACTCCACTATTAAGACCATAGCTCTCGACGGTGATGCCCCGTTAACTGCACGAAGGCAGGCGCACTGTAAGGCTGAAAAATCCCTATTCTACTTACTCACAGGCAATTAATAATACCAACCGTTTATAGCTAGCTTGAGGACCTCCCTTCTTAAGCAAGAAAAGAGAAACCTTGTGCTCTGATACCAATGTAACATTTAATGGCCTAAAAACTTGTGTGTAGCGGAAATTAGCATGAACATAGTGGGAATTTCATTAGAATAGATTCCTAATGAGAATTACAAGAGTGCTTGGGTGGAGAGAGCAACAAAAAGCATAACACCTAGTTAGATAGCATGAACAATACTTTCAAAAGAGAGAGAAATTAAGCTATTGACAACATTTGAGGGCCAGATTTTCATGGATCCGGTCCTCCCTCCAAAAGGCTTTGTATTATGGTTTCTCCCATCAAGAGAGACATTGTACAATACAATTCTTTGTGTTCCTTCAAGACTAGCTAGTGCAATGAAGATGAAAGCTTCATGCACTAAGCAAAACACTTAGCAAACACAACATCAATTATCACCGGTCTCAGACCCAAGAACTCACACACCTTCAAAGATGGTGAGAGCTAGAAGGGTATGAGAGTAGATTGAGAGGAAGAAGGAGTATTCTTACGAGAAAGATGTACATATCACTCATATTAGCATAGCTTAGCTTAGTAATAAGCATGGTACAGGAGATAAGCATGCATTGAAGCTTGGCTCTTGGTTGGATTTGCATCACAAAGCCAAGAGTTATTGGTGTAGGCCTCCCTTCTCACAAGCTTGGAGTACGTGATAAGCTTTCCATTAAAGCTTGAGAAGGAGAGAGAGTCTTCTTTACTTCACACATGAGATTGTGTGAGTGTGTGTGTGATAATGCCTTGCAAAAATCAGCCCCCTCTCTCTCTTGGTCGACCCCTCTTGCTGTTTGCTCATGCTCTACTCTCATTGGACCTCCCCAGGCCTAGCCAATGGTAATTAAGCAGTATAAGTGATAGACTTCTGACATGTGTCCCTCTTTCCCCTTTTGTGAGAGCTTTAGGTAATTTAATAATTCAACTAAACTCTCATTAGACCCCTTTGCCTCCTGGCCAATAGGAATCAAGCAAGCCATTGGGTTGTTGAATGCTCATTGGACCCCTTGGGAGACTGTCCAATAGTCTTCTAGCCAATAGTCTTCTGGAGGACTTAATTCTCATTGGTTCTTTTATTAAGTGTTTTTAAATTAATTAAACTAGATTTACTCTAGCATAATTCTCATTGGTCCACCTCCAAGGCCATCCAATAGGAATTGGGTACACCTTGTGGGCATCTGGGCTAGGGAGCTGACATGTGTCCCTCATTCCCTTTGTGTAAAGGGAGCTTGTGTGTGTGACTTTCTCTCTCATCCCCTACAAGCTAGGTTGCCCCTCCCTATGTAGGGATTTGAAAAGACTTTTTGGGACGTACACACACAAAGCATCCAATTCCCCCCCATGGTTGACCTTTGGACACAACCTTTGAATTTTGGAACCTTAGCATTTTGGAAGTCTTAATGGGCTGAACCTTAGGGTCTTTTTAGCCCATTGTTGCACATGGTTCTTTTGCAGATGTCCCCCCCTTTGGATCCCTATTTTCCCTCCTTTGGATCCCTACTGTGGCCGGTCTGCTAGCTTAACCAATATTCTAACTTTTTCTCCCTTGGCACTTCCCCATATTAAATGATTAGTTTAACATGAGATAATCATTTAGGAGAATTAGATATTGATTATTATGACAATTAGAGCTGCTTGAAAAAGTGATAGTGAATTCCTGTGGAATTGAATATCAACATACATTTGCCATAGTAGACTTTGGGAAAAAACACCACTATGAAATCATATTGGGAAGACCTTTCATGCGACAGGTACAACTTATCCAAGATTGGGGAAATAATTATCTGTACTTGAAGCAAGTGGGATCTATAACAAGAGTCAATCTAAAAGATCACACTTATAGAGATGTCTTGAAAACACCCATCCAAGAGTTTGATTCAGTCTCTTCGGCTGAAACTAAACTGCCATCCTGGTTAAACAAAGACACTCCTATTTGGATGTGCGGAGCTTTAGAAAACGGAAGTTAAGACAAGAAGAATGTATCCTAGAAAGGGACTGCACTGACGAAGCCTATGTACCTGAATCCTTTCCAGAGCATTTAATTGAGCCATTCTAGTGGACTCAAATTTTAGCAACAATGGATGCATGCATGAATACGTCTATGCCTACTCAATTTTGCAATGAGGATGGCTACGACATAATTCCCATCCAAATGATTTCAATCCTTAACATTGAAAATGAAGATGAGGAACCCAAGGATGTAATGAAATCTCAACAAGTCTTTTTAGACCTCTATTACGATGCAACTGATGAGTTAGATGAACACTCAGTTACCTCAGAAGATTTGGGGGCATAAAAAGAGCATACGAGAGCTAAGTTACTCTTAAAAGGAGGGGAGGAAAAGTTTTTTGACTTTCCAAACCAGAAATCAAGAAGACAAAAATGGTATAGAAGAAAGAGAGACACCAGAATTGTGAAAACACGACCTATGCCATCAGTCTCCAGTAAAACACAATTCCTGATGCAGATAGATGCTAATGATTGTGTCAAGGACACAATCACTGGCAAATATCCTTCAAACAAAAACTCAGAAATGTCTGAGACATCAGGAAAACAAGAAAGGGTACTCAAGAAAAATCACAGGATAAGAAACCACTCATGATCAAAGACGAGCGGAAAAAGAAATATCAAGAGTTGGAGAAAGCTCTAAAGGAGATATACACAACCGAAATGGAAACCATGGAAGAGGATGGTAAGGATGTAATGCATATTCCATCCCATTACAAAAAGTATACTCTCCAAGATCGGAAAATCATAATTGAACAACCTCTTAGGGAACTATGGAAACAAGGCGAATCTTACAAAGGGCCTGAAAACGCTAAAAGGGTAGACGTTGAACTAGGAAAAGAGCCTAGACCTGCTTACATTGGAAATGAACTAACAGAAGAAGAAGAAAAGCTTTTGCTGAGCTTGTTAAAGGAATACCAAGATATCTTCTCTTGGTCTTACAAGGATCTCAAGGGTGTTGATTCAGAAATCTTTCAACATACTATACCCATGAGAGATGACGCGAAACCAAGTAGACAGAGACCATACACGTATAACAAAACATATGCTAGGAAGATCAAAGAAGAGATTGAAAAACTAAAGGAAGCCAAATTCATTTACGAAATTGAACACACAGATTGGGTGTCTCCAATTGTGGTAGTGCCCAAGAAGAATGGGAAATTACGAGTGTATGTTAATCTCAAAAAGGTGAATGCAGCTACCATCAGAGACAACTTTCCTCTTCCGATAATTGGGCATGTTTTAGAATGAGTTGCAGGAAAAGAAGCTTACAGCTTCTTAGACGGCTTTTCGGGATATAATCAACTTTTGGTTGACCCAAAAGATCAACACAAAACTACTTTTGCAACAGAATGGGGTATATTTGCCTATCGGGAACATTTTTTATTTTGATGAATCGGGAATATTGTAACTCCTACTTTCTCGGATAAACTCTGTAATTAATGAGCCGGGACTACAAGCTTTCAAATTGTATCAGCCAGTCATGACCCAACTTTGATAGAACACCCGATTATTAGTTTTGACCACCCAAAAACCTTGGCTAAGGTATAAAAGCCAATTTTTGTAAGTTTTTATAAGTTTTTGGATAAGAAATACACAGCGTGAGCTAACGGCGCTCACTTCTCTCCTTCTCGCACTTCCTACTCCCTCTCCGGTTGTCACATTGCGATTGTGTTTGGTGCATTGCAACCGCAGGTAAGAGCTCTACGCATTGACGTAAGCCATTCACAATATTTCGTAGCTTTTGGCGTCACCGAGACCTGCGGCCTAATTTCATCATAGCTAGGAATTTACACTTTTAAATCAAAAACTAAGCATAGGTGGGGTATTGAAGCATCATTGCTAAGCATTTAGATGCATTTTGGGTCGAAAACGACTAGGTCAAAATCCATTGCTGTTAATAATCGCGATTTTGGAACTTGACCTAAAGTGGGGTTTGAGACCATAGGCATGTGTGCTTAGGTCTTTTAAACTTGTCCTAGAAGTTTCGTTAGGTTTGGATGTCATTTGATACTATAATGGATGTGATTTGCTTGCCGATGAGCGATTGGCTTTTGGTGATTTCAGTCACTTGAGTGTAGCTTGAGTTAGATGTGAGTTGTTAGTTGTTTTTCGAGAGATTGAAAACCTCTTGTAGCCTCTATGCACTAGTCGAGCCAGCTTCGTCCCATGGTTTGACAAATTAATCGTGGTTCTCGCTAATACTGCAATAAGATAGGATGGTGAGGTTAAACGTGCGTCCCACAAAGGTAGAAGCAAGGTCATGATAAAATGCCTTAACATAAGCCACCTAGGATAGGTGGGGCTTATTAAGAGAAACCTTTTGAGAGAACACAACATTGGAGAAGCTATGATGATTATTGCAATATATGAGTGAATCAAGGTAATTTGTGTATGCATCACATGAATCAAAGTTTCTAGATCTATGAGGGTGATGGATTGCATAGCTAAGAGAAGGTGAAGGGCCATCTAATTTCCTAAAGAAGGATTGGTTTATAGATAGGCTATGGCCAACTCCTAAAGAGAAGGTGAGTGGAAGTCTTCCTATACATGTGAGCTAGCAGTTGAAGTGGCCCACCTTAAAGAGAGCTTAAAGACATTAAGTTACACCTAGAAGCCAAAAATGCCAATGAAGAGGAAACCGGTGGGGCTTGACCACCTCTAGAATCACGTGCAATAGCCACCCAAAGGAGTCAACCACTAAAACCATTGGAAGATTAGCAAGACTCTCTCAACCAAATTACCAATCAGCGTGAAAACCTCTAAGTCCATCTAGTGCAATAAGGGCGTGCACTAGCTTGAAATATAGAGCAAGGTAGAGGACAACAAAGGCAAAAACAAGATTACTACTGCTATAATTGTGGGGAGGATGGCAATGGTATGCATTATTGTCCACATCCAAGGAGACAAGCTTACAACCACGGCCCAATGCGATAACAACTTTCACCCACCAAGGGTAAGGCCACCACTGGGCAACCAAAAATGGCACCACTTGTCCAGATCTTACAATTTTCAAGGTAGCCACAACCACCTCCAGAACCTCAAACTCTTAATCCGCCCTTGCCCCACCTGATAGTTGGAAACTAGGCGATGAGTGTCATAAGTCTTGATAACAAGGGTAAGGCCAAAGTGGAAGGAGTAACCAAGGAGGAGGTAAGAGACACTAGGAAAGCTAAGGTAGAAGAGGTAGATGCCATGGGAGTAAAATGATCTAGACATGAAGAAATTTCTCAAAAGGAAGAAAGGAAGAAGATAAGGGGAGAGACTAGCAAAAACGCATCTAACTTCCGACATAGAATTGACATTGTTGATTTTGCTCTAGGTCAGTCATCTAAACCCTATAATTTTGTTCTAGAAATCTTTATGTAGGGCCCAAAGATCACATGGTCCCTCTTGCTTCACCTTTGACCTAAAATGAAGAGGCAATCAACAAAGATAGTCAGCACAAGGTGACCAAAGCCAAAGATAGTAGGGGTTATGTCTCAAAGGAATCTAGATGACATACTACTAGTAATGGATGCTCACATCAAAGGGAAACATATCTCTAATGTTTACATTGATGGTGGTGCATAAATATGTGTGATGAGTGAGAAAATGATGCACCACCTTGGTCTAGAGGTGTAGGCCAACACCTTGTCAAGCTAAAATGGCAAATAATGTCAAAGTTCGATGTGTTGGAAATGTAAAATGCAATAAGGATGAAAATATTTGACACCATAGTGGATGTAGATATCTTTGTAATGCCAACCAAGGGGGAGGTCTATCCAATCATCCTAGGGAGGCCTTGGATCATGACCATGAGAGATAAGCAAGACTAGGGTATGAGCATGATCCAGATGAAATATGTCAAAGGTAGGCCAATCACTTATGACATGAAGATAGGGAGACAACACGACATGGATTTAGAAACCTTGGAGGATGAGTTTTCTAACAACTTTTTAGCCACTTTGGAGGAGGAATCTACAAAAAAAGAAGATAGCAACAATAGCATTGGGGTGGTGGGGCTCATTCTCAAAGACCCTAACAATATCGAGTAATCTAATACACCACCATCAAGCCAAGGAGAACCACCAGGTATACAACCTCTGGTAGAAGAAAGCAAGCTACATTGAATGCTTTCTAGTGAGTTGTGTGACAAAGATCTTAAAGATTATCTTTTGATTCTAAGGAATTTCACTACATTGTTCATTGATGAGTATGATAAAATCATGAGCATCATAGTGATTCAACACCATATTAAGCTCAAAGAAGGTAGGAAGTCTGTAGCTCAAAAAATCAAACAATTAGGAGTAATCCAACAAGATACCTTGCTCAAAGAGGTTAGGAGTCTATTAAAACTAGGCTTCATCTACCGTGTCAAATACTCAAAGTGGGTCTCTCCAGTAGTGGTCACACCAAAGAAGAATGGTAAGTGGAGGGTATGCGTTGATTACAAACCTCTTAATGCAACCACAAAGAAGGACCATTTTCCTATCCTATCCACTCTCAATAAAGTGATAGGCCGTGAGTATTACACAATGTGTGATGGATATTTATGCTATATCCAAATTAGCATTGTTGAGTAACACCAAAGGAAGATGATTTTTATCACTCCATGGGGTTGTTTTGCCTACAAAGCATGCCCTTTGGTCTTACCAATGCCCTAGCCATCTTCCAACAATATGTAACTTTTATCTTTTATTTTAGCCTTTCTTTGGCAAGTCTATAAGGGTATTTATTGATGTTTTTTGCACACATAGCTCTTGTATACTACACTTGGAGAGGGTTCATGAAGGACTAGCTAGGCTACAATCACTAGGTGGGTAAAAAAATGTGGATAAATGCCATATTGTTGAGAGCCAAAGGTATTTGAGCAGGTTCGTCCACTTGCTCTCTCAAGTGGTTCTCCATTTATAACAAGTTACATCAAGAGATCTTCACTTGGAGTGAAAAACCTAAGCATCAGCTCAATGAGGTAAAATAGATTCTAGGCTTCATGGGTCTTCCCATGGGAGGTCCGAAACCTTGATCAACTACATAATACATCGGTGCTAGCTCTGGTGGAGCATAAGTCAGTGTTTCTTCCATTGGTGGTGAATGTGGATTATAACAATCTCCTTCTACCATTATTGTAGATGGACTAGGCTCCGCATAGGGTGTAACTGGCACTAATGCTTGTTCATCTATGAATCCTTCAGAGTTCATGTACTTTACAAGCAGAGCATTATGTCCTGGATACAGAGGTTGTTGTCCCAACATAGGTTGAGGTCTTTCCATACCCATTGGTGGTCTTTGAGCTTGGACCATATTATGCTGATATATGTACATGGGTTGTCCTTGTGGCCTCATGGACACGTACTGAACATTCCCATCATACTTTGGTCTGAAGTAGCACTTGTGGGTCTCATGGTTGGTCAATTTACTCTTGATTGCACACCATTTTTGTGGCCTAATTGGTTGTCCCTGTGGAGATATCCCTTGTCCTGGTCCTCTCATAGGTGCTTTTCGCATATTGTTCATCATGTCGTTCATCCTTTTTATCATATCTTCTATGGCTGAGAGTGGTGCCGCAGCAGCCGTTCCCACTTGTGCTGGTTTTGTGGACACCGTCTTCTCGCTTTGGTTATCCTTAGGGACATCTGCTTCATTGAAGATCTCACAATTGTCTCCTAGGTCAATAGCATCAGACACACACGCTTCTAGGGTTGTATGCTTTTTACTATAGAGTATAGCATGAAGTTCTTTGTTTAGCAGTCCCTCCACAAACAAGGATACAAGTCGTTCTTCTGCAGGTATCTCCATCTCTGGGCATCTGGAAATGTATTGTTTCATTCAAGTTGTTGCACAATCCCTAGCAGACTCACCATGTTTTTGTTTAAAGCTGTAGATTTGAGATACCGTATTATGTTTGATCCCCGTTTTGGAACAAGCAGCTACAAATCCTTGAGCTAATGTGTTTAACTCCATGATTGACCTTGGAGGAATGTTTTGGAACCATGTCAATGCTTTTCCTTCTAATGTCATTCCAAACCCCTCGAATTGAGTATGGAAATTGAATATACGCTCTGCTCTTAGCACTTGCTTAAAGCTTGCTAAGTGGTCGTATGGATCCCTTGATTCACTGTATTTTCTGGCCCATTTTTAAAAATCAACTGGTTTGACGCATTTGTTTGGTTCAACTCCATATCTTTTGAGAGTTGGTCCTGTTCCGAGTCCTTCAAACCAGTATGTTGGAAATAGTGACTCATGTAGCCCTGGACTGGCCTTAGTGTCACCCGGTTTTCTATGTGATGAGGTGGTTTCTGGTTTCTTCACATTACTCTCAGATGATCTCTCACGGTGTTCATCTCTTGGAATTGTGTTTGGTCCTTGCCCCAATATCCAATCCCGGATGGAATACCCTTGGTATTTGGTTTGTTCTACCTCCTCCGGAGTCATCATAACAAAGTTGTTGTTATAACAATCCCTAAATAGGTAGGTTGGTAGGTTTGCTGATCCCTTATCTTTGATCTTGAAGATATAGATGATCTTCATGGCCGTTAATTGTCTTGGTTTGGCATGAGAAGTCCACAAAAGATCTTTTATGTTTCTATCTTCCCAACAATAGACTCTGATCCTAGGATTATCCGTACTAAGGCGTTTCAAACGCTTCAAGTCTACTTGATTGTATCCCTCGAATTCTATAGTTGGTGGTCCTTCTTTTGCTGACATATCTGGGATTATGGTGTTTACTTATAATCCCCATTTGTCTATCATGTCAGGGTTTTCGACTTGTAAATATTGAGTTCCGTTTTGATCCATGCACATTTTTCCTTGTTTGTTAGCCCTAACCTCTTCTTCAAACTCAATACCATGGTCATCAATGTGAATAGCATACTCCTCGTTAGGGTCCAAGTAAACCTGGGCTCCATGACGGTTAGTCTTGTAAAAAGATAGTATATGCTTCTAGCGCACTGTCGTTCTAGTTTTCGAGTGAGTCAAGTAAGAAGACATTTCGGATGTTGAATCTGAAAAAGTGTGTGAGACTTCTTCAGGAATTGTGTGCAAGGAATTGCCTTGATTCACGCTTTCTTCGATAGATACTCTACTAGAGGTTTCTCCAAGTATGCCATGATTTCCTAGTATATGACCAGATCTAAGGTTCATATAGACTTATGAAGCCCTGTATATAGTACTCACCTTTGGATTGACTTGTCGTCAATTTCCACTTGATTCAATTGCAACTTTCTGTCAAGCCACTGATTCCTCGTATGCGACCTGATTCTTGTATAAATTTGACCAAGTTAGCTATTCTTCTATAAAGACAATAGAGTTTTTGCTATTCTCATGATTGGTCTCTGTGTATCACTTCAAATTGAGCTATGAGAGTCAAAAATTTGACTTTCAGATTCGACTTTAGCAAAAATCAAAGGTTTGATCTGCAACCTAAAAACTATGTGTACATGTATCAATTTTGATCTGATTGAACCCAAAATTGCCCTGTAGCTTTATATTATGTTGGTCTATCATTGTATAAGTTCAAAAGTTAAAATTAATGTCTCTAGATAGCAGAAGTAAATAATCGGGATTATTTATTTTTGTCAGTTTTTTGCACTTTTTTAATAGGTTTGGCAAGTATACAACTTGTTAAAGTCTCTGGACAAGTTTCAACAAATTTGGACAAAATCTTATCAAGTTTATCAACTGTTTGGTGTCCATAGACTCTGATTTCGAGAATCTGGCTTAAGTCTCACTTTTGGGATCCAAATTTCACAAAAATTGATTTGTGAGGCCTACTTGATATCCTTGACCTTGTGATGCACTCAAATTTGCAAAATCATCAAGTTTTGAAGCATATGTAAATAATCGCGATTATTTACTCCAACTATATTTTTGCAAGTTTTTGCCCCAACTTTGACACAGATCTGTTAAGCACCTTAAGTTAAGGTCACTAGCCAAGTTTCATCAAGTTTGGATAATTTTTGGTCAAATGGTCATCAATTATCTGTTCGCAGACTAACTTTTACAATTTTAGTCACAACTTTCACTCCAGTGATCCAAATCTTATCAAATTTGGTTTGTGGGCTTATTACAACATGGTGAAGCTAGTGGTATGCTGACTTGGTCAAAAAAGTTGAAAAAGTGGGCAGATGTAAATAATCACGATTATTTACTTCTGACAAATTTTTGGTCAACTGAGCATATACACATGTTTATCACATCAACATAAGCCTATGAATCAAATTTCAACAAGTTTGGATAAATTTTTTCCCAATTTATATTCAAGATTCAAAAAGTCAGTACAAACTTCAGTTTTTACCCAGTTTTTTGCCAGTTTAGTGATCCAAATCTCTTGGGCCTTTATAAAAGTTGTTTGTACACATACAATGAGTCAATGGTATGAACCTTGGCCAATTTAGAGCAGAAAGTTAATAATCGCGATTATTAACTTTATGCTTGAAATGAGCACTTTTTTGCAATTTTCTCAAGGATAGTCTTTATATGATGTTTTTATAGCCTATGAATCAAGTCAAAACTTAATTTGGCCTAAAATGTCAAGAAAAAGTAAATAATCTAAGTTTTGGCCAACTCTTGAAATTTTTTACCTCAAAGTGTCTTTGAGCTTACCCACTGGTTCATACAACTCTTAGGCTTACTCTCCAGTCGGATTGAGTGGATTTGAGTCTTTTCGAGCTATTTCTAGCCGTAGACCTGAAATTCTGCAACTTCCAATAACAACTCACACTTGATTCTTTCAGAGAGAGCAATGTTTTGAAATCCACCTCGGATCCTACTTACCCTACTCCTAGATTCTCATGCAATGGGGTTTGTGGAAAGTGTCCACAAACACTAGTTTTCTTGTTTTTTATGGTTTTCAATCTTAAGACTTGTCTCGCCTTTCAATCATTCTCCAAATCCTAATCTAAATCGAAAATCCTACAATCCTAAAGGTACTCAGCAAGTACGATTACCTACAAGCTACCTCTACACAGCAAAAGACGACAATCTTAAGCTACGCGGTTTCTAAAAGAAAGTTTTGAACTCTAGGTGAACATAGAGGAAGTTAAAGGACAACTACACAAGACTCTCTTGTTTGTCCTTAGTTTAGGTCTCTTCGATCCCCGACAGTGGTGCCAAATGTGGGACGCATGTCTAACCTCACCATCCTATCTTATTGCAGTATTAGCGAGAACCACGATTAATTTGTCAAACCATGGGACGAAGATGACTCGACTAGTGCATAGAGGCTACAAGAGGTTGTCAAGCTCTTGGAAAACAACTAACAACTCGCATCTAACTCAAGCTACACTCAAGTGACTAAAATCACCAAAAGCCAATCGCTCATCAGCAAGCAAATCACATTTGTTACAACATCAAATGACATCCAAATGTAACGAACCTTCTAGAAAAATTTTAAAAGACCTAAGCACACATGCCTATGGTCTCAAACCCCACTTTAGGTCAAGTTCCAAAATCGCGATTATTAAGAGCAGTGGATTTTTGACCTAATCATTTTTGACCCAGAATGCATCTAAATGCTTAGCAATGATGCCCCAATACCCCGCCTATGCTTAGTTTTCCATTTAAGTGTGTATTCCTAGTTATGATGAAATTAAGCCGCGGGTCTCGATGCCAAAAGCTACGAAATACTGTGAATGGCTTATGTCAATGCGTAAAGCTCTTACCTGCGGTTGCAATGCAACAAAAACAATCGCAATGTGACAACCGGAGAGGGAGTAGGAAGCGCGAGAAGGAGAGAAGTGAGCGCCATTAGCTCACGCTATGTATTTCTTATCCAAAAACTTATAAAAAACTTACAAAAATTGTCTTTTAAATCTTAGCCAAGGTTTTTGGGTGGTCAAAACTAATAATCTGGAGTTCTACCAAAGCTGGGTGATGATTGGCTGATACAATCTAGAAGCTTGTAGCCCTAGCTCAATAATTATAGAGTTTATCCGAGAAAGTAGGAGTTACAATATTTTCGATTCATCAAAATAATAAATGTTTTACAAAGAGAACTCCAAAAAATGGTATCCGCGTTAGCTTGTTGCTAACAACCTTTATGAGAACTGAAAAGAGCTCAAACATGAGGCATCATCATCTCTCCCAAAGATGATGCAGGCTATCTACAAGTTGGCTAGAAAATATACAACATCTTCACCCACTTTACTAGTGAAGGTTGGGAATGCTATATTTTCCATTGCAAAGACTGAGAAACAACTTGAACCTTTTTATTAATTGCTTAAAACATGGATGCTAGTGATAGCCGTTTTTCGACTTTCCATAATTTCCATAGTAAGCTACCTCACCCTATCAAATCACTCAAACACTGTGGCTATGCCTACCATTTCACTGTACATAGGCGTGTGTGAGTTAGGGGACTTTTCCACATCTTCTTAAAAACCCTCAATTAGCTAGTGACTGCGCTAGTTGAGCCAAAAAAATAAAATAAATAAAAAAATATAAATATATTATGACCCATTTGTGTGTAAATATTTTATTGTATATAGGGCATAAATATAAGGATTTTTCATAATTATTTTGATATTTATTTAATATTTATACTTAGGCTGTGTTATTTATGCTATGTACATTGACTCACCATTACCATATTTTTTCTTACCATTTTACATACTCTTTATTCCATATAAAAATAATTTCATGCAAGCTTCTCTTATTTTTGGAGTAACTCCATCCCAACAAAAATCCAAAAAAACTAGTTCTATTTATGTGTATATTTTTTCACTATTGTGATTTTTTTCTTCCTACATCTATTTTCTATTACTCTCATAAATTAGACCACAAAAAATATTCATCTTTTTATGGTAGACTTATAATGAGAGATTTATTTTGACCCCTTTATATTTTTTCCACCTATATTATTTATATTTGACATGTACATATTTTTTTAGACCCCTCAATATTTGATTTTCTTAGTTATACTATTCACTTATATCATGATCTCAACAATATCTTCAATTATAGACCTACCAAATAAAGTCAAGGGTATGTGGAATGCATGCATGCACCATGGGGAGCTCACTCTTGGAGGTATTCAAAAGAATCATCCAAAGAAGGACCTCACAAGGACCTTGTGCAGTGGAAAAAACAGTTGGTTTTGCTGAATTTTTAAAGATCACATGCTCCCCGAATTTGAAAAGGTGATACAAACAAAAGTTGTATCTCGTGAGCTGAACTTTCACCTCAAATGTTTTCATATTTTTTTGAGCTACGAGCTATGAGCTATGATTTTATTGGTGGACCCCAGTTTGCCCATGCTATGCAGCCACACTCCCTCTTCCACTTTATCATTTTCCTCTTTCATACACACTCCTCCCTCTCCTTCCCACTCCCAAACCTGCAACTCCCATGTCCTAATTCACCCTCTTCACCATTGCCACATCTCTCACACCTCCATAGCCTTCATCCTCCATTTCTACACCCTATGTGTCCCCCTTTCTCTCTACATATATGTCCATATTACCATACTCTCTTCAGCTTTGTAAAGAACTTCAAAAAATCAGCAAAAATCCAAAGATAACCTCTGCAAATAAAGGCTTTTATCATGAATTTTCCAAGGTTTGAAGATAACATAGCTTCATCGACACGCGCTACTTTGCCATGCTGATCGCTTCTTCTACCGGTGCTGTAAAGAGGTGAATGTCAACTTCTCCAAGCTTCAACGTTGCTTTACAAGCTTATCCCTTCTCTAACTTTTCTCATCATATATCTCACCATTTGGTGAATGATTTTGTAAATATTTTTTAGTGATAATTACTAACTACTAACCACTAACCTTATTATAAAATGCACCCTCTACTAGAGTAGGCACTCCCAAATTATTCACTCAATCCTCTCTCCTTTCATCCTCAATAATTCTCTTCCCTTGAGCCCACATCCATGTGACTCAAAGGAAAAGAGAGACCCACCCTCATTAAAAAAAATAAAAATATGCATAATCTTTTATTCCTTCAAATAAACTTGATTAGGCCTAATCCTAATCGGGGCTTCTAAAACCTATAAATAGAGCCCTTCTCTCCCTTGTAAATCATCACATGATCACACTACACCACACCATTCTCAACACATAACACACCACTCTTCAAGCCTAGTTGTGTAGAGTGTGTGCATTGTGAATGCTCTATTCCATCACTACACATAGGTGCGTGGAGAAGCTTGAAATTAGTTATGCCATCTAGAGGAGTGGAGTGATACTATGCTCTGCAATCACACTTGTAGCCTACTCTTGTCCATAAATAAGATTCATAGTTTTGGGTGCAATTGTATGCTGCAACTATGACTCTTCTCTCCAAATTGACTTGATAAGTTGGCTCATCAGGTGGTTGAAGGTATATTGTCCTTGAAGTTTGTTGTGCCATTTCATGCTTGGTGGTTTGAGGGCTTGTTGAATTGTTTGCCTAAAAGATAAATTGTAAGAGGGTGCTCGGTGAGAGGGCTTCCGTGACCCTAAGACAATTTGTGTATTGGCAACAAGGTCAAATTTTGTGTTGTCTCTATTTCTCATCAAGCTTTGTGTGCATCTAGTCTTTAAGGCTAAGACTGAGTTGCTCAAGTTGATTTGTGCTCTTTATCTCTCTCTGGCGTGGTGAATGTTTGTGTTTGGTGTGTGTGGCTATCTTGCATTCCCCTCTCTTTGTGCGTTTGAGTACAAGGAGATATCACATGCGTCCTAGTTCGCATCTACAACTAGGTGGTGCCCCTTTTCTTGTTTGGTTTCTGGCTGTGGGTTGTTGTTGTCGCTGATTGTGCTTGCCCCAACCCCATTTGAGCAGCACGAGAGCCTCGAAGGGTGTTTAGAGGCCACTCTTTTGCCCGCCCCGGACCGCCTCACTAGGTAGATGAAAAACATGGGTTCTTCGTAGATGAAAAACATAACTTTACAAGGATAGAAATGACTACATCAAAGGACACTTAATGATTTATCATAAGGAAGATGAAGACCTGAGAAGGGGTGTTTATCTTTTATAATCATTCTCTACCGTAGTTGTAATGAGTTTTTGGTAGAACATCTTCATCGAATTGTGATGTATCCATGCCAAGATAGATCATGCAAGGCACTTACGATATCGGCTCAAACTATTGAGACCATCATTGTAGCTAAGGGCTTATCACTCTATTTTTATAATTTGCATGCATGGCATGGCAATAAGGTGGAATTCATTCCACTCAATCATTGTTTATGCTTCCACTATAACACTAGATAATTTGTCAAGGGTATCATTTTCCACCTAATGGTCAGACTTGCACGCTGCTTTAAGACAAGGTAAGACCTTGTTAGTTTCCAATGATTTTTATTGATGATTCTTCTATTGACGTTATTGCAGGAGTTACTCATATTTGTGACTTTCTACTCAATAGCAACCGAGGCTGGTATCTCTGCTTGTGTTTGTTGCATGTCAATGCATCAATAAGAACTATATATCATTGGTTATATACACAAGGTGCATACACTACAGATGATGGTTTCTGTTTGTAGCAGATAAGCATGGCCTCAATATCAAACAACTAGTTCATGTGATAACATGATTATTTAAGAGAGCCTCAAGGTAGGCAATCTCTTGTTTCAAAAACCAAAGAATACCTAGTATGGAAACCTTCTTTTTTTGTTTTGGGGATCTTTCTCTTCTTTCCATGGGGAGGTATGATTGTTTCAAGATCCTACTATGAAAAGATATGTTGCTTAGTCTATAGCATTGATCATGTTTATAGGAGTGATTTTTTCAAGAGTATGACCCGTTGATGGTTAGTGATTGGCCTCTTCACACTTGTATTTTCAAGAAAAGAAGTTCTCAATTTCCAAGGGGTAGTAGCTAAGTTCACTTTACCAAGTTGCTTACAATCACTATTGGTAGCACGGTAGCCTATGCTGCTCTCAGCTAACTGATAGTTTAAGAAGTTTCTTTGTAGAATCTAACCAAGGGGTTTGGATTTGTAGAATATAACCAAGGGGTTTGGATTACCAAGACAACACCCAGGGTTATCAGTTAAATATTTTTTTATCTATACTAATGTCTACTTTAAGTGTTTAACAGGCTAAAGGAATATTGGGCCTTTTGAGGTTGGAATTTTGGTAATCTATCTTTGAGGTTTGAAAATTCGCCTTGACCTTTGGGTAAGTATATGGTAATCTATCTTTGAGGTTTCAAGATTGTCCTTGAACTTTGGGACTATTGGCCTTGACCTTTTGGGAATCTATCTTTGAGGTTTTGAAGATTGGCCTTGACCTTTGGGCAAGTATACAATATTTTCCATCTCATAGTAGGTTTGCCCTTGCCTTTGTTTCCTTTCTAAATATGCTTTGATTGAGGTTTACAAGTGAGACACAAATGGTGGAAAGCTTTCATGCACTTAACTCTTTAGAATGACAAGGTCATTTGGGGAAAGTAGTGTACTAGGTACCATTTCTGCAACATGATATAATCAAGGGTTCATTCCATATTGAAACACTTATAGGCCTACATGGTAGGGTTTCATTTGGCATATGTTTCTAGTCACAAGGTGTGCAATAATGGATTTTGATTTAGCCACCATGGAGCAAGGTTCATGAGGGTCCTTTGACTCATGTTGCTATGTGTTTTTAGTTACCTCCACACATGAGTACATATCGTACTTTTTGATGGATGCCATCTTTTTTAACATCGTTGGAGAGGGGGAATGGGGAACACACCTGGCACACATAGCATGCCTCTCTATAGTGCAGGACATTCAAAGCACCTCTATCCTCTCAAAAATCACCTTCAAACGACATACTCGCATAAGTAAACCTCCATTTGCACACAAACTGACGCATACATGCTCAAACAAAATGCCATATCGCACTCACATTCCACCATTGTCCATCTCAACCCCCTCGACACACACACCAACACTCTAACTCACTCTCTCCACACACAAGAACCGTAGGTTTGGGTGGGAACACACCTCCACTTAGCCAACACCGCAGGTACAAGATGAGAGCGGCTGAAATACAAGGGGGTAAAGGGGAGAATCCTCCTCACTCTCTGCCTGTAAGGAGGGGGGGCGCTAGTGCTAGTGCTAGTGCCTCATGCACTTAGCCTTCAAACAATAGGGACCTTGGGGGTTGTGGGAACAGACTAGCAGTCGGGGTCACCAAATCATCACATCTCAGAGCCGTCTAATGGTGCCCACCAGAAACACCACGTGCCACAATCGACAGGGCCACCACCACCAATGCCATGCTATCACCTTGCATGATGAGGGACACTAGGAGCAGCACCCGCACACAGTACACCATGGCCAACGAGCTCTAAGCTCCAAAGGGCCACGCCCTCTTGTGATGCCTAATGGGGGCTCACAATACACCCCATATAACCAAGCTTGCTGGCCCCTTGTACCACATGTGCAATAGCTTGGATCCATGTGTCAGTTGCTCCGTGACTCTCCCTCCAAAGCTCTGTAATCCCCATAAAAACTTCAAAAAAAATTATCTTTTTCCCCTTAACCTTAACTGCCTGCCACTTATTGCTCGATGATCCAACCCCCAAGCTATAAAATCCGTCCAAAATCCCACCAAGCCACCTTCAACCCTTGTAACCTACACCACACTTTGGCTTCTCTGGGCCATCTAACCAACACCACAGAAAAATGAGAAATGCATATGGCATCTTGCTCCGGGCAACTTCACACAAACTTCAAACCGTCATATCTTCTTTGCCTTGACTATGATTGACACATTGGAATCCATAAACAAGAACGTTTTCCCCATGTTTAAGAGGCATGAACGCCATTCATAATCCATAAATATGATATGAGACATATTGTAAACTAGCTAGTAATCTTGTGAAAAGCACTCGACTAATTGGTCCATAGCTTTCAGGGGCACGTATATTTAGAACATCTTGACTCTTGGTATAATGAGTCTCTAATTTTTCTTGTCTTTATAAGAGGGAGTGGAGAGTCTTTATAAGAGGGAGTGGAGTGTCTCTAATTGAAACCACCCATCCTTGACTACCAATGGCAACCTGAGCCAGCCCCGACTTTCCACCGCATACACTTTCTAGCTTGTTTTCTAATTACTCTACTCTATTTTACATATACAAACAATGTTCCTTAATTAATTCCAAACACATGTTCTTTTATACAGCCCTTCAAACAATACCAAAACAATTCAAACAAGGCCTAATGAAGACAACCCTATAATTCAACAAAAATAAGTTTTCCAAATTTTCATGAGTTGCCGCTACCCGCGGACTTTCTCTGTCTAACCAACAGAGCCTTTGCAAAGGATTTATTCGCTAATCGAGAATTGTGTAACCTTCCCATCTCGCTAACTGCCAAGCATCGCGCTAACCGCGAGGCATCTTGTCAACCACCAAGCATCCCACTACCCACGAGGCATCTTGCTAACCGCCAGGTATCCCGCTAATAGCAAGGTATCCCGCTAACTGCGAGGAACAAAAGAGAACCAATAACCTCACCTTAATCTCCGCTAATCGCAAAAACATCTTGCTATCCACGAGGAACAAAATATATTCTTTCAAAAATTATTCTCTTTAAATGATTCCTCAAACGTGATCAACCAACTCTTCATATCAATTAGTAACAACTTATCAAACAATATCAATTTACCAGGCAATAATAATTCAACAAATAGTAACAAAATGGCTCTTTCACTAATCTATGAAAACATATGCTTGTTTCTTGTGATAGAATCACGTTTCTTGGACGGTTTAAGGGAGTCTCTATGGTTATCTTCCCAAGTCAACACGAATAGCAATGAGAAATTATAAATTTGTCTTACCAGATTAGCAACATGTTGGACTACCTCTTGTTGTTGAAGTTGGATGGCTTTGACTTCTTTCGCAACCAATACCTCCGCTTAAGCAACATTTGGAGTAGTTGATACCTTCCTTTGAACCTTTCTTGGAGGTGGAGCAGCATGAGCGTCCTTTGAACTTCAAGTCACTCTCTTTGAGGCCATCGTATAGTGAAAGAGAAGGGGGAAAGTGAGAAAGAGAACTCAAGAATTTGAGGGGTAGCACAACGGCGATAGAGAAAGTTGGTGATGGAGATGGCTTGAGGTTGAGGGTGAGAAGGTAACTCGGACGTCAAGGCAAGCAAGCTTCCTCTTTTGAGATTTCGTGTCTTGAAAGTGAAGGGAGAGGGTCTTTCTATAGGCTCTCAAGGCCAAAATCACAAGCTAGGAATAGAGGAAAGCAAAGAGAGGTAAGTTCGCGTACGTTGTGGCTGTTTTTTTTTTTGGGGACAAGCATTTTGATTTGCAGATTTGAGTCTCTTATATAAGAAGAAGCTTGGCTTCCAATAAAAGAAACTCTCACTTCTCTAAAAATACTCCCTCTTTCCTAAAAGTACTCCTTCTCTTCTAAAAATACTCCTCCTTTATTAAGGGTCAACTCTTATCTTTAGAAATAGACTTGAGGCTTAAGTTTTCCATCAACCTATTGTTTTCAAGAGAATAAAGTCCATAATTTAGCAGTTCCAGAACTCAAATTTTTGGTCCGATTATTCTGTTGGAACACTTTATGACTTAACAAAATGTGAACCTTAAATAATTGCAAAGTAAATGAAATATTTTATTGAAAAATATTGGGTACATTACATGCACACTAGTTTTTATGGGCCCTAATGTTTATCAAAGGCATATTTGGAGTGATATGCAAATTCATTAATTTGACAACTTTTAAAGCTTTTTGCTGTAGTATCTCTATGTGATTTATTATGGGTCTACCAACCACCATACAAAGTGATTGCTTGGTATGGATGCTTGTAGATAGATCACATAAAATTTGTAAGTTTATTCCAATCAATTCCACTCTTTAACCAAGTTGGTTGTTCACAATCTCTATAGATTCTATGGATTACCCCACAACTTTATGGTACTAGTGAACCCACATTTACTAGTCATTTCTAGAATATTATCTATAAGTGGTTGGGCAACACAACTTAATATCGATATTTCCAATCATCTAGAGATGGATGGGTAGTCTGCAAGGATTAACCCACTGCTAAAGGAGCAATGGATATGCTAAGAGATACATTAGCAAGAAGCAATCCATATGGAAAGATTATTCTCTCTATTTTGGAGTTTGCTTATAATGTTGCTAAGTGTATTACGGCTAAGTTTAGTCCTTTCATGCTTGGAATATGGAGCTTGCAAAAAGAAGGAAGAGTGTATAAGAGAATTGTTGGTCTCCATGGCGGTGTAGTTGAGGTAACAAAGGAAAAGAAGGCACTAGGAAGCACACAAGATAGGCCCATTTTGTTTTTGTATAGGTGGTAGTAAAGCAAGGCATTTTTCTTCAAAGAATTTTGATTCCAACAATCCCAATGAGTTTCACTTGTTATGAAAAAAAGATGTGTGACATAACCACCTACAATGGTAATGAAGCAACCCTTGGACTTGAGCGTGCTTGTGTGTGGCAATTTATTGAAAATCTATTTAGTCTACTTGAAAAAAAAACTAACCTTCAATGAGCTCTCCATCTTTAAGTTTGCCATCAAAGCTTTCAGAGCCTAAACTGTTGGGGAAAACACACATAATGCGTCACGTGGTGGACATAACACCTAATCTCTATAATTAAATGGTTTGTGGGTATAAACTAAAGTTGTTTATATTTGTTTGAAACACATACTTTTTTCACACGGTGCATTTTTCCTTGACACGTATGGTTCATTAGGCCTTTGGCCTAGCCAAGGAATGGATCGCTCACACTATCATCTAAAAGAAATCTAGTTCAAGAAAACATGTCATGGAGGTGGGAGAAAAGAAGCAATTCTTGGCATAAAATGTTCAATTGGTTCTATATAGTTTTAGCAAGAAGAGAGAGTAAGAAGTCTTGAGTCAAAATTATTCTTAGATGCAAGATCACTAAAGTGATCCACGTGAGGCAATCACAATCATATCATGCTTCAAGCAAAAAAGAATGTCTCATTTTCTAGAAACTCGGAGACAAACAATAGGTGTTGGGTTTAAAAAATGACAAATTTCTTGCAAATTTTCTATCTCTATAGTAAACATACATAGCTATTCCAAGTAATTTCTTTGCAGCCCAATTGGTGGTTCCATGTGCAAAGTTTTGTCTTAAATTGAGTTTTATTACTTTTATTGATTTCTATAAAGTTTTAAGTGCTATATAAGTCAAAACTTATAATTTATAGTTCATTTGTTATTTGTGAGTTCTAAGCCACCTTCTCAATCACACACACATTTCTTGCATGTCATGATCGACATCAAGAACCAAACTATTATATGCATGCCAAAGGCAGAAATTCCACAACCACCATTTCATGTGGAATCCACGACCTCAAACCTCCAACCTCCACCTCATGTCAAATGTACCAACAACACAGAACCTCCACCTCAAATGGAATCCACCACGGAGAGCCCATAAGCACCACCATTGGTAGAGAAACCCCTAGAAACCCCATAGCCTCCACGCCTGATGGAGTCCACAATAGAGAACCTACAGCCTCCACCTTAGGGAGAATATACTTCTGAAGCCTCACAACCTTTGCCAATACAAGAATAGAGACCAAAAAACCCACCACCTCCCCTGCATGTTGAGCCTACCTATGATACTTCTCTACCTCTACCAAATTGGGATGATTCATCAACCATGTGATAGATATTTGGTGATTTCCCACTCTTGCCACCTACACGCCATTTCCAGATTCCTCTCCCATTGTTGTACTTCAAATGGAAGAAGAACTCTAGATCTAGAGGGAGAGGGATGAGGAAGAAACAAGGCAAGAGGAGCTAAGAAGAGTTGAGGTGGAGAGAAGAGAGAAGGATGAAAGAAGGCCTACTAAGCAGGAGCATGGTGGACCTCTTCTAAATGCATACAATTAAATAGCCTACACCAAGGAACTTTCCCCCATGCATGAATCAAAAAGTTAGGAAGCTCATACTCGTTGACCCTATTTTAGAAAAAAGAAAATCAAAGAGACAAAGAGAGTGGAAGTGGAACAAAAGACTGAGGAGGAAAAACAAGAGAAACAAAGGAAGCAAGAGGAGGAGAGAAGAAGGTTGGATTAGGAGGAAGAAGCTAGGGGAGAGGCCAAGAGAGCCTGACTTTCCAATTTACAAGAAAAAGCAAAGGTGGAACAAAAGGTAGACAAGGAGCATGCACAAGCTACAAATGGGAGTTCCAACCCCACAAGGATCTTGCAACCTCAAAATAAATATGAAAAAAAAGAAAAAAGGAAAGACACATCCTAAAGAGTAGTAGGCACAAGATGAGAAGAGGAAAAAGTACAAAAACTACCCTCTTCAATGGGCCTGACATCCATGTCCACCACCGTCCCTAACCAGTCAAGAAGCAAATATGGAGACCAAGAATAGTGGATGTGTGAGAGATAAGGAAATATTAGAAGAGCACAATGCCAATAACTCCTAAAGAACCTTTTTCTCAAGTATTCTATGAGATTCTGAATGAATGTAGCAATTCAGTGACATTAGTATAGGGCACAAGGCTAATGGCATTGTGGGATGCTACATAGGACATTTTTGTGTGGCTCTTTCAAGATGAATTTTGTTGTATGGTCACGCAAAGAGGGTCACTTTGAAAAACATAGATTTAGATCTAGCCATTAACTTATGAAATGAGTGTTGCTTCCATAAGTGTTGTACACCTTTTTGGTGTGTGGTTAACAAAAGTGTGGGACACCGCCATGCTTTCCAATCAAATCTAGACTCGCAAGTTGGTAGGCAACAACTGCCAAGCCATTCTAATACTCTATTTACTAGCAATCTTTCAGTCCATTGTGATTGAATTGGTATGCTAGCTGGTCCAATCCTTTTCACTCACCATTTCTATAGTCCCAAAACTGGCCCAGTCATTGGATTCCTTTGTTGTTCATATTTCTAGCCACCTCCCTCCACGTAGGATTCAACTGGATACTTCTCACTCTTAGAGATCCAAGGGGACCAGTGAGACAACAAGCTGTGAAAATATCTAGTAACCTCTCCCCATTCTAAAGGCCTCTACTGCTCTGCTACACTTACAAGATAACTCGCCAGTTAAGCCCCCAAGCTTTAAGTTGGACCAGCACAAGGTAAGAAACTTATCATGTAGACCAAGCCCTTTCTACATTGTCCACCTGACATTGTCCATCATGGTCTTTGCCATAACAACCCAGGCTTGGTCTTGCTTCGTGATTGCAACCACAATCTTAGCAGACTAGGCCTCCGCGTGAGTACTAGGGTTTAGAATTCCAAGACCACCTTGCCCCACCGGTCTTGCTATGGCCTCCCAACTTGCCCACTGCCAAGGCAGCGAGTCCTTATTTTTGTTTTTCTAGAGAAATCTTTTCACCGGTTTTAAGAACTCCTTCCAATTGCATAAGTGCATACGTGAAAGGTGAGTTTAGGAAATGAAAAGACACATGAAGGTGGAAAGTCAAAATACTGTTTACGTCCATATAAAGAGAGGTGGTGGAGTGCACATTAGTACATTTTTGTTTGTGTTCTCCTTAATTTTCCCTTCAATGTCTTCTTCTCTTTAGAGTGTCTTTGCACTATGTAGGTAGTTTTTTCTTTTTGAAGCCATTAGGAATACCTTATATAATTCACTTTGGGTATATAATACACAAAGTGAATCACATACCCAAAGTCACTTTGAAAATAAAAAAACCCTAATACAAACCTAAAAAGTTAAAATCAAACCATATGTTATGACAATACAACACAAACCACCATCTCTACAATTTCACACCAATTGTAATCAATCAAAGTTGAAATTTTTCTATCATATGTCAATCAAGTTGAAATTTCCCCTCAAAAGCTTATTAAATATTGAAATACTCCACAAAAACTAGAAAATGAATGACTATGCATAGAGTTGAAATACTAAACAATGTCTTAATTCATTATGTGTGGCATTCATGTCAGTTACAAACTTTTACAGAAATATACCATGGGAACACGAGGTCCTCATAAAGAAAACCTTTTTTTGCTCTAAAAACAAAAAAAAATCATCAACAAAAAAGAGTTACTACTTGGGTAGTGTATAATATGAGGAGAGCTGGAGTTGTATGGCTAGGGAAATAGTGATGAATTCAAACCTGAAATCTATAGGGGTTAAGTGGTAAAATCTTAATATGCAAAATAGACTTTTTCCACCCAAAGGAGTGCAATTAGAGTTGATGTATTTCATTGGTAAATTCATTGTCAAATGTTGCAAAGCTTCCTCCACACTCATATAGGATGAAGAGACTAGATACTAGAAAAACATTGCTCTGCTTTGGTCTCCTTGGGGGCCCATTTTACAAGGTTTTGTTCTTGATCTCCATTGGATCAATATTGCAAGATGACTCAACAACAAAGGTTTGGACACCTTGGCCTCTTTGTGGAACCATCATGAAGGAGGATGGTAGTATCTAGAATGATTGAAAGATGTCAATAGCCTGCCCCTACAAGAAGAGGTCCTTGTTGGTAGACTCCTGGATCTCCTTTCCCACATGTTCCTGCCACCTTGCTCCATGGCAGTTGAGTGGAAGGCATGGAAGTGGCCTAGGGGAAAGTCATTTCTTTCTCCCTCAACAAAGAGTGTTCATGAGAAGCTAACTTTCTGTGAGCAATGGATCGGGCATCTCAACAAAACCTGGTCCAAAAAGTGGAGCAAGATCAAATGGAGCCTGGAGTTAGAGAACAAATGGCACTCTGAATGGGAAGATGAGGAGAAAGGGTTCCTCTAGGAAATGCTTGTTGGTAATTTGCCGACCGGGGACAAGGCCAAAGTGAGGGGTCTTAGTGATGGAACCGGTATCATATGCAACTAGCACACGGAGACCATGTCCCACCTCATATAGGGATGTCTTAATGAAGCATTGCATTGGAAGTGTGTAAAGATGGTGTTTTGTCGACTTGGCACCCCTTTCTTTCCACGAGGTCTAGCACTTAGCTTGGACAATGAATATCTGAGGACAAAAAATTGTATAGTAGGAGGCGATCTAGTGTGTAGTGTGAGGTACAAGGTGCAAAGCGTGTTCCCCACCTCAACCCCTACAACTCCCAAAATGGGTTCCAAAAAAAATCCAAGTCAAGCACAAGTGTCAAGAGTAGAAGATGCCCTAATACATGATATTATTGCAGGAGTGATTCTTGAAAACGGATGTGATGGTGTAGGGTTCGCAGGAGTTTTTTTCTAGTGATGAATGCTCTTGTTGTCATAGGGTTTGTTGCATGGATGGCTGATCTGAAGCCAATGTAGGGGCCTTGTAGGTGCATCTGGTGTCTCAAGGAATCATAATCAGTTGCATCAAGTAGCTTTGAGTGCATGAGTGTGGACTGTGAGCTACATGCTCACAATTGCAACTCTTCATTGTGCACCTCTTTGTGGGAGTATAGTCTCTAAAAATTGCAATTATTATCCCAACTCAGCCATGCAGGGAGTGAGCGGGGGAGGGATCGCGAGGTCTTGTCCACTTGGGAAGACTTTGCTGGAGGCTAAGCACCTCGCGTGGATTGGGATTGATCTCCAATTGGGGTTTAAGGCTTGCCTCTTCAACGGTTGGCCAAATCATGGAACGTGCATGCCAAAGTTTTGCATCTGAAATAGCCCTTGAATCTGCAACAGCATTTGCAAAATTTTGTCCACACTTGTCATACAAAGTGAGCTTATACAGTCCACGGCACAAAAGGCCAGATGCAACAATTTCATCACCAAAACTGAGATCATGAACTGTACATCTGTCATCCACAAATTTGACTACAAGTCCAAGTCTAGCAAGTGCGGATACAGACAAGAGATTCTTCTTGATCCCAGGTACATAAAGTGCATCAACAAGTGTGAAAGAACTTCCATTTGCAGCAGTAAGCACAATCTTTCCAACTCCCTGAACTGGATAAGAGGCATTGTTGGCACAAGTGACTGAATTCCCATGAGGGACAGACTCGAGAGAGGTAAACAATTCACGATGTGAGGTAATGTGCTTTGTAGCACCACTGTCGAAATACCACAGATGTGAATCTGCAGCAACTGACAAGCATGCATCATGGACAGCAGGATTGTAAGTGCACTCTGTGCTAAAAGCCCATTCTGCATCAACATCAGCATCACAGTCTCCTTTCACAGAAGACTCAACAATGGCTGCATTTGTATTGGAACCAGCATTTGCAGTGGAACCACCCTCTTTATTCTTAGCCTCTTTGGCCTTCAACTTAGGACACGTCTTGATCAAGTGATCATTAGCTTTACAATAATGGCAACGCATCTTCTTTTTGCCCTTATCACTAGAATTGCCAGACGAAGTGCTGCCAGCAGAAGCATTAGGAACATAATTTTTGCCCATAAGAAGTGGTTGCATTACTGTTACCACCCTTTCTTTGAGAAGCAATAAAAGCCTGTTCAACTACACACTGCCTAGTCCTGTTTTTTCTAGAAAGTGACTCTTGCAACAGCAATGTGCATAATGCATCAAATTTGACAACTTCATGATTTCCTTGGGTCATCAGTCTCCAAGTACTAGCAAAAGTCTAGTAGGAATCTGGTAAGGCATCAAGAACAATCTGCACAAGGGAACTGTCTGAAATGACTTCACCTGCAGAAATAAGTTGCTCATTGATATCCTTGACACTAGCTAGGAAAGTGTCCATATCATCTTCCTCATGCATAATCTTCGACTCCAGCTCTTTATGCAACAAAGCAATTTTTGCCTCATTGCGACTTGCATAAAGACCTGCTAAAATATCCCAAGCCTGTTTTGCAGATTTTGCTGAACGGATGTGAGGAACAATGGTGCGCTTTACAGACAACGCAATCAATGCATGAGCCTGCGCATCCTTAACATCCCAACGAGCTTGTTCTACCGTAGGCAAAACAACTCTAACAGCAATCCTTGCAGCAAGACCTGCAACATCCTCAATATCGCCTACATCCTCAGAACCAGGACGTACATCAATGCCCTGCACAATGTTCCAAATGCCCTTTGACACAAGTACATGTTGCATCATATAAGCCCACATAGGGTAGTTGTCCCCATCCAACCTGTCCTCAACAGCAAACATCTTGAACACATCTGTGTTGTTGTTGTCAGCCATGGTAAATGTTGCACCTGATGTGAAAACTGCTCGAAAATAGGAGAAACGGAGCGGGAACAACACGTGCTATATAGCACAAACCATAGTAGACTCTAAGGCACCCGTTATGCAGAAAACGGCACTGACAGAAATTCTGCACAAAATGACGAAATTGCCTGTGCAGACCTGCCTGTAGTAGAAACGGAGGCCGACATGAGCCCGAATCAAAAATCTGAGCAGACTGAGCTCTTAGAGATCTCTCCGAATATTTGTCGACCTGCGAACGCTCGCCAAACCTCATTGAAATCGGAGAAAGTGAGCAGGCGTGTGCTGGAGCAGCTGGCGACTAAGCCCGAGAGGACGCAACCTGCTCTGATACCAATTGTTGGAATTAGGGTTGCAGAGAAACGCACACAGCTTGGAGAAGACGAAGGAAGCTCAAGGCACACAATGGAGACTGTGTTACTTAGTATGCAATGGAAAGATTGATAGCCCTAGAGTGATGGGCATATATACAATGCTCGGGGGGAAAAACCTCCTAAAGAGGGAAAAAATGCCCCGATGGTCCTAGTGTGTTCACACACATCACTACCACATGTATATGGTAACATACCCCAATGCAAGCATACTCCAAATTTAGCAAGGAAGATTCTCCCAAGACAGTTGCTGAGAAAGAGGAAATGGCAAAAGTGCCATATTCTTCAGCAACAGTTGGCAGTTTGATGTACGCCATGGTAGCCACAAGACCAGACATTGCACATGCAGTGGGAGTGGTTAGTAGGTACATGGTAAACCCTGGCAAGAAGCATTTGTAAGCAGTGAAGAAAATCCTCAGATACTTGAAGGGTACAGCTAGCAAGTATTTACGCTTCAAAAATAGGGATGCATCTATTGTAGGTTACACGGATGCACATTATGCAAGTTGTGTGGATCATAGAAGATCCACATCTGGCTATGTGTTCATGTTTGTTGGAGCACCTATCTATTGGAGATCATGTCTCCAAGACTGTACGTCTTCATCTCCCACTGAGGCAGAATATGTTGCTATGTTTGAGGCAAGCAAGGAAGCCATGTGCTTTGCTTGTTTAGTGGGAGATTTGGGCATTCACAAGGTTCTAGTACTGCATTGTGATAGTCAGAGTGACATTGCTTTGGCAAAGAATCCTGAAACACATGGAGGCATGGAATTATCGACATACTACTCTATCAAATGCATATATCAGACGCATACTACTATATCAGACAAATTTTACACTATATCAGACGCATGGAATTATCTGCATACTATTGCGTAGTGTAAAGGGTTTAGTTTCTTCTGAACAAAAGGTTGTTTTTTTTGGATTGTACAGCGCCTGTAACTCATTTTGGATGTTTTGGTAACCAATGCACAACCACTATAGTGGTGCTTAATGTGGCAATACTCGGACAATGTTCAAGGTTTAGTAAGAGCAAGAGCAAAAGATCAAAATTATCACGAGGAGGCAAAGCACCCCAGCCTCAACAGAGGTAAGTAAGTTTTCCATACTCCTTAAACCCTGCATCAACCCCATATTTCCATACTCAAATTTCAACAGTAAATCACTTTCCTATCTTTCTCTTATAATGACCTTGTAAATTAAACATGTAACCCCAAATCAATTCAGCCACCAATACATCACCATGTATTTCTCTAGAGGGATATAAATCAGAAACCAATAAACCACCAAATAACAATCCAAAATATATCCTAGTGTCATGCATTTCTACCAACTCAGTAGAGAGATTAAGTCTTAGCTAACGAGGGTACTAACCAAGAAAAGTATCACAGCTAGTATATCATAACACATATTTTTTTTTGGAAGGGAATCTTGAACAAAATATAGAACCTCTGAAGCAAAAGCCTTCCCACTAATCTCCCAGGTAGCAAGGGAAGTAGATGAATGCAAATCTTAGCCAATTTCATCCTCTCTCTCTCTCTCTCTCTCTCTCTCTCTCTCTCTCTCTCTCTCTCTCTCTCTCTCTCTCTTTGTTTTAAATTTAAATGAACCAAATTCCAAGTCATGGAAAGCCCTCCAGTACTTATCTCAAAAGGCAGGTAACCTTCAAAAGCATCATCAAGCATAAAACAAGCATAGAGACCAGCACCCTAAAAGATCAAAGACAGTGAAAAGTACTTAGAACCAATTGGGGTAAGATGAAAAACTTGTGATGAAGTGGATCCAACACACTAATTTTTTTGCAGGACAACACTCACATTTTAGCAGCAAATTATTTTCCACATCTTTCACTTATAATGAACTTGTAGAACCTAAACATGTAAGCCCACGTCCAAGCGAAGAAAATAACCCTCACCTTACATGATGTCCAATGTACAGACTTCAAGGCAGTGACCCAAAGGACAAGATACCCACTTGCTACATCTGTAGCTCAAGTGTTTGTTCTGTAGGTGGATGAAGCACTCATAGTTAGATGAAGTGACCAAGTGTGTGTATGTTCCAGTAACCAATACAACATAAACACCAAATAATTCTTTCAAATTACAAAAGACACTAGATACTATGTTAATGAATTTGTGGTATTACTCCATTAATAGTACAAAACAAACTATATACACAAGTCTAAGAGATTTAAGAGCTAGAAGAACATTAAGTCTGCCATCTTCAAGCCAGGGAACTTTGAAAACCATAGTTGAGAAAGTAACCCTCACTTGCACCCATAGAAACCACACAGCTTTCAGTTAGCATTGGCACCATATGCAAGTGATGCATGGGTATCCCACATGTTATAGATGTCACCCAACTAAAATGATTTTAAAGAAAATAATACAAAATGTAAAGCTACTCAATAATTCAAAGATGGTATCATTTACAAGGCTAAACCCAATTGGAGCTCCTTTTACTTTGCAAGCTCTCATAAGAAAAGGACGGAGATGAGTTTTATGAGGCAATTTAGCCCCGAAGTGAGCCACATATCCCAATTTTTTGACTTTACAGACTTTGGCATTAATTGCCGCTATTTTTTCAGGGACAGTGATAGTACTCATACGTGCAATCAATCAATACTTTGGAGTCACTTGTTACAAAACAATATGTTAGTAAGTTCTACACATTCCAATACAGTGTTGCAGCACATATATGGTAGTAGGTATAAGAGATGCAATCCTAAAGCCAAGCAACATATAATAGGAACATTATGTGGTATCAAATATCATCCCCAACTAGGAGACTACCCTTAATGTCGTGACCACCTACTTATAGTACCATGGGCAGCAAATTTCCATTATCATCCATAATTCATACCTTTACACAACAATACCCTCCACCATATTCAGCCATGGTTAATAAAACCCAGCCCTCAACCAAATATTTAACCATGTGCACCCAAGTAGACTAGTAATACTTGAGATTACAAACCTAAGCCAGCTTTGACCTTATTTGAGCAAGAAGGGACAATTCAAGGCTATAAATCCAATAGTTAACAGTACTGCTTAGTAGGCCATGTCATAAATAGCTCCTATGTAGATAAATACACCAAGAACACATGCATACACTACCAATGCTAAGTGAGCTAAAAAAGCTCACCTTTTATAGGGTTTAGGAGTAGGTAACATCCTCTTCATGGTTGTAAAGTGGGCCCATCCACAGTAGGTTACTGGACCAGTAGTGCACTGCCAGGTACAAAGGTAGATAGGAGGAGAGAGATAGGGTTACGAAGCAAGTTGCAGCCAATCGCTAGCGCGGTACAACAGGACCCACACTAGATGTGGAGTTAAACCACGCCACCTGTACATAGAAGGAAGGGAGCGCGAGAGAGAAAGGGGAATGAGGAGGGAGCCACCATAGTTTTGCAAAAAAATCCAGGTGATGCAGAGTCATGAAACCCACCACCCCCACATAACCTCAATTAACTACAAGGTTAGGTACCGGTACGGTCCCACCTTAGTAAATACAAGACCTTATTTCAAAGCTTATCCTAGCACGGCAAAAGGTCCACCCAATTTTACAAGGTAAAGATACCATAAGGTCTTCAAAAGAAAAAAAACTCGAGCCGGTAATACACCCAAGGCACCTGCGGCTAATAGTCCTAGCAAAATAAAAATTAAGGAAATTTCAATCATGCCAGAACTAGCCTTTAGTGTGTGTGTGTGTGTGTGTGTGTGTGTGTGTGTGTGTGTGTGTGTGTGTGTGTGTGTGTGTGTGTGTGTGTGTGTGTGTGTGTGTGTGTGTGTGTGTGTGTGTGTGTGTAGCCGTTTTAACATAAATAATGAGACATAATTGAACTTTTACATTCAAAAGAAAGCTGGTTCCAGAGAAAGGGAAATGATAAGTACAAAAACAACTCAGTCTCAGAATTATCTTTGTACAATGTTTATAAGAATGAAGCCTCATTCCAGTATACAGATATCAGAAGTACTTCCCTCGCAGTAGCAGTAAGTATAATCATGCGTAGACAATTTATTTAAGCCAAAAGAACTTCCAAGATAAGATAGAGTCCTTACATGCATCCATCCAAACAAGACGACAGATACGTTAGCATTGGATGTGTTTTACAGGTATCAATGGACTATACTAGATGTTATCCATGTCCATCTTACAACTCTTTTAACTTAGAATCTTAGTCCAAAGTATTTATGTGTTCCATATATTTTTAAAAATGTTTTATACCCCAAAGTTTATATTTTAGCATAAATATTATATTCTTTATAGAAGGCCATCCAAGTGTCTTATCTCCCATCAACATCTTCATTAGTTTTTCTTGTTTTTTCCTTTGCCAGATTAGTGAAGCTCCATCACATGAAGCCATAAAAGAAGCCTAAAAAAAATTCCATTAATAGTTCAAGAATATCAAACTTGTTTTTGTTTATTTAGGGCAGATACAGTTTATGCCCATTAGGGTTCATGGAATCCAATCCTTCCCAAGTTTGTATGTCAATTACATTAATTAAACATCTCTTAGCAAACCAAGTGGCAGAGAACCCTTACGATATCTAGCCGAACCTAATGTCAAACCATGAAGTAAAAGGAATATATGCTTTTATGGGTTTTTTTTTCCAACTATACCCGACCATGTGAATGCAAAGAAAAAAAGTATTATATCATCTCATCAAAACAACTAGTAACGAACAAGTCCAACATCAGTATACAACTGGGGCATACCCCCAAAAAAATCCCTAACAACTATATATATAAAAATCCAACATTAATATGCAGCTGGCGGGGCCAAACTCCAATATTTGATTAGCCAGTATTTTGTGCGACCTGTAGCCACTACTAGTAACAAGTCCAAAACTAGTAAACACCCGGGGTATACCCCCCATCCCAAAAGTTTTTTTTTGAACAATATGTACCATCAGTACGTCAGGTGACCAACAATTTACGTAGAGCAACCAAAAATCAGAGTTTTATCAAGTCAAGCGGCAACAACCATTATGCCACACCCCAATATTTAAGGAGCACCTTTAATCAAACCAATGAACTGTATTATGCAGAGCTACTCATAACTGAAACCCAGTTGCGGGACCATAGCTTGCCAACAAGTGTTTAAGCCATTCAACCTTTTGTCACATACTGTCAAGTATAGCCAACCCATACTGTGGGTCTTTACCAAGCTTAAGCGATAGTGATCAAGATACCATAGCCCTGTTGTTTACATTATCCTAAGACAAGCAAAAAGGAAAGAAAACTATAATATCAATCAGTGGCCAACCTGTATCGGTTGAGTTGCAAGTGAGGCAAGCTTTTCCATGCATGGGAACCCCCCATATATTTTTGCCCTTTTACCAAAATATTTCCTATTATATAAGTTACTTTTGATTTTTTTCTTCCTTTTTCACAAACGTTTTAGCCTTTATTAAATAAATAAGACTTATGCTAATCAATCACGATGTAGCATAAATAAGTAAGCTTTCTTTGTTGATATCTCTTTTGACCTTAAATATTAAATACATATATTCTAAATTACATTATATAGTTTAGTATTTTCTAATATATTTTTCATGTATATATATTATTCTACCCTACCAAATATTTTATTCACTAGTTTTCATTTTCAAACCTCAACCCCACTTTCAAATTTCAATAATACCTCCATCTAGATGATTGCCAATCTTTTCAAAACTCTAGGTCATGTTTTCATACACATGAAGGAGCTTACACTTGAAGGCAAGAGAGAAGTCCACTCAAAGGGGACCACCAAAAGACCTTTGCAGCCACAAATAATACATTATTTGGCTGAATTTTTTAAGTAGAGAAGGACCCCGAATCTGAAGGAGCGTTCAACATAAAAGATGTAGCTTGTGATCTCAATTTTTTCAGAATTTTTGGAGTTATGAACGCGGAGCTATGATTTTTGTGGTGGACCCCAATTTTCTCGTGTAATGGTGACATAAGCCATCCCCAATTTTCTTCCCTCTAGAATGGCTATGGTTCTACAAGTCTTCAAGCATGATTACAAGAGACAAGGATCTTTTAATGAGGTCTTGGCTAGTCTAAAGTGATTCTATCACCATTTTTGGAGGATCCATCCTCATCAACAACTATCCACCTTCGACAACCTCTCATATAAATTTCTTACCTCTCTCTTCTCTCCCTAATAAGCTTATGTCTAGCCAAAGCTAGACTATTGTAAATATCTCCTATCCTCTATATCCTACCCACATTTTCTCTTCTTCTCTCTCTATTGACTCTGGTATTTTAAATAATGAGGAGACAAGATGGGAGCCACAGTCACATGCACCCCATTTTCCTAGTCACCAGAGTGGGTCACTCACTTCAATTAGAAATATTGCTAAACCCTCTCCTCCTTCCCTATATAAGGAGGCCATGAGAGCTCACTTGCAAAACACACACACACACACACACACACCTATCCATACACACTCTTGTGCTACATGCTTTTAGCATGAACCCTAATTACATAATCACAACACCATCATCATCACCATCACCATGCACAAAAGATGAGCACCACACCTCCACACCACTTGTAATTAAGGGTTGAAGGCACAATTTCAAGAAGAAGAAGGGTGGACACACTCATGATATTCCTCGCCATCAACTCCCATCTCTCCATTATGCTTCCTACGATCTTGTTCCCTTCTCATTTTCCTGCCATACGCTACCTATTGTATTCATCTTTTGCAAGCAATCAACTTACACTCCATCTTGGTGCCATACTTTGTGTCGCTTTGGATACATCTCATTGTGAGTATGGTATATGCTTGTTCCTTGCCTTTTTTTTTTCTGCTTATGTAAAGGTGTGCGGATTCGCCACCATACACACACACACACACTCTCTCTCTCCCTCTCATATTCCTATCATCTTGCTACTTCCATCTTGAGGTGTGCGGATTCGCCACCTCTTGTATGATAAGTGAGAATACTCGCAAGTTTCCCCTACCTCATCATCTTCCTTACTAACATGCACGAGTAGCAAGCCCACTCACTCATTCACCACTCCTCTCACCTTATTCTCCGACCACCCCATTCCACATTTGGGCGTGGATCTTGAAATTGTTTTCCATGGCATGCTTCATTGTGTATATGTATGCGTCCTAGCCGCATATCTTGCTAGGTGGTGCCCCTATTGTGTATCCCCCATGATGAGGCCATTGTGCATAGTCTTGGTGTAGAGGCCACTGGGTCTATTTTTCACTTCCGCCTCTCACAAGCTCCATGTTTGGTACAGTAGAGAGTAAACAAAAACACACAGTCCTAACTCTTCATGCAAGTAGAACACACACAAGGCTAAGTGAGGGGCATAATGTACCCTCACATCTTTAAATAGAAGTAGGTAGACCACCATCACTCATGGCGTGTAGTGCGCATATTCGTTAACATCTCAAAAACTGAGTAGAGCGTGCTATTCCTCCTGGGGAATCCAAAATGTGTAGCCGCCTCTGATGTGGTCCGGCATAGTAGAGCAGAGCCACCATTGCACCTTAAGACAGGGTAGGTGAGGCCTAGTAAGAAATTTTTTTAACCACATTATTAGTTGCCAGCTAAGGTCTTGCAACCATCATAACCCTATAGGGGCTCCATCCCATGGTGAATACCGACTTAGTGTAGCTAGGAAAGATGTAAGGCTATAGTGGAAATACATAGCCAAGATGACATCATTAGGGGGTAGTATAGCTTTTTATTGTGCTAAAAACATAAAGACAAGTAACAAAAAGTGTGTGTGTGAGTATGTGTGCACCCACCCTAACCCAGGCACCATAACTAATGAGTCTAGTAGGCTCATTAGATATGGGCCTACTTCCTCAGTAAAATAATAAGTAATGCTACATCAAAACTTGACTCCAGGCCATTATTTTTTACCCAGAGTTGCCATTATGGTAGAAATCAAGACTCTTTTGTGGAAGCCATTAGTTTGAAACTTCCTAATAAGGACCCCGAATTCTTCAAGGGCTGAAAACACATTAGAGGAAGAATAAATAATTAAATAAAGGATGCTTAAACAGGTAGGAAGAGCAACTTGAATGGCCTATTGCCTTTTTCATAACCAACTCAGCAGCAGTAAGCTTATGCTGATCCTGTTTCCAAAAACCTCTAGTGGAAAAAATACCACAGGAGAAAGAGTCAATATTCAGTTCAATGGACATATAGTGTGTTTGGTGAAGGTAATACCATTGACAGTTTCTTGTTCTAGAAAGGTAGGTTCCATTGCTAAACAAGGAGGATAGATATCCAACACCTCTTGGGTAAAGTTGGGATTATTGATACTAAATATGTCATCCATAAATCTAAAAGTGTGATTACATTTTAAAGCACCGATAGCCCATCCACATTGGAAGTATGCAATCATCAATTTATATTCAAAATATAGTAAATAAAGGTTACATATAGCAGGAGAGCAAGAGAATCCCATAGGGATGCCACAAGTTTGTCGAAAGCAGCCGTTACCAATCAAGTACAACATAGCAGTGATTCAAAACCCATTGGATGATAGTTTGAAACTGCATACTATTCATGTGATGAGGAGAGGCCTTGCTTACTTTTTTTACCCACCTAGCTGTCTTGACAAAGGATAGGCCAGAGAACCCATCTTTGGCTTTGTTGGAAAAGGCCAAATCTATGAGGAATTTCAATACATTGATGAGACCAAATTCACCAACGAGAGGGATATTTTTGTAGCATTGAGTAATATCACCGTATATAGTGAATAAATGGCAGATGGAAGGTTTATGATTACATCAATCGAGTTACCAATTTCCCAAAAAGGATGGATATCCACCTTTGAGAAGCGTTTAACGTCTTTTCTTTTAATGGCACATATGTTTTTGAGCTAATCATAAATCAAATTGAGTCCGTCAGTGACATATTTTGTAATATCGGAAAAAAGGCTATTGTAAGCATTTGAGATCCAACGAAATTTATTTTTATGACTTTTAAAAGTTGGAAATAGGATGGCAAGTTTGGTATTATCCACTTGAAATCCTATTTTAGTCACACTTTTGCATGTCCTCTGGATAATAATATCCAGGTCCTCTTCAATGAGGTAGTTTTCAGCTGCTTCAAAGGAAAGCCTTTTGCAAATAGCAGATGCCGTGTTAGAAGCTTTATCTAACCCAACAATGAACCATTTTGATTTAAGTTTGCGAAAGGCTAAAGAAAGATCAGTGAAAAGCCATGTAGATTCTGAATGTAACCACTCATATCGAAGTTGTGAAACTAGTTCGGTAAAGACTGCCACCAATGATTTGTTCAATTCATGTTGAATTGATAACTCCAGTTGGAGTTTACTGATCATCGTCCATGCATTCAGTAAGTGCTTTTAAAGAACTATGAGAATTAAGTGGTAGAGGGGGTATGCGATTGAGGCCTTTGGAAAGGAGACATCTAACAAAGCTATCCTTAATAATAGAAAGGTCCGTGGTACATACATGTTTGCCAAGAACGCCAAAATCCAATGTAACCCACCCCATAAATGACAATCACATCACAAGGGTCTCCTTTTCCTAAGAAGCTCAATAGAGTATACCAGATGTAGTAAAGGTTCAGTAAATCTCTAGCATATCTTGGCTTGGTTTAATAGATCCAAATTACGAAAGGTAGAGAGAAAGCATTTGTTAAAAATAAAGCAAGGTGAAAAGAAATCTAAAATTCTGCTGGCAAAGACAAAATGAACAAGAATTCCGTGCCCATTTCTTCATGAGATATAAGATGCATTTTGCCAACCCCATAGCATTACAATCCAACAAGTGTTTGACATGATACCCTCTGCCTTGCCCTCTACTCATGCTTCTTGCTTTCCCCCTCCCTCCATAAGACTCAGAAGAAGAAGAAGCTAGAGTAAAAAAAGATGTGTATGAAGAAGTAGGGGAAATAAGAGAGTTGGGTCTTTTAAGAGTAGGGGAATCTTCAGCATCCGTATTAGGTTTTAGCAAGCCAAGAAGGGTTTTAATACCAAGATAGTTACCATACGTAGTCAAAAGAAGCCCGGGTTTTTCTGTCGCCAATTCTTTGGGAAGAGAGAGCATAAGGGTACAAAACTAAATAAAGGCCATCTGAGCTAGTACAAGTTCTTTAGCCTGGCCTCCAAGCCAAGAGCAAAAGAGGGGGAGGTAGTGAGCAGAATGAGTGTCAAGAAACATGAGATCCAAGTTATTGAGGGCATACCATATAGCATGATCAAACCAGATAATGCTTGATTGCAAGAAGCCTTAGGGTCAAGAAACCTACAAGCACATTTCACATAAGGCCTGTAAATGTTCCAGATAGACTCAGTGTAGTACTCAGAGTTACTTTTGTAGAACTCCATCAAGCCCTTGGTACATACAATACAATCCAGTGATTGAGCCACATTTCTATCAAGAAACAACATAGTGAAAGGAGCTTTAATAAGGTCACCTTTATCAAAAGATTGGACGCCTCTTAATACTTTGAGTCATGATTCTTTGATTGAAGAAGCTGGAAGATTAGCTAAAACGACCCATTTTTTGATAGAGATAGGAGCTAAAAAGCCTTCGTTGGGAAGGGCCCAAAGGTGATGGTTTACACCAAGGGATTCGATTTCAACTTGTTTGGAAGGTAAGAAAGGAAAAACCCGATAACTTTAGGTACCATTTCCATAAGCGAGGTTTCACTGAGAGAACACATCTCTTTCTGAAAGGTCTTGATAGCATCAAGGGCTGAGGGGTCGCTGTAGACTGTTGGATGCAGTTTGTACCAGAATTGAAGGAGCTGAAACAAACCCAAGGGTAAGACCACATAATTTGTGCAAGTAGTTGGTTAATTCAGCACCTTCGAAGGAGAATTTGGCAAGCTCTCCTTTATGAGCAAGAGTCAGAGAGGGGATGTTCTCTATGAATTTGGACAAATCTGATACCCCATCTTTAGAGTTGTTGCACAAGTTGGGCAAGGGTATGAACACACTTATTGAACAACATAGTTTGAACCAAGGAGTTGGCTAGATCAGCAGAAGCTCTTGCAATTAATTCAGATGCCAAAGGGTCATGAATGCATCTAAGAACTTGCAGCAAGGCTTTAGAAAGAGGCTCAGTAGGAAGCTCTAATCCTTGAGATAGCGCTAAGCTCTACATTGTCAAACAAGGTGTTAATACGAGAAATATAAGAATGATTGTCCGAATGGTAGCCTCTTCAGCCTTCAACCAACCAGGAGAGCCCATAAGGGCCATGTGAAGAGAGCCCCATCCCATAGGGGTCAAACCTAGTTAATTTTAACTAGGGCACACACCGAGGAATAAAATACAGTAACTAGGTCTTTGAATAGTATCACAACTACTCTTGGTGTTAGGTGTGGGTGTGTTCCAGTAAACAATATAAAATAAACACCAAATAATTCTTTCAAATTACAATATACAATAGATATTATGTCAATGAAAAGGTGGTATAACTCCATTCATTAGTACATAATAGACTATATACACAAGTCTAAGAGATTTAAGAGCCATAAGAATGTTAAGTCCGCCATCTTGAAGCCAGGGAACATTGAAAACCATATTTGAGAAGGTAACCCTCACCTGCACCCATGGAAGCCACACAACTTTCAGTTAGCATTGGCAACATATGCATGTGATGCATGGGTATCCCACATGTTATAGATGTCACCCAACTACAATGCTTTCAAAGGAAATAATACAAAATGTAAAGCTACTCAATTATTCAAAGATGGTGTGCGCTCCTTGCCGCACTGTCGAAGCAAGGGACTTGCCAATACACCGTATGCGAGCCACAAACGGCTCCAAGCACACAACAAGCCTAAACTAGCAAGTTCAAGAAAACAAAGGGTGTGTCACTCACCGCTCTACGCTCGCCTTCGTGGTGGATTCCTCGCCGCGATGAAGAAGAAGCTGCAGTCGTGCCGCGCTCAACCGCTTCGCCGCCGTCGTGCCTTCGTAATGCTCGATCGCACACACACTCTCCCTCTCTCTCTCTCTCTCTCTCTCACACACACACACACACAAGGAGGTGAAGAAGAAGAAGAAGATGGAGATGGAGCAAGAGCACTCTTCAATTGCACAAATGCGAGAATGAGTAAAAATTAGGTTTAGTTGGATTTTATAGGAGCTCACCCCATTCACACTTGGGCGCCCATGCTTAACCAACTAATCCCTTGAATGTCCAAGTTAAAGTGCGCCTCTCATCGGCGATCACTCTACCTTTCCCTATTGGTCCGACAAGCCCGGTACCTGACTCTACCAAATACATAATACACGTCCATCGTAGGTGATGGGTGTCCGTGTGCCATGAGGGTTAACATGCCCCCCTTCCTGATGTAGATTCCGTCCTCGGAAGCTATTGAGTTGAAGCTGGTTCGTCGAGGTGGAAGAGAATTTGAGATGAATGTCCTTAGCCTTCTTCAGTCACTGCAAAATCAAACAACATTGGCACAGTAATTGCATTCTCTTAAAAAGCATATGCAGTTTTAGGTAGACAAATTGATTGGTCAAAGAATTTCAAACAATTTGTTAGCAATGAACATTAAATTGCAATGTAATCAAATGCATAAACAGATGTAAAGGTAAAAAATTAAACAAGTCTGGGGTCACTAGTTTGACGGTCGAAAAGCACTAGAGATCGAATATTAATACCATGGGTAAGCTTCTTAATTTTCTCTGGTCAATTAAGTTGTTTAATCGCGAGAGCCAAGTATTCATGTTCAAGGGCTGACTAGAGGCTATATCTAGAAAACCTTGTAGTTAAGCTACCATAAAAGGAATTTCTCATGAAATCATCGCCTGACTGATTACTTTTTCTTTGACCCCCCAAAGTCTTTTCACATTGATTCAATTATGAAGTGGGTGCTTATTTTGTATGCCTTGGGTTTTTTGCTTCTCAAGGAAAAGCGCCCACACTGGGAACCTCTAGGGCTCTAGTACCATAGGCAATACATGTGAGTGAAGTACCAAATCAAGCTGAGATTTCTCTTCCAGCTTAAAATTTTACATTGTGGCACTTTGATTTTTTACTTGTTCATTTTCATCATTTTAATTTTGTAACTTTGGGGGGCCATATAACACTGTTACCCTCCCCAGGCTCATCACATTAGTAAACTCCCTTTATAATACTTAAGCTAAAGGTCGATAGGGTTAAGCCCACTAGAAAGCCCTAGTACATTTCATACAATGCTGCCTAAATCGGATTAAGAACCTAAGTAACCATTGCTTATTAGGAAGGCATTCCCCATGGTATTAAGAGAAGATTTCTAATACCTAGCTTGGTCAAACTAGCTTAGTCGGACTGCTTGATTTTTAAACCTAGACAAGTGATTATGACAAAACATTACATTGAATTAAATGTTTGATACTAAGCCAATGAGCTGAATATTATGCTACCAATCACAATCAAAGCAGACAATCATAGATGCAAAAAGATAAGGGCAATGCTAATGGACAAGAAACACCTGTTTGTGTTGATGGTCGCGCTTGATTTGAAGTGTGAACGAGAGAAAGGTTCCATGAAGGTCCAATCCTATCAATAGCAACACGTTCCTGTACACACTAGGAAACAAAAACAATACCTCTAGGAGGCACATCAGTGGGAAAAGAGAACTTTTCTAATCACTCAACTCTAAAACAGAAACACTCTATCGTACTAATCTTACCTACCCTCCATCACTCAAGTGATGAGGATCAAAGGTGTTTTATGGCATAGGTTTCTGGTTCACTGTACCAAATGTGACATGTGTAGGTCTGAGTCAATGTTTTGACTTTAATGTGCATACTCGTTTGCTAATTGCTCTTGCTCTTTTTTTTTTTGTTTTTTTTTTTGTGAGTATAAAGCTTTATATGTACATTCCCTAAGATTGGAATTGAGAGGTCAGGGAAAAAGGTTGAGAGGGAAACAAATGAATGATGACTGTCAGCAAACACTCCCCCCTTCCTTGGGTAGATCATACTGTTTGAAATGAGCTTGTCACCCTTTGAAACCAATTGTTCCAGTTGGTAATAGGTGAGGATTTTTGCCAGTAGTTTTCTATTACCCTAGGTGCCTCGTCGAGCTGCAAGGGTGGTAAGGTACTCTCCCAGGATTGAACTTGAAGTGGTTCATTAGGTGATTCTTGAACACTCGGAGGTGTGGATTCTTTTGTAGCTTCATGGAGGTCCACTACTATAGATGGAAGCTGTGTAGAATCTTTTACCTCTATGGATGTATTACATGAGGAGCTAGAATCTTCATGGGACTCCCCCCTTCCTGAGCTAGGTTGATCAGTTCGTTCTTTCTTTGGTACCCAAACTAGCTCGGGAGCGGGTGTGTAGCATTCTGTGATTTTTTTCTTTTCACGATCATTGATTCGTTTTGGAGCTACGGGATTGGGCTCACTTGGGTCAGGTGATAGGTAAGAGCACAATCTACGTTTTGGCACCCAGATTTGATCATTTCCTTGATAGTAGCCTTGGGCTTCCAATAGTCGTTTAGGGATCCATCGCAACATTTTCTTACTTTTCTTGGAGCGAGTGGTACGTTTCTTACAAGGCTTCTGTCTTTTAGCACTAGCTATGGTCACTAAAGAAGCTTTAGGGACCCACTTGTATGTTTTCTTTGTTACCTTAGGATGAGTCTTGTCGAAAGCGATATGCATTGCTTGTAGCATATTTAAGGGTATACGCATTTCATCCCCCTCAGGTGTTACCCAGGTCGTCCCCCTATTTCCCCAAGTGTCTATGGTTGATGCTAGGTGGACCCAATCCACATTGTCTGATTCCGTCATACCCGGTAACACATCCATGTAAGGAGAATCTTTGCCAATGTCTGTATCCTTCTTACAAGTGTAACAATATTGTAGTGGGGCCGAGTGAACTGTGGTGTCAGAGCGATGATCAATAATGGTTTTACTCCCTAAGGGGTGTACCTTACCAGTCACCAAATCCACTCTAAGGACAGAGTCTTGGAATTGCAAATAGACATGATTTTTAGACCAATCGTGAACCATTTGTGCTTCCCTCATGAATGGTCGTCCTAAAATCATTTCATATGACATAAGGTGTTTAGAGAAATCCATTACAATGAACGTATGTCGTACCTTGTGTCCTAGAACTTTGATCTTAAGATCCTTGAGCATCCCCATAGGTTTGGCTATGGTACCATTTGCCATCTTTACCACAATGTTAGTAACACTGAGGCGGGGTTTTCCCATGGATTCCCAACAATCTTTTGTAACGATGCTAACTCCCGCACCACCATCAAGAATTCCCTTTATAGTTAATCCCTTGGTAGTGATGGGTAGGGTCGCATTAGACTCGTCGCCTTCAAAATACTGGCCTAATTCGTTAATGGGTACCTCGATCACAGACTCGTGTCCATCTAAGTCAAGTGATTGCACATGATTTTCCTCATCAATCATAATCGAGTCAGGCCTATTTGGTTGCACAAACTGCGGTAATCCCGTTCGTAGCTCTCCGTTAAGGAATGCTCGAAGTGCAAGGAATAACTCAGGATCTCCATACAGCTTTGCTATGATCGTGGTTCGGACCTCAGAAGACATGAAGTCCACTAGTTTGGCAACATTCATTGGCGTTTTGCAGGGTGTAGGTCCTTGACTAGGAACTGGTGAGGATGGAATCTCATATTCCTCAATGGGATCAGGTATTCCTTCGTTAAACATCCTTTCCAACAAGAAGGGTGTATGCTCACTTTCTGATGTCCTGTCCTCACTCCCTTCTTGGATGATACTAGATATGGCTAACGGTCTATGGTTCATGTGGGGTGGATGAACTTGCGTGGGAAACACTGTGTCATGAATTTTGATATGCATGGGTTCTGGTTCTAGTTTCCTTTGAGTCTCCTCCACTAAACCTCTTAGATGTTTCACCTGCTCAATCTCGTCTACTGGGTTTGGATACGTCCCAATCTTCTTTTTACGATTTTTTCCTTTTTGCCCCTGCGGTTTATCTTGGGGGACTTGGATTGGATTTGGAAACACTTGTGGTGTTTTCAGAGGCTCTTTATGGTTTTCTCTCATTCGGTTTTCATTTGGTTCCATGTTACGGGTTTCTTTGTCGGTCTTTCCCTTTGTGGTATTGGTTCTAGTCTCCATTGTCTCGACTGAATCTGAATCATCCTCGAGGTCATTCATATACACGGGGTCATCTCCTGTTCCTATGTTTGTTTTGGAACTTGGCTTTGAATTTTCCGTATTCTGTGACTTCTTCCTTCGTGTCTTCTTTTTCTTTGCTTGGATAACTGACGCGGTATCTCTCTCTTCGAGGATATGTCTTGGCCCTTGAAGCATGGACCGTGTAATCGCATAAGCGGGTGCGACGGGTGGTATTGGCGATGTCACACTAGCAATTTCGACCAAATTCAGGGGTGTGATTTTAGGCGCATTTGGGTTATAGGGGCATTGGGCAATCAAGTGATCTATGCCACAACAATTACATGTGAGTATTGGCATTGCAGACGTGCTCCCTTGATTCATTTGCATCTGTGCAGCATTCTTTTGCAGCCTAATAGGGCACTCCGCTACTCGATGTGGTCCACCACACTCGTAGCATTGAAGAGGTGGCCTCCTAGCCTGGGTGTTGATATTTTGACCTCTGGGTGCGAGAGCAGCAGCTTGATAAACCGGCTTGACTTGTCCCCAACAATCTTCCATGTAGTATATAGGACATTCTTCCAATGTATCAAGTCCGTAGGCAATACTAGTGTCTATTTCCTCCTCACAACCATCTGCATAAGCATTTGATGGCTCGCAACCCACTTGGTTCATAGGGGCGACTCTTGGATGCGGGGGCTGCGGTCCTAGCACAGGAGGTGGTAGCGGTGTAGCTTGTACAACATTTTGAGGTCTAGGGACCATGTGTTGCGGTAGTTGCTCAACAGGTGGAGCAGGCATCAATACAGGAGCTCGAGGCGCATCCGTCCAGGCTACAGGTGGTCTATTTGCCATCATACGTTTGATCATTAAACAATCCTTAGCTTGGTGACCATACCTACCACATGCGTTGCAAGTTCCATTAAATTTTACTCTAAACGTAGGGCACTCACTAGTGCTATGTGGACCTAAGCAAATGGAACACCATTGTTGCTCCCTTCTTGGATACATGTGACTATTTTGAGGGGGTCGATTATCCTTAAGAGACTCTTGGATTGCCTTGGTGAGGTCTGTCAAGAATGTCTCAAATACCTTTGGCTCATTGGCAATGGGCTTTGCAGTCATGGGTTCATACTCAATGGCTTGTGAGCTAGTGGATCTCGTGTCAGTAGACACCCTCATGCCTGCTATCATCAAGTTGTCCTCTAGTTGGATTGCATTGGCAGTGACATCTTCCCAGGTTGTGATACCTCTAATCACTAGTCCATTATAGATTCCTTCATTCCTCAACCCTCGAATGAATCGATCAAGCAGTTGGTTATTGTTGAAGCGCTCATTTACAGGGCAGCGAGAGTTTAAGTGCTTTAGACGACTAATGAAGTCCCTTACTGACTCTCCTTCCTTACGTTCGGCCTTCTGTAGCTGAGATGCTACACCCCAAAGCACACCTTCTCGTATGTACTCCTTTAGAAACAACCTTCGAAGGGTAGGGTAGATTGTTTTCTCATCCACCCTTAGGGTCCTATACCAATCTCCAGCCTTCCCACTTAATGTCAAGCTTAAGGCATTGCACTTATGTAGTTCGTTGCGTTCCCCTAAGGAATCACATACTTGTTCAAACACTTCAATGTGTTTCCTAGCATCTTCGTCCCCATTGAATTTTTGCGTGAGTTTGGCAATTTGTACTGCCTTACTTCTAGGCTCTCTATCAGATGCATGATGCATATTTTCCGCGATAGATCGGCCTATGGTTTGAGCAAACGCTGCCAAGTCACCTATGTGAGGAGGCAGGGCCGGTGGAGGTACTCTTGGAATCATATGTGGGAGAGGAACGGGTACCGGTCTTGGCATATGTGTAGATGATGCAGGATATGGAACATAACCGGGCATAGGTCCACTCGGATAAGAGCTAGGGAGCGGCACTCGAGGAGCATAAGCAAGTGGTACAATTGGAGGTGTGGGGGCCATGTGTGCATAAGGGGCTAGAGGCACATATGGTCGAGGCCCCATATTAGGTACTATGACACTAGGTAGTGGCACTGCGCTAACCGTAGATGTCATCGGTACATTCTCTGTTAGGCTTATCCCTGGAGTGAGCACTGTGTTTTCCTTAATAGAGGGTTGAGCCAAGTTAGGGAAGCTAAAGTTTTCGCTCGGAGGCTCAGATTGCATAGAGACCCCAGGTGAAATGACATAAGATGGGTCCATGGGGCTCATTAGAGGAGTCTCCATTTGAGATAGAGTAGGTTGTTGAGCCTTGCTCGTATCCAGAAATCTCATGGGGCCAGTTGAGAGTATATTTACCCCTCGGTTTTGCCTTTCTGATTGAATAATGCCATGGATAACATTACAGATCATTTTCTGTTGATCTTCAATGCTCGTGGCACTAGAGGTGGATTGTACAATCTCTATCCATCCTACATGGTAGGCGTGGCCAGAGTGTAGATCCGTCAACACCTCAGTGTGGAGGTCGTATGTCCAATGATCATTAATGAACAATCCTTCTAGAGTCGACGTGTTAACGGTTTCTTGTGAGGTAGAAGCAATGTTGCTCCCCGTGGTTTTACTTGTCACCAACGGTACTCTAGAGGGAACTTCTGAAGGAGGCAGCTCAACAGGGCCTTCTTGGTAAGAAGTTGGTAGGATATCCACATGGACACTCTTTGGGGGTGTGGGGTCCACGTGCGATGTGAAAGGAGATTCCACTTCCCCACCCCCTTCGCGTGCTTCATCTGCATCAGGTTCCGAGCGAGTAGCTCTACCTAATGTTTTCATGAAACGGCTAAACATACTAGTACTAGGCTGTGGAGCTTCGGGAGGTGCATGGCCTTCTCTCTCAGTGTTTTGGGTAGGGTATGCTTCCATGATTTCTGAGTCGGAGGAGGAATCACTAGCGGCTATTTTAGGGTCTTGGGTGGTGCTACCTTGTGTCCCCGCTGAGGGTCTAGAGCTTATCGTGGATGGGTAATGGGTGTCCGTATGAACAGAGGCACCCTCAATATGCTCGTGTTCTAGCACCCGCCCAGAGCGTAAGTGCATGTGCTTTTGATACCCTAAGGTGTCAAAAAGCTGCTCTAGGAGGCCTTGTGACTAGTTTTTAGCGTGTTTTTTGTTTGTTTTTTTGCTAGATTTTTTAGAGCGTGTCGTGGAATGGGCCGTGTGATAGCTCGAAACGAGCGTATCGGTCAGAGGGTCGTGCAGTGCTTTACAGCCCTCCGTTTGGTCACTCTATGCCCTCGAAATCCCTAAAACTGTCAATTTCCAGTAGGGAACTAGGCCCAAACTAGAAAGTCTAAGGGTGCAAGTGGGAAGAGAAAGGAGGAGAGTGGAGGACTTGTCCCACATGCTCTCATTCTCTCTTGAGGGAGTAGGGTATATATATAAGAGTGAGTCTAGTATATGTCATAAGACTGAGGACTGAGGCCTGGGCCTGGGCTTGGGCTTGGGCTTGGGCTTGGGAAAATGATCCCGATCCTGATCTATCTTTTATACAAACCAAACCGTCCGTTTTAAGAGTCACGTTTTTTATTTTCGAAAAATTTTTCCGCCCGCTCACTCGCGTTTTTAATTTCCGAATTTTTTTCAAATAAAAATATTTTTTTATACTTTTTTTTTCCTTTTTTTTTTTTTTGATGCAGAAAATACAGAAATTGAAAACGCAGGTATGCAGAAATTGCAGAAAAATGCAGAAAAGACGCAGAAATTGCAGAAAATTGACAGAAATGCGGAAAATTGCAGAAATTGAAAACGCCGAACTTGAAAACGCAGAAATTGCAGAAATTGAAAAAACGCAGACAATAGCAGAAATTGAAACTTGACAGCAATTGCAGTAAACGCAAAAAACAGAAATCTCCACACACTCCTTCCCTGCCTTTCCTATGATAGAAATTGCACCACAAGGAAGCGTAAAGTGCTAACCGAGCTTAGTGTAGGGCATATCCCCGGCAGCGGCGCCAAAAATGTGCGCTCCTTGCCGCACTGTCGAAGCAAGGGACTTGCCAATACACCGTATGCGAGCCACAAACGGCTCCAAGCACACAACAAGCCTAAACTAGCAAGCTCAAGAAAACAAAGGGTGTGTCACTCACCGCTCTACGCTCGCCTTCGTGGTGGATTCCTCGCCGTGATGAAGAAGAAGCTACAGTCGTGCCGCGCTCAACCGCTTCGCCGCCGTCGTGCCTTCGTAATGCTCGATCGCACACACACTCTCCCTCTCTCTCTCTCTCTCTCTCTCACACACACACACACAAGGAGGTGAAGAAGAAGAAGAAGATGGAGATGGAGCAAGAGCACTCTTCAATTGCACAAATGAGAGAATGAGTAAAAATTAGGTTTAGTTGGATTTTATAGGAGCTCACCCCATTCACACTTGGGCGCCCATGCTTAACCAACTAATCCCTTGAATGTCCAAGTTAAAGTGCGCCTCTCATCGGCGATCACTCTACCTTTCCCTATTGGTCCGACAAGCCCGGTACCTGACTCTACCAAATACATAATACGCGTCCATCGTAGGTGATGGGTGTCCGTGTGCCATGAGGGTTAACAGATGGTATCATTTACAAGGCTAAACCCAATTGGAGATCCTTTTACTTTGCAAGCTCTCATAAGAAAAGGACGGAGACAAGTTTTATGAGGCAATTTAGCCTCAAAGTGAGCCACATATCCCAGTTTTTTGACTTTACAGAGTTTGGCATTAATTGCCGCTATTTTTCAGGGTCAGTGACAATACTCATACGTGCAGTCAATCTATACTTTGGAGTCACTTGTTACAAAACAATATGTTAGTAAGTTCTACACATTCCAATATAGTGTCGCAACACATATATGGTAGTAGGTATAAGAGATACAATCCTAAAGCCAAGCAACATATACTAGGAACATTTGGTGGTATCAAATATCATCCCCAACTAGGAGACTAGTCACAAGGCCCATACCCTTAATGTAGTGACCATCCTGGGAGGGAAGCATGTCGGAAAGGAGAGAGGAGTATTGAAAGCTGGCATCCAGTAGGATGCAGCCAGAGTGACACATTAAGCAAGCACAATTAAGGCTGGAAGGGAAAGCATTTTAAGTTAAAGGGTGGTCACTTCTTAGTTAAAACCTGGTTGGTAAGGGACAAGAGGTGAGTCACCCAGGGTGGGGTCAATACAAGGTAACCAATTCCAAATAAAGGCCACACCCAGTTAAAGGGCATCATTCCAAATGTTCTTAAGGTAAGGAGATAGGGTTTATAAAAAGGGACATCTCTCCAGGTATGCAACCTACCATAACATGCAATAAGGAATTTACAAGGTATAGAATCATAGAAAACACCCACAAGACACTATATTTATCAGTTGAATTATGAATATCTAAAGCCAAAAATTACTCATTGAGCAAAGCGCAAGGTACAGACTCAAGGTAATCCCCCATAGGACAAAATAACCATCAGCTAGATCAGTAAGTGAAAGAGTGTATGTGTATCTAGATGTATCAATCCCAAACAAATGACGTATAGCAAGGTATAGACTTCAAAACATTGACCCAAAGGACAAGATACCTACTTGCTACATCAATAGCTCAAGTGTTTGTTGTGTAGATGGATGAAGCAGTCACAATTAGATGAAGTGACCAAGTGTGTGTGTGTGTGTGTGTGTAGCTGTTTTAACTTATATAATAAGACATAAATGAACTTTTACATTCAAAAGATAGTTGGCTTCAGAGAAAAGGCAAAAATTAGTATAAAAACAACTCGGTCTTAGAATTATCTTTGTACATGGCATATGAGAATGAAACCTCATTCTAGTATACAATGATACTGATCCAATAAAGAATTACCTCCCAAGTGGTAAGAGCAGGTGTACTATGTGATAGACAATAGCTTTAAGCCAAAAAAAAATTCCAAGAAAGGATAGAGTCCTCACCTGCATTCATCCAAACAAGACAACAGATTCATTAGCCTTGGATGTGTATTATAGGTGTCAATGGACTATATTAGTTATCCATGTCCAACTTACAATCCTTTTTACTTAAAACCAATGTCCAAAATGTTCATGTCTTTTAGTTATTTTTAGTGAAAAAACAGTTTATTTATCTCATTTAATGTCAGTAATTGTATGGTTTCTTTATAGCCCAATGTTTTGAAAGACCTTTAAATAGATATTTAACATATATATCATCTTGATCAAAAGGCCATTACCCCTTTTGATCCAAGTGTCCTATTTTAACCCATAGGTTAGTTTTTCAGATATTGTTTTGCCAATTTGTTAGGCCCAAATTTCTAAGTACCGTAAAGCATAAAGTAACCTAATTATCAGCTTGAGATATGTACAAATACCCAAAAATCTTTACCAAATTTTTCAGGCTCTGATTTCACTAGCTTTACTAAGTACCATGAAGCCATAAAGTGTCCTCAATACCAACTATAGACACCTTCCATTTTTTTGAAAAAAAACTCGGCTTTTGTCAAGCAGAATCAACATTCTCATATTCATTTGGGCTTACAAATATCAACCTACCAGAGTTTGTAAGTTTAATGAGAAAAAAACACTAAAACAGCCCAAGTGAAGAAGATAAGTAAAGAGAAATAAACCCATATATGTTACCAGTCCTATTAACGTCATGCAATACAAGCTAACACGCGAGATCCTTTGCAAATGTAACAATTCCAAAAGTGGCATAGGGGAGGACAAAACCCCTTTACACTACGCAGTAGTCTGCATATATTTCCATGCGTCTGATACAGAGTCCCAACAGCCCCTACTCTAGGCCAGACAAACGACAATATCAAGTATAAGGTCCCCCATTTTTCCACACAAATCAATTTAGCATCCATTGTAATGGTAGTGCACTTAAAATCATATCCAAGTGAGTAACAATTGGGTCATTCATCTCAAATCAATCAATCACATACACACCAAATTTTTCGGTCTTTTAATCATTATAATTGGTAATTGCTACCAATTATTCATCTCTAATCTGGATATTGATTGCCATTGAGTAGGCACACACACCCAAATTTAGACCAAAATTTTATGCAAATAATCCATCAATTTCTCATTGTAATGCTAGAATTGCATAGTCAATCTAGCATAAACGAATACATGCATGTTCTATTTCTCAAAAATTAACGCTAATTTAATCGAATCAAGCAATGCACACACTCAAAAATTAAGCACAAAATTTCAAATTTGACTCAATTGGCAATGCATTTAGGCTTTCATGCACATTTCACAATAAAAAATTATTTGGGTGCCTCAATTGACCATCAATCACTGAAAATCAAGTGGTCTTGGATGGGAACACACACTCAATTTTTGTCCAAATTCTTGGCAATCAGGAATATCCAATGATTGTATTAGCCTAGCATTCACATCAATTACATGATTGCATATTCATAAATCATCAATTTGTTCAATTTCTATGCATGCACACACTCAAGATTAGGTGCACACACACTTGAATTTTATGGCAGTTTTTCCCTCTTTGGTGCATTACACACACATGAATTCTTGTTGCAAATCAAGCTTAATCTTGACACAAACATCATTGATTAGTCCAAATTGACGATCAATTTCATTCCAAAACAATCAAATTAAGCTTCTCAAAGTATGTCAATTGATTTACACACCTAATTTTAGCAATAAATTAGCAACACATTAATACCAAATTAATCACCCAAAAATTGAATGGAATAGGTCAATACACTTACAATCGATTGCATCCAAGCTAATCCTTGCTCCATGCGATGATTTGATCATCCACACATATGTGTGGCACTTCCAAATTAGCCCAAAAATTGACCATTGTAGGCCAAAAATCGAACACTCAAATCATCAAATTAGGCATGGATTAGCACAACGAACTTGATAAAAGTGTTGATGCCACCTCTTATAAGGGGATTGAACATACATTACTCATCAATGTTAGCGGTTAGGTTAGTGAAGTTAGTCAAAAATTAGTAAAAATTAGCATGAAATTAGTACAATTAGCATGGAAATGAAGCAAAATTAGTAAGGGTTAGTATGAAATTAGTGACATTGAGGGTGGAATTGGGGGTTTGAGATATTCATAACTCAAAAATTAGCTTCAATTACTTGCACAAACATCATCAAATCACACCAAAATTAAGTTATACGCACTCAAAAACCGATGAAATTAGTAGTGAGATTACTCTATTCTTAACATCCTATACTCACTAACTTAGGTTATCGATCCCCGACAATGGCACCAAATATTGGGGGTAATCATAGCATAACCTAATCAACCCAAGACCAACAAAATAATCAATCCTAGAATTGGCAACCCGGCTAGGGTATGGAAGCACGAGCATCATTGGATGTATTGAATGAGAGGATTCAAGAGAATGCTCTTTCAATGCAATAGAGATTAACCATGAATCGCTAACTCTAATCACATCATCAATCAAGCATCACCTACACACATTAAACCCACCAAAGTCCGACTTGCCATAGACTAGAATCTCAAAGCACACTCATGACAAGCACACACTGATTACATTGGTGTTGGCCTCTACATGTCAATCAAGGTACTTCATCAAAAGCTACACACACAAGGTCAATGGTGCTAAAGTTTCATTAAACCCATCCACACACAAGTAAACAATAGGGCACATACACTAATCACAAGATTAACCACCTTAATCAACCTAATTAGAGATGTTAAATATCAAAAATCGAGTGTTTATAGAAGGATAGGAGTGTTCAATAAGCAAGAAGTCATCACACACACTCAAATCTAGAATAATGAGAAGGTGAAACTACTTCATGAAATAATGAAATATAGAAAAATTAAGACTAATGAAGAAAGTAGAGATTAGATTAAGAAATGCTTCTCTAATTATAATGGATTAGCACTAGCCTTCTAAGCATGGGCATTAAGCTCAAGGCTAGGCCATCCATAAAGTGAACATGAGAGAGAGAGAGAGAGAGAGAGAGAGAGAGAGTTGTCAAGAATGGACCCTCAAGAATGACTACTCAAGAATGAAGCATCCTTGCATAAAAGCTTCCTTATAAAGGCTTGCACCACAATCCCTTCTACTATGGGATTAAGTTGAGTCCTCTAGCTAGCATATACAATTTGGAACTCCAAATGAGCCCAAGACCTTATACAATGTGGATAGGAAATATTGTGCACATCCATAGCAAATCTTCACTTGGTGCATAATCGGTGTAGTCTGTGTTAGCCGCTGCTAACACACTTCCTTCATGAAAAGGTGATGTATGAATCCCATGCTCCTCCCTATGCGGGGCATAGAGGGATTTAACCTGCTCTTTGAGGAGTAGATACAATTTTTTATGGGCACACCATGAAAGTGGGCATACAAGATTATGTTTCAAAATGTGTGGTATGCAAAAAGATAAAGTATGATAGAGGGAAGCAACCTGGATTACTCCCGCCATTGCCAATCCCTAATTCACCATGGAAGAGTATATCCATGGATTTTATCTTTGGATTACCTAAGTCTATCCATGGGAATATGGGACTATGGACAATAGTTGACAAGTTTAGCACACAAGCACACTTTATTCCTTTAAAAAAGACTATTAAGGCACACCAAATGGCAACCCTCTTCATATCCCAGATTTTCAAACATCATGGATTGCCAACATCCATCGTGTTATATAAAGATCCTAGAATACCACTAATTTTTGGAAAGGTCTCTTTGAAAATCTAGGTACAAGGTTGAGTTTTTCTTCAGCCTATCGCCCACAAACGGATGGCCAAAGTGAGATAGCTAACCTTATGATTCTCGGTCTACTTAAGACTTATGTTACAAAAGTAGATCAACACTCAAAATGGGAGAAGTATCTACCATTTGTAGAGTACGCGTAGAATAACATTGTCCATACTACTATAGAAAAGGCACCTTTTGAAATCATTGAGGGAAGATCTAAAAGTCCCTTGCTACTAAAGGTACATGGAAAGATCTTCACTGCCAATGAGTATAGCCGAGACCTACAATAATCTTTTCAAAAGATTAAGGAGGCTATATCCATCTCCTAACAAAGACAAAAATCTACTCCATAGAAGAGTCTTAACGTTCAAAGAAAATGATTGGGTCTTACTTAAATTTCCCAAGGCTCGGTTGAGGCAAACTACACGAAAAGTTCCTATGGGCCACCAAAAGTATTATGCTAAATTAGCAAAAAGATACTATGGTCCCTTTAAAATCTTAAAACCAATCAATGAGTTGGCCTATCAACTTAAGTTGCCCAACCATAGGCTCATACACAATGCTTTTCATGTGAGCCTACTCAAGCCTTACAAAGGAGATCCACCAACAGAACCAATTATTGAAGACCCCCCAGAGATCAAAGATCAAGAAGAGGTGCTACAACCCTAAGCTATCCTTTGACATAAGGACAAGGTACTACGGAATGGTAAGATTATCCGACAATATCTTAATAAATTCAAAAATTATCCTTTTGAAGATGCTAGCTAGATGCAAGGAACACAGCTTAAGTATAGTATAAACCTTGTCAATGCTTACAATGCTACACTAGAGTAAGCAAATGTAAATTTTTCTTTTAAATGAACAATTTTTTTTTCTTATAAGACTAGGTCTCTCTTTTTATTGTGCACAAATTTGAGTAGTATGTATGCTTAGAATCATGTTTGTGATGACAACGTCTCCCAAATTCCAAGTAGAATTTGTCACTCTACTTTGGAAAGTATGATATATACTAAAGAGCAGACATGTTTGAGGCAGCTAAGTCTCTCAACCACCAAATGGATTAGTGATCCATTTTGGAATGACGTCGTAGGGTAAAAAGGGATCCTCTACCTGCTAAGAAACATAGACTAATGACTAAGGCTTATTTTCTCTACCTCATAGTCGAGGACGACTATGATTTCAAGAGAGAGGTAATGTCATAAAATCTAATATCTAACTAACCCAAATGATTTTCATATTGAACTGATCATCTATTGTGGAGAAATAACGGGAACAAGAGTTAGAATATAGACATGTGCTTTTAGGTCTATCTCAACACGGGACCAAAGGGAGAGAAAGCAATGACTCCAAAAAAGAGATGGTCTATCAAAGTGAAATGACCAAAGAATGGAGCTTAAAAGACCTTATGGTTAGCTGCATTAAAGACCTCCAAAGGTTAGTATTAAAAGTCCTTAGACCTAGGATCTTAGGGTATTTTAGACATTAAACAAGCTAAGCATGTGCTTGAGATGCTTGAGGTGCTTGTCATGCTTGAGCTAACTAAGGTTCTTGAGGTGCTTGTCGTTCTTGATGGCTAAGGTGCTTGATGTGCTTCATGACTAAGGTGCTTGAGGGGCTTGTGGTGTTCCAAAGTCAACATGATCCCTACAAAGGAGGGGTCAATCCCTAAAGCTAGGGGCATGAGAGAGAACACACACACACACACACACACACACACACACACACACAAAAACACACACTCTCAAGGCAAGCCCCAGACTCAAGAGGTAGTAAGGACACATGTCAAGCACCTACACATGCTGCCCTCATGTAGTGCCGAAAGCCTATTGGTTGGCCTCTAAAGGGGTCCAATGAGAATTTAGTCCAATTAATTATTTTTTTCAAGCATTATTCAAGCCCTCTCTCTTAAAGGGGAAAGGAGGACACTTGTCCAAATTCTACCCTTGTTGCTTGTTATGAATTAATCATGTGATTGGCCAAGCGTTGAGGAGGTCCAATCATTTTCAAGCTAGAGCTAGGAAGAGGGGTCGACCCAAGCAAGAAGGGGGGTAGCTTGACCATATACTCTCTCTCACACTCACTCAGACATACTCTCATTGTCATGGGGTGACGAGCAAAAAACTCCACCTCCTTCTCCAAGATTGAGAAGTTGAAAGCCTACACCAACAACTCTTGGCTATGGAATGCAAATCCAACCAAGAGCCATGTTTCAAAGTGCAAGCTTGCCATGTTTTTCATCTCCATTACTATGCTACTATGCTATGCTAAGCTACAAGAGTAATACAAGTGAGGAGACTATTTCTTTCTCGTATGTTACTTCTTCTTCCTCTTCCCTTCCCTCACTCTTTGCTAGCTCTCTCCACCTTTGAAGGTGTTGAGGTCTTGGATGAGGCCGGGGATATGTTAATGATGTTGCAAGTTAATTAAGGGCATAATTTTGGTATATAGTCTACCATCTTCATTGCACCAACGAGGTCTCAACAAACACAAGCTTGTATTGTACCAAGTCTCTCTTTATGGGGAAATCTATAATACAAAAGCCTTATGGAGGGGGGACCGGCTCCACATAAATCCAGTCCTCAACTACTGTCAATTTCTCTAATCCTTTCTCCTTCTCTTTTACAAGTATTGTTCATGCCAAGATAATTAGCTGTAATGTTCATCTTGTTACCTTTAATCAATTAGCCTTCTTATGCTCTTCAAGAATTCTCTTAAAGGAAATGCTCACTATTGTTATTTCGATTTCTGCTATATTCAATATTATAGATATATTTCATTACATAGCCTCCTCTTGAAGAAGCTATTTCAATTTTTACACATGTGCCTCTATTGAAGATATGTATGTACTTTTATACCATTGGACCTTTCATTGCCCATGGGCAAGCCAAAAAAAATGGGGTTCATCATGTAAGGCACCACACTATAATACCTCAACTTAGACAAACAATTGCAATGCCATATGAATTACAACCAAAACAAACCAAATCATCACAATGGGCAAGCCAAAAAATGGGGTTCATCATATAAGGCACCACTTTATTATACCTCAATGTGGACAATCAATATCAATGTTAGATGAATTACAACCGAATCATCACCATTAGAAAATAATATAGTACAAATGAAAGAGGCTTAAAACTTGGTACAATAGACAACAATAACAAACATGGTGGAAAAACTATGAGTTAGAGCTTTAATGTCATAGACAAGCACACACAATCATATGCACTAAACTCAAAATCATACTTTGTAGTGCATAGGTGGATGATGTAGAATGACAAAACTTTCCTACAAGACAATAGTAATAATAATCTCCCAAGATCTTATAGATTCCAAAAGGTTCCCACATGCGTCTATCAAATGTCATTACCACCATCTCCAACCACGCTCCCCCTTATCCATTCCATTTGATGTAATCTCACAAATAGTGGGCATCATGTTCCTATCATAAATAAATGAAGCACTTAAAACAAATCTAGAAAATTCCATTTCTCGCTTTCCATAATGCTTTGGGAGTGGGATTGGCTTATAGAGCAAGGTTGACTTGGTGGAATATATTTCCCTCTCTTTGCCTTTGGTGAACTGTCTCTCTCTCTCTCTCTCTCTCTCTCTCTCTCTCTCTCTCTCTCTCTCTCTCTCTCTCTCTCTCTCTCTCTCTCTCTCTCTCTCTCTCTCTCTCTCTCTCTCTCTCTCTCTTTGCTCATTAATTCTACCTTCACTCATTAGTCATACTTGTTTCAATGCAACTCTCATTCTCAGACATCGATAGTCAACATCAACCCTAACGACATCAACTTTCTGCTCACTATCCACATCTTCACTCACCAGTCACCCTTCCCATTACTATTCTCACCATTAGACACGAGTACCCCCTTGTCCCCTCTCTTGTTTGTTCAACCGCTATCATCCATATCCGCTCTATCTGCTACTCAACACACATTGCCACCTATTGCATAGCTTGTATTGCTGCTCATAGCAAGAAACATTTTTCTCTTATCTGTATGGAAGATCCCTTTATCACTTTGAGAAAAATCTCCCTCACACACTCCATGTTCTAGCTAATCACTATCACATGATTACCATGAGTAATGCAACATCTTAACCTTCATCGCTTTCTCCTCTAGCCTAGTGCCACTTGCATAAAAAATAACATCCTTTGGTAAACACCATCCCATAATTACATTGTAAAGAAGATATGAAAATAATATACAAGCCAAAGAGGAGAGAATCTCCATCCACACTTCATTTTCAATAAACAAAAAGGCTGGATACAACTTTCAAACCAGCTTTGATGTCAAAAGCAAACACGGCAAAAACCCTACAAAAATTTAGATCATGTCATAAGTCCTATGAAAAAGATGACATAATTGAGACCATATGACTATAGACCTCTCTACTGTCCACTACATATCCACCTAGAAAACTCCAATACATAACTTTAGAAAGAGTTTGAGATCATTGGGACTTCCAAACAAAATCCACATCCAACTGCACTAGCCAACAAAGGTCATCCATCCTTACACATGCAGAACATTGATGCATGATCAACCATAAAAGCCATGCGGTTAGGTGGTAACAAGAGAAAGTAGCACTTACACATGATTACCTCTGAAAATTGGGTAAAAGGAATGCCTAGTGAAGGCATCAAAGTACACAAACAACCAGGCATGCTATTGATGAACAAAAAAATTTCATTTTTGTGAGCTCTAATTAGGCCCAAATGCTAAAGACATCCACAACATTGTTGGTATACTTGCAATGCCCACCTCTCTCAGTTTTTCCACCACAATATATGTTGCACAGTTTGTAAGGCCCGCATATGAGGAGAAGCCAATGGTGCACATATAGTTGGTGGATTCCAGCTTTACACGCTGATGAGATCTCTATTTGTGATCGTGGATGGTTCAGAGCAAATTCAGGGGCAACTTTTTTTTTGCCCTTCGTCGGGATATTCCTTTTTGTCGGAATATCTTGGCCGGACGATGACCGGAAGACAATCGGAAAATGGTCGTCCAGTGGGGGCCGGTGGCCGGTGGTCCGAGGTCTTTGGCCGGTGGTCGACGGCTGGTGGCCGGATTTCCTCGGCCGGTGGCCGATTTCTAAGAGGACTTGTCTACCCAAAAGCAATTACACATGGGCGCATGGGAGAGTCCTACTTGGACTTGGATATCTAAGGGCGGCTGCACATGGGCATTTAGAGGCTCCCTTACATCTATATAAGGAGGCCTTCTCATGAGTAATTCGATAGAATGGTGTGCACACTTGACGCACACAACACATCCTTGTGTAAGGATTGTTCGTCCCTTGTATTCCTACGTGCTATATTTGTCTAAATCGCCATCTAAGCTCTACCTTGAGAGCGCATGGGTGGATGACGCCATCACTTTGTAATAGTGTGTTAATCTAAAGTTTTTGATTTTCCACTAATCTACTTTGCATTGTATCTCTCTCTACTCTCCCTGCTACTAGATCCTTATTGTATTCCGCATTTCTTACATGGTACCAGAGCACTAGGTGCTCGTAGCTAAGAAAGTACGAGAAGTACTTGTATTACTTTGTAAAATCAATTATGTTGGCATCTTCAAGTGTTGTTGCCGGTGCTACTCCACTTCGCATTCGTCCACCAGCATTCACCGAAGGAAAGCTTGATGGCACCAACTACACATTGTGGAAATTCAAAATTTTCACAATTCTGGATTCATATGAATTGTTGGATACGGTTTGGGGCCAAATGATGCAGACCCAGAGCCCAGTGCAACAAATGATCCGAAAAATCCAAGCGTTGTAATTCCCCCGGATGCTACTCTCCTACACGCCTGGAAAAGAAAAAATGCAGATGCATTATACGCCATTGTCGTGTGTGTAAGTGATTCTGTCCTCACTTTGATTCAGCATACCACTAAAGCACATGAAGCTTGGAACATATTGGCTAGCCAATATGAGGCGCACAATCACACCAGAATTCAAAATCTGGAAAATCAGCTTGCTGCTAAGAAACTTGCTGATGGAGAGAAAGTGGAGGCCTTTATCAAGCGGATTAAAGACCTCCAAGATCAATTAGCTGCTGTTGGTGTGGCTATTTCTCCAGAAGATTTAGCTCGACACTGCATTCGCATACTTTCGGTGAGATATGATGGTCTCGTTACGGCACTCAACACTCAAGTTTGTCCAACCCCTCTTATGTTTGAAGAACTGAGTGCAGTGTTGCTTGAAGAGGAGCTGCGACTTCGAACCATGGATGGTGGAGGTGATACTGCCTTCACAGTCAATGCAAAAGGCAAGGGGACTACACCAAATGCTTCTAAGAAGAAGCCCAAGAAGAGGAAATTTTCAGGTAGCTGTTTTTACTGTGACAAGAAGGGTCATGCTATTAAAGACTGCAAAAAGAAGAAAGCAGACGAGAAGAACGGCACCATGAAAGCTTCTTGGAAGGAAAGAGAATCCGCCAACAATGCTGAAACAGACCTTGAACTATGGGCCGTCATAGAAGAGGTACACTCATCAGCACAAACTCCTCTTGTTGATGGTTCTTGGATTCTAGATAGTGGTGCATCCCGAAATATGACTAGTAAGAAAGACTGGTATAGTTCCTGGAAGCCTCTACAGGAACCCATAAGTGTAATTGTTGGGAATAATGCCAAATGTCCAGCCGAAGGGTCCGGGACAATTTCTTTTTTAGCAGATACAGGTGAAACTAAAGAGCTCTCTAATGTGTTGTACGTGCCTCAAATCAAGAAGAATTTGTTGTGCTACAGTCATTGATCGTGATCTTGAAGTCCGTTTCAAAAAAAATGGAGCAGAAATCTTAGATTCTAAAGGCAACACAGTGAGAAAGGGCATAAGCCGCAACAACCTATATGAACTTTCTGCACTTACGGTCACTACAAAAAAAGGTACAACTCAATTATAGCATGAGAGATTTGGTCACTTAAGCATTGCTGTGCTAAAAGAGATGCAAAAATCTGGGATGCTTCAAATCTCAGATATGAATGAAGTTTGTGAAGCTTGCATGATGGGCAAAGAAAGGCATGATGGGCAAGCAGCAAAGAAAGGCATTTCCACAAGAGAGTAGTAATCGAGCTCAGTCTCCTCTAGAGTTGGTACACGCAAATCTCTGTGGAAAAATATCTACATCCGCTTTAGGTGGATCTTTCTACTTTTTGTTGTTAGTCGACGACTTTAGTAGACAGATGTGGGTGTATTTCATTTGTGAGAAGTCTAAAGCTTTTGGAAAGTTTAAAATGTGGAAAAAGATTGTAGAAAATGAAACAGGAAATAAGGTGAAGAAACTTCGCACAGATCGAGGAGGAGAATTCATCTCAAATGAATTCAACAATTAGTGCAAATGAGCATGGCATAAAACGACACCTTACTAAAGCTTATACACCACAACAAAATGGCGTGGTGGAGCGTCGCAATTGGACGGTGGTAGAAATAGCAAGGTGTATGCTCAAAGCCAAGGGTATGCCAGATTCCTTTTGGGCCGAAGCAGTAAGTACAGCAATGTACATTCTCAATCGAAGCTACACAAAGGCATTGAAAGGGAAAATACCTCAAGAAGCCTACTCTGGTAAGAAACCTTCAGTCTTGCATTTCAAAACATTTGGGAGTTTTTGTTATGCGCATATTCCTGATTCACAAAGAACAAAGTTAGAAGCCAAAAGCAAGAAGTGTGTATTTCTCGGATACAGTGAAGATTCTAAGGCTTATAGACTCTATGATCCAGAGGCAAAGAAAATACTCACCAGTCGAGATGTGGTATTTGAAGAAGGGCCACATATGGTGGAGAAACCAGGTTCGTCCACTTTCTCATCAAATGAAGAAATAACTCACCATGTGCCAGACCAAAGTCAGGTAAAAAGTCAAAAGGAGGAGTTGTCTGATGATGACTCAAATAAATCTAACCAACCTGTTTGTAGCATCACAGGAAAAGCCACTATCAAGTGGGCTCAACAGCTTTTTGACGCTCGAAACCCTCAAGTTCACAACCCTCATGAAGAGGAGGGGGGTTTGCGACGGTCAAAAAGAATAGAGGAGCAAAGGAGAGCCTCCGAACATATCGTCAACATGGCTCCCATGACAGAAATTGTGGGCTCTGTGAAGGAGTCAGCCTCCATCGACGAGGCCATGGCTGATCCAAAGTGGAAAGAAGCGATGCAGTTTGAATACGATAACATCACGAAGAATGACACTTGGGAGTTAGTTGATCGGCCTCCAAAGAAGAAAGTCATCGACACAAAATGGGTGTACAAGCTCAAACATAAAGCTGATGGCTCTTTGCAAAAGTACAAAGCTAGGTTAGTAGCACAAGGATTCTCTCAAGCCGAAGGGTTTGATGTTAGTGACACCTTTGCTCCCATAGCTCAAATGACAACTATTCGTCTTGTGCTTGCTCTTGCTGCTATCTATTTATGGGTTGTTTACCAAATGGATGTTGTATCTGCATTTTTGAATGGAATTCTCAAGGAGGAGGTGTATATTGAGCAACCACCAGGGTTTGAAACGCCCCATTCAAAACAGAAGGTTTGCAGATTGAAGAAGGATTTATATGGCCTGAAACAGTCTCCAAGAGCATGGTATGTCTGAATTGTTTTAAAAAAAGCTTGGCTTTAGAAGAAGTGGTTCTGAAGCGAATTTATATGTGCTTAGAGAGAATGGAAAACAAGTCATTATTATCTTGTATGTCGATGACTTGATAATCATAGGTGACCACAAAGAGCTCATCCAACAAACTCATGAGAGTTTGAGTTCTGAATTCAAAATGACAAACTTAGGTTTGATGCATTATTGTTTGGGGATTGAGGTTTGGCAATCCTCAAAAGGCATCTTCATCTCTCAACAAAAGTATGCAACAGAGATCCTAAAAGCTTTTGGCATGATGGATTGCAAACTTGTGAGCACTCCAATGGAGGTAAATGCAAAACTCTCCATGGAAGATTTTTCTCCCTTAGTCGACATTAAAAAGTACAGAAAACTTGTGGGAAGCTTAATTTTCTTGTGCAACACTAGGCCGGATACTTCTTTTGCAGTAGGTGTTTTAAGCAGGTTTTCAATCCAACCAAGAAAATCTCATTGGAAGGCAGGTATGCGAGTTCTTAAGTACATCAAAGGTACTTTGGGCCATGGCATTGCCTATGGCATTGGCACAAATACTCTTAGTGGGTATTGTAACTCTGATTGGGCAGGAGATTGTGACTCTAGAAAGTCGGTTTCTGGATTTTGTTTCTCACTTGGTTCTGGAGTGTTTTCTTGGATCAACAAGAAGTAGCCAACCGTTGCTCTTTCTTCAACGGAAGCAGAGTATAAAACTGCTTGTTTTGCAGCTTATGAAGCAGCTTGGCTAAGGCAATCCTCATGGACTTAGGTGTTTCTCTTCGTTCAGCAACAACACTTCAATGCGACAACCAGAGTTGCATGGCGATCTCCAAGAACCCCGTCTTCCATCCACACACAAAGCATATTGAGGTTCAGTATCATTATGTTCGAGAGCTAATCGAGGGTGAAATTGTGGAGCTAGAGTATTGTCCTACTGAAGATAATTGTGCAGATATCTTCACCAAAGCTCTAAAGAAAGACCAGCTACTTCAACATCTTCATCAACTTGGAGTTGGCACACGGCCAACACAGAGCATCTTCGGGTGTTCATTGAGGGGGGGTGTTGGTATAATTGCAATGCCCACCTTTCTCAGTTTTTTCACCACAATATATATTGCACAGTTTTTGTAAGGCCCCCATATGAGGAGAAGACAATGGTGAACATATATTTGGTGGATTCCAGCTTTACACGCTTATGAGATTTGGTGGATCTAAGGGCGGCTACACATGGCCGTTTAGAGGCTCCCTTACATCTATATAAGGAGGTCTTCTCATGAGTAATTCGGTAGAATGGTGTGCACACTTGTCGCACACAACACATCCTTGTGTAAGGATTGTTAGTCCCTTGTATTCCTACTTGCTCTAGTTGTCTAAATCCTCTTTTTTTTGCCCTGGGTATTTGGTGGATCTAAGGGCGGCTGCACATGGGCGTTTGGAGGCTCCCTTACATCTATATAAGGAGGTCTTCTCATGAGTAATTCAGTAGAATGGTGTGCACACTTGACGCACACAACGCATCCTTGTGTAAGGATTGTTAGTCCCTTGTATTCCTACTTGCTCTAGTTGTCTAAATCGCCATCTAAACTCTACCTTGAGAGCGCATGGGTGGATGATGCCATCACTTTGTAATAGTGTGCTAATCTAAAGTTTTTGATTTGCCACTAATCTACTTTGATTGTATCTCTCTCTACTCTCCCTGCTACTAGATCCTTATTATATTCCGCATTTCTTACAAACATGCATCCAAAACAAATGCCATGAGAGCACAAGCACACGCACTTGTTGTGTATGGTTTGATCAAATATAAATATATAGATTCCAAAAATTGATGCCACAAACTACATCCCACTAACAAAAGAGCTACATGATCCAAGGTGAAAAAGATAATGTCATATTGGTTGAGCTTTGCAACAACTCAGGCATATGCCTTCTAAAGTTAAAAGTAGCATACTTGGTCTACAGATTGAGGCAAGTGATAATAGGTGGAAGTCTTAGAAACTAAGCACAAGAATCTTTCTTTGAATAGATAGTGAATTCATGCCTGCAATTTTCAGAGTTTGTGTTACAGGGATAACATGTTCTTGCATGTTTGCATGCAAAATATTAAGGGCATGCCAACTAGATGTAAGGAAAGCTTACAACAATGAACATGCCTAAATTCACCTCATCATAACTTGTTTCTTGGATGTACAAGCGCAAAACATCCGAAGGTACAAATTAACATCAACTGAAATCTTGCATTCGTTCAATACTTGTTGGAATCATGTATCTTTTGATGGAGTGGTCAAAGCAAGTGTTTGGAGGTATACATTTTCCCACTCTAGATGAAGCGACTTCAGCTCTTCTTGAGCTCAAATTCGCCTACTACCTCAAAATCACACATGATGGTGGACTCCATTGATGCTCTATAAGACAGAGAAACATACCTAGGTTCCATGGCCGCTAAAGCTTAGGGACACATTCATCTCTCCATGCATGCACCTCTCTACAATCGCAAAGCACGGTTTTGTCAGTAATAAAGATGTTATATGACTCACAAAAAGGAAAAATTTCTAATCTTTCCCACGGTCTCTGTTCCACAATAGATTTTATTTCCGTCCCGATCTGTGCCCCAAGAAAATATTCACCTTCCAATTAGATAAGTGAGGTAGAAGTATGCCTATAATACTTCTCCTCTATAATTTTCACACATTTAGTGATAGAATTTATGGAAAAAAAATTCAGGATTTTTCCTTTTCTCCATTGGCCTAGGATGACAGGATAAGGGCAACATATGATGGCATTTGTTCCATTCCATTTGTTGTGCATGGTGCGGCAAGGCATGTGTCTAGTCCTACTAGATGCATCTGAAACTAGATTTTATGGATGAGGGATCCTTGGTTACAAGAGGCTCTTTGGGATAACACAATTGATAGGCCAAACCCCTATTGAGGGTTGGGGATTTGAAGGTGACATTTACATCACTATCACTGTGCGATGAACTCTTGAGGACACCATGCCATGGATGCTGGGATATGGACTTAGAGAAGTATACTAGGTCCTAATGGAGTGTGGTGAAATATCCCTTGTGGATGGACACTATCGTCCCCAATGGTGATGCGAGAGGGCATCATCACCGTGTGGAACCACCCAAAAGGAGGAGCTTCCAAACCCAAGAGAGTAGCATTTTACTATGATTCCTTAACCGAATGCAAGCTCTCTCTCTCTCTCTCTCAAACTTCACAACCACATACACGGTGCATCTTACACAAGGACACCATAATCCTTCACACACACACACACACACACACACACACACACACTCGGCCTGTAGAGAGTAGAGAGGAGTATTGAAATCCATATACTTAACGCATTACGGCACAGAGGTGTGTCAAAAGATAGAAAGGTCTGGGCATAACTTCAAAAGAAGGTACGCGTAGCGTAAGGGAGAGGAAAAGAACGTTGCAAGCACAGAGTATCTGTCAAGACACACTTTACCAAGAGCTCTCATGGGGTGGGTGTGTGTGTGTGTGTGTGTGTGTGTACAAAAGCTTACAGAGCGCAAGAAGGTAGGGGCATGCCTCCCTCTCTCTCTCTCTCTCATTCATATGGGAATTTGCAGAAAAGTATGGGGGCTGCTTGTGGGATGCCTAGGGGCTTCAATGGTGATGGCTGTATTTGCTCTCAATGTATGGAACATCATCATTGATGCTAAGGCTTTGGGATCCTCAGAGCATTGTAGCCATCCCCCCCTCAAGGCCTTCCTCATTGGGAGCGTGGTCTCGAGCGCCTTAACCATCTCCACCTGTGGCTTCGCCTTGCCTGCTGTCCACATCGTCTTCGTCATCTTGGGCCATGTTTGGTACCAGCAAGCTAGGGCTGCTTGCGGTCATGCCTCGCCGTTGCTTCTTCAAACGACTGTCCGATCGATTGCTGTGCTCTGGTGCACCATTGTGTGCAATGTGATTACCATCATGTTGTTTGGGTTTTGCCCCATTCTTGGGGCTGCAAGAATATGATATCATGCCTTGACAATACTCTTTTAGAAATGTATAAATTTTCTCACAACAAGTAGTAGCTATCCAAGGCTAGTCTCTCTCTCTCTCTCTCTCTCTCTCACACACACACACACACACACACACACAAAATGCTCACAAAATATTTTCTTTTTCCAACCAGTGTAGCATTTTTTTTTGGAATTTGCATCAAAATTTAAAGAATTTTCTTGTTCTTACCTATAGCTCGGTTTTATCATGCACCTCATCATCAGATTGCTAAAAATTTGAGTTTGGCTTTTTGGGGAAAACCATTTTTGCAACCATACAAAATTCCTTCTCATGAATTTTCAAGATTATTGAGTTGAATTTTACTATTTTTACACTTTTCCTTAAAATTTGGGCGGGCTTTTTCCTTTCCCTCTTCCCCTCAATAGGCATGGTGGCTTTTCAAAATGGCATGATTATAAGTTGAGACGCACTTTTCCCGAACACTCCAAGTTGGGGTGCATTATCCTCCCCTATATCTCACACGGGCATGGGAGGAGGTGGGATGTACGGTGGGTTGATTGAGCACCATAGATCTTGAGCTTGCAATAAGTTGCTTGGTAGTGGAGTTATAGACCTTCTCAAAGTTGGGCATAACATACGTAGATATCTGATGCTAGCACTCAATGGGAGTGCACTATTCATGGGATGCCGAGTGAGCTCATAAGAATTTTCATCGTCAAAATAGAATCAAGATCCATTAACTGGCATCTTCCTTGCTCCCTCATAAAATGTGCAAAATCTATCCCCATAACCAAATGAACCTTTAGGTAGGTGAATGGGATGTACATGTAAGTGTGGTCCTTCTAGCCAAAGACCATGTCCAGATAAAGTGGATGTAATTAAAAGGATAAAAAAGACATGTATAAGTGTCACTGAGATGAGGAGATTTCTAGGTGCATGAGTTGTCTACCTTGTATGGATTCCACATTATTCATATTTACTAGATCCTCTCTATCAATTGAGTAATAATCAAAAGTTTCAATGGGGTGATGCATATGTAAAGGCTATGAGAATTTTGAAGCAATTGTTGCAATCATCACTGACTTTAAGGAAAGTGGACACATAGTCTATTGGAATCGAATGGACAAGTGTATGGTGAGATTTGGAGCCAAGGTTTTGAATTCTCATCACTGAACATATCTACAAATGAAGAGGGAGTTATATGAAGTGTTTACAACATTAAAGTGTGGCGAGGAGTTGATTGGGGATCTAAAGTTGTGGACACTAATTATTTACCACTTCTTGGCTACGTTGCATTTATATGTCTGTATAATCATTTTTATAAGTATAAAACTAAAGACTCCTTCACTCCAAGGCTAATAGAGAAGCCTCTTGGACCCTACATCCACCACAAAGATCTTTACCCTCCAATGGATCCAAGCACAAAATTGGTACACTCATTTATATGTTTACTCTAGAATTAATGTGGACGTGGATGACAATTACAATCGCCTGTTTTGACACCTATCTTCAATATCAAACTAACACTTTCATCAAATTTTTATGATGGTGATAGGTAATAGGGATTTCCGTTATGTTAAGTTTTAATGGTAACATTATCTCTAGTCTTGATTGTAACCTTACTTTTTGATTAAAATCCCTCTTCCCTTTCCATACAATTTTTCCATAGGGGAAAGGGAAGAGGGCTTTGAATCAAAAGGGAAGGGTACAATTATGATAAAATCCCATTACTACCCAAATGGGCTTGAATGTTTTTAGTCAAGGCATGAGTAATGGGACACCTAGCTTTATATCTACTAAAATATTGAGGTTGGTTTGTTTAAACTCAATTTATTTTTGGGCCAATAATAGTCAAACCACCATATTGTCTTGTCTTGAGGGAGCTAACAATTTGAAATTTTGTTTGACATCTTTTTGCCTATACCTAGTTCTTACTTGAGGTTTATACCTGAAAACTTGATTTTTGATGTGAAGGTTTGCCAAACTGGTAGGAAAACTCTAGAATGACCTTTATTATATAATAGACTGGTTATTGGAGCTTTGATTATTATGCTAGTAAGACACTAATCTATTAGGCTCTTTTCTATGTACTTATACCTTGATAATTATATGAAAACCTGATAGTAGTTATGCTACATTATCAATAAGTTTATCTACCTTATGACAATAGGATATGCTTGGAAGCACTAACCACTAATATAAGAACTTTGGATACTTTGTTTGGTGATATATTTTAAGATTCTCACTCTTGTGAAGTGCCACCTTATTTAGATAGATTGACTTTTTGGTTACATACAATTGATAAATGGCTCAACCCTACTAATGAAGCTTTGTTATTTTTTGTACTTTGGTCTTTCTCAATGTTATTCAACCCATGTTATGGAAAAATAGTAGTAAATAGAACCTAAAGTTGGTTTCTTGGGTATTGAGGCAACTTAAACGTGTACAAAGTGATACATCTATTTTGATACATTGTAATTTCTCCAGATAATGGACTGGAGATTGATGTGATACTGGATTTATCACCTTCTAGATGATATAAGGGATGTGCATTTGGACATGTATGTCATAGTAACTAAGTACAATGTGATGGCTCACTAGTTGTGGGACTAAAAACTCTAACATTGACATTTTTGAAATCCTGAACTTCTACAGACCGATTTGTCTAGTCTAATGCATGCTAATCTGGGATTATTATCATTCTGATTAATCTTTTCTAGGTAGTGCATTCGAGATGGTTGTGATCTTTGAAAGTAAATGAGATGCTAGTTTTCTCACCTTTTGGGTGATGCTAGGGATGTCTATTTTGACCTTTGTGACATACTGATATGATGACTTACTGATAAATGAGTTAATTTGAGTAGCACCTCTTGTCTTGAACATTTTTGTGTACCACCCTTTTGCATGAGTAATATTTAAATCGTTATGCCTATTTCATCTTCCACGTCAATTATCTCTTCCTCGTCTTCATACTTTGCCTTGAGAGCATATCTACCATTGGATTTTATTTTCCTATAAAATGTTTGAATTTTGGATTCAAGGACTTTATGTAGAAAATCCACCTTAGCATAGCAATGTCACGAATAGAATAGCTTGTAATCATCCCAAGAAGCTATGTTGCATTGTACATTATATAAGGTACGTATAATACGCTTTAATCGGGTTATACAACCCTCCCAATTAAACGGATGTATTATACAATGCCACATCAGTCAAATCACAACGGATGTATTCTACGATGCCACATCAGTCAAATCACCTTTTGTATAATTTCTTAGTTATTCGATCAAAATATATTTTGATCAAAATATAGTGTGATTAAAAAAAAGTTATATATACAGTCATCCTCCGTGAGCCTTTTACTATTGTGGGCATCTTTAATGAAAAGTTTTCCTTGACTTCACCTCAAAGGTGAACTCTAAAACCTCCCAAAAAAAATCTTTTTGTTCATTGAGCTATTAATTAGAAATAAAGTCGATTTTAGCAATAAAAAAAAAGTTTAAAGTTAAATTAGTAGTTACTTATCTGTGTAGAGCCATGCTCTCATTTAAAAGTAACTTAGGTAGACTTAGATTGTGGTTGCCTACCAAGTGGAGAGCAATGCTCACACTAGAGGTGATTTAGTTCGGTAGAATAGTAATCGCTCACCTTGTGTAGAGTTTAACACACATTTGAAAGTGATTTAGCTTTGGTAAATAGAAATTACATATCATGTGTAGAGCTTAACTCACACTTGAGGTGATTTAGGTAGGTAGAATAGTAATTTCTTGCCTTGTGTAGAGTTTGACTCACATTTGGAAGTGATTTATGTAGGATAAATAGAAATCACATAACAAATTAATGCGCTTAATTGCCAGACAAAGCTTATATAGTAGTGCTCATACTAGAGGAGGTCTCTTAGGTGGGGTGGTTCTTGATTCATGGTGTAATTGCCACCAACATCTAAGAAAATCCCATGTGCATGGTTAATCATCAATGGGGGTGGGGCCCTATCATTCAATGGATTCTTTTCATGTAATCATCTTGCAAATGTGCTTCTTGGATGTGTTACTGGATAGTTTCGATAGTTATCATGTTGCAAATTTTATTGTTGGGGGTGAGTTGGAAATGATGATATAATAAATGGAATTCCTTGCAAGGGGTTCTTTGGTAATTTTTTTGATAGTGTGTGGTGGGTGGCCTATCTTCTAGCCCACACTAGGTCCCTCCTAATTGCGGGGCGTTAGGCCCCCAAGGGGTCCTAATGCCCCCCAATTTTGACTAGCTAAGGATGCCTTCGGGAAACATGCATGAGGGGATACAATGTAGCTTCTTGTTATCCACCACAATGTAGCTTTTTTCAAACCCATTTAAGCAAAATGACTTAACTAAGCTTCTAATGTTTTGAGCAGCAGCCAATACAATACTATTACAATAGAATATAGGCTTAATTTGAGAGACTATCACCTTGTGTGCCCATCCAAAGGGTCCATTGTCGCTTTTATGTGCATATCTGTTTGGTTTTATGGGCAGTTTATGATCTTTGGAAGCTATGGACTTTATCAAATACCCATGAGAGATAATAAGTTCAAGGTTGAGAAAAATGGTCTCTTGTGCTTCTTTAGCCTCTATAGTGTGCATGGATGGGTATAGTGTGCATGGATGGGTATATCCTTCTTGACTTCAAGAACTTTTTGGATGCAAGATTATATATCCAAAGAATATCATCACATTATCTAAAGGGTGTCCCCATGCTAGTACTTTGTGCTCTACCTTCTAAATTTGTCAGTAGGTCTTCTAGGTATTCAAATTCCAATGAATGGAGGTGATTACACCATAAGTGGGAACGAACAAGCCCCATAGTAATCCATTGGTTCATTGAGATACCTTCATGTGGCATTGTACTAACAGAGTGTTAATGATCCAAGTATTAAGTGCAATAACATCTTGTAGTGTGAAGGAGAGCCCTTACTTGTATTTTTTGGTGGACTAGTTTCCTCGGCTAGCTTAAAATTTTATTTGAAGGTAAATATGTTAACAGGTTGTATCAGAGTTTTTTTCATAACATCTTTTGATGTCTCCAGTTAGTAGTTTCTTAGCTTTGGTTGGGAGATTTAAAATACACTCTTATATATATTCAAAAATCCACTAGCATTGTAGGTGTACATTGGGACACATTGAAGCCTTTTGATTTAGGTTCTTAGCCCTAACTCCTAGCAAGGGGATACATGTTTTTAAGATGCGTGTGATAATTAGAGATACTTGTGAGTAGCAACAGTTAGCTCCTCATGTGATCCACATGAATCTCTGTTTATGTATCTTGTATGTGCCCATGAGATAGGGTAAGGGTGCAATGTTCTTGCGATATATATTATGAGTCTATTTTTAAATGCCTAATGATTGTATCCTCATTACCCTCCCAAATTTGAAAGTTACATCCTTGCAATCTTTTTAGGTCAAGATAAAAAATGCATCTCTACACATAACTATTGGATTTGTTTGGGGATTTATCTAGGAAAGTGATGAGAAATTGTTGCTTGAGTGTCTCATTGAGTTGCCATAGCTCATGTTATTGTGAGGGATGTATCTGTTGGAATGTTGGTATGTAGAGAACCTTCAAAAGAGGATTTCAAATGTTGTTGAGAGCACCTAGTAGATAGTGGTCATTAGTTTCAGCTCAAGTAGTCAATTAATATCTTGCATAATTCTTGTGTAGCCTCTACTTTATTGGAGCATTTTGAAGGTACATAATTCAGAGGCTTATCATCGGTCTTATGTTTATTGGTATCACATTATCTATCTGTAAGGAGAAAACATGGCCAGATTCTTTATTGATTCCAAACATACCATCATAACAATCAAAAAAATGTGGTTGAGAGTACTACATTTTTATTGTAAAGAAAAAATTTCAAGGATGCATCAAAAGACCTCGTAAACAAGCAATTATCCCATGCAACATGAGTCTTAATATTCATGCCAAAAAAGTACATCCAAAAAATTGCTTGAGACTTCTTATATCCATAAAGGGTTCAAGAACTAGGTACAAAAAGAATAAGGTAGTTTTCCTTCTAAAAGGAGGGAGGGCCAATCTCTTATGAATACCTCTACAAACCTACACATTATTGACAAAATAATGATTTAGCACTCTAAATACATCCTATGGTAAAAAGCTTGTCTAGCTCTATGTTGGGGGACAAAGGATTGCGCAAGGTGATTAGGGTAAGAAAGTGGCTTTGTATGAGTATGGCACCTGCCAAAAGAATCCACCCGATGAGGATGCTTCCCATTGCATGTGGGGGGAAAGGAGTTGACTAGGCGATCCATTGTGATGTCGCTATTCCTCTTACTCTTGGGCCTTGGTTGGGGTGATTTTCCCCCTCCTTAAGTCTCCAATCATAGGAGTTTTCTTTAATGGGGAGGATAGCCTTGTGAATAAAGATGACTACTTTTGTGATGGTACTCAAGTATCGTGGCAACTATCTGAAGAGTGCAAAGGGTTTAACGGCCTCCTACATTTTTTTTCCTACAAAACAGGTGGATTAGCAAGGCTTTAATTTCCTCTTGGAACTCATTAGTCAGCTCATAAATATAAGAGTGAACTTCTTTAGGGACGTAGTAAGGAAGAAGCTTCCCAAGGTATGCATGATCAAACCATAAAATGTTCTTTATAGAATTCCCCCTCGCCAATGGATTCACAACCACATGTAATAAAGGGCCTATGAACATTCCATTATCGGGTAGCATAGGTGTGGTCCCTACCTACCATAAAAGTTCCCTCTTTTACTCCAAGGACGCAACCAACCATGGCATTATGTCTATTATCTTCACAACAACTCATGATGAAAGGACAAGGAAACACATATGGTTCTTCTTTGACTTAGGGGTATGTGTAGTGTTCCATGGGATTCTTTGCCATGTTGAAGGTGGGACTAGTGGATGAGAAAGTCTACTCGGCCACTTGAGCTTCTTCTTCATCCAACTGCTCAAGGATGAGTGAGATTCTTGTGTAATGGTTAGGGGTGAGAGAGGATACTTGTAGACCCTTGAAGTAGAGTCCTCTTTCTCTATCGAACAAGAGGATCATTTTTTACTTTTACTTTGCATCCATGGGCCCCCATGAATTTCCTTGTCATGTTTAGAGAGTTCTCTACCCTTTTTGAATGTTCTCGACTATCATCCTCCCATATGCTTTTGAGTTGAGGGAAGATCTCTCTAAGAGGTTTCAAGCTACTTGGGCATTATCTTTAATCGACATATAGATGTTGAACCATGTGGGGATGTCTAATAGGTTAAGCAACAATACGTAATTATTCTATCCTTACCCAGTACCTCTTTGCCTATGCATATCAATGTGTTGTGAAATGCTGGTTCTTTAATGTAGAGAAGTAGTCCCTGAACAATAGATGAAGGAGCGGTAGATTAGTGCCCCACCATAGCCAAGGGCAACTATGACAGCATCCAATCATTCTAATTATGCTCATGATAGCCATATTTTCACTAAAAAGTAAGTCCAATATAGTAATTTTGCTCATGATAGACATCTTTTCACTAAAAAGTGAGTCCATAGTAATTTTTCTTATGACAGCCATAGTTTAGCAAGCAAGTCCAAATCTATCAGAGGTACAACAGACTGGTATGTGTGCGTCTTGCTGCTTTTAGACTTATACACAGAAGAACATAACAATTCAAAAGACAATGGCTTTAGACAAAGGACAATCATCATCACAAAAACAAATCAATTTTTAATTCATTTTTGTACATCATAGTGAGAATGAGGTATCATGCCAATGTTTTGTACATGAGATAGTTAGGAACAACTTATTCTGAAGTGAAAGAAGCCAGGTCCGACAATGATAGACAACATCTTAGCCAGGAAGATCCTAAGTAAAGATAGAGTCCTCACCTGCATCCATATAAACAAAACAACAAATTCATTAGACTTGGTCATGTATTACATATGTCAACAAACCTATCATTTTGTTATCCATGTCCTACTTAAAACCTTTCTAACTTATACCTACCATCCATGTGGTGTAAAATATCAACAAATATCCATTCTCAGAACAGTAAGCCACATATGAAAGTGGCATGTGTGTGTGTGCGCGCGCACACCAACCCTAACCCAAGAACCATACTCAATGTTAAGGCAGTAGGCCCATTGAGTATGGGTCTACTACCTCATCAAGTTGATGAGTAGGATAGTCAAGTATGAACCTTACAAAAGATTTACCACATCCAGAAGTCTATAGTGAACCAAACTTCAACAGAATAATATCTAATAATGTCTTTAGAGAAGAAAGTACTCCGGTAGGAGTTTTAAGGCTTTTTCAACTAGTAAAAATAGTGTAAATGCCGTGCGTAGTTCTTTGTGGAAGCCATATATACTTTCTTTCCCTAGATCATGAAAAATTACACAAAAGTAGTCCGTTTAAAGGTAATATATTCGAGAAATCAAAAGAACCAATTAATCACACATGAGGAAGTAACTTTGTTAACATGTAGCCTAAAACCAACAGAGTCAAAAGACTACAATAGTTATGAGCAAGAACGCAGTCTATAGGCAAGAAAGGACCACCTAACACCTATCAACCTAACAAGAATTTATAGACAATGGATCAATTAAAGCCTATTAACACAAAAATAATCTAAATCCAATATCCTGGTCCTCCCAGTAACCTAGGAGGGCCTTTTGTTTAGGACATATTTTTTCTTTATTAAACTAAATATATATACGAAAAAGAACATAACATTCAAAAGACCACTGACTTTAGATAACTGGACAAAACTTTGCACAAAAACGACTCAGTCTTAGATTCGTTTTTGTAAAAATAAGATAAAAATTAAGCATCATCCCAATGATCTTATACAAAACACTACTGATGTTGTGGATGTCCATCAGGCAGAGGAAGTCCAGTTCTTCATTGACGGATGATGACAGAGGAAGTCCAGTTCTTCATTGACGAACAACTAAGCCAAAAAAATCATAACTAAAGATAAAATTCTCACATGCATCCATATAAATAAGACAACACATTCGTTAGACTTGAATACATATTACAGATGTCAACGAACCCTATCAATTGTTATCCATGTACTACTTGAAAACTTTTTAATTTATACCCACCATCCATAGAGTGTCAAGTATCAATACTCTACAGAAGTGGTTTGAAGCTCTTTTTCAAAAAGGTTTGAGATCTAAAGGCCATAACCCCTTAAGATCCAAGTGTTAAGAAAAAAATTGTTCATTTTAATTCCTAAATGAAATGTGTAGTACCGAGGTGTCTTTCAGAGTTTACCCCATATTTATTTTATAACTTCTTAAAGATATATTTATTTATTTATTTATAATGTGATCAAAATGCCATCATCCCTTCTGATCCAGTGCTTTTCCCTTTTTTTTTGAAGTAATTGAAACATGAACATTTCAAGATGCTTTTTGAATCAACTTTCAATCCTTTTGAGGTAGGTGTTTAAAAATAAGAAAGGATTAAATCCAAGATTTTATTCATTCATCCCGAGCCAATTAATTAGCCAGTCAACCCCTTAATCAAAGGACAGCTTGTATTAGACTAGTATACAAGTTCCAAAATGATCCAAGCATTAGGTCCTAGTTCAGAAACAAAACCCACAATGCCTATTTATATGAGTGATCAATACAAGCCAAATTCCTAACTTTAAGTGATAGCCTCAGCTAATCCACACTATAGCCATATTAAATTCCTTTAATATCAACCTATCTTGTAGACCATTTTCATAAATTAGCAAATTTTACAAATGTGAGAGTTCCCAAGCTTGAAATATAGAAGTACAAAAACTCCTAGTAGCCATTAGTAATAGAAACCGGCAAAATTTTCCTTATATGTGCTCCATCTAGAGAACCAGTATAAAAACAACAATACTAGTACAAAAGCTCCTAATATAATAAAACAAAAACTCCCAAAAGCCAGTAGTAATAGAGACCGACGGCATTTCCTTGATTTTAGACCATATCCAACTCATATGTGATCCATCTCATAAAAATCTATTAATACATGCAATGCATAGACTAAAACGGGCAACCAGAAGTAGTATCGACAGTACACCATAATGTATGAAGCTAATGCCCGATGTAAGTGCTACTGCACTCCTAATATGCCAAGGTCGGGAAATTTATGCCAAGCCTCCTCATGAAACATCACAAAAACCTTATAACAATAGTTATATCTAAGAAATTTCTCTTGTAGATGAGCAAATAAAGTATTAGTTATAGGGTATGTAACTCAATATTCACCTAATCCAATCAAAAGCCAAAAAATCCCCCAATAGGCAAAGTGTATCAAGGCCAGTACTAGATAATTCTAAATGCAATTTATAGATTCCCAAAGTAATTACTGCTCAGCATTACAAGATGTAGTTTACAATATGATGTAGACAATCATTTATACACCACCAACTTCCAAGTTTCAAAGGTTATGCCCTAACCAGTGTCAAAAAGAAAACATCAACTAGAAATGTAATCCCAACCGGAGTTAAAGCTGGTAACACTTTTCCAAAATCTAAAAAAGTTCGATAGCAGCATAGCGTCAAAGATGGAGTTTATATCATAAAAAATGATGTCCCAAAATTTGGTCAGATCCTCTACGTTTGGCAAAAATAACCAGCAAGAAATGAGCATATTTTTTTCAGTTAAATATACAATTGTCGTAGTGAAAAACCAATATGAACTACCACCAAAAACTTTTCAGGTAGCAGTAACTCATCATAGGTTAATACATTATTAAAGTACTATGCAAGCTCAATTCCAAAGAAATCATCAAGCTATTTCCTGCATTAAGAAGCAGATGATCCCCACTACTTATACCATTCAGCACAGCAATACAAAATTAATAAGAGACCATTAAAGCCAGTTCCGCAAACTGGCACCAACTCGCGAGACTTTTGTTTTCTCAACCAACTCCATTTCAAAGTATGCAGAGCAGCAAAGTGAACAACAGGTGAAAATACCACGGCCCTCCCATACTTTCAAATACACACCCACACAAAGGAAGGCTACGTGAGGAAAAAGAGATTCCCTCACCTGTTTATATAGCAGCTTCAGGTACCCCTCCTCGTTGTGTGCAGAGCATTTAACCAAGCATGGCTAAAATCTCCACTAGATTTTTGGTAATAAATCACCATAGGTACGCTCAGTAGGCAAGGACCTCATCTATACAATTGTTCATAATAGGCACGGCCAAATGTCCATTGGTAAATCCCGAGAGGAGGGAAGGAGTATGTAGGCTCGCGGTTGTGAGGGTGAGGGCAAGAGAGGGGGGGATTTATGTCAAGAGGACAATAGATTTACAGGGATGGTCATCAAATAGAAGGGATCAAAGCCATAGTCGACAGGCGCAAGTGTAAGGAAGAAGGGCGCGAGTTAATGCCATACTAGGCACAATAATGCCACCCAGTGTTTTTATAGATGGGAGAAAAACCACCCAGTGTTTGTAGCTATATATACATAAGATGTGATCTACAAGAGGTATGAGGGCATTAAGATCTACTTATCTTTGTAGTTGTATATGTGGAGTCACATGAGCATCAACTCTTCAAGAAATCCAGCACCTTTCTACCAAAGCATGTGAAACTTTCTAATAAAGTATGTCTCTACTTGCACAGCTCTAGGAAAAACAATTCGAGGCATGCCACCAATGTATCAAACAATTAACGTGGGGCTCTTTAAATTGTACTAGTGAGCTCATCCTCTCCAACCATGCAAGGGCTACATATATTCATGTTCGTCTCCAAGTTGTTGCCTCTCATATAGAGAGAGGCAACAACTTGGACATTTTTATAGAATCCTCTCTCATAGAGAGAGAGGATTCTATAAAAATGTCCACTTCCAAACCATAAAAAAATATGGATGTTGATGTCCTCACTCACTATGTTGTGTTAAAACCATCATTTTGGTTCAGAGGCAAATATTCATCATCTGTGTCACTTCTATATCATTCAACCCTGCTTTGCATCCCCTCTGGTGAGTCAACCAATGAGAACAATATTATCTACATAAAGCAATAAGGGTATCCAACTCTCTTATAAATGAGAACACCTTTCACCCCCTCTATCGAGTTTATATCTCATCAATGTACATACCAAAAAGTGCAAGAAAGAGCAAACATCCCTACTTGTCCCCAACGACAGAGTTTGATAATTGCTTTTGATATGTACATCAATGTACATACCAAAAAGTCCAAGGAAGAGCAAACATCCCTACTTGTCTCCAACGACGGAGTGAACTATGTTTGATAATTGCTTTGGTGAACACTTTACATCGTACCATATAGACTCACTTGTATCAACCCAATCCTAGTCTACCAATCAATATTGCTAGATATTGTATCAAACGCTTTGACAAAATCCACATTGTAGCAATAGAGACAACGTCAGCCCTCCTCAATGATAGCTTGAAGTGTAATATATGATCAATAGTAGAGAATAGTCTCATCAACCTAGCATATCTTCGTGCTCATACATCACCTCTTCCCAATGATTCACCTCTTGCTGAATCACGGAAGCCTAAAGCTTGGCCAATATGTGGCCTACCGAGGAGAATATCATCTGCAAAGAAAAAACGTTCCTAAGAACTGTGCACAACCATCAACCCCTCCATCAACACAATCTAATACCTCATCGATTTACATATGAAAAATTGTAGCAAGTAGTGAACATCTCTGCTTGTCTCCAATGGTGGAATAAACCATCTGCCCAACAACTCTGCTCATGTTAAATCCTTTTAGCGTGAAGCTTGGCCAATGTGTGGCCTATCCCAATAGTATGATAGTAAGGACAATAGTATGATACCAAACCTTCAATATTGACACAATGGTGTTATTACCATCCCAATCATGTGATATGACAACATGTACCTATCATTGGCATCTCATATCACTATCATTGGTAGAGACATTAAAGGCACTCGTAAGCGAGACAAAGTTGGCACTACAAAGAGACTCGTCACACATTGTCTCCATACGTCCACACAAGTATTGTGTGTAAATCGCTCGATGCTCTTGAACGAGTCCATGCCTCTTTGAAATTGACTCATGAATAGCCTGTACAACTCTCACCCAAACCGAGCTACTCTTTTTTTGTCTCTCTAGGCGTCATGAAGGTAATCCATGCAAGCTCTAGTCTTTCGACACTCATTATCATACCATATATTGAAACACGTCACATGGGTAGTTGACATCCCTACAATATAGTCACCATACGTTGTGCATCTACATAAACCATTGGAAACTCTCTTGATCCCAAGATCTACATGATCATACCCACAAAATCTTCCATTCACAAAATTCTCAACCAACATTATTTTCAGCCCTCAAATACTCCACAATGTCTCTACGGTTATATGTTTATCGAATATCTTTTTCTCTAAGGTCTCCTTAGCAGCATTTACCACCCGATGCGGTGAGACTTCACCTCTTTTATTTCTTATAAAGGGGGACCCATTCGCCGCTTTGATTAGGTCATTTGCATCACGTTCTCTTGTATTCAGCAAATTCACCCTTGAAACCTTGAATCAAACCAAATTTCTGGGTTGAAACACTTTTCAACTCTTGATTTCCATCAAGGCACATATTTGAAGGCTTCGCCGCCCTTCAAGGGCCTTCTAGCCCTTCAGTTACAGGTTTTGTTTAAATCCCCTTTCAAATGAAGGTCAATTTTTGAAACTACCCTTCGGTCATGAAGGGTGGATGCCAAATTATCCTTCGACCGAAGGGTAGCATTGCAAACTGCCCTTCAAGGACTAGTACTAGAATTCTAAATTATATATATACATATAAACATATTTTCTCTGGCTCATAAATGGGACTTTAGCTAAGTTTAGTGAGTGTCACTATGTAACTCGTGACTCGTGAGAGTTTGGCAATGGGCAATGGAATTTGTCTCTCTTGAGCTCCCAAGTCCCTAGGGCCCATTCCCTTTCACATTAGAATTAAACATTTATTTGGCTGCCCACAGTTCCAAGATGCAAAAGTGGCAAATGCATCATCCGATCTCTAATCCACCAATCACTCACCATTACATCCAAACGGTCTGCATTTCCCCATTTAATGCGGTGTACATCTCAGAGTGAAATTCACTTGACTTTTCTTGTGTTGGGAAAGGCATTCTTCATGTGCACATACATGACTTCTCAAGCTTCCATAGCTGCATACATTTCTTTTTCCAATTCCTACAGGCTTAACTCAGCCTTGATCACTGCCCGTATTTTTTCATACATGGATTCATCTTTGGTTTGAGTAAGCTTCCTCGCCCTTCATCGAGCCAACATGCTTTCGTGCCATTGTCGCTCTAGATTTGGGAAAGGTGTGCACACAATTCAAGCGATGCCTTTCCTTATACGAAGCAACGCCCCCGCTCACATTCAAACAACCCCTCAGCTTTTGGGTGTAATTTCATGTCAATCAAAAAAGTGAGAGATAAGGTGTAGGGAATGGTCCTTCAGGGACCATTCCTATGATACTACGACCGCATGGCAACAGGCGGAGGCCGGGAGCCATTGGTGGGAGCAGTATTGCAGAGAATGGCCACTCAAGGACCATTCCTGACTTTCACAGTCATGGGGAGTGGGGCCAACTGAACCCAGCGATTGCAGTGAGTGTTGACAGTGCACTCAGCAGAACAGATTCTGAGCGCTGAGGTGGCGGCAATTCCTGCGGCTGACTTAGAGCACGCTGCTTCGCGTTCATTGAATTTCATTCCCACAGCTGGCGTGGCTGGCATCCGTCACCTGCAGGCTGGATTATGCACAAGAAAGCTCAGGAGATAAACAGCCCATATCAGCTGAGCTGGAACACCCGACTGTGAAGGCCAAGCAAAGGAGAATCCTTATCAATCTAAACACAGTATCTTGGAAACATAAGTCAGATGATTCTTTCCACTCTGACCTCCCTATTGCACTTCCCGCATAGTTTCATCCCCCAGATAGAAACGTCGTTGTGAGAAAAGCAACCCAGCACCCACTCCCGCTATCAATGCACTACTCTCTATATAACCCTTAAAAATCAAAATCTAACTATTCGAGAAGCCTAGACGTACGCTTAATGATTGATAATTCCCTTAAGCATTTGCGACTTTAATAGGAATCCCTACAAATTAAGGATCTTTGTAAGGCCCATGCAGAGCTCTGGATTGTTTTGGAATGATGTAGCCAACTAGAGGAGCGAAAGAAACACCGAGTTCACAAAATAATTACATTGCAAGAATATATGATGTACAGATTACAAGGATGAGTGCTACATCATCCTATAGCACCTCATTGAATTAAGGAAAAGGCACTTAGCACTGTCGCAACCAATGCATTGCTCTAGTGCTAAACCAACATACAAGGGACTGAGCCTCGATGGAAACCCAATACAAAAATAGACGCTAATCAATTACAGAATACAACAAGAACACTGGACTCTGCAGCAAGAGCCCAGCCACTGCTTTACTAGCAGAGCTCATGTTTCCTTTCCGCTTGAAGAGGAGCTTCCTTTCATCAGCATTTGTCTTGCAGTTGGACTGTTGTGATCGAATGCGGAATGGCCGTAGGCACTGCAACAGCTTATAAGAGCGTAGCCATAACCTGTGACAATCCTTCTCATTCTGGAACAGCTTGTAAGAACTGAAAAGCCGAGTTTTCACGTAGTAACGGTGGCGGATCAATTTCTGACAACTCAATGTCTGATAACGACTTTGAAATATCTTCTACAGAGAAAGGTATGCTGAAGAATAAAACAATGGTTGCAGTTCACGGGGCTGGTTCATATCACACGATTTAGCTCAAACAATAATCATTCAAATAGCTTGCCTTGAATCGTCATCCAGTAAGAACGAGTTATTCAAAGGACTATTCGATTCGTCTGTCATAAGCTTCCTCATGCTAGCTATTACCTGAAATCAGCCACAGATAGTAGAGAGTTCAGAACCCAAGAAAGCAACTCAGATACATCCACCTTCGAAGGAGCTTTTGAGGTCGTGAAACGTTGAAACTGATTACAAAATGACGGAGAAATGCTTATATCCTATGTCTCGCATGTTTTGTCCCAATAATACAATGCATACTACAGCAAAACCATAAGATGGTTCATTTCAGAATGAAGGCTTCACACCATTTCAGGAATATAAATTAACATCTTTGTCCAAATCACATTTATTCTTTCCAATTTAAGGCCGAGATTCACGTGCTTTGGTAACCTACCTCCTTGTTTTCAGCCAATCCAAAAGATCCCCAGCAAGCACCAATATAAATTAAACGATTTGCAACAGTAACGTCCAAGGAGAAAGTTACCTCTGTAGAAACACTGTGAGTCCCATACTTATCATCCCAATACATTGTGCTGATCCGATAAAGCTGTTGAACACTCAATACCTGAGACAAAAGTAGGTGTCAAACAAGCTTATTACTCTTGCCTCCACAATTGTCCACATAAAACTGATGGGGGACACTATTCTTACCGGACAGAGATCATGCATTATTTCATCCAGTGATTTTTTAGGCTTCTGATGTATGACCTGGGGTAAAGCTAAACTGTAAGCACTCACATAGTAATTTGGGAAAAAGACGAAATGAAAGAACTAGATAAACCACCATTAAAACACACAGAAGAAAAACAAGGTCATAACTGATAAGTGTGTGTGACCTACAAACAAAGAGAAGGGAAAGTTCTCTCCCCTACCAAAGCATGCATAAGTCGTATAGACGCTCATGCATAATGTTGCTTGCAAATGTTGAAAGCTTTAAACAGGGCACGGGATAAGAAGTGCGTGGTCAGGGTCCTATCAGCAAAACCCTAGGGAATTTTACCTATTTGAAAGTCACCAAGAACCTCTCTACATATGCGTAAAGAGAGCTGTAGCTGCAGTCAAAACAACTAATCAAGCAAGGACAAGTTCCTAGTATATTGTCTCTCTCACTCAATGGCGTGTGTGCACGTGCCTCTGTCTACACACGAGCCTGTGTGTGGGGTTGTACCCTTTATATTACATAAGACAATTGGCCTTTCACAAAATACGGCCCACATAGGTAAGAAAAACTTGGATTGTCTGTAAACCTTGGTAAAACCAAGGTTATGGTGTTTAACACCACACCACACTGAATCAGGAGATCCGCAGTGACTTTCACATATGGTCAGGAGCAAGGTTGGATCAACACGTGCGTACGGATCGGTTCCTTACCGTCACATATGGTCAGGAGCAAGGTTGGATCAACACGTGCGTACGGATCGGTTCCATACGGTAAGGAACGATCCATAAGCCGCTTTTTTTTTTTTTTTTTTTTTGGGGGGGGGGGGGGGGGGGGGGGGGGGGGGGGGGGGGGGGGGGTGATTTAAAATAATCTAAGTCTCTTGCAGTAGTTATACAGTACGTGGTTGTCTTGTAAAACGTGTCTTTATAAGTTGTTGGCTTCTCTCTGGTTTTTTATTAGAAATGTCCTGGAAAATCTAGTACTTTGCGGTTTTTTTACAAGAGTACGTATTTTTACGTACATAAAAAAATTTCCTATACGGAACAACGTACAATACGTACATATACGCCACGTACAGTACGTTTGGTACCACCTTGGACTCAAGAGATTGTAGAGTATACAGATGCATACACTTACCTTGGGGTTGTCTTCACTAGGCCGAGGTTTTCTTTGGGGAGAGCAGAACAGACTAGACTGACGAGAGCCTATGCGGCCTTGGGAGGCTAGAGAGGATGTGTTCGCAGGTTCAGTTCCAGGAACCTCGGACAAAGTTATGGTTCTTTGATACTTCCGTAGCCTCAGCTATGTTGTATGGGGTGCAGATATGGAGACCTCCTGTAGGCCAGGATGGTTAAAGACGTATGGAGAGGCCCTTGGTATCTATGATCTCTCAACTGATCAGAGCCAAGGCCTCCGTACACCACACTATCATTCGAGCAGAGCTAGCTGCCCCTCCTATGGAGATTAAGGCGCTTACCAGATCAGCCTTCTTTGTGCACAGCTTGTGGGATACTACTAGAGACAGATATACTAGATTGGCCCTTTAGTCTTCCAGACAGTTAGCTCTTCAGGGGGACACTTCATGGTCGTATGCACAGATGACATCATGGTTTCAGACGCATGGCTTCACCATGGACAAGCTGCCCCTTTCCAGTACTCTCTTCAGGCACCTCAATGTCGCTTACACGAGTGGAGATTAGTAGACTCATTCATCAGGACCTGATCCAGCGGGATACCAAGAGGACATGGATAGAGCCGCCATAGGAGTTGGGCACGAAGATGGATTTCTATAGAGAGACCTCACAAGATATGGGTTTGTGATTCGACCTAGCTACATGGACACACATGTCTCATGGTTTGCGGTGTGCCATTGCTCAGATACGTACATTCTCACATCAGCTGGAGATTGAGACAGGTAGATTCAAAGGGATACCAATAGACAGCGGGATATGCCGCTTATGCCAGCTAGGCCAAAGACGGAGCTACATTACATATCTCATTGCACAGTGTACTAAGAGATATGGGGTCGTTTCCACTGCTTATTCAGAGAGGGTTTCGGTCCTTTCTCTAGGGTCATGAGTTATGAGGATCAAAGATGTCTTGGGCTATATCTACTTGAGTTACACAGATATAGAGACACTTTACTGAGAGAGAGAGAGAGAGAGAGAGAAAGAAAGAAAGAAAGAAAGAAAGATTTTTAACGTCTATGTCAGGCCGAAATCGGCCTATGAGACAAATCAAATGTACATTGTGTGTATGTCATCCGTCTATCGGAAAGACAAATGAAACAAAATTGATACAAAACTGAGCTGAAAGTAGGTAGTGGAGTATCTGAGGAGGGATGGAGCTCTATCTCTAGGGGTATATGAGAGAGAGAGAGAGAGAGAGAGTCCCAGAGACAGATTACAGATTTCTTTTCACTAGATATAGGACAGCCAGTGGAGCAGCCATCACTATAGAGCTCGGTCCACACTCATTAGACCACTACCGGCACTCTCATCAACCGAGCACTGGAGCTACCTAGATTCAGACGACAACGATTGAGGAGAGGGGCTACACAGCATCGACGGAGACTACAGCAGAGGATTCGAGCCATACTCTCTCGACATCCAGAGTGCAGATGAGGATGGATTCTAGTAGTAGTATCTTTGTTCTAGTTCTTTTGTACCGAGACATGGTATTACTTTCACCATTTTGTAACACATTGATCTCATAGGTAATTTTGGCCTTTTGAAGACGTTCATATAACATTTCATTTCTCTCTCTTGGTATCCAGCTGGATCATGTCCTCACGAATGAGTTTAGTAATCTCCACCAGTGTGACTGGCTCGATACACTCCTCCCCCTGGTGGCCGACCTCCTCCAGCTCAGTAGCATTGGGTTCCGACAGGGAACCATTTTGGCTCCCTTCAACAGGACCCCCCTGAGGAGGCTCCCTCCACTTCAGCTCCGCCGCCCCCACCGCCTCCTCGCTCAGACGCCTCCTCTGCCTCCCCCTTCTCCATCCTCACCCCACCCCCCGCTCCTCCTTTCTCCCGAATGGGGCCCTCTACCGCATCTCCGGACCCATCCGACACCCGAAGGCACTCTCTCGGTGGTGCTTTCACTACGAGTCGCATGGCTCGTGAGCGCCAGCCCCGTCTGAGGCCGCCTCTTTTGGTTCAGACTTCTCAGTGCAACAGTCCCTCGAGGTTTCACCAGTTTCGACATTCGCACACAATGGGACTTCTTCGACTACAGCTTCACAAGCTTCACACGATTCCTAGGAGATCCTTCTCCCGACCTGGAGGAGGCTTGCCTTCGAGTCCACGTCCTCTTTCAAGCAGCTCGAGGCACTGAGACTTTGGACACAACAGTAGGTTTCTTCTTTCCGCTGTGAGGCAGGGATCCTACAGAGTGGACCTTGCACACAGTTCTTGATTGGCTCCAGGTCCAGGCCACTTAGTTCACTCATCACAAGGGGACCTAGGGGTGACAGATCTGGTACAAACGCTTTGGCCTTTGGCCAAGTTCAGTGTAACGCCACCGGATGCAGTAGGTTGCAAGCACATTGTGGTGCATTTGTTTGCTGACACTCAAAGCCCCCTTGCTATGTATTTGTACATGAGGATTCTTGGACAAAGGATGTAGCCCTATGGGCTCCACGCTTGGCTTGGACCTAGGTGGGACAGTCACTTCAGACGCGCTTGTCTAGAGGTCACTCGTATGCGGATTACTCCCTATCCAAACCGGCCCCAAAGATAGCGAGATTGGTTGCTATTGAAACATCAGTTTTCTCTAACTCACTCATGAGGATCATCTCATGGAATGTGCAGGGATTAAGAGGGCCCCAATTTCGTATCAAAGGGGTCGACTGCATCAAGCGCTTCAGCGATGCCTTGTGGGTGGTGAGATTGATATTCTTATGCTACAAGAGCATCATTTGTGTGAGAGCCGCATCAGACTATGTGGTCAAATTTTACGTGCTCAGATGATGTATTCTTGACAACATCTTCACTTTTTGCGAGGTGCCGGCCATTGCACGTCTCCGATGAGAGGATTTGGTGATACTCCTTCTCGACTTTGAGAAGACCTACGACAAAGTTGACTGGGACTTCCCCGAGGGCACTCTACACAAGATGGGTTTCACAGATCATTGGATTAGAGGTGTATCAACTCTCTACAGGCGTACGCACGATCAAGTGCAGGTTCTTGACTTCTCAACAAGTTGGCTTGCGTGGTCTTGAGCTCCCTATTAAGGCAGATGAGCTTCTTGATGCTGAGTTTGCCGACGACTCAGCCTTGTACTTGGAGGACCAAGAGGCCAATCTGCACAAGTGTCAGCAAGCTCTTGAGATGTTTTGTTGTGCACCAAGCGAAATGATCAACTGGAGAAAGACAGTTGCTTTCTGGGTTGGCAGTGCTCCTACACCTACTAGGTCGCCAGGTGAGGGTTTCAAGGACTGAGTTCGCTACTTGGGTCGTCAGGTTGGCTTGGACTTGCCTCCAGAGCAGCAAACTGCTCCCCTGCTCATGAAGTTGCTACATTGGAATTTGGCACGACTCTCTTTGGTAGGCAGGGTTGTACTAACCAACCAAGTGATGTTGGTTACTATGTGGTACATTACATCTTGCTGGATCTTCTCGAGCTCTTGTATCAGCCATTTAGAGAGGCTGATCAAGAATTTTCTTTGGTCAGGGTGTGACACTCAATTAGCCCACGCCAAAGTAGCCTGCTAGGTCATCACTCTACCATGTTATCAGGGGGGGTTGGGGATCATAAACACAGCACAGCACAGCAAAGCCCTTCTTGGAAAGTTTGTTGTCAGAGGACTACTTCCAAGGGAGGAGCCCTGGAAGGAGTTGTTCCTTCAGCAGCTTAGATCTCAAGTGCCTCATGCAGGAGGCACTTGGAGCCCTTCCATCAGGTGGATCTTCACAGAGATGCAGAGAGTTGGTCTAAGCACCAGACTGGAGGATCGATTTGCTATGAGCCTGCTTCTCTCTTGGGAGCAGCTATAGAGTTGCCTGGAGCAGCACCAACCCACTTGTACGGAGGAGCGCTTGAGACAGCCCCTTCTTTGGAACCCCATGGTTAGCACTCAAAGAGGCCACTTGGCTGGTAGTAGGCCTCATGTTTCTTGAGGTCCCATGGCAGAGGGTCCAGCACGCACTCTAGGCGACTGGCTTCAATTTTCAGGTTTGTCAGAGGAGGTAGAGAGCATCCAGCTACAGGGCATGAGAGGGTGCAGAGCATGTGCCAAGGCATTACAGAGGCTTTACCAGCGGAGTGGGTCACTCCTCCGGAGACTATAGCTCCTAGATGGATGGGGGCCTTCACGCGACTGGAGGTCGTCATTGCAATTTGCGCGTGCTCAGAGTCCGTACCCTCCATGTCCTTCGAGATCCAGGGCGAGGGTCGACTACACAAAGTCTCTGTAGAGGCTCCATAGGTTGCAGAGTGTTGTTTTTAGAGGATACGAGTAGTGGACATCTATGGGAAGACTTGTCTCACAAATCCTGACCCAACAAATCTTGAGACACGCCACAGGAGGCTTTGGCTCGGGAGCGCTGCCCTCTGTCACAAGTGCAGTGGGACCTTGGAGAGTGGTTTTGGAGAGACCTGTTCTCTTCTGTTACCACCCTAGGATCCCTTTCTTTCAGTACACTGTTCGATTGGGGCGTCACATACTGGCAACACAGAGAGAGGCTCGTCCTGCTGTAGCCATTGGCAGGAGGAGGGTCTCACAGTTGAGTTCTTGTCAAGCTTTTGGGTGTGGTTGTGGGACTCCAGACAACCGAGGCGAGTCACTTTGTTTCAGTGGCTAGTTGCACACAGAGCTACAGCAGTGGGGAGCTCGCTAGTGCATAGTGGCCTTTCGATAGCTTATGCAGCTTGCAACCATCCTTTGGAGAGCCAGCGTCACTGTCTATGGGACTGCCACATGGCACAGCAAGTTTGGCTTTGGGTTCTTCGGCTGATGCCAACTCTTTCCACAGCGCGACAGTACACTTGGGGTGATGCTGCCTGGTCCACCCTTACGGGCGCCCGACGTTGGAGTTTGAGCTATCATCCACCAGTAGGATGATAGTGATCTAGGGGGGTCGAACTACCTTCAGCCTGCTACAGAGCTTACCCCCCAAGAGAGGAGCACGGAGAGAGAGGGGTGTTGGGAGCTCGTTTATGGCCTGACACTCGAGTATATATTTCCTACAATCCCCTTAAGTGAATATATGCACCTCCATTGCAGCTTCTAATTGATTGTTCTACTTTTGCTGATTGAATTGTGTTATTATGGCATGTCAGCATGGTTAGGTGTTTCCTCTTATATGTAATCAGACTATTGTTTCAAAAAGCAAGATACATACTGCTTCATATGGCGGGCCCGTTGTTTCCGCATCCTCGAGGCTCGCCCTGTCCCACCGGCAGAGACAGTGCACGACTTTTGGCTGGAGTGGATCCATACTCTCAAGGGCTAGTTTGAGAGACTTCAGGGCAGCTCCGACCGCATACAGGAGTGCTTTCCTGCAACTCTGGCGGCATGGGCCCTTCTTCACCATGGTCCAGGGTGCACCCAGATGGCACTATCGTCCACCTGTGTGGCTTTTCCCTTCTCCCATCTTGTGAGTTAGACTCCATTGCACATATTTTGTTTTCTCACTGGGAGAGTCTCCCCCCTTATCTTTGATGTAGCCCTCTCTAGTAGAGGTGGTTGTAGCCCTATAGTAACTAATGGAAGGATCTTTTCCTTGGGGGAAAAAAAAAAAGAGATCGACACACTCAAGGAGGAGGTTGCCTCCCTTAGGGATCGCTCACCATGTGAAGAGGGAGAGATTGTCGAAGTGAAGGAAGCAATGAAAGAGGAGCTCACAAAAGTCATTGCTGAGACCATCGAGATGATGACAAAAGCCATGGCCGACTCCATAGAAGGGAAGATGGAAGCCAAGCAGAAGGGAAGGGTGGAGGTAGTACCTAAAATCCCCTGCAAAGAAATCAAAGAGGAAAACCAAAAATGTGATCACCTCCTTATACAAACCACAATAGAGGAGGACAAGATGAGACGAGCACAAGGTCTCATTGTGCGAGTGACGACGCGCATCAAGGAGACACCCACCTCTACCCCCGAAGAAGATGCCAAAGAGCTTTGACTCAAGGTCGGATACAAAAACGACTCCCTCCACTTTGCACGACATGGAGAGCCAGGAAGGAGACCACGAAAAAGAAAGCTTTCATCCTCCACTTTCCCAATGAGGTGGAGAGGAATATCTTCATGAGGAAGAGGGTGGCATTGCGTGTACTACAAGGGCCATCCATATTCCTTGACGATAATCTCACACACACATGGATATTGAGCATCGACGAGCATCTATCCCCGGAGTACTACAGACCCACAAAGAGGGCAGGAAGGCCATATACAGAGACAGTCGGGTCATCGTTGATTGCAAGGCCACTAACTAGGGACTCGCGGCCTATGAGACACCTCAGTTAGAGATACACATGGCGATATGGAACTATACGGTTCCTTGTGGACACATCCAAAGATACTAGAGGAGGTTACGCATGACCGAGACCTCATTCAACTCACAGACAACATGAGAGCCCAGACAGAGGTCTACCTAGAGTACAGGACTTATCAGTTTGAGTCTCTACATAGGAAGTGTACACGGCACAACACTTCCAGAGGCTCTGGTGGAGTAGCAATCCTCTATCGTCGCTCACTCCACACAAGAATACATACAGTAGCACGCGACCCAGACACAAGTTACATATGGATGCAACTTGAGCTATCTGAGGAGCACATCCTATACATTTCCATTTGCTATTTTGCACCCAACAGATCCAGATTTGCACAGACAGGAGGAGGAGAGACAGAGGAGTCGATGCGCTGCACACCTAGAACAGTGCTTCACATTGATGACGCTGCCTGTGCAGCAAGGTGGTCTACACTTCTAACCACCTATGGCCTCTACTCCTTGCGCGACAACCCCTTGAAGCTTTACTGCACTAACAGCTGTATACACACACACAACGGCAGAGTTCCGTCCCTAGATGCTTTGGCCCCAAAGACTAGCGCCCCTTCCGGTATTTCTTTATTATTGCTTCACAAAGGTACAACTCCTTGAGGGTCCGGCTCTCTCCGAGACTCTGTGTCCAGATGCTCTCCAAAGTGAGATCCCAAGGGTCCTTATAAACAGTACAAGGGATGCCCTAGAGCAGAGCTCCAAAAGCATCAGTTTTAAAATTACTTGACCCTAAAAGCATCTCCACCAAAAAGCATACGAAAAAATACCATGCCTTGCAACCAACGCAAAACAGGAAAATCCGTACAGCAGTGCCACATGGCAGCCAGCGCAATTTACGAAAATCTTCCTCATCCTTTAAGCCCCTCGGCCGGTGCTCCATAAGTTGATAGGGGGTTAAGTTTTTAAACCCTTACCCTTTAGGCCTCTCGGCCACATCTTTTGGGTTCAAATCTTCTCAGTTAAGAGATTTTAAACTCTCGGCCCTTAGTTCCTAGCTCTCGGCCACCTAGTGCTTCATGATCATATGCCACTTGCTGCTCCTATGCTCGATTACCACCCATGTCATCACGCTTTTCAAAGGTATATATGTCTACCTCTCATGAGACTGTGTATGTTGCCTCCGCTCTGAACCATCTATCCACCTAGTGCATCAAGCTGCCATATGACCACTAAGACTACCACATACAAAATGGTGTAATAGTAAACCAATAAAATAAAATAAAAACTGCTGTTCTAGATCTCCTCCATGTACCATTGGTGGAGAGATGAACCAAGGAGGATTCTTCACGAGAGGGGTGAAGAATCAACTTAAGGGTGGGGGTGTATACACCATCGAATGATGCACCACCCTCACTCAAAACGACATGAAGACTATTGCCAACCTCTGTAATATGTGGCTGAAATTCTGGCAGTAGTCTTGGAACCCTAGTTGTGACTGCTAAACCCTCACAAGGCTAGCTAAATCCATCCCCTGCCTCTTATGTATACAAGTAATAAAATGGTCTGCTGAAACTGAGGGGACTCTTTGCCAATGCTAGACTAGCCGCATCTGATGTCTTGAAATGAAGCCTATAACAACCTCTCCCCAACCAGAATCATCAGACTCGAGGTACGGAGGCTGGCTCGCTGAAAACTACTCTCAGACCACTTTGTATACCAAAGAGCATTCCTCCTAACGTAGCCACTCGATTGTGAATGGAACTGAGTGTCTCTGCTGAGAGGCTGACCCCAACGGATAATGCGGCAGAATCCACGATGAAGAGTGATCTCACCTCCGAGCAAACCGAAAGCAACCCAAAAGCCAAAAAAGCGGATTTCCAGATCTAGAATTTGGAAGGCTCATGTGTCCCCAACACCATACTCGCTCCGACGAAGAGCAATGCCCAGTCTACTAGTTGTCTAGGTTTGAATTGAGAGCGATGTTGGAAGAGGCCTTGCATGGAGACTAATTATAAACGAGCATAGATAGAATAGGTGCGTTCAGGTGTCCTGCCCAAACCCTAGGGCCCTTGAGAGCCTCCTGAGTCTCTACATATAAGTAGAGAGAGCTCTAGTTGCACCCTAGATAGCTAATTGAGTTATTTTCCTTGCACATCGCCTCTCTGGCTCATTTGGATGTGTGTCAGTGCACATGCACGCATGTGTGTTGTCTTTGTGATTAGTGTGGGGGTTACTCGTTTTCATTAACCCACTACTTGCTTTACACAAGCACTTCTGCTCACCGGGCAGAACAAAACACACACTTTTGCTCTTGTTGACAGAACAAAAACACGTACCAAGAATCCAACTGCTTGTCGGATATATTTGAGCTGCTCCCAAGACTTTCCTGCATACTGTGCAGAGCAGCAAGAATGGCAAGGAAAGATCAGCACGCCAACGACATTTTGGACAAAAAGAAAAAAAATCAAGAGAGAAAACAGTATGACCTTCTCAGATGTTTCGAATATCCAGCGTTCAAGCTCCGCAAGACCAGCTTTTACATATTCCCCATTACTAAATGAGCAGCATTCTCGTCTCAACAAGAGGCTGACAAAAAAATCACATCAATTAAAACCAATCATCACCCAAGGAAAATGAACAAATATGTTTGAAATCTAACAAACGATTTTAGGTAGTCACAACCTGTTAAAAAGCTGCACATTGATAAAAGAGAATATTTGAGTGAATATCTTGCATATCAAAAATGGTGGCACCTGCACAGACATACAGAAGTTTAATCATTTGCTGGCTACTATGGAGAAAACCTGGGCACATGTTGTTGAAAGGCCAAAAAAAGTACATGGTTAGAGCGTAGTGTATTCAAGAGTGTATTCAGACTATTTATGATGCTATGCCAATGACTGCTCAATAGATGCTGTGACGACGAGATTGCGCTTGGAGAGCGTGAGTGCCCTTTCGCCATGCCAACACGAGACGTTCGTGGTGCCTTCACGAAGGAAAAATAAAACATCTCTCAGTATGGGTTTACATTAAGCAAAACAAAAGAAAAATTCTCCAGAAGGACCAATACAAGGATTTAGAATATCAAAACTAACACCTTAGTCTTTTTTCATATTCAAATTAAACATCAAGACCAAGTACAAAAGTACTCCCAGCATACATTTAAGTACATGGCACCAATTGCATATTAAATATTGAAAGACAATACACATTTTATGTAGAGAAAATTAGTTGAGAAGAGGTTTCTCGATTAAGATTTGAGTTTTTTTAAACTGGGGTCCCAAGTTATAAAAAAACCAAGTTTGAAACGTGTTTTTCAGAGATGAGACTTGTCAAACTTTTTGAAAGTCTATTCAAAAGAATTTGAATGCAACTATGCTTTACACTTGTCATGATCCAGACCACCGTAAGGGGTGAGTTAATTAAAAATGAGTCTAGAATTGGAAATGTCTAGTGGCAAGTAGAGTAGGAAGGGGTGTGAGACACCTGAATGCAAGCAGTTAATAAAGGTGATATCTCCTTTTTCAAGTTATCCCGAAGCATTCCATAAAGCTTTTCAACAAATGCAGTGAGCTGCTGCTTGAATAGTAATGCTGGATATTTGGCCTCAACTTGTCGTAAAATCTCCAAACCAGCCAGCCCCCCATTCATGGACACGCTTACAAGACTTGATGGCGAACGAAAAGTCTGTACACCAAGTCAAGAAACGTACATGAAGTGAAATGTAATGAACATAATCTGAGATTACAGAAGGTAATGATGTCACTGCAAAATTTCTCACTTGAGTCATTCTACCCAACAATGTTGCAGAGGGTGTCTGCCGGCGCTGAGGCGTATTAGGAGCACCGCTTGGTTTCAGATTCCGTTGCAGAAGGAAGAGAAGGCTGGAAGTGTTTGATAACCAATAAGCCAGGGCATCATTGCTCTCTTGACCCTGTGCATGGAATACGCAGACATAATGAACAAAACACGAATTTAAATGTATGGCAAAACATCACACAGAAACCAAGAAACATTGTAATGGATTTTTTTTTAAAAGACCTTGCGTCTGTGCTTTGAGGTGTCTTTATAAACTGACTCTCTCTTGTTGGGTAAAAGATTTAAAGAAAATGAGAATTGATTATAGCTGCTTCAAACTCTAATGAGGTACATATCTATGCATTACCTCTACAACTGTTCCAATTGTCTCAATAATGCGGTCAAATATATTGGTCCTCTCAGACTCAAATGCACGCCAATGAAGTAAGCATTTATAAATGATGCATGCTGCAACAGGTTTGTCGTGGCTGAACCCTACATCTTGCATAACACATCGTAGGAGTGCTTCCTGATTATCCTGCTAGCAACCAAACTAGCTATGATTAGCTCATTCACGAATCGTTTAAACCAAACCTCAAGGAAGAAATCCAGGAAAACATGCCTGTTGTCTATCTATGAGCATTCTCTGGCGTCTTTGCTCAGACTGAGTCACACTTTGAGAAAAGTATGGAGAATTCTACAAAACATAAAACTAGTCAGGTCAGGATACTGTTACTTGGACACATTTAGAATCTCATTATACCTGTATAGGGCTTGTTTGCCAGCTCTTGAAGTCTCCATTTGTAAGACGATACATTTCTGGAGTTCTCTGAATATATTACCAAAGAGTTATTGTAAGATTCTTATTTGATTTCTTAGCTTGACTTGAAATAATACTTGAAGTATTGTTTGTACAACAAAAACACCAAAATGTCCTCATAGCTACCAAAACAAGTAAAATATACACTTCAAAAAAAAACTGAAAACCCATCAACTTGCATGAGAACTCACTTGCTGCACAACAGGCCTCACACGATCTGTGAGTGTACTTGTTGGAGAAATTGAAAGCGCTTGCTTTCGAAGAACTTGGTTCTCTGATTCCAGATTTGACATTTTTTCCTCGAGCCTAGATATAAAACAGTAAATGAGAACCAGCAAACCAAGCAGGTAGAGAACAAAGGCTGCAACACTCTTTGCAAACCAAGCAAGTTACCCTAGCTAGAGAACAAATGCTGTAACACTCTTTGCAAACCAAGCAAGTTACCCTAGCTAGAGAACAAAAGCTGTAACACTCTTTGCAAACTCCTATATCAAGAGAGCTGCTAACCTTTGCAGTGTTTCTTGCACTTTGCTTATTCTGGACTCTGCTTCTCTGGCTTTTTGCAACCTTTCCTCACTCTCTTTCTTAGCCTTTGTCAGATCCATTGCAGCTTCAAGAGCTTTCGCTTCAAGATCACTGACAAGAACCTATAAAATTTGAACACCAAACACACAGAAATGAAGCACTCAAAATAATTTTGATTATCATTCTCACATATACATCCACACCCATCCCCCCCCCCACAAAAAACAAAAAAGGAGGTATAGGGCCCAGCCCATTACATACCCTCAATTGATCATTCTCCTTGGCAAGCTTCTGATTCTTAGCCTCACTGGCTTCAAGAGTTGGTCTAACTTTCACCAAATTAGCCAACTGGGTTGAAAGCATTTTGTTCGTCTCACGTTCTTTCAATATGTGAGCCCCCAACATTTCCACTTGTTGTTGCATTTCCATCAGAACATCTTGCATTTTCCCAAGTTCTTGTGCCTTTGATTCCTCCACATCAATCTGCAAATATCAGCACAAAACAGTAAGAGCACTGAAATGTCGACGACCACAATATAAAAGCTTAGAAGGACACCCCCCCCCCCCCCCCCCCCCCCCCCTTTTTCCCCACTGCGCACCACGAAAAAAAAAAAAGTCTCCCAAATTTGGAGTTAAAATTGGCATTTCTTTGTTGCATTTGATTCAGCCAAGCTAGTAGGAAGTCTGAGGTGTGTCAGCATAGATGATAAAGCTATGACCAGCAGAGCAAGTTACCCTTTATAAAGAAACATGAGGCTCACATTAATTCCAGTGTATTGCACAAATCAAGCAATTGCGGCAAGTATTCATCATCCCATGATTGGCTCTTGCTCCAATGCTTTCATACAGTCGGAACCAGAAACGACACGAATCTCAACACATAAAACTTCATTCCTATCAGGCAACACTGCCGGGAGCTCAGAGCCTTGCCAGGATAGAGGATAGAGCTATGGCCGTTACACGTATAACCTTCCTAAATGGAAATAGAAGGCCCACTTCAGTTCCAGTGTATTGCAAATATCAAGGGCTTGTAACAAGTCTGGATTGTTCCCGAGAGATTCTTGGTCAAATCTGTTTTTCACCAAAAAAAAAAGCAAGACCTAGAAAACCTCGAGGATCCAGCCCTAACGAGGGAGAGGGGACCCCCAGGTCCCTTGGCCTTGGGGCAGACTTTGGTAGTATCTCCTCGCTCTCCAGCATGAAAAATCAAGCGGAGGAAGACTTTTGCCAATACTGTATCCCTTCCAGCAAGAAGGTCCCCCCGCGCCCCCAAAAGAAAAACAACAACAACAACAAACAAACAAAAAAAACAATTTTCAAGCAAACTGCATCAGAATCTTACCTCTTGAAGGAGCTGAAGAAGACATGGCAGCAGTGAAACAAGCAATTACCGAGAAAGACAAGCAGATTGCAGAGTTACAAACACAGATGCAAGCCATGAAGATAGACCAGCAGCAAGAAAGAGAGAACCCCATGCCAGAGACATTCCACACTCAGAACCGAAAACAATGTGAATCTCAACGCACCCCCAGCAGGCAACACTGCCTTTGTAGAATCATGTCATCCAGAACTTAAGAATGTAAAATTGTACTTGAACGGTAAACTGAGACAGCTTACCCGTAATCGCTTTTCTAGCTGCAAACGCCAAGCCAGCTCTTCACAACGCTTTTCCAACTTTGACTTCTGTTCTTGAAGAACCCCTGTTTCCCTGGCTGCCTGCAAAATACTCAATACATACATTGAAATTACTTAAGAGAGATCAGTCAATGATCTTGACCCTAGACAAGTAAAGGATGCTGTGGAAAAGGAGAAATGCATTATCTTCTTGTCGTTGGGAGGGACCTTGGACAGGTCTGTATCAAGCTGACTAGGATTGGACCATAATCAGAGAAAACCTTACCAATCGTAACCGTCGAAGTTCTCTTCTTGCAACCCTGGCACGCCATCCACACTGGAAAGCAATTGCAGCCTTCCTCAATCGCTTATATCTTGTCAAACACATCCAGCCCCTCCATTTAGCCTGAAGACGATCAGCATATAGCAAACCATAAGCAGCGAAAAACAAGAGCATAAACACGACTGCTTTGACTAAACAAGCCAAAAATTCAAATATATTCAACGACCAGATTGGTTACAATCAAGACGGGGACATGGAGAAGCCTCTGGTCCCCATAATCTCGCGGCTCATTAGAGCCAAGGCTTCAGTACCACGTGCCATTATCCGAGCAGAGCTAACTGCCCCCCCACTAGTAGTTGAGGCGCTCAGCAGATCTGTTTCCTTCATAAACCGCTTGTGGGAACTTCTTAGAGACAGATACGCCCACCTTGCACTTAAGTCCTCCTGACAGTTAGCTAGGCAAGGAGACACAGCATGTTAGTATGGGGAGATGACGTCATGGTTCGAGGCACATGGATTCAGTATAGACAGATTGCCCCCCTTCCAGTACTCACTGGATGCACCCTCTCTCACTCTTACACAGTCCGACACCACCAGGTTCATCCACCAGGACCTGATTCAGCTAGAACCAGGAGGACATGGGTACAGCCAGCACAGGAGCTGGGCACGAAGATGGCTTTCTACAGAGAGCATCTTCTCCAGCTTATGGCGGACGGTTTTGTGATGAGGCCCAGATACATGGACACCCACTTGTCTCATGGGATACGGTGTGCTATTGGCCAGATACACACATCTTCACACCAGCTGCGGATCGAGATTGGGAGATTCAGCGGAGTGCCAGCAGAGGCTGCATATTGACGGAGGCTGCTTCTGCTCCCGCTGCCCTTGCCTAGCCTCTCTTCCTCCCTCTCTCGTGCCCCTGCTCTCGCTGCTGCTGCCCCTTCTACTCCCTCGCGCTTTTTACACTGACACCTTTTTGGCATTGCTTTTGGACCAGAAGCTTTTGAGTTTTGAAGGCTTTTCACTATAACTACTTTCCACGCCAAGGGCCTTTAAATATGAGGCTAGGGCTCCCGCTGCTGCTCCTGCGCGTCCCCCCCCCCCCCCCCCCCCCCCCCCCCCCCCCCCTGCTCTTGCTCCCCCGCGCCATAGCCCCCCCTTCGCCCTCGCCCTCGCGCTGCCCCTGTTGCGCGCTGTCTGTCCACGCGCGCTGCTGAGCTTACACCCAGCCTGCGCGCAGCCCAGCCAGAGTGCAGCCCCGCCTGCTGCCCCCCCCTGTTGTTCGCTGCCCGCTGCCTCGCCGCTCCAGCCCCTTATCCCCCCTTATCCCCCCCCCCCCCCCCCACGCCCCCCCCCCTCCTCCGAAGGCCTCGTTTGAATTGCCTGGCAGTGGATTCTCAGTTGGTTTCTCCTTGCCGAGCTCTCAAGCGTTGACCTTCTCGTCCGCCCTTCTCCTTCAGAGCAGCAGACACTAATGGAGGCTCATGCTCCACCTCAGAGGGACTCCTCCGAAGCCCCCTCGCCCGACACCGCTGAGCCCACCATTCGACTTGCTCTCTCACCGACAGAGCAAGCGAGCCTAGCCGATGAGGTAGAGCGCCTGCAGGCGACCTCGGTCATTTGCAAGATTCTCGGCACCCGACCCAGCAGAGGAGAGCTGCGTGACCTTCTCCAGGCCCGCCTTCTCGCAGAAGTGGGCAAGATTTTGGATGTCCAGATCCTCGGACGAGGGTACTACCAGATCGAGTTCGAGACTTCCGAGATGGCCTCCAAGGTCATAGCTATGAGTCCACTGGCTATCCGAGCATCACGCGCCCACTTTCGACAGTGGCGACACGGTTTTGACCCGACATCGGATGTGCTCGTAGAGGAGGCAGACATCCCCATCTCAGTCTGCTTTCCGGGTTTACGGAGGGAGTACCTTCCACTGCTCTCCAGGATTGGCTCCGCCATCGAGACTATTTTGGAGACACCTCGTACGGCAGCATCAGTAGTTGCCAAGGCGGCCGGCATCCCTTCAGTTCGAGTTTTGGTCAGAGATACCCACACGCTCCCGAAGGTCATCCTTTTGCCTCGGGTGAGTGGGGGTTGGTTTAGGCAGAGTGTGGAATACTCGGGTCTCCCGAACCAGTGCTTCATTTGCAGACAGATGGGCCACCTAACGAAGGCCTGTCCACGGAGGAGACCACGACCTGCACCTCAGCCTCAGCCCCAGCCTGCCAAGGCTGGGCCGCAGCCTCAGCCAACGACAGCACACAGATTCTGAGCCACCCCCCGAGCCTGGGGCTCCAGCGGAGGAGGGGTGGCAGCAGGCCCGTGGCCGTCGACGCCAGGGGCCACAGCGACAGCCTGGCACTCAGAGTGGCCCTCAGGTGCCTACTCAGCAGCAGTGGGTTCCCACGGGGAACCGCTTTGGTCCTCTTGAGCAGCAGGAGCCTCCTACGCCAGCCTTCTCTTCCGTTTCACCCTCGCCAGCCCCTCCACCTTCAGATTTCCCCTCTTCCTCCTCATCCCCTCCCCCGCCCTTTGCTCCCGCCCACTCCCCACCTCGCCCCCCTGTCTCTGTCGTCCCGCCCCGCTTCTCCTCTCCTCCGCCCCCCCCAGCTCCTTCTCCCCCTCCTCCTGCTTCAGTACCACAGTCGACTCAGGAGACTGGTCCCTCGCCGGCGGCTAGGAGATCTCTTGGCAACGCTTTTTCCACGAGTCGCCTAGCGAGATAGGGTCAACTCTTCTTGCGGCCCCCTTTGCAGATTCAGACATCTTCCCTTGCAGCTACCCCTCGTGGTCTGACGAGCATTGACCTTCGACACCGCTAGGACTTCTTCGATTACGGATTCACTCGCTTTCTCGGCGATTCCGCAGCAGACCGCGAGGCAGCCTGCTTCAGGGTCCACGCTCTGTTCCTCGCCACTAGGGGGACCGAGGCCTTGGACTCAGCAGTTGGTTTCTCCTTTCCTCTCTGCGGTAGGACCGAGACAAAGTGGTCCCTCGACTCAGTGGTGGGATGGTTGCATATACAGGTTGTCGAGTTCTCTCACCACATGGGAGAACTTGGAGTTACAGATTTGCTGCAGACTTTGTGGCCACTCGCCAAGTTTGCGGTGACACCCCCAGACTCAGCAGGATGTAGGCACATTGTGGTGTACTTTTTTGCTGATACACAGTGTTTGCCTTGCTATGTATACATACATGAGGACTCCTGGACAGAGGAGGTTGCTTTACGCTCAGCTCGCTCTGCTTGGGCTTGGGCCAGGCACTCACTACAGGCTCGCCTATCTAGAGGACGCTCGGATGCGGATTACTCCCCATCCAAGCCTGCCTCGAAGATAGTCCGTCTTGCTGCTGCTGCAGCATCTATTCTCTCTCGCTCCCCATGAGGATCGTCTCATGGAACGTGCAGGGATTAGGTGGACCCCAGTTTCAGTGACAGCGGGGCCGATTGCGGCAGGAGCTTCAGCGTTGCCTTGTGGGAGGAGAGATTGATCTCCTTATGCTCCAGGAGCACCATTTATCTGAGAGCCGCATCCGGCGCTGGGGTCAGATTTTGCGTGCACGTTATGATTCCTTTTGGTCAGCTGCTTTTGGACCTGGAGGCATCCAGGGTGGGGTATGTATGACTATTGCGGACTCATTGCAGCAGGCCATTGTGGGCAGAGGGATTATTGTGCCAGGCAGGGCTCAGTGGATTACTATGCAGGTTCAGGGTGGCCTTGTGGGTTTCCTGAACATCTATGCACCCAATGTGGCGAGTGCTCGTGCAGAGTTTTGGTCACAGATTGTTGAGTCTTTGCTGCAGGCAGATTATTGGTGTATAGGAGGGGACTTCAACATGTTGGAGGACCCTTTTGATAGGATTGGTGGCAACAATGCTACTATGCATGGAGTCGAGTTGGCAGCTTGGAAGAGGTTGTGTATGACTTTGAGGGTCACGGATACATGGCAGCACTCTGGTTTTGTGAGGCCCCCAGACAGTCTTGCCTTCTCTAGGTCCGACAGCAGAGCGGGAGGAGTGAATCTATCGCAGATAGATCGCTTCTACACTAGTGACCACTTCAGTGACTTGGGAGGATCAGTGGGCATCCTGGCAGGGACCTCTTTCTCGGACCATGCACCAGTGATCCTCACACAGGCAGACATGCAGAGGAGTGGGAGTACAATGCTCTGCATCCCATAGAGGGTCTTGTTGGACTCAGCACTAAGAGAGAGCATAGAGGCTTTCTGGACAGAGGGCATGGACAGGCAGGATTCTCCTGCAGACAGAGTGGCCTCAGGCCTAGCTCAGATTAGCCATTTTTTTCTTCAGGAGTCTCTGGCTTGCCGGGCAGCGAGAGAGGCGGAGCAACGTCTCAGACGGGGCATTGCTTCATTACAGAGGATGCAGGAGCAACATCCAGACAGTCCATGGTTGGAGGAGCAGTTACAGCAGGCTCGACAGGAGCTTGTTCGCACAGAGGAGAGGCGCCATGAGTTTGCCTTTCACCGACAGGCATCTCAATGGACTCAGGTAGGTGACAGAGTGGACTCAGGTAGGTGACAGAGTGACACGTGCCTTTTTTGAGACAGTAGGACCTTGGCACTCGCATGCCAAGGTCACTCAGTTGAGGAGACCAGATGGGTCAGTTGCTTGTGAGCCTGAGGATATGCGTGCACTTGGTACTGACTTTTACCGTGAGCTACTGACGGCTGAGCCCCAGTCAGAGAGACAGGATGGATGCAGGGAGCAGGTTTGGGCGCAGATGCCTTGTCTTGTGACTTAGGAGATGCGCCAGAGGCTAGAGATACCTCTTCAGCTTAAGGAGCTGCACACGGCTCTTAGGGCCCTTCCTCGTGGTAGTTGTCCAGGTGAGGATGGGCTGACTCCCAGTTTCTTCTTGGAGTACTGGGACTTGCTCGGCCCAGATCTTTGTAGTGCCTTTCAGTACATTCTGCACACAAGAGTGATGCCGGATAGCATTAGTAAGGGCCTGATTTACCTCATTCCAAAGGAGGGTGGCTCCTTGGATGAGATTCAACGGTGGCGCCCCATCACCATCCTCAACTCAGCCTACAAAATTCTTGCCAAGGCTCTGAGTTTGAGGATTCAGCCACTTTTGGAGAGCCTTATACATGGGACTCAGACAGGTTTTGTCAAGGAACGCAGTATCCTTGACAACATCTTCACTTTCTGGGAGGCTTCTGCCCTGGCACGTCTCCGTGGGGAGGACCTTGTGATTCTTCTTCTCGATTTTGAGAAGGCATACGACAGAGTTGACTGGGACTTTCTAGAGGGCACGCTTCGTAGGATGAGCTTTACAGATGCTTGGATCAGAGGGGTGTCGGCTTTGTACAGACAGGCTCACAGTCAGGTGCTTTTTGCAAGAGGTAGAGGAGAGCGCTTCATGCTCACTCGATCGGTCAGGCAGGGTTGTCCTCTTGCCCCCTTTCTCTTTCTCTTCTATGCGGAGGCGATGAGCAGATTTTTGGTGTCACAGCAGGTTGGTTTGAGGGGCTTAGCACTCCCGATACGGGGAGATGAGCTTCTGGACGCTGAGTTTGCCGACGACTCAGCCTTGTACTTGGAGGGCCAGGAGGCCAATTTACACAGGTGTGGGCAGGCTCTTGAGACCTTCTGCTGTGCATCGGGCGCATTGATCAACTGGAGAAAGACAGTGGCTTTCTCGGTTGGCAGTGCTCCTGGGGCAGAGTGGATGCCAGGAGAGGGTTTCAGGTGGATTCCCCCAGGGACTGCAGTTCGATACTTGGGTTGTCAGGTTGGTTTGGATTTGTCCCCTGAGCAGCAGATTGCTCCTCTTCTCCTGTCTATCAGGAGAAAGCTGTTCCACTGGAGCTCAGCACGACTTTCGCTGGCTGGTAGAGTAGTAGTTGCCAACCAGGTGTTGTTGGCAACTATGTGGTACATCACTTCTTGCTGGATCTTCTCGAGTTCTTGTATCAGCCAGGTAGAGAGGCTGATCACGAACTTCCTTTGGTCAGGTCGCGACACTCAGGTTGCCCGAGCCAAGGTGGCTTGGTCGGTCATCACACTTCCTTGTTCTCAGGGAGGGCTTGGGATCATTGATCCAGCACAGCAGAGCAGAGCCCTTCTTGGGAAGTTCGTCGTCAGAGGACTTCTTCCAGGCGAGGAGCCCTGGAAAGAGTTCTTGCTGCAGAGGCTTCGTGCCAGGGTGCCTCAGTCAGGAGGCCCTTGGCAACCTTCGACCAGATGGATCTTTACAGAGTTGCGCCGAGTTGGTTTGAGCAGGAGACTGGAGGACCGATTCGCTGTGAGTTTGCTTCGCTCTTGGGAGCTCTTACGGCGTGGCCTAGAGCAGAGACAACCGACATGCACGGAGGAGCGCGTACGACAGCCCCTCGTCGGGAACCCCATGGTTAGCACTCAGAGAGGCCACCTGGTTGGGAGTACGCCTCATGTGTCATGGGGTCCCATGGCAGCAGGTCCAGCACGCTCTCTAGGTGACTGGCTAGAGTTCACAGGTTTGTCAGAGGAGGTGCAGGGTGTCCAGCTACAGGGCATGAGAGGGGTTCAGAGCATGTATCAGGACATCTCAGAGTCAGTTCCAGCTGAGTGGCTCACGCCTCTCGAGCCAGTAGCACCCCGATGGATGGGAGCCTTCACACGACTGGAGGTTCTCATCTCAATCAGGGCTTGTTCAGAGATTGTCCCAGCCCTGTTCTTTGAGCTTCAGGGTGGGGGACGATTGCAGCGAGTTACAGTAGAGGCCCCGCAGGTAGCAGAGTGCTGTTTCCAAAGGATCCGAGTTGTGGGCATCTGTGGGAGGACTTGCGTCATAGACCCTAACCCAACAGCTCTCGAGACAAGACACTGGAGGCTATGGGCTTGGGAGTGTTGTCCACTGGCACGAGTACAGTGGGACCCTGGTGAGTGGCTATGGAGGGACCCCTTCTCTTCTGCAGACCGCCCAGGAGTCCCTTTCTTTCAGTACACTGTTAGGCTTGGACGTCATATACTTGCAGGACAGAGAGAGGCCCGCCCCGCTGCAGCACGTCATTGGCAGGAGGAGGGTCTCACAGTTGAGTTCTTGGCAGCTTTTTGACAGAGGCTGTGGGACTCCAGACAACCGAGGCGCGTCACTTTGTTCCAGTGGTTGGTTGCACACAGAGCCACAGCCGCATAGTGATCTCTCAGCCGCATGTACAGCCTGTGACCAGTTGGTGGAGAGTCAGCGACACTGCCTTTGGGACTATCCTTCGACCCAGCAGGTGTGGCTACGAATTCTTCGGCTGATGCTTGCCCTCTCCGCGGCTCGACAGTACACTTGGAGGGCAGCGGCTTGGTCCACCCTCACGGGCCCGGCACTACAGTTTGAGCTATCTTCCACCAGCAGGATGATAGTGATTAAGGGGGGGCGACCTGCACTCCAGCCTGCTACAGACCTTACTCCACAGCAGTGGTGCAGTGACAGAGAGGAGTGCTGGGAGCTCATCAACGGCCTAGCTCTTTGGTTCATCTGGCGGGCCCGTTGTTTCCGCATCTTTGAGGCTCGCCCTGTGCCACCAGCAGAGACTGTTCGTGACTTTTGGCTAGAGCTGATCCATACTCTCAGAGGACAGCTTGAGAGACTACAGGGCATCTCCGACCGCATGCGGGAGCGCCGCGAGGCTTTCCTTCGACTTTGGCGCCCTGGGCCTTTCTACACCATGGTCCAGGGGGTGCTCAGATGGCACTACTGTCCACCTGTGAGGCTCTTCCCTCCTCCCATTTCTTGATCTAGCCCCATTGTATATATGTTGTTTTTTCATTGGGAGAGTCTCCCTATCATGCTTGTTGTAGCCCTCTCCTGCAGAGGTGGATGTAGCCCTATGGGCAGTTTTCATTAACTAACAGAAGGATCTTTTTCTTGGAAAAAAAAAAAATATGAGGCGAGGGCTCATTCTCTGGCATGCTTCCCGAAGAAGGTGCAGAGTCTGGAGTACCGGCTTGTACAATGTTGATGCAATATAAAGTGTCACGAGGACGTGGAAGTTATTAACCATGTCACAGAGATGTGGCAACTGCTAACCTTGGTTGTTGGTTTCTTTCCAATGGGGTTTATTTTATTTGTTTTGAGACCCTCTTTTGAAGTAGCAAACGGTCGGACATTGTATGGCCAATGTGAACGGTAGTTTCACCCGCAGACGGGAAGTGGTCGGCACTGGAATTCGTATGGTAAGAGGATGTCTAGGCTCAGAGCAAGATCATATAGGTCCCCCCATCGCACTTAGCAAGTTGGTGGATACTAGGAAGTGAACTCAATTAAGGCGTAAAGTCAAGGTGGGACTACCAACAAAAAGTATCCGACAGTTGGGCCACATTGCACTTTTGGATGCGGTCCCAATGAGGATAGATGGTCAGAAGACCAGTGGGAGCCCAACGGAAGCATCTCCTAAAATTTAGGGAACTGCTATTTTGGGCCGTGAAATGTGTTCGCGTCATTACCTCCGGTATGACTAGGGGAACATTTTATAACTCTGCCGCGAAGTCAACTGACGCGTCGGTTGGGATATTTTTAAGCGGCAAACCCGAAACGGGAAAATGCTTGTAAATGCGCCAAGTGTCACATTTTCAGGGACTTGCCTCTTCCAGAAAAATGGGCGCTGAATTTTTAAGCTGGGATGAGCCTCCTTTTGCATTTGTCACAGGTTAAGAGCTATGGAATGCTTCCTTTCCCTCTCATGTACAGTGTGGTGCTAAGAGTGATGCCCTCCACACTACACACTGCTCTCTCTCTCTTCTCTACGTGCACTTATGTGATGCCCCACAAGAGGGCTACTCATTTGACTGATGTACAGTTGTGTGGGTTCATGCTTTTGTGCTGAGGCAAGAGCCTCCTTGAGCAAGAACAGGGGTAGCTAACTGCTGCTCCAAAGCAGGCACTGATGAGGGTCATAACCTCACCGTACAGGTGCAAAATCAGCGCTGTGTATGCGCTGTAATTTCACTGTTTTTCAGCCATACGGACGCCAGGACCATTGGGAATCGTGCCCCATTGGCAGAGGACAATTAGGGGACTGTTTGGGGCTGAAAACAGGGCAAAAACCAGTAAATACAACGTGCTGAATTTACTGTTTTTGGACAGGAATCAGAGGGTATACGCCAGTGCAAGTGAGTTCTAGCAGGGGAATTGGTTTCGCATAAGTTTTGGAGCTGTTATGCTGCCGAAATTTGGCCAAAGCAAATGGTATCTAGGTGGATACACGTGAAGGATTCCCAGGACCTTACCTTGTAATTTACCCTCCTAAAGAATAAAGAAATACCAAAAGGGGCGCCAATTTTGGGACCTACAGGTTGTCGGTGTCTGCTCGGAGCATTCTAGCTTTCGAGCTGTGTGTATTCAAGTGTTAATTCCCGTCGCAGGTTCTCTTTGCAAAGTGCTCTGTGTGTGTGTCTAAAGTAAAGAATATCGGGTGAAAGCCAACGCCTACCGCCCTACGGGCCGGTTTCCTAAAGAAATACCGAAAGGGGCGCCAAGGTTTGGGACCAATACTCTCTAGGTGGAATTCCGCCACTCCATGTCACGTGTCGTCTCTCTCTTTCAGTTCAGTTGTTATTGAAGTGCTAAAAGTTTGTTCAATCTGTTCTATTCTATTAGCGCGTGGTGCCCATCTTGTGATTAAAAAAGGCAAGGATGACCGTATGGAGGATGCAATTCAAAAATGCAAATAAGAAATGAGCGAGCCCATCAATTCAAAAATGCAAAGAAGAAATGAGTGAGTCCATCAACAAGATCAATCGCCACCTCCTAAGTACTATTAACGCACTCGCCGAGCACGTGGCGGCACAGGAAACCACAATACATACACTCGAGGACCATGTGAAGGCCCAAGATGAGGAAACCGCACTACTTAAGAAAGAGCTTGTAGAGGTGCAATCGCAAAATGTCCTCGAAGATGGAGAGCTTCAAACCTGGGTCATTGAAGAGCTTAACACGATTAAAGAACAAGTGTGGGCCATCAAAGAAGGTGAGGAGCAACAAAAAGAAACGACGACCTCTTGGGTAGAGGTCATCACAAAGATCCACCAAAAAGCAGAAAAGGCGGAAAAATGGATCGAGATTTTCAAGAAAGAAAAGGACAAGGAAATAACCCCCACCCCCACACCAACCATCATTAACTTCACACTAGAAGAGGAACAAAGGAGACATGTGCGGGCCTTACACGTCAGGATATGTGGCCTCAGAGACTAAGATGATGTGGATGAAGAGGTGAAAGAACTCACGACTCTGGTGGGGTTAACGAGCAGACGCATACGAGGGCTTGAAGAGTGGGCAATAAGAAAACTGGGAGCAAGGGAGAAACCTCGAAAGAAAGGGCACTCATCCTCTGTTTCCCCTCGATGGAGGCGAAAGACTTCTTGAAAAAGAGACCGACTCTAAAGAAGACTCGCATCTTTCTTGGAGATGACCTCACCCTCTCGCAAATTGCTCATATGCAAGAAGTAATGCTGGAAATCAGAGCAACAAGGGAAAAAGGGAAGATTGCTTTACAAGGATGGAAGAGTGGTGATATTGGAGCGACGCTTACATGACGGGCGAGACCTGTGGGACAACACTAAAGATGGCAACCTGAAATTGTAATGGGTCACTCCGTCTTGACGTAGCTGCCTTTGAGGATAGGTTCACAGGGGGAGAGATCATTTTCTACTCTGAGACGCATCAAGCCCCTGGGCAATCCATGCCACAGGTGAGCGGATATACATGGGAGACAGCCTGCAGAGACAAGAGACCATATCGGAGCATCAAGGATGGGGCTCAGGGGGAGTGGCAGTTCAATTCAGGGAGGAGTTGCAACCATTGATATATATATAGCGCGCAAGGATGAACAGGCTAGATACATGTGGGTGACGCTCAGGGCAAAGACGGGCACACACCTCTACATTGCTATCTGTTACTTTCCTCCTAGTACAACAGTATATGCATCACCTAGAGGACAATCCCCCTTTGCTATTTTGGATAATGACATATGGGAGTTTTCCAAGGATGGTGACATTATCATACTAGGGGACTTCTGTAACCAGCCCGTTAACTTCAAAAAGGACAGTAGACTTTACTTCAAACCTTGATTTAGCTTTCACCCATTATTAGTCGTCTATTCTACCTGTGCTATAATGACACAAGAGAGGGGAATGGGATACAGATGCTAGAATGCATCTGTATGCGAGTCAAACACTAGACACTAGATTGGTCCCTAAATAGGCCCCCTTTCGGTATTTCTTTATTCTTTTACAATTAAGAGGAAGTACAAAGAGTGCCTTATCCCGCAGTTCTTAACCCGTATCCCGCAGTTTCTATCCTGTTTGGAGGAATTTGGGTAGCATAACGACGTAGAACCCTGCCCAAAACAGTTTGCAAGTAGGGAATTCTAAGGAGACTACTGTCCTTGTCCCAATGCCACCTTTAATTGACCAAACAGAGCATAACCAGCCTCTGTAATTTCTGATTATTGACTGGTTTTTCTCTGTTTTCAGCTCCCTGTAGCCCCTGCACTGTTCCCAATGCCTTGGACTACGTGCCCCTTGATTTTGGCATGATTCCGAGCACAAAACAGTCCCAAAACAGCCCAAAATCAACAATAAAACAGTGCTGATTTTTGTGTATTTACTTGAGAGGTTATCACCCTCTCGTTTCCCTGCTTTGGAGTAGTAGTTAGGTACTCCTGTTCCTGTTCAGGGAGGCTCTTGCCTCAGCAATAGAGCATCAAACCACAAGACTGTACATGGTCAATCTGATGAGCCCACTAGAGGGGCATAACCATAAAGAATAGGGGAGAGAGAGAGAGAGAGAGAGAGCAGTGAGAGGTGTGCAGGTCATGACATCCTGCACCTCACTGTACATAGAGGGTAAGCCAACACTCCATTGAAGCTCTCCCACCTGTGACAGCACTCAAAAACGAGCTCACAACTGAAAATCACGTTTTTGCCTTCTCTTTAAGTAGTAAACTGGCCTAAGAGTGCCAAGTGTCACTCATTTGTGCATTTTCCCGCTTTAGACCCTCGGATCTAAAAATATCTCACCTACAATCTCTGTTGACTTGGCCGCAGAGTAACAAAATGATCCCCATGTCAAACTGCACGTAATGACGCAAAGACATTTTGCCGTCCAAAAATAGCAGTCCCTAAAATTTAGGAGTTTCTGCCATTACATTCTTCTAGGTCATCTGACCCTCTTTGTACACTATAGCCACACCCAGAACTGAAATGTAGCCTATGTAGCAAAGGATTCCGCTTTGGCTGTCCAATGACCCCACTTTGGCTAACCATAGTCCTTGTCCAACCTTAGTGCTCTTTAGCCCTCAGGCCTGGACTCTCTCTGAACAGTTCCACACTGGCTATGCAATGCAGGGCTGTTAGATTTCCAGAGGGGTGTTTCCAAAACGTAAAACAAACGAAATTCCCCAAAGAAAGAGAAAATAAACAAAAATGGAATTGCCACTGGCTGGTGACATACCCCTCTTGAAATCTCAAACGTCCCAGTTTGCACCTATGTCGTACATGCTTACAGTCAACACTCGGATGTCCGGACACCGTGTCGACACATGTACGACACATACATGCTCATAGTCAACACCTCGTTGACACATGTATTGCCTGCGTGTGAACCCTGTCCCAATGACATAGTGGAAGTGTCACACTCTGCGATTGCTTTGAGTCCATAACTTTCCAATGAGAAAATGGAAGCGTCATATTTTGCCACTGTCTTTTAGTACACGTTGGATCCAGTAACTTTTCGAGCATACCCAAACCGACAGTTTAAGAATGCAATTACACATGTACTCTTCAATAGAAATAATTGTTGTACCCTTGACAAACTGACAAGAAATACTCAGTTCTATAGCACTAAACAAACTTTTGGACATTCCATAAGAGCAATTGCCAAACTGACAATCTGTACAGCTCTAACGTTCATGTAACATGCACTTCATTTGAGCTCACTGTAAGTAACATGTACATCATTTCTTTCAGAAGCCATTGTCACACTGACAATCCATGTAGCTCTAAATCTCAAGGGGTCAAGGTAGGTTGCAAACCAAGGTTTTAAGTTCCCATACTTTTAGTGACTCTACAAGTTCACTTTTTTCCATCCACTTGACATCCATAGGTGAATAGCTTTTGAACTTTACCAAAGAGCACCTTGCAACCTTGCCTTTTCTTTTCTTTCTTTATGTGCCAAAATCTGTTTCGGGACCAAGATCTCGTCAAGTTCCTCGACTTCCGGCTGATCTTCAGCTGGCATATCTTCTGGCACATCACCCACATAGGGTCTGAGAAACGCATTGTGAATCTTCCAACTCTCAGGCAATTCAGCCTTTATGCAATATCACTGATTTGCATACTGAGCATCGAAAACAATCTTTCTCTGCTCTTCATCTTGATCTTTGGAGATTAACCTGGGATCTACCCTTATGCTGTCACTTTTATTGGGTTGAGAATTCTCTTTTTGACCCAATTTTGGCAACATAACTGTAGTAGAAACCTTCACAACCAAAAATCCACATATCCAAGTGATTATCCACGTATAATAGAGCACTTTTGCAAACCTGTCCTGGAAATTCAGCACGCTGAATTCTCTGTTTTTAGCTCCTAAAATGCTCCAGATCACTTGTATTACTGTCCTCTAGCTTCCCCGAAGATCTTGGGATAAAAAGGCATCAAATAGGGTCAAAACCCTAAATCTGCAGAAAAATACAGCAAGCTGTATTTTCTTCTTTCCGGCTCTGTTTTGCGTGCCAATCGCACCAATTCGTCGCCTTTGATCTTCTGCATCAGTAGGACTACTTGCCCTTTGATTTACACGAGATTTCTCGCAAGAAATCTTGTTAAATCATCCTGTACCTGTTTTGAATTAGCCTTTAGCTAATTCGGTACCTGTATGAAATCACTCCAAGTGGAAGGAGTCTGTCCTTGTAACAATAGTGTATTCCACCACTGACTTGCATTTTTTTTTAAAGAAAAGTGACAGCTTTCCTGACTTTAAATGCTCCTTCCAACAAATGCTTTGTCAAACTGTTCGAGGAAAGAGAAAACCTTTGTCCTCTCATCGAAGCCATTGAATGTGTCAATGGACTCACTGATCATCTTCTTTGTATGGCTTTAGCTTATTCATTGACTCCAAATTGTCAAAAGAGACAGTTTGCATAATGGGTACACCTATGGGAGCCATCTGTACTCCCTGGCCAGTAACATGTTGATGTCCAGGTGTCATATTCACTGATGGGATTGAAAAACCAGCCATACCCAAGTTGCCTTGTGACACCCCAAACTGACCTTGTGTGCCTAAGGAGCCTACTGTCCTTGTCCCCATTCCACCTTTAATTGACCAAAAAGAGCATAACCAGCCTCGTAATTTCTAGTTATTGACTGGTTTTTCTTTGTTTCCAGCTCCCTGAAGCCCCTGCACTGTTCCCAATGCCTTGGACTATGTGCCCCTTGATTTTGGCATGGTAATTAAAGCAATTAAAAACATGCTCGCTCCAAAGCTTGTATGGAGCGAGCTTTTCTTGCTAAAAATGGTAATTAAAGTAATAACCAAGAAAAGTTCACTCCAAACCCCTACTCAAAGAAATCTTGAAAGAAAATATCCTCAAAAGAAACCTCTTCTTCCTCCTTTACTGCCAGACACTACTCTTCTTTTCCTTCTTCACCAAGATGGAGAGATTGAGAGAGAGAGAGAGAGAGAGAGAGAGATGTGAAAACCTTCAAACCCAAAGCTCCATCTTCAATAAAAGATTGAGGAAGAGAGAAGAGACGTTTTCTACCACTCCAAAGAGCGCATGAGAGGGTGCACCTTGCTCCCCCCCCCCCCCCCTCTTCCTCTTCTTCTTACCTTGCACCAAAACATTAAAAAAAACCCTTGTGTATTGTCCTCTCCTTTTTATATCTCCCCCTCCCATTCTTCTATTTTGCATGCCCATGCAAGGGCCTCCTATTTATGGAATTTGAATTTCCACTCAATCCATAGGGGAGGGGGCAACAATGCCGGCATTGTTGCCTCCACTTTATTTTCCTTACAAAAAGATTCTAGACATTTTATGATAAAGCATAGGGCCTTGCGTGTGAAGAAATTCCGAGCACAAAACAGTCCCAAAACAGCCCAAAATCAACAATAAAACAGTGCTGATTTTTGTGTATTTACTTGAGAGGTTATCACCCTCTCGTTTCCCTGCTTTGGAGTAGTAGTTAGGTACTCCTGTTCCTGTTCGGGGAGGCTCTTGCCTCAACAATAGAGCATCAAACCACAAGACTGTACATGGTCAATCTGATGAGCCCACTAGAGGGGCATAACCATAAAGAATAGGGGAGAGAGAGAGAGAGAGAGCAGTGAGAGGTGTGCAGGTCATGACATCCTGCACCTCACTGTACATAGAGGGTAAGCCAACACTCCATTGAAGCTCTCCCACCTGTGACAGCACTCAAAAACGAGCTCACAACTGAAAATCACGTTTTTGCCTTCTCTTTAAGTAGTAAACTGGCCTAAGAGTGCTAAGTGTCACTCATTTGTGCATTTTCCCGCTTTAGACCCTCGGATCTAAAAATATCTCACCTGCAGCCTCTGTTGACTTGGCCGCAGAGTAACAAAATGATCCCCATGTCAAACTGCACGTAATGACGCAAAGACATTTTGCCGTCCAAAAATAGCAGTCCCTAAAATTTAGGAGTTTCTGCCATTACATTCTTCTAGGTCATCTGACCCTCTTTGTACACTACAGCCACACCCAGAACTGAAATGTAGCCTATGTAGCAAAGGATTCCGCTTTGGCTGGCCAATGACCCCACTTTGGCTAACCATAGTCCTTGTCCAACCTTAGTGCTCTTTAGCCCTCAAGCCTGGACTTTCTCTGAACAGTTCCACACTGGCTATGCAATGCACGGCAGTTAGATTTCCAAAGGGGTGTTTCCAAAAGGTAAAACAAACGAAATTCCCCAAAGAAAGAGAAAATAAACAAAAATGGAATTGCCACTGGCCGGTGACAACTTCGATGCTAGGACCGCCCATCACCAGACAATATTTTATGATACTTCCAAGGAGATGCTTAGGGAGCTGGACATGACAGACATGGGCCTATCCAAACTATCACAAGATGAGGAATACACCGAGTATGGCAGATATGTCATAGATATGGGAACTGCACATAGATTGGCCATTCTGAATGGCCTACAAAGATTCTCGACATCTGGAGGTTTTATTTGCTTTCCACAGTGACATGGTGCTAGCACAGTGGATTATGTTATGGCCTAGCGAGGTCTCATTCCATTCTTTCAGGATTTCATGGTGGGCACTATGCCAGCTGGAGTAGCAGTTGATCATGCTATTTTGTCTTTCACCCTGACGTTTCAGTTCAACACAGCTCCATTCGGAGAGGTCCCCGCACACACTTGGTATACCTTCATGAGGGAGACGGATCCTATGTATATGGATGAGATATACAGGCAGCCATGCACTTAGGAGCTGGGACGGCCAGTAGCTGAATTCACTCGGATACTGATAGAAACGCTCCATGCTACAGCATCAAAGGCATACCCCCACAGCCAGCCTACACGAAGACGATATGGGAGCATGCCCCAGAACAGTTGGTATGATGAGGAGTGTAGAGAGACAAGGATCAAATTACAGAGAGAAGTGCTCATGGGTATTACCATACATAGACAGTCACAGATTAGCTTTCCTCGCCTAGTGCGACAAAAGAAAAGGGCTTATCTATCTCAGCTAGAGCGGGATTTGTATCAGCTATTTATGAGTCAAGACTTAGGCGAAGCATGAAGGCTTCCCACGAGCATTCACCACCATCCACAAAGATATGCAGCATCAAGGCAACCACCTTTGCCGGACCCACTAGAGACATGCCCGGAGACATGTTCTTTCTTTACTGCCAAGAGGATAAAGAAAGCCATTGACAGTATGAGAACAAGGAGAGCACATGATCATGATGGTCTGGTAGCAGAGCACTTCATCCATGCCAGAGATATGCTTGTAGCAGAGTTACCGGGGAACGCCCCCTAGCCCCCGTTCCGGCGTTCCGGGGGGCAATTCCCTTCCCAAACGTTCCAGAACGTCCCGGAACGTCTGACGTTCCGGGTGGCCAGTGCAAACCGGAACGCCCCCGGAACGTTCTGGAACACCCCTGGAACGGCCAACGGCTACAAACAAATTTGGCAAAAATTGAAAAAATTGAAGTAAATGTTTGGGCTTCTTTTTGAAGTGTGCAAGGCCTCAAGGACTTATAAAATGCACCCCCCTCCCCCTTTCTCTCCACAAGCTAATCCTCAAGGCTCAAGCTCTCTCGCTCTCACACTCTCAAGATCTCTCCCTCTCAAGGCTCAAGGCTTCAAGCCTTCAAGCTCTCTTCCTCTCCCTCCCACTCTCTCAAATCTCTCTCTCTCTCCCTCCCATAGGCTGTGCTTACCAGATCAGTGTCCTTTGTGCACAGCCTATGGGATACTACTAGAGACAGATATGCTAGACTGGCCCTTGAGTCTTCCAGACAGTTAGCTCTACAGGGGGACACTTCATGCTGGTATGCACAGATGACTTCATGGTTTCAGACGCATGGCTTCACCATGGACAGGTTGCCCCCTTTCCAGTATTCTCTTCAGGCACCCTCGCTGTCTCTTACACGGGTGGAGATCACTAGACTCATTCGTCAGGACCTGATCCAGCTCGATACCAGGAGGACATGGATAGAGCCGCCTCAGGAGTTGAGCACGAAGATGGCTTTCTATAGAGAGCATCTTCTCCACCTCACAGGAGATGGGTTTGTGATTCGACCCAGCTACATGGACACACATATGTCTCATGGTTTGCGTTGTGCCATTGGTCAGATACGCACATCCTCACATCAGCTCGAGATTGAGACTGGTAGATTCAGAGGGATACCAGCAGACAGCAGGATATGCCGATTATGCCAGAGAGAGCCAGAGACAGAGTTGCACTACATATGTCATTGCACAGTGTTCTATGAGATACGGGGGCGTTTCCACTGCTTATTCAGAGAGGGTTTTGGTCCTCTATCTAGGGTCATGAGTTATGAGGATCATAGATGTCTTGGACTATATCTACTTGAGTTACACAGGTATAGAGACACTTTACTGGGGAGAGCTAGAGAGAGGCAGTCCCAGAGACACATTACAGATTTCTTTTCACTAGATATGGGACAGCCAGAGGAGCAACCACCACTGCAAAGCTCGTCCCACACTCATTCGACCACTACTGGCACTCTCATCGACCGAGCATTGGAGCTACAGAGATACAGACGACCGCGACTGAGGAGAGGAGCTACACAGCATCGACGGAGACTACAACAGAAGATTCGAGCCATACTCTCTCGACATCCAGAGTGCAGATGAGGATGGATCCTCACCATTTCTTCCATCTTTGTTTCACACACTGTTACATCCAGTTTACCGGGTACCTATTGTATCAGCTGCTACACCCACGTAGTTTTAGATTGTAGTAGTAGTAGTAGTATTTTGTTCCACTTCTAGTTCTTTTCTAGTTCTTTTGTACCCAGACATGGTATTAGATTCACTATTTTGTAACTGATTGGTCTCATAGGTCATTTTGGCCTTTTGAAGACGTTAATATAACATTTCATTTCATCTCTCTCTCTCTCTCTCTCTCTCTCTCTCTCTCTCTCTCTCTCTCTCTCTCTCTCTCTCTCTCTCTCTCTCTCTCTCTCTCTACACCTATCTGAAGATGGATTTGTGATTCGCCCGAGCTACATGGATACCCACCTGTCTCATGGTTTGAGATGTGCTATTGGTCAGATTCGTACATCCTCACACCAGCTGGAAATTGAATTTGGCAGATTTAGGGGAATCCCACATGAGAGCAGAATTTGCAAGTTATGCGGAATGGAGCCGGAGACAGAATTACACTACATATGCCATTGCACCGTATACTATGAGATATGTGGGCGTTTCCATTGCCTATTTAAAGAAGGCTTTGGACCTCTAGATAGAGTCATGCAATACCAAGATCAAAGATGCTTAGGCTTGTACCTACTGGAAATACATCGGCACAGGGATAATCTAATGAGAAGACAAAGAGCACTACAGCCTCAGAGGCAGATCACAGATTTCTTCGGATCGAGAGGAGGAGGAGTGGAAGGAGAAGCAAGAGACCAGCAGCCAGCACAGAGTACCCACATCCATACCAAAGGCACCCTCATTGACAAGGCGACCGAGCTTAGGAAATCGAGACGACCACGATCGAGATGGAGAAGCACACTTCACCGGAGGAGACTACAACAAAGAATTAGAAGCATTCTAGCCAGACACCCAGAATGCTCCTAAGAAGTTAATTTAATACTTTGTATTTATTTTTTCACATTTATTTTCACACTTAGTACTTTAGTACTAAGGTACCCAGACTTTGTAACAGATTCACCATTTTTGTATCAATTTGGTCTCATAGGTCATTCTGGCCTTTTTGAAGACGTTAATATAACATTTCATTTCATTTCACTCTCTCTCTCTCTCTCTCTCTCTCTCTCTCTCTCTCTCTCTCTCTCTCTCTCTCTCTCTCTCTCTCTCTCTCTCTCTCTCTCTCTCTCTCTCACTATTTTGTATTAGATTCACTATTTTGTAACTGATTGGTCTCATAGGTCATTTTGGCCTTTTGAAGACGTTAATATAACATTTCTATTTTCTATTTCTCTCTCTCTCATCATCATCATCATCATCATCTAGTCATAGCAAGGTTGAATGGTCTTCAAAACGAGTTTTTGGTGAGTATTAGTGTCAAAACACTCTATACTCCTTGTGTTTAATATCTTGTGTTTATATTAAACACAAGGAGCTAAAAAATGCACTATTTGGGTGTTTTTTATACCTCCCGTTCCGCGTCGTTCCCGTTCCGGACCCCTAGTCGTTCCCCTGTTCCGCGGGGATCCCGTCGCCGTTCCCGTTCCGCGTTCCCGGTAACTATGGCTTGTAGAGCTCCTTGCTATGATGTTTAATCGAGCCATGTATGAAGGCTTCCCTGAGACTTGGAGTATGTCTACGATTGTGCCTATTTTCATGTCAAGAGATCCCATGATTCCCTGGAATTATCGCACCATCATGGTTGGTCACACATTAGCTAGGCTGTATGCATCCGTTCTTGAGCAGGAGCTGAGTAGATGGACAGAGCGGGAGGGCATACGAGCACCACGGCAAGCAAGATTCAAGAGAGGTTTTTCCACTCTTGATCAGATTCTGACACTCAGAGCTATTATTGAGGAGGGTAGACACCATGGCAAGAGGATCTATTGTAGCTTTGTGGATTTCCACAAAGCTTTGCCGAGAGCAAGACTTATACGCAGATTACACGACATGGGTGTGCCTACAGAGCTGATCTGTTATGGCTTTATACAGGACAGTGATGGGGCGGGTACGCACTTATGAGGGAATGTCTGACATGGTCCACTCCACTATTGGAGTAAAGCAAGGATGCCCCCTATCTCCGACTCCTTTTGGGATGTATGTAGGTGAGTTTTCGGACTATGTAGAGCGTCAGGGAGACAGTGGGGCTCAGCTAGCAGGGACATGGATTCCGTTGTTACTATATGCTGATGATATTGTGTTGATTTCTGACTCTCCAGAGGGGATGCAACGTCATTTGGATGCTTTGCATACATTTGCTCGTGACAATGGATTGTCTGTCAACCTGGGGAAAACCAAGGTTATGGTGTTCAACACCATACCACAGTGGGTCAGGAGGTCAACACCCACATTTACGTATGGCCAGGAGATTGTGGAGTACACACATGCATATACTTGTCTTGGGGTAGTCTTCGGTGGACCGGTGTTTTCGCTGAGGAGAGCAACAGAGACTAGACTGACGAAAGCATATGCAGCTTGGGAGGACTAGAGAGGATGTGTTCGCAGGTTCAGTTTCAGGAACAGCGGACAAAGCTTTGGTTTTTTGACACTCTAGTGACTTCAACTATGCTCTATGGAGTCTAGGTATGGGGAACCTCACTAGACCACCATGGGAGATATGGCAACACAAATGGATGGAGACGTATGGAGAGGCCTATGGTCTCTATGATCGCTCGAATGATTCGGGCTAAGGCATCAGTATCGCATGAGATTATCCGAGCCGCGCCCGTCCCCCAACACCCTTCCCTTCTCGTGGTGGAGGCATTGACTAGATCAGTGTATAAAGAGTATCCTTTATACACGGTTTATGGGATCTCCCCAGAGACAAATACGCTCGGCTTGCCCTGGAGTCATCTCGAGAACTAGCGCTACAAGGAGATACAGCATGTTGGTATGGATAGATGACAGCGTGGTTTCAGTCACATGGTTTCAACATGCCTCCGTTTCAATACTCCCTCGATGCACCCCTCCTTGTTTCTCACACAGACACAGATCACCAAACTCATACGCCAAGGTCTGATTCAGCTAGATACCAGGAGCACATGGATACAGCCGACACAGGAGTTGGGCACGAAGATGGCCATCTACAAAGAGCGTCTTCTCCAGCTCACGGAGGACGGTTTGTGACTAGGCCTGCATACATGGATACTAACTTATCTCATGGGATACGATGCGCTATTGGGCAAATACGCACATCCTCACATTAGCTCCAGATTAAGACTGGCCGATTCCAAGGGGTGCCAACAGGGGCCAGGATATGTCACCTATGTAACTTAGAGCCAGAGACAGAGCTGCACTACACGTCATTGCCCGGCGTACTATGAGATACGCGTCCGCTTCCACTGCCTGTTCAGAGAAGGTTTTCGGACCATTTTCTACATTCATGAGATACAAGGATCAGAGCTGTCTCGGATTGTTCCTACTAGAGCTGCGCAGACTTAGGGAGAGCTTGTTGAGGACATCAAAGGAAAGACAGTCTCAAAGAAGAATCACATTTCTTCACACCAGCCAAGGGAGAGCTAGAGGAGCAGTTATCGCAGAAGATCTCAGAGCCCACTGTCACAAACTGCTGACGTGTCAAAGCCCTGAAGAATGGAGCCAACTTGCAGATGTCGACCAAGGGGCCTAAACCCTAAGAAGAACAAGTAACAGAAGAAGAAGTCCTACCAACTTATGGGGACCTCGCCTGATGGGGCCCCAGGTGACATAAAGGATTCAAATAAAGCTTGACTCTCACACACACACACAAAAGACTTGCGCAAACTGATGATGTGACAAATTTCCGAAAATTGCGCTGACATGATGACGTGGTAGGCTGTACGGATTTCCCCGTTTTGCACCGATTGCTATATGGACTACCGTGATTTACGCTGGCAGCTTTTTGGCATTGCTTTGGACCACAAGCTTTTGAGTTTGAAGGCTTTTCATGTAAACTCCTTTTCATAGGCCAAGGGCCTTTAAATATGTGCTAAGGGCTCATTCTCTGGCACGCTTCAGTGAGAAGGTGCAGAGCGCGAGTACCGGCATTGTACTCTGTTGATGCAATATAAAGAAATACCGAAAGGGGCGCCAAGGTTTGGGGCCAATACACTCTGGGGTGGAATTCCGTCACTCTGTGTCGCGTATCGTCTCTCTCTCTCAATTCAGTTGTTATTGAAGCGCTAAAAGTCTGTTTAGTCTGTTCTTTTCTATTCGCACATGGTGCCCGCCTTGTGACACCCACCCACACTAGAGGTATGTTGCTTGATCGAGCAACTGAGCTAGGCAGATCCAGACGCCCGCGACCTCAGGGGGATCTCCCACCATTGATGAAGGTTGCAGCAAAACATACAGATCACTTTAGCTTGACATGCAAGACGGCCAAGCAGAGTACTGACCATGAAGGAGGTTCATGAGATTTGACACGGACAGATGAGAGATTTCATTTGAACCTACCACACCACACCACACCACCCCCCCCCCCCCCCCCCCCCCAATATCTCGTCTCAATTCCGAATCAGCTTCAGATTCGTTTCTTTTTTCCTTAGTGTTTTTTTTTTAGCTTTAGTTCTTCATGATTTACGTACTCATACATGATACCAGATTCACCAATTGTAACTTTTTGATCTCATAGGTCATTTTGGCCTTTCGAAGACGTTAATATAACATTTCATTTCATCATCTCTCTCTCTCTCTCTCTCTCTCTCTCTCTCTCTCTCTCTCTCTCTCTCTACGCTGTTTTTAGGGTTTCGAAATTGCTTTTTGACCTTTTTTAGGGTTTTGTCACTGTTTTTTTGCTGTTTTTAAAATTTTGAAACTGTTTTTTGCTGTTTTTTAGGGTTTTGTCGGTGTTTCTTGCTGTCTTTTAGGGTCCTCATACCCCATGACTCTAGAGAGTGGTTCAAAGCCCTCTCTGAACACGCAGTGAAAGCGGCCTCGTATCACGTAGTAATCTGGGCAGTGGCATGTGTATCAGCCTTTGTATCAGCTCTCACCCATTATATTCCCACATGCACACCCACATTGTGTTGTATTAGCCCCCAGTCACTACTTTGACCCCCTACTTGTATCCTACACAGTTCCAGTCAGTTGCTTAGTTCACATCTAGCAGTTGAAATTTTAGTTTTTCACTTACTTCATTTTATTTTTGTACCCATACGGTTAATATAACATTACATTTCATATCTATCTCTCTCTCTCTCTCTCTCTCTCTCTCTCTCTCTCTCTCTCTCTCTCTCTCTCTCTCTCTCTCTCTCTCCCCCAAGTGTGGTAGATTGGTTATGCCATTTCCCTCGTGAATAACAGGTCTTGAGTTCAACTCTTCTCGTCAGATAGATCTTTAAGGTCTTTTGGGATAGTTTTTGACGACGTTAAAATTCTCTTCTTCTCGGGTGTGTGTGTGTGTGTGTGTGTGTGTGTGTGTGTGTGTGTGTGCGCTAATAAGAAGAGGAAAATGGTATAGCCTTTCTATCACCCAAGCGTGGTAGAGTGGTTATGCCATTTCCCTTGTGAATAACAGGTCTTGAGTTCAACTCTCCCCGTCGAATAGATCTCTAAGGTCTCTTGGGATAGTTTCCTACGACGATAAAATTCTCTTCTTCTTCTTCTCTCTCTCTAATGGGAAGCGTCGGAGAAGTGCCAACGGCTTCCCCCACATGTAAGAAGACGCATCCCTCGTCGGCCGCCTACAAAGCCTCTTTCATGCGGACAGGGATGAGGATGTCGGCAATCGAGAAGGAAATGAGAGAATGGAAAAACGAAGTGGAACAGTGGAGGAAGGGGAGGAGCATTGTTCTTCAAAGATAAACCGAAGAAAGAGATGGAATGCGTAGGTGGATCACTTCGCTCGAGGAGAAAGTGGTCATCCAAGATTCCATCATCCGAAATCTACAAGGTGAGCTTCTTGAAGTCAAAAGTCGGCGACTTGAAGAAGGGGAATTTCAGCCTTCCATGATGAAAGAGCTCAACACAATCAAAAAACAAGTGTGGGTCATCAAGCAGGAGGAGGAAAAGAAGTCATCTTGGGTCGAGGTCATCACCAAGACACAAAAGAAAGTGGACGCGGCCCAGAAATGGATCGAGATCGCCAAGAAAGAGAAAGGTAAAGAGGCTTCTTCTACACCTCCCATCATTAACATGACCCTCGACGAAGAGCAAGGAAGGCGGCTACGTGTCTTACATGTGAGGGTCATTGGCCTCAAGGATGTCAATAATGTTGAAAAGGAGGTCACAAGCCTCATGTCCATGATGGGAATGGAGAAGCCTTTATACCAAAAAGGCATGGAGGGTGGGCAAGAGGAGTGAAGACTCGGGAGAGTCCTCAAAGCAAAGAGCACTCATACTACATTTCCCCTCCTTGGAGGAGGAGGAATTCTTGAAGAAGAGGCCAACCCTCAAGAAGACAGGTACTTTTCCCGGTGATGATCTCTCTCTCTCTCTCTCTCTCTCTCTCTCTCTCTCTCTCTCTCTCTCTCTCTCTCTCTCTCTCTCTCTCTCTCTCTCGTCAGATGGGTCTCCCGTGTCAGCAAGCCATTGGCTAATCCCACAGCAGGAGTTGCGGGCAACAAGGTATTGCTGCTCAACAGAGCGTATTACAGGGCGCAAGCTTCTCCCACACAGGGGGTCACGTGTAGATTCAACGCGAGCCCGGCAGGGGCCTGTCTGAGTCGCGAGCTGATACTGTTGGGGGCTACGTACGCTCACTTGCCGAATATCCAAAAGGAGGATATTCGGCAAAACAGATTGAGCGCCTGCAAAGGGCTCTGGGAGTGCAGATACCCGCATTCGGGGTGTGGTTTATTTCTCCGCTTGGACTCAGCCAATCCATACACGTAGGAGGGTCATCATACGCGTAGGTCAACAGACATCATACATTGTGCGAAATGGTAAGTAAGTCCGATACATCTCTTGAACGACAAAACATGGAAGCAATCTGCCCTGCGCGGGACACGGAAGCCGTCAATGTCTGACCTGTTTGCATGTCGCGAGCAAAGGCAACATTCATGCTCACGAACAAGCGGATGGCGCAGATGGAGTGGGAAATGAAGGAGTGGAAAACAGAGATGGAAGGATGGTGGAAGGAGAAGGCGAACCTCCTTCAGATGGTCTTCAATGAAGGCACACAATGGAAGAAGGAGAAAGAGAACCTTAACGCAGAAATACAGACACTCAAAGAAGAAGTCTCAGCCCTCAAACAGGAGAACCCAAACGCCCGGATACAGACACTCACAAAAGAAGTCTCAACCCTTAAACAGGAGCTTGCTGATAGAGTAAGCAGTGGACTAGAGGAAGGCGAATTTGAGTCCTCGGTAATAGATGAAATCAAGGAAATCAAGGAACAGGTAAGGATGATCACAGAGGAAGAGAAACTGAGTGTGGCAAAGACATCTTCATGGGCGGAGATGATAACAAGGACACAGAAAAAGGCAGACGAGGCCGAAAAATGGATTGAGGTCGCCAAGAAAGGGAAAGGTCAAGAAACTCCTTGTACACCGACGCTTATCATCATGACCCTCGAAGAGGAACAAAGAAGGCGGATGCGAGCTCTGCATGTGAGAGTGACCGGTCTCAAGGACATAAACAATGTGGAGAAAAAGGTCACAAGCCTTACATCCATGATGGGGATGGAGAAGCCTTTGCACACAAAGACATGGAGGGTAGGCAAGAAAAGTGATGGCACGGGAGAGTCTTCAAAGGGGGCGAGCTCTCATACTACGCTTCCCCTCGTTGGAAGAGGAGGAGGAATTCTTGAGGAAGAGGCCTACTCTCAAAAAGACAGGTATTTTCCACCGTGATGACCTGACTCTCTCACAACTCGCACATATGAGAGAGGTAATGCCAGAGATTACAACGGCAAGGGAAAAGGGAAAGATAGCCTTCTACAGAGATGGACGGGTGGTGATTTTAGAGAGGCCAACTGCATGACGGTGCAAGACCTATGGGACCACACTGAAGATGGCTAGCTGGAATTGTAATGGGTCTATGAGGTTGGACGTGGGTGCATTTGAGGGCAGTTTCAAAGACAAGGATATTGTATTCTTCTGAGAGACTCATCAGGCCCCTGGACACAGGTGATGCCACATGTGGTGGGATACAGATGGGAGACAGCTCACAGGACAAATGCAAGATCTGAGCATGGGAGTAGAGGTTCACGAGGAGTAGCAGTGCTATTCAGAGAGGAACTACAACCATTATTGCATATTGTACGAAGAGATGATCATGCTAGATATATGTGGGTGAGACTGAGAGCTGACACAGGTCGATTCTTATATATTGCCATATGTTACTTTCCTCCCAGTACATCAGTGTACGCTCCATCCAAAGGGCAGTCGTCTTTCTCTATACTAAATGATGACATTGTAACAAACTGCTGACGTGTCAAAGCCTAAAGAATGGAGTCAACTTACAGATGTGGCCGAGGGGCCTAAACCCTAATTTCTACCAGAAACCCTAACTATTGAAACCCTAATGTTGGAGACCATAACCCTAAAACCTGCAAACCCTAATTCTGCAAACCCTAACCCTAAAACCTGCAAACCCTAATTCTAGAAACCCTAAGAAGAACAAGTAACAGAAGAAGAAGTCCTACCAACTTATGGGGACCCCATCCGATGGGGCCCCAAGTGACAAGGCATTAAAAATAAAGCAAAACACGCTCAAAATACTTTGCACATCAAAATATGATGATGTGGCACCTGTATGGACGTCCCGAAATTGGCAGCGGATTTTTAGGGAAATCCCGAAATTTTAGGAAAGTGATTTTTGGGGGTCAGCTTTTCATATTTGATGCTTTTAGGCTTTTGGCCTTTAAATATGAGCCTTGGGGGCCCTCTCTGGCACTTTTTAGCACGCAGATTGCAGAGCAGGTGCTCCCCGGCTCTTGTACTTTGCGAATTAGCAGAATATAAAGAAATACCGAAAGGGGCGCCAAGGTTTGGGGCCAATACTCTCTGGGGTGGAATTTCACCACTCCGTGTCGCATGTAGTCTCTCTCCCTCTCAATTCAGTTGTTATTGAAGTGCTAAAAATATGTTCAGTCTACTCTTTTCTATTGGCACGTGGTGCCCGCCTTGTGACAGTGGTATCAGAGCATCAGGCGTGTGCTTTTCTGAAAGCATACCGGTCCTACAAAAGAGGAGACAGAGCTATTAGAATTGAATTATATTTGAGGTATCAACCACTTTCGCCTTTACTTCATCGCGCATTGGACGCGCTCCCGTCTTCACCGCTCATGTCTTACAGGGCATAAGCCAATTAAGATCCCTTGCAAGAGAAGGATCCAGATTTGTTTCAAGTCACTTATTTTCTCAAAAGCAGTGCCATGCAGATGTTGATGTCTACAGCTACCAAGCAGCATACTCCAAGTACTTGGCAAGCTTTCAAGAAAATTTTTGCCCGAAGTTATATCGTTTCTGACATCTTCCTTCGAAGTGCAACTTCTGGCAGAGTGGGGTATCCTGAAATGCTTGCCATGGAAACCCTAGCAGATTATAACTTGAAGTTTCTCGACATCTCTCCCAGTAGATGTCTCTTCACGAGCAGATGACCTTGGAGGTTTAGTGTGATTGCTATCTCTTGGAACTACCATCGCCGCCAAAGAAACATTGTCTGTCCAAGAGCTGATGGACCATGCCATGCTCGGCTACGACCTCATGGAAGGAACCTAACCCTAATTTTTGGTACAGGTTTCAAGATGGAAAGTCAGTCGACTTTTCGAGCTCGATTAATGTCGAAATTGCTTTTTAAGTTTGAGTTTTGTTTGATCCTGTTTCGAATTTGTTTGAAATGGATGATATCTGTTGTGAACCTGTTCTGGTGCCGATTTGAATTGTTTGACTTTGGTTTGATACTGGTTTCAATGATTGGTGATTTTACTCCCGGGTGGAGAAGTGAGAAATACTGTTTTGGTATTGTTTGAACCTCGGAACGACGCAGGCCAATGCCTGGGGAGCGTTTCGTCGTATGTTTGAAAACCTCCGAACGACGCAGGCCGATGCCTGGGAAGCGTTTGGTTGTATGCTTGTAAAATAATTGTTGTTGTGACTCCCGGCCCGGACCTGGATGGTTATACGGGAGGAGTATTAAGAAGTTTGAGCAGTGGTTACTCTCAGCACCTCCAAACGACGCAGGCTGCGGTCTGGGGGGCGTTTGGTTGTAAAAGGCCTCTATATCTCCCGCCCCGGACCTTTTTAGGTTATGCGGGAGCAGTGATGAGGGAGTCGTTGAATTTCTCCCGGCCCGGACCTTGTTAGGTTATGTGGGAGGAGTGTTCATCGGCGGCTTTATGTTTCTATGTCTTGTAACATGCATATGTGAGCATTTGTGTTGCATTGTGATGTGCCAACCACTGAATATTCCTAATTGGATGAGATTGCCTGGGTATGTAATTTTAGTGCATCAAGACACCCGTAGATCAGTACGGTCTGGGTGTGATGGCTAATTTTACTACGCCGGAATATCAAGAGTTCCGATCTGGAGAAAGGAGAAGCTAACTCCTTGATCAAAACAGTCGAAAGGAGAAGCTAACTCCTTGATCAAAAGAGCAAACTGATTGTCCCTCGGAATGACCCTCGGAAATTTTTGAACTAACTTGAGTTGTTTTGCAGATATGCTGTAATCCCGGACGATTACTCTCTTTCAAGAAGGGGAGATGTAACAAACTGCTGACGTGTCAAAGCCTAAAGAATGGAGTCAACTTACAGATATGGCCGAGGGGCCTAAACCCTAATTTCTGCCAGAAACCCTAACTCCTGAAACCCTAATGTTGGAGACCATAACCCTAAAACCTGCAAACCCTAATTTTGGAAACTCTAACCCTAAAACCTGCAAACCCTAATTCTAGAAACCCTAAGAAGAACAAGTAACAGAAGAAGAAGTCCTACCAACTTATGGAGACCCTGTTCGATGGGGCCCCAAGTGACATAAAGGCATTAAAAATAAAGCAAAACACGCTCAAAATACTGTGCACATCAAAATATGATGATGTGGCACCTGTACGGACGTCTCGGAATTCGAGGTAGATTTTTAGGAAAATCCCGAAATTTTAGGAAAGTGATTTTTGGGGGTCAGCTTTTAATATGATGCTTTAAGGCTTTGGGCCTTTGAATATGAGCCTTGGGGGCCCTCTCTGGCACTTTTTAGCACACAGATTGCAAAGCTGGTGCTCCCCGACTATTGTACTTTGCGAATCAGCAGAATATAAAGAAATACCGAAAGGGGCGCCAAGGTTTGGGACCAATACTCTCTGGGGTGGAATTCCGCCACTCCGTGTCGCGTGTAGTCTCTCTCTCTCTCAGTTCAGTTGTTATTGAAGTGCTAAAAATATGTTCAGTCTGCTCTTTTCTATTGGCACGTCGTGCCCGCCTTGTGACAGACATATGGGAATTTTCTAGGGATGGTGATATCATTCTCCTAGGGGACTTCAATGGCCGAACAGGCAACTCGCATACAGTCTTCTACGACACTTCAGATGAGATGCTTAAATAGCTCGATGTAGGTGAGTTGGGACTTGATAGATGCTCAGATGACACAGAGTAGACGGAGTATGGGAGAACTCATGGAAATGACGACTACACATGGATTAGCCATACTTAATGGCTTACAGCATTTCCTGGAGCAGCCGGTTTCACATGCTTTCCACACAGACATGGGGCCAGTACAGTGGATTATGTTATGACACAACCGAGCTTTGTCCCTTGCATTTAGGATTACACAGTGGGAGCCAGGCCAGGTGGGCATAGCAGTAGATCATGCTCTCTTGACACTGTCCGTTAAATTTCAATATAGTACAACCCAGACATCAGGAGGCAGGTCACACACCCGCTATACATTTACACCAGAGACTGATTTCGTTTGTACACAAGAGATCTGGGACCGTCTATTGGAAGGCATAGCTGGCATAAATGGTACAGGCCTCTCAGTGGAGGAGTGCACCACTCTACTGATTGAGACACTACATGGGGCTGCATTAGTTACATACCCACACACAGCCGGGCAAGAGACGACATTCTGGGAGCATGCCCCAGAATAGTTGGTATGATGAGGAGTACAGAGAGATAAGAGCCCAGCTTCAGAGGGATCTTTTTTTAGGAGTCATCACTTACAAACAGTCTCGTATTGCTTTCCGACGCCTTGTGCGACGGAAGAAGTGAGCTTACCTAGCTCAGATGGAGCGAGACTTATATCAGATGTTCTTGAGTAGGGACTCAAGAGAGGCATGGCGACTCTTCCATGAGCGCTCCCCTCCCCCAATGATTACTTCACCTGATGTATGGGGCCAATATGCGACATCATTATATACGGTTCCTGGACAAGAACCCCTTCCAGACCCTACCAAGCCTTGCCCAGCTACGAGCACTTTCTTTACATCTGAGATGGTACAAAGGGCTGTCGACAGGATGAGGACCCGGAAGGCATATGATCATGACGGTCTAGTAGCGGAGCACTTTATACATGCCACGGATATGCTGATGGAGGTTCTCGTAGTGTTGTTCAATCGTGCCATATGTGAGAGATTACCTGAGACTTGGAGGTTGTCTAATATTGTGCCCATCTTCAAGGCTGGTGACCCTATAGAACCTAGGAACTACCGCACTATTATGGTTGGACACACATTGGCACGGTTGTATGCATCTATTCTGGAGCAACACCTAAGTAATTGGGCAGAAGGCGAGGGTGTACGATCAAAGGGTCAGACCAGAACAGGAGGGGTTTCTCCACTCTTGATCATATTCTGACCCTCAGGGCCATCATTGAGGAGGGCAGAGCACATGGGAGACGGATCTACTCTAGCTTTGTGGATTTTCGCAAAGCATTTGACATGGTACCAAGAGCTCGATTGATGCGCAGACTACAAGAGATGGGGGTGCCCATAGAGGTGATTTGGGGAATTATGGCTTTGTACAGATCAGTGATGGGACATGTGCGCACTCCGGAAGGGGTATCTGATTTAGTTCACTCTACTATTGGAGTGAAACAGGGCTGCCCATTGTCTCCTACTCTATTTGGTATGTATGTTGATGAGGTGTCTGATTACATTGACAGAGAGGGTGACAGGGGTGCCCAACTAGCAAGGACGTGGATCCCATTGTTGCTATATGCTGATGATATTGTGCTGATATCTGACTCACCAGAAGGTATGCAACGACATTTGAATGCACTACGCAGTTTTGCGGAGGATAGTGGATTGTGTGTAAACCTAGGTAAAACCAAGGTTATGGTGTTTAACACCACACCGCAATGGGTCAGGAGATCAGTACCTACTTTCAAATATGGTCAGGAGATTGTGGAGTATACAGATGCATACACTTACCTGCGGGTAGTCTTTACTGGACCGAGATTTTCTTTGAGAAGAGCAGCAGAGACTAGACTAACTAGAGATGGTGTGGCTCTAGGAGGAATGGAGAGGATGTGTTCGCAGGTTCAGTTTCAGGAACCTAGGACAAAGTTATGGCTCTTTGATACTTTGGTTGCCTCTACTATGTTATATGGCGTGTAGGTTTGGGGACCTAGGCCAGAATGGTTGGAGGCGTATGGAGAAGCCCCTGGTACCTATGATCTCTCGATTGATTAAAGCCAAGGATTCTGTACTGCATGATATCATTCGAGCGGAATTAGCTGTCCCCCCTTATGGAGATTGAGGCGCTTACCAAATCAGTCTCTCTCCTTTGTACACAGTCTGTGGGATACTACCAGAGACAAATATGCCAGGGTGGCTCTAGAGTCCTCCAGACAATTAGCTCTTAATGGGGATACATCATGTTGGTATGCACAGATGGCATCATGGTCTCAGACACATGGTTTCACCATGGACAGGTTGCCTCCTTTTCAATACTCTCTACAGGCACCCTTGACGTCTCTGACGCGGGTAGAGATTAATAGACTCATTCGTCACGATCTGATTCAGCTGGACACGAGGAGGACATGGATAGAGCCAATAGAGGAGTTGGGCACAAAGATGGCTTTCTATAGAGAGCATCTTCTCCACCTCACGGGGATGGGTTTGTGATTCGACCTAGCTAAATGGACACACATCTTTCTCATGGTTTGGGTTGTGCCATTGGCCAGATATGCACGTCCTCACATCAGCTCGAGATTGAGACTGGCAAATTCACAGGGACACCAGCAGATAGCAGAATATGTCGTTTATGACATCTAGAGCCAGAGACAGAGGTACATTACATATGTCATTGCACAGGGTACTATGAGATACTAGGCCGTTTTCATTGTCTATTCAGAGAAGGTTTTGGGCCTCTATCTAGGGTCATGAGTTATGAGGATCAGAGATGTCTTGGGCTATATCTACTTGAGTTACACAAGCATAGAGAAACTTTACTGAGGAGAGATGGAGAGACAACCCCAGAGACAGATCACAGGTTTCTTTACACTAGATATTGTACACCCAAAAGAACAGACACAGGAGCAGCCAACAGTGGAGAGGTCTGCCCGCACTACTGGCATTCTCATAGACCGAGCATTGGAGCTAGGTAGATCTAGACGACCCCGATGGAGAAAAGTAGCTACACAGTTTCGAAGGAGGCTACAGCAAAGGATTCGAGCCATACTTTTTCGTCGTCCAAAGTGCAGATGAAGATGGATCTCTATAAAGATGGATCTCTATTTCCCTCCCATATTGTCTACACATTGTACTGCTTAGTTCACACATTTCACGCCTTTCACCTTTCACACCTATCAGCTTAGTTTAGGATTCCGCAGTATTTATATTTTGTTATCCTAGTTTAATTTATTTTGTTAATCTGACTTTGTGTCAGATACACCGCATTGCAACTTTCTGATCTCATAGGTCACTTTGGCCTTTTGAAGACGTTAATATAACATTTCATTTCATTTCATTTCTCTCTCCCCCCCCCCCAGGTCGTGGACGTATGGATCTGCCAAGTTTGGTGGCTCTGTCAAGCAGTGTACCTCTAGTATGAGTAGGTTGTAATGACTGCTCCGTTTGCTCTCCTCTGTCTGGTGTAAAGAACTCTGTGATTCGTCTTTGAGACTGTCTTTCCCCTTATGTCCTCAGCAAGCTCTCCCTAAGTCTACACAGCTCTAGCAGGAACAATCCGAGACACTTCTGATCCTTGTATCTCATGACTCTAGAAAAAGGTCCGAACCCTTCTCTGAACAAGCAGTGGAAGCGTCCACGTATCTCATAGTATGCCGGGCAGTGGCATGTGTAGTGCAGTTCTGTCTCTGGCCCTAAGTTACATAGGTGACATATCCTAGCTCCTGCGGGCACCCCTTGGAATCGGCTAGTCTCAATCTGGAGCTGATGTGAGGATGTGCGTATCTGTCCAATAGTGCATCTTATCCCATGAGATAAGTGTGTATCCATGTATGGTGGCCTAGTCACAAAGCAGTCCTCCGTGAGTTGGAGAAGATGCTCTCAGTAGAAGGCCATCTTTGTGCCCAACTCCTGTGTCGGCTGTATTCATGTGCTCCTGGTGTTTAGTTGAATCAGATCCTGACATATGAGCCCGGTGATCTCTGTCCGTGTGAGAGACAAGGAGGGTGCATCCAAGGAGTATTGAAGCGGAGGTAATCTATCCATATTGAGACCATGCGACTGGAACCATGATGGCATCTGTCCATACCAGAGTTCTGACCATAGAGGAAGTCGATGAGATCTGACAGCGACCGATGAAAGATTTCATATGAACCCACAAACCCCCCCTCCCCTCCCCCCCTTATTCCCTTTCTCCTTAGTGCCTTAGTGTTTTAGTGTTAGTTCTTTCTAACTTGGTAACTTTGTAACTTGGTAATTTCCGTACTCAAACATGGTATCAGATTCACCAATTGTAACTTTTTGGTCTCATAGGTCATTTTGGCCTTTTGAAGACGTTAATATAACATTTCATTTCTCTCTCTTTTGATCTTATAGGTCATTTTGGCCTTTTGAAGACGTTAATATTACATTTCATCTCTCTCTCTCTCTCTCTCTCTCTCTCTCTCTCTCTCTCTCTCTCTCTCTCTCTCTCTCTCTCTCTCTCTCTCTCTCTCTCTCCGAGCTTCATTCCCTGCATTCACGATTTCACAGTAGGACCAAGACCAGTGGGTGTAGCACTGGATCATGCTCTCTTGACACTTTCCGTCTCCTTTCAGTGCAGTACAGCCAAAGTGTCAAGAGGGAGGACACATACCCGCTATACATTTACACCAGAGACTGACTGTGTTTATATAGAGGAGATCTATAGTCGTCTATTTACAGCAGCCAGCAAGCAGGGACTCTCAATGGAGGAGATCAACACTTTGAGACATTGCACGATGCAGCAACAGAGGCATACCCACAGACTCAACCTAATCAGAGACGTTGTTCTAGGACCATGCCTTAAGAGAAGTTAGTATGACGAGGAGTGTAGAGACAAGAGTGCACAGCTTCAGAGAGATCTTCTCCTAGGGATCATCAATCACAGACAGTCTCGAATAGCCTTCAGGCGCCTTGTGCGACGGAAGAAGTGAGCATTCCTAGCTCAAATGGAACGAAACTTGTACCATTTGTTCTTGAGTAGAGACTAGGGAGAGGCATGACGTTGCTTTCATGAGCACTCCCTCCCCCTGTGCGGTCAGTATGCAACATTTTTATATACGGTCCTCTGCACACACACCCCCTTCTAGATCCTCCTGAGTGTCACAAATTGCTAGCGTGTCAAGCCACTAAAGAACGGAGCCAACCTGTAGATCCCGGCCGAGAGGCGTAAACCCTAAGTGAAGAAGCAAAAGCAGTAGAAGAAGTTTACCGACTTACAAAGTCTTGCCGAGTGGCCTATTTTTAAAGAAGAGTTCCCACCAACTTATGAGGCCCCGTCCGATGGGACCCAAATGACATAAAGGCATTAAAAATAAAGCAAGACCACACACACACACACACACACAAACGCGGAGAGCTGATGAAGTGGCAGACCTCGACGGATTTTCGGGTTCTGCGTTGACATGCTGACGTGGCACACTAGTACGGATTTTCGCAATTGCGTTGGTTGTGCTGACGTGGCGCATGTACGGATTTTCGCAAAACGCGCTGGCAACTTTTTGGCGCTAGTGATTTGAGGGTCAGATGATTTTGAGTTTAAAGCCTGTAAACTGCTTTTCAAGGCCAAGGGCCTTTATATATGTGTAGAGGGCTCAGTCTCTAGCACTCTTCTGTGAAGGTGCAGAGAGTGAGTGCCGGCATTGTTATAAAGTAATATAAAGAAATACGGAAAGCAGCGCCAAGGTTTGGGGGCAGTGCTCTTTCAAGGTGGAACTCCGCCACTCCCTGTGTCATGCATCTCTTTCAATTCAGATGTTACTTAAGTGCTGAAAGTCTGTTCAATATGTTCTTTTTCGTTGGCACGTGGTACCCGTCTCGTGACATTGAGCCATCTTTACCACTGAGATGGTAAAGACATTGATAGGATGAGGACTAGGAGGGCATATGATCATGATGGTCTAGTAGCAAAGCACTTTATACATGCTAGAGATATGTTGGCAGAGGTTCTTGCACTTCTCTTCAATCGTGTCATGTGTGAGGGTCTACCTGAGACTTTGAGACTGTCTACTATTGTGCCTATCTTCAAGGCAGGTGATCCTACGGAGCCTGGAAACTACCGTACTATTATGATTGGACACACATTGGCATGTTTGTATGCATCTATCCCAGGGCAACAGTTGAGCGGATGGGCAGAGTGAAGGCATACGAGCAGCAGGACAGGCTGAGCTTGGGCACATGGGAGACGGATTTATTGTAGCTTTGTGGATTTCTGCAAAGCATTTAACATGGTGCCCAGAGCCAGATTGAGCACAAACTACAAGAGATGGGAGTGCCCATTGACTTGATTTGGGGGATCATGGCTCTATACAGATCAGTGGTGAGACATGTACGCACTCCAGAGGGGATATCTAATTTAGTTCACTCCACTATTGGAGTGAAACAAGGCTTCTGATTACATTGACCGAGAGGGTGACAGAGGTGCCCAGCTGGCAGGGACATGGATTCCATTGTTGTTAAGCATGCATATCAGAAAACTAGACAAGCTGGCTTGTTAAACCGAGAATAAAGCAGCTTAGGGAAACCCTGTCGGTCCAAACACACACAGACAGTTGACAACAAGCAGTTCAATAACAGAAATTGACCATGACCCCAACACTTCACAAAAATCTTGTTCTGAGATCTGACTACTAATAAATGCATTGACTAAATGACTATCAGAAAAGAAGAAAAACAGGTCATGCCTGGATTCGTATTGCCGCAACTGCTGTTAGTTTGCGCCGTTTCTCTTGCCGTAAAAAGAACGCACGGACACAAGCTTGTATGACGATAGCTGCTCTTCGCTTATTTTCAAAAGATCTACGTAAGCGCCACATTCTTACGTTCTTTTGTACCATAATAGCAGCTGCCTCTCTTCGTCTTTCCTCATATAGCAAACGACCAAGATGGCCTGGACCCATCTCATAAGAAACATAGCTTGTAGGTCAAAACCTGACCACATTATTCAAAGTAATCAAAGAAAATTCTAATTTCAGGTTTTCACCTCGCCAATATGCTTGAATCTGCACAGCAGCCCTGCGCATGGCTAGGAAATGCTTCCTAGCCAAAAATGTACGAAGCTTCCTTTGTATGGCCTTTGCTGCAGCATTTAAGACCTCCGCTCTGCGCGCATCTAGCTCTGCCATTTGCCCAGCTCTCAAAAAAACTTTTGTGATCCCAACCTGCGATAAAACAAAACCACCAACATTACTTCTGGATTCGTATTGCCTTGCTTTCTTCAGAAATTTACGCAGCATGGTACACTCTCGTACATGGATGCATAAATAGCTTTTAGGTAAGCACTCTACCAATACGACCTTTGAGTAGATACTTACTTGGTAATTGCTCAGCTTCATCCTCTTCAAAAGCTCCTGAGTTGCAGCTCTTTCGTCGTAGCTGAAAGAAGACCACTTTGAGAAAAAGCAAAGGCTTTGAAGATCAAACTAATCAATACTCTTGTATGTCTGTTTGGACAAATAAAGATATGGCTCATTCAGATCGAAAGGAAAGGGAAGGGGGATAGATATGAACAAGCCATACTCACTTTCCCTCGAGTAAATCTGGCACCAACAAACCGAACCGATCAAGAAATTCATCATAAGTCCTTCGAGTTGGGTAGCCAGCACAGCTTATGCGCACAGCTTCAAGAACACCCTGCGAACCCAGGAGATGAGCAATAGATTGAAAGAGATATTTCATTGCACCTCTACAGAGCAGCCTTATCATACCAACAATAAAATATACTTACTCCACAACGAAGCTGGTGAAGGACACTGGGATTCTCAAATCGACCAGGTTTGTTATCATTATTTGGTTTCACGCATCGAATATAATGTGGCTCTGTGGTGCTTAAGGTCTCCATTAATGATTGCAATTGTTGCTAGAAAAACAATGCCGGTAAAAATTATAAACTAAAAATCCAACCAGCAATGAGTTACTTTCAACAAGGCATTAACTAACCTTGAAACGTGTCGCAACAGAGGAGAATTTATAAGATGACTTTGAGCTCTCCTCTGCAAAAGATGTGAAAAGCCCGGCAACAACGGGACTCTTGGATGACATCAATAAAGCTTGATGCTCCACAACCACATAATCTCTGTTTTTGTCCAAAAAGAGATCAGTGTGATATGTGACCTGCAAAACAAATTATGTTCGAGTGGATTGAAGCATTTAGCAGAGAGACTATAATATGATTTTGGCCATGCTTGACAATGACAGTGTACCTCCCCTGCATAATGAGCAATAGTGAAGTCTGTCGTTGAAAGCTTTGGTTTTCTAAACCGCCGATTGCTCTTGAAGTTCTGAAAGAGCTTTGTAGCAAAGGTCTCATGGGTTGATTTTGGAAACATGCTGCATAGACACCAAACTTTCATGCATTAGAAAAAGACCGACTAATGTTGAAAGCAACATAAAAAGAATCATACTTTACAAACATAACAAACTTGATGGACACCATGGCAGATTGTCAAAGGCTTGTAGGGAACCAAATAGTAACCATTAAGAAATGTGAATATAAGAATAGCAGAATAGTTAGAATAATCAGGTCTTGTCCATAACCATCAACCATGGACCTAAATTATGGAATTCCATGTCACCATTCTGTGACAAATATATGGTAGTCTCCATGGTTGACACCCATAAAGCCAATATAACAATCAGCTCCATCTTGCATAGTATTGACCAGATACTACTAAAGTCATCAGTAACCAATAGGTGGTGTACAACTAAGTGCCAATATATGCTCAACATAATAGTAACACGGAAACTCAGTTTCGGGGCCTGTTGGATCAAAACTCTGTTCCCAAAGTCACCTGTTTCTTGTTTCTTTTGTGCTGTTGCTTAATGAAGTTTTGAAGGTTACAGAAAATAAAACTATGAGAAGCCGGTTCTAATTCATTCCATTGCAAAGAGCAAGCCGTTTACGTCTTGGATGGCCTTGCTGATCTCGTTTCCATTTCCTGTTCCACATAACTATGGCTCAAGCACGTGCACACATGAGCATATGTCATACATCAATAATAAACTCTGCGCACTAAGTTCATGTCATAACTCCAGAGATGCAGGGCAGACTCGCCAGTCAGTCATATGAAGCCTTGCACTAGAGGAAGCATTCAAGAGAAAGTGTTGAAACGATCTAAAGGTAGTTGATAGGGCATATGCACAACTGGAGACAGAAAGAATTAACACAACATTAACTGGTCGGAACAAAGACAAAAACTTCACAACGTGAACTCCAGATGTCCACTACACGACTAAAACATCGACCTAAAGGACTCCAGGATAAGCCGAGATTCGCCTTTAACAGAAAGGTATAGCCTCATGGTGATCACCTAAAATCCAACATAACCATCGGTTCCATCAAGCATACTATTGACTCGATACTACAGCATCCCCAGTCACGTCGTCAAAGCCTAAGAGTAAGCGTACAGCTAAGTCCAAGTACATCAATACAAAGATCTCTGTACTCAATTTCTGTCATAAATCTAAAGATATAGAGCAGGCTACACACACACACTATATTTTGAGGAGGCGCGCCGGGGGGGTATATGCTAAGCGATGACGTGGCATGACGCAACAGACCGAAAGAGAAGAGGAAGAGCCAAACCAAACAGACCAAGAAGCAAGCATTCTGTGTCAAAACACGCAATTGTTCATAGCACTAATACATCCATAAAACTTTAATCAATAAAGAGTTACAATGTTTGATAATTCAAAAAGACCCAAAAGACCAAAGGTGGACAGACGTAACTTATGGATGAAAGGTAGAATGAAGAAAGAAATCACAAGAGGATCTGCTGAAGTGTATCCCTGTGCTAGTGAGACTAATGCACATTAATGTAACGCTAAAAACGCATCCGTCCTAGATATGCAATTCGAACACAAGCTGCTCGTCAAAAATTATGTAGAAAAGCAATCCAAGCACTGATAAATCCATCCAAGTACAGTTCACATTGCAGCGATATTCTCCTAATGATTTGGAATGTGCTGATGTGGCAATCCCTAGAGATGGACTACATTGTTGTAGTGTTTCTACCGCCTTGTCAAGGTGACTCACAAGATCCAATATTGACCCTTGGTCCCTTGACCTTGAGTCTTAAAATTGATCAAAAACAGAGATTTTCAATTCTGAGTTTTTATGACTTTTGTAGATCTACAAGAGCTTTTAAGTTCCCTAGAATACTGATAGTTGATAACATGGTGTTTCCCTATTTCAATCCTCTCAAACTTCACCATTTCAATTTCCACATTTCTGTTTTCCACCAACTTTTGGTTTCTCTTTTGTTGGTTTGGGAGATTTGTTGGTGCGCAGGATCGGGGGAAGAAGGGGAAGGGGAAGAAGGGGGGGGGGGGGGGGGGGGGGGGGGGGGGGGGGGCGGTGGTTTGTGATCTATTATGTGGGTGCGGATGTGTATGTTTGATATGTGCAAGCATGTGCATGTCTTACCCGGTGTGTCTTCAAAACTTTGTTATTTTTGGCATAAAAAGTGGGAGTGTACTGTGTCTTTAAAAAATTTCTTGATGCAAATACAATTGGAGAACGCTTGGCACTATGGGAGTTTGGTTTTTTAAATTAAAGACATCATTATTATGACGATTATTCAACCCCCCTCTAAGTTAGTACATAGCACCCCTAGGGGGGGGGGGGGCATTTCTACCCCCAAGTCAAAAGTTCTAGCCACAGGAGCGCTCTATCAAGTCCTTGAATTTTGCCAGCCATCACCGACCTTCTTTAGCCTGGCGTTTTGGGGACAGATCCCAGCAGTCTCTTGCAATCTCCCTTCTGCTAGTCTCCCTCCTCCCCGGCTGCTTTTCCTTGCACTTTTGGAACTTTTCGTCGCGGAAGCAATGGCAGCCATTGCAGGTAAGAATTTGTCGTTGTGGAACTCACAGTTTCCAGCCCTCTTATTGTTGCCTTTTTATGTTGACATGTTAAAAGTAGCACAGGACAGTGACAATGAAAGTTCAGCATGATATCGGAGAATCAGAGACAGTTTGAAATTGTAGATTTATAGCTCGCTTTCTAGTAGCATGCTCCCTTCCAGCTATAATGTCCTCATATTTGCACACTCGCATGATACTCCTTCCAGCAATAATGTACCCATACTTGCATTTCTCAACAACAACTACTTAAAGCTACCTTTCCCAGGGTTCTCCATAAAAGCATACTAAAGAAGTACGCCTAGTATCTTCCTGAAAGACTTGTGCTTGTGGATGGCAGAATGACACGACAAACAATCGACTCGGTCAAATTCCAGAGAGACAGTTTTGAGGTGAATATGCCATAGATTGGTTCACAAAAAAAAAACAAAAAACTATAAGCCGCAATTGATTTACCAGGCTTCATCGAGCAATGCAATAATCCCCAACGGTTTCTGTGAAGAAAACAAAAGTTGCTTTAGTAAAAGAGAAACAAACACAAAATACGTCTATTGATGCCTAAAGTATCCAAAAGTGCTGTGAGCTTATCTGTGTACAATCTGTCTAGTTAATTATATTGTTGTGCGTGATCCAAGATATGCACCACACTGTTTGTGCATAAATGTCCAAAGGTGATGTGAACATTTGTGTGTACAACTTGCAACTTGATTATGCTGTTGTGGTGATGGCAAAATGTGCATCATACTGTTCCACATAGATGCATCTTCTTACAAAGGATCAATCATTGTGTTTCCTGAAGAATTTGAGGTCAAAAAGTAAGATCCGTAGCTTGGCCCAGAAGTTCAGGTTCTTATTGGATAGCTTACGCCCACCATAGGAGAAGCAATGCACGACTCTTAACAGTTTCTCACTCTCAAGGAAACCACTGATGGAGATACTGTGTTGAGCAGAGATTACCCTACGACATGCCAGTTGTCTATTCAGCTTCTTAGAATTGTCTATAGTTGCGAAGTCATTCAAGAGCTCTAATTTTCTAGCTAGGGAGTTTGTTAATATACTTTACTTCCTTTCTTAATAAATGCCAACAGCCTACTAATCACCCCATGAATGTCCTAAGGTTCCTCAACCCTTGCCAGTAATTAGTACAGATCCTGACTGACATCTATGCCCACCGCAACTATTTGACTCAGTAACCTCTTTGTATCAAGTCTCGATCACGAATATTAAAATCCAGCCATAAAATAATGTATCAGCCCTGTAGTTAGCCAGACAATGCAGTCGATTAGGCCCACAGACTTTTGAAACACCAAAGCTATATTAAAACGTGAAGCCCGCCTTCCTTGGAATGGACATTCAAAGTGGAATATTTATGCTGAAAGAGCACCTGTCCTACATTTCTAATCCCAATTCTGGGTATAATTCTTTTTTACTGTTCAGCAGACTTTGTGTATTGTATGATCATCAATCACAACAGAGATGATGCTACCTTCCATTAGATAAGCCCTCCCCCAACACATTGACCAACGTATTTTCCTACAAACGTTCTTTGCTAATCACAAACTAAAGACTGCAGAAGGAAAAAACAGAAAGACCAAGTTTTTCTCTGATCTATGTAAACAGTGAGCAATACCTTCTCAATAAGATCTAAAACATCTTGGTTGTCAATAAACTCAATATAGCTCCAATTTATTGCCTCTTTTGTATATTCCTCTTGTTCCATTTTAAAAACATGCTGCAACATTTGAAAAAAACAAGTAATGCATCTGACAGCAAGAAGGGTTTTTTTGCAGTTAGAATGTTTCATCAGCCTGAGCATTCACCTGATTAAAATGTTGTTGCAGTTTTTCATTTGCTAAATTGATGCAAAATTGTTCAAAGCTGGGAAACATTTACAACATCAGTCAACTTTTCTGGGGAAAAGCACAAACTAAACAATTGTGGTTGCTCATACCTGTTATTCTGAAAACTCTCAAAGCCATATATATCCAAAACACCGATTTGAGCTTCTGATTCTGTATCCTGTCCAATTGATCTATTGATCTTCTCAACTAGCCTGTCAATACCATCAAACAAAATTATATCAGCTTAAAAACGAGGTAAAGCTTGTACCCTCACAGCAATTGCTTCCAGCACTATCTCATGTTCCTTCCCCCCTCTCTCCTTTCATTACTCTTCCACCCTGTTCTCAACTGCTCTGTGCCCCTCTCCCACGAGTCCACTTGTATGTCTGTCTGCCGACAGTATTGCTACAAGAAATGTAAAACCCCAAAATAAGCAACTAGGTGCTACAAAAAGAAGAAAATTTGATAATCTGCAACATCAATCCGTAGTGCTAGAGTACCCATCCTTTAAGGGAAAGACGATCTCACCAGAAACACAATAAAGATTCTACTTCCATCAAACTGAATGCGTCCTCACAGCACACTCTGGCTGGGCTTCAAAAACATCTAAGCTTGACATGACTACGCTGCACTCTTTCACTGCCCCATGTTTCAATGAAGGTGACATTGATGTAAGGGTGTGTACTACAACAACTACAAATCTCTAGTTTAAAACCTAGAAACTGTATCTCCTCTCACGTTGTGCAAAGTGTATAGCCCGTAACCTTGGTTTTTAAGGTTGCCTATGACACCCTTCGTGTACAAAGATCTCCAAAGGCGCTTGCAAGCCTTGACATGTATCCAAGACCCAGCTTTCATCATCTGTAGCCGCACCAACACTAAATGAAAATTCCCTAGACATAAACCCTTGCTCCCACTGTCCATGTTAAACATCACATAAAGTAGAACTTCTCGGCTAGCTAGACCGCCTATGGACACGCCCAAACAAACCACCTGACCATAGTCCACCATCTCGTAGCACCCCCTAGCTAGGAGCCAACGTTCGGGAATGTAGACACACTTGTAAGACCGGTTCTCCCTTACCATCCGGCATCACCTCCTTGGGGTAACCTCGTGCATGCCTGCCTCAAGGCTGACCACAAGCATTGCGCCAGTGGAGGTCCTTGCCCACAAATCAGACCTTGTAACCGGCGGGCACACTGTGCCAGCTGAAAAGAACAAAACCGGAACAAACTTTAGCACTTCAAGCACAACTAAACACAGAGAGAGAGAGAGAGAGAGAGAGAGAGAGAGAGAGAGAGAGAGAGAGAGAGGAGAATTTTAACGTCGTAGGAAACTATCCCAAGAGACCTTAAAGATCTATCCAACGAGTAGAGTTGAACTCAAGACCTGTTATTCAAGAGGGAAATGGCATAACCAACCTACCACACTTGGGTGATAGAAAGATTATACCATTTTCCTCTTCTTATTAGCACACGCACACACACACCCCCCCACACACACACCTGAGAAGAGAAGAATTTTTTAGGCGTAGGAAACTATCCCAAGAGACCTTAAAGATCTATCCGACGAGTAGAGTTTAACTCGACACCTGTTATTCAAGAGGGAAATGGCATAACCAATCTACCACACTTGGGTGATAGAAAGGTTATACCATTTTCCTCTTCTTATTAGCACACGCACACACACCCACCCAAGAAGAAGAGAATTTTAACGTCGTAGGAAACTATCCCAAGAGATCTATCCGACGAGTAGAGTTGAACATTACACATGTTATTCAAGAGGGAAATGGCATAACCAATCTACCACGCTTGGGTGATAGAAAGGTTATACCATTTTCCGCTTCTTATTAGAAACGTAATGAAAATGAAATGTGATGTTAACGTCTTCAAAAGGCCAAAATGACCTATCAGACCCAAAAGGTTACATGTGGTGAATCTAATACCAGGTCTAGGTACAAAAAGTACAAAGAACTGAAAAGAAAATAGTGGGTAGGGGTGGGGTGAAAGCTGATACAAAGGGGAAGACAAAGGCTAAGATGATACAATGGAGCTCTCTGACAGTCAAGGCATCAGTATCCGGGACGGCTCCTATGCCGCGCCAATATGGTATGGATCCTCTGTCGCAGTCTGCGTCGATATCGAGAGGGCCCTCTCATCCGTGGGCGATAGGACCGCCCCAACTCTATCGCCCGATCAAGCAGTATGCTTCTGGTACCTCTAGTGTTGTTATGTTGTGGGGGCTGCTCGAACTCCTGTGTCTGTGACTGAAAGAAATCTATGATCTTTCGTTGTCACTGGATCTCTCTCATTGTGCCCCTCTTCAAGAGGTCCTCTCTGTGTTTGCAAATCTCCAGTAGGTATCATCCGAGGCATCTCTGATCTTGGTATCTCATGACTATAGAAAGTAGCACAAAACCTTCTCTGAATAGACAGTGAAAGCGGCCTCGTATCTTATAGTATACTGGGCACACACACACACACACACACACACAGAGATGATATATTAACGTCTACGGAAGGCCAAAGTGACCTATGAGATCAAAAAAGTTACAAGTGGTGAATCTAGTACAATGTCTGAGTACAACTAAAAAAAGGGGGTTGGGGGGGGGGGGGGGGGGGGGGGGGGGGGGGGGGGGGTGTCACAAAATGTTGACGTGTCAAAGCCCTGAAGAATGAAGCCAACTTATAGAAGCCGGTCGAGGGGCCTAAACCCTAAGAAGAACAAGTAACAGAAGAAGAAGTCCTACCAGATTTTGGGGACCCCGTCCGATGGGGCCCCAAGTGACATAAAGGATTAAAATAAAGCAAGACCCACACACAAACAGAGAATTGCGTTGCAGCTAATGAAGTGGCAGCTGTACAAAAATTCCAGAAATTACGCTGACATGATGACGTGGCAAGTTAAACGGATTTCCGCGTTTTGCGCTGACTGCTGTACGGAATTCCGTGATTTACGCTCGCAAATTTTTGGCATTACTTTGCACCAGATGCTTTTGAGTTTGAAGGCTTTTCATTGTAAACTGCTTTTGGGGCCTAGGGCCTTTAAATATGTACTAAGGGCTCATTCTCAGGCATGCTTCCTGAAGAAGGTGCAAAGTCTGGAGTACCGGCTTGTACTGTGTTGATGCAATATAAAGAAATACCAAAACGGGTGCCAAGGTTTGGGGCCAATACTCTCTGGGATGGATTTCCTCCACTCTCTGTGTGTGTGCTCTCTCTCTATTTTAGTTTAGTTGTTATTGAAGTGCTAACAGTCTGTTTAGTCTGTTCTTTTCTATTGGCACGTGGTGCCCGTATTGTGACAGGAAATCCTCATCAATCGGTGGTGAATCTCGTCAATATCCTCCATGGTCAGTACTTTGACTGGGCGCCTCGTATGTCGATTTGCGGTGATCCGGATCCTCTGCTACAGCTTCCTCCGGTACTGTGATACTGTGAAGCCCCCGGTGATCGTGGTCATATGGGGGGAGAGAAATGAAATGAAATGAAATGATCTATTAACGTCTTCAAAAGGCCAAAATGACCTATGAGACCAATCCATTACAAACTTGTGAATTTGGTACCATGTCTGAGTAGGGAAAAAAAAAACTAAAATGAATCTAGAAGTGCTAATAGCTCAAACTTTGCGGGGTATGTGTGATCATTGATCCAATGGGTGCCAAATACAAGAGAGAGAGATACAATGGGTGATGGATCCATCCTCATCTGTACTCTGGATGGGGGGGAGAGAGAGAGAGAGAGAAATGAAATGAAATGTTATATTAACGTCTTCAAAAGGCCAAAGTGACCTATGAGACCAGAAAGTTACAATGCGGTGTAATGTAGCTCTGCCTCTGGCTCTATTTGGCACACCTCACAAATCATGTTACATTTGGCAGTGACATATGTAATGTAGCTCTGCCTCTGGCTCTATTTGGCACACCTCACAAATCATGGACTCAACGGGTACTCCTCTAAATCTGCTTGTCTCGATCTCTAGCTGATGTGAGGATGTGCGTATCTGACCAATAGCACATCGTATCCAGTGGGATAGATGAGTATCCATGTATACTGGTATGATCACAAAACCATCCTCCGTGAGTTGGAGAAGATGCTCTCTATAGAAATTCATCTACGTACCTAGCTCATGTGTAGGTTGTATCCATGTCCTCTTCGTATCCAACTAAATCAAGTCTTGTCTGATGAGCCTGGCAATCTCTGCCCTTGTGAGGGGGATGAAGGGTGCATCCAGAGAGTACTGAAATGGGGGTAGTCGGTCCATACTAAAGCCATGTAACTGAAACCAAGATGCCATCTCTGCATACCAACATGATCTATCTCCTTGCAATGCCAGCTGTCGCGAAGACTCTAGTGTTAATCGAGCATATCTATCTCTAGGGAGAGCCCAAGTGCTATGCATAAATGAAACTGATCGAGTGAGTGCCTCCACTACCAATGGAGGAGCAGGGAGCTCCGCCCTAACACTGTCATGTGGTATTGAGGCCTTGGCCCTAATCATCCGAGAAATCATAGACACCAAGGGCTTCTCCATACATCTCCATCCATCAGTACTGCCAGCTCTGCTATGATGATCAACTGAGGGACCCCATATCTCCACTCCGTTTAGCATGGCCAAAGTGACCTAAGTGTCAAAGAGCCTAAGCTTTGTCCGAGGTTCTTCGAGCTGAACATGTGAACGTATCCTCTGAAGTCTCCCCAATGCTGCATAGGCTTTGGTCAATCGCATATCTGCTGCATGCCTCAAGGAAAATACTGGACCACTAAAAACCGCCCCAAGATAAGTGTATGTATCTGCATACTCCACACACTCTCGACGGGGACGGACCTCCTTACCCACTTCGCCGTGGTGTTAAACACCATTACCTTGGTCTTACCAAGGTTCACAGACAATCCACTATCCCGTGCAAATACATGCAGTGCATCCGAATGACTGTAAGGTGCAGCGGAATGAATGTTGTATTTTCTCAAGATCAGTGATCCATATTTGCTCAAGGTTCCTTTTAGTTCTTAAGGAAGGGAGAGCCTTCCGTTCTTTATGGAGAGTGCTATGATCACGAACAAAGTGAGTGGATATTGTGCGTGCAAGTGTATTGAGACTGAGAGAAAGAGAGGAGAGATACGACACCAGAGACGTTGTAAAACCCTACTCCGAAGGCCCCACTCTCGTTGGCGAGAGTGGTCTAAGATTGATTGCACAAAGTGGTACACCTAACTGATTCTAATGGATTCTGATGGGAATATTGATGATCATGCTGTGTGCAACCAGAGGATATGCATCTATGCTAAGTGACTGGGCATGCACGGTCTACGAATAGACTCACAAAAAGTGCCAGATCACTTCTAATCTAGATTGATTGGACTGACTGAACCCTGATCATGTTGTAGCTTGTCCATTGACACATAGGGTTGGATGTGTCACGTGACATCCCCTCCTTTTCAAAGTGAGGTACTGGTACCGAGCTGTATGGAGTCGAGGGAGATCGCCAATAGCATCCGGAATCCTAGAAGAAACTCTTCGCCGGCCCACTCTGATGTGTGGGTCGTGCGGTACTTGAACTTCATAAAGGTCTGCAAAGTCTTCTTCTTTGGGCTGCGCCGAAAGCGACAAAATCTCGTGTGGCTCCTTCAATGCTTCAAATCGTTGAGAGTCATGCTTCTTTCTTCTTCAAGAATCTCCATGGCTGAAAATTCTTGAAACCAATTCCAACACAAAACCATGAACATACCTATTCCATGTAAAGTGACTGGAAAAAAACTTGTCTTTGCTAAAGATTGTGTATGCAATGTAGATGAGCCGTTCATCAAACACATACAAACAATGAGATCGAATCTTTCTCTTATGATCTAGAGCAATCAATTGTGGCAAAACACAATGGAAATGCCCGCGCTTGGTGTTCATACTTTCATGTGCTCGTTCAGAAACTGTGTCATGCACAGGAAGAGACATGGAATGTGACGTCCTTACATACATACTTTTCAGCTTTTCATGAAAAATCTGCATACATTCGTGCTCATCCATGAGAGAAACATGCTCAACATACAATATGTCATGCCTAGGAAAAGGAATCACATCAAGATGCTGACTAAAATACAGGAAACGATCACGAATGAAACATTCGAACAATGCGTGCATATCAATCATACGAACATATAATACTTCCTGTGATGGTTCTTTGGGGACCTAGGCTCCAGAGCCAAGATCGGTTCTTCCTGAATGATCGAATCGTCCTGTGGGGGTTCTTTGGACCTCGACTCGAAAGCCAAGATCGGTTCTTCGTGATTGATCGAATCTACAAGGAGGTTAGCTTCACTAGAGAAAGTATCAACTAACACACCATCCTTGTGAACAATCACATCTTCTTCATGCAACTCATCATGCTTGTGAGAAATCACACCTTGATTAGGTAAATCATCATGCTTGTCTTTATCATCCAAATCATCATGCTTATCATCAAATCGTCATGCTGCTCACAATCATGCAAATCCTGTGTGTCATGCTTTGGAGAAAAAGAGATAGAGAGACTCCTTCTCCTGAATCCTTTCAATCTTGTCTTGCATATTAGCAATGAGAGATGGAGAATGAACAATGTCCTCTCCATGAATGACAATGGGAGAATCACTTTTGGCATTGAGAGTGAAAGTGTTAGCCTCCCAATCAATGAGAGAGTTAGCGTCACGAAACCATCGAATGCCCAAAATCATATCACATCCTGAGAGAGGAGAGACAACAAATCTTCTAGTGAAGGCAGCTTTTGAATTGCAAACAACACATCAAGGCACTCCTCCGTGATGAGAACGTCCATACGGGGAAGAGAGCCAGAGACCTCGATAGGAGATCTCTGACTAACTTCGAGGCGGACTCTCTCAACAAGAGAGAGACTGATCACATCATGCATACTACCTGGGTCAAACAATATGACAAAACGCTGCCCTGACGTACGACCATAACATTTAATGAGAGAATCATCAATGGGAGAGTCATGAGAAACTTGGGGCACACTCGTGTTATCATTAATTGCATTGATAGAGGAAGTGGGTTCTGTGAATTCTTTAGATTCATTCAGTTCAAGCTTAGGACATGTTCTTTTTATGTGACCCTTAATGTGACAATGAAAACAACGACCTTCCTTAGAATAACTGCTTTGCTCTTCCGACGTGATGTATCCTCCTACAATTCCTTGTGCTACCTTTTCATATGGAGTAAGCTTAGGTTTAGCAATCGTGTTAGCCTTACCCTTAGATTCATTGGAAGAATTCTCTTCTGAGAGACTGTTGGAAGATTGGTTAGAGGAGTTACCATTCTTACTATTCTTACCATTCTAAGGGTTTTGAGAAGTCTGTGAGGTACTTGTGGAAGTCTTCTTCTCCTTAAGCTTTCCCTTGTTGTGCTTCATCTCCTGTGCGAGGGCAATCGCTACCGCTTTGTTGAGATCGATTGGGTCGAAGACTTCTACATCAAACTTGATATAGTCGTCTAACCCAAAAAGGAATGCCTCTTTGCGTTCATCATCCGACTTGCGTAATTGGGTACCTAGTTGCAAAACACGATTAGAAAAAGACATAACCGACATACCATTTTGCTTGAGAGTGCGCCAATCGTCCTTCAATCGTGCAAGGTACTAAGGTGGCACAAACCGCACCTTGAGCTCGTCTTGGAAATCAGCCCAATTGAAGGAAAGGGGCGTGAATTCGTCGACTTCCTCTAGGTGCGCGGCTAACTGTGCCTCTTGCCATGCGTGGTACCAATTGATGGCATCACCGGCAAGGTACATAGTTGCCGTCAAAACTTTGCTATTGCCTGTCTTCTTAGTTGTCGCAAAATAAGCATTAAATTGATGTAACCAAGAATGAATAACCGTAGCGTCCATCTTACCATCATACTTACTGAAAGTCAACTTCTCTAAGACTCGATTGTTGGATTCCGCATCGTGCTTGCGCCACTTGAGGAACTCCCACGATCTTTGGATGGTTTGGACTTCGAGGCTAGCACTTGTCGAAGCAATTCTTGAGTGCGTACCTCTCTTTGAGCCTCTCGCTCAGCCTCCCTTTCTGCTTTTCGTTCGTTTCGTTCATCGCACTCGCGTTCAAAAGCAAGGCGATTTGCTGCTTGTTGTGCCAACGCAACTCGATTCGCTTCTTGTTGTTGTATTGCATTTCTTTTATTTCGTTCTTCGCGCTCGCGTTCCAAAGTAATGCGTTCGCTTCTTCTTGTGCCAACGCAATGCGATTCGCTTCTTGTTGTGCCGCCATCATGTCCAACATTGACTTGACCATCATGTCCATGGGGGTTGGTACAACTTGTGGCGTAGATGGCGAAGGGGGAGGATCGAAAAAATCTCTTGGTGGGGAATATGACCTATGAGACCAATCTGTTACAAAATGGTGAATCTAATACCATGTCTGGGTAGAAAAGAACTAGATACTACTACTAGAATCCATCCTCATCTGCACTATGGATATCGAGAGAGTATGGCTCGAATCCTCTGTTGTAGTCTCCGTCAATGCTGTGTAGCCCCTCTCCTCAATCGTGGCCGTCTACATCTCCGTAGCTCCAGTGCTTGGTCTATGAGAGTGCCGGTAGTGGTCACATGAGTGTGCGCCAAGCTCTGCAATGAAGACGACTTCTCTGGCTGTCCCATATCTAGTGAAAAGAAATCTGTAATCTGTCTCTCGGACTGTCTCTCTCTATCTCTCCCCAGTAAAGTGTCTCTATATCTGTGTAACTGAAGTAGATATAGCCCAAGGCATCTCTAATCCTCATAATTCATGACCCTAGAGAAAGGACCGAAACCCTCTCTGCATAAGCAGTGGAAACGGCCCCGTATCTCATAGTACATTGTGCAATGACATGTAATGTAGCTCTACCTCTACCTCTAACTGGCATAAGCGGCATATCCTGTTGTCTGTTGGTATCCCTCTAAATCTACCAGTCTCAATCCCCAACTGATGTGAGGATGTGCGTATCTGACCAATGGCACACCGCAAACCATGAGACATGTGTGTCCGTGTAGCTGGGTCGAATCAGAAACCCATCTCCTGTGAGGTGGAGAAGATGCTCTCTATAAAAAGCCATATTCGTGCCCAACTCCTGTGGCGGCTCT